>NC_046335.1:57417665-58017665 GCF_000738735.6 Corvus cornix cornix | reverse complement strand
TGTGGGAGCAGGGAGCGCGCAGCAACCTCCGGCCGCCCGGCCTGAGGGAGCGCTTCGCCCGCCAGCGGCTCCCGTCAGCGGCTCGGCCGCCGCCCCGCCCCGGAGGCGGCACCGCCGGGACAGGAGGCACGGGCGAATTAGCGGCGCAGCCCTGCTCCCCGCACACGCCAGGATTTACCCGGGGAAGGTGAGCGGGACATGCCCGGAGCAGCGGCGGCAGCGGCGGGAGCCCGGCGAAGCCAAGCGGTGGCCGCGGGGGGAGCGCGCAGGTCCCCGCCGTGGGGGAAAGAAGGAGGCAGAAAGCGGGGAGAAAGGCGGCTTTTCCCGGGAGCTGCGGGGAGCCGGGGGGAGGGTTTGGGTGGGATTGTGTGCTTGGCCCGGGGCAGGTGTGCTCTGGCCGTGGCCGTGCCCTGAGTCACGGCGGCCGCACCGCAGTGCGCTGCGCTGCGCGGGGCCGAGGGCCGGAGCGGCCGCGCACGGCGCTGGAGCGGGGCCAGCAGGCGCCGGCACCTGCCCCGCCGTGTGCGGGCACGGGAGACGGGGAGCTGCTCCCCGCGGGAGGCGGCTCCTGCTCCCCTTCCCCCCGTCCTTTCCCCCCGTGCTGTCATTTACGATGACAGCAGGAGCAGGTCCTGTCCCCTTGCCTTCTCCCAGGTGGGACTGCAGAGAAATTCTGTTTCACAAGCAGGCACTGAGCCTTCCGTGCTGTTGCAGTTCCTGTATCTTGTCCTTGAGATGGGTCGGACGTTTGACTTATAAGGCTAATTTAGAAAATTCAGCTTAGGAGATGTTTTCTGTTTTCATTTCTTTTAAGCTGCGTTGTGAATTGCTGTTCATGTATGTATTCATTGTTTTCCAAAGGCCAGAATTTCCTGATGCCTCTCACAGAAACAATTACTCATTTTCATGAAAATAGATGCACTGAATTGCTACTGTTTGGCTGGCTCTGATGATTTTTATTCATCTGCCTGACATTTATGCTGGTCATGACTTGGTGTTGCTAAAAGGCAAAGCTGTTTTCGTCTGCTGACACATGGGTGACTGAGGACTCCCGGAAGATGGAGAGATTCCCAGGGTGGTTCTCTTTGCTGTCCAGAAGGGCTCTTGCTGTAACCACCAGATTTAACAGCACTCCTGCAGATCCATGTCACTGTGGGACGAGCCTCTGGCCTTGAAAAGCTTCTTGCAAAGTTGTTTACCACAGACAATCAGCTAATCTTGCACATTATGGGTTTGTTATTTATTGTTTCCCTCTGCTCAACAGTAAGTCATACCGAAAGGAGAAAAAAAAGAAAGTGGGTTGGTTTTTTTCATCATTGGGTGGGGTTTCTTTAGGTTCTTTTGGATAGATTTGGTTTTTTTGTTAGGTGAGGTTTGGGTTTTTTTGTCAGTAGAAAAATTAACTAGACTTAAGGTTGAGAAGCATTTAAGTACTTTTTTTGCTGTGAACCCATCTTTTCAAGTCCTCAGTCAGTGTCCTGGGAGGAAAAAGCTCCATCCTAACATGGTTAAGGCATGCTATGCTAAAATCTTTCACTACACTTTTATCAGATGAAAAACTTGTTATCTGAATACCTTTAATATTTTGGAACTTTCAGTGCCACTTGGGCTTTAAAGACAAACATAAATCATGCCCTCCTAGCACAAGTATGGTCCTTCTCTCCCTGCTGTGTCTGCTTGATGCCTCCTCAGAATATCCTACTCTGCAATAGCAAAGATTTTTCAGTAGGAGCTGTGATTGTAGTTCAGTGTGCAGAAATCTGTCTGAGAACTCCTGCTTTGGAGAGCTGCCTGTGTTAAAAAAAATTCCTGACCTTCCCATCGCACTGCTGCCTACGGATTGCAGCAGCCATGGAGACCTGAGCCACTGCTGCAGGCACTTGGTGAGTTATTGCCTGTGTCAGTCCCTCAGTGAGAGGGAGAAATTTTGGGAGAGGAGAGGCAAAAGCTCCTGTAGAGCAGCCAAACCTCTTGCAACCCCATGAGAGAGGAGAAAGGAGAGCAGTCTGGCTCCAGGGTTACTGGGGAATTGCTGAAAGAGAAAAAGCATTTGAGACCTTTCTCTTTGCTAGGTGCATTTGTGGCTGTGAGAAATTGGGAGGCCTGTTGAATGGTGTAATCAGAGAGGAGAGAGGAGACTCATCTGAGCCTGTCAGGGCTCAAATACCAGTTCTGAGAATAAAAATCCTGTTCTCAGAATAAAAATCCTCCCTTGGAAAGTGCTGTTACTTTTCCCTCTTGTGTTTCCCTGTTTTTCCTGGCCAGTGCTTTCAGTTTTATGCTGAAACAAGTCTTGAAACCTCAGTTCATCACCGGGCACTTTGCTTTTAAATAGAATAAACTTGTAATCTCTCTTTCTGCCCTCAAATTAGGGAAGAAGCATGACCAAGATGAACTACATCCTGCTGACTGCCTGCATTGTTCTGGTTGCTTTTTGTGGCTCTGGTGAGTAGAAGAGAGGGACTTCGTGGTTTAATGTTATGACAGGGGCTGAGAAAATCATGGAAAGAAATGCCAGAGGGAGGAAAAACAGTGAGAAAGGCCTGGATTATTCAATACCATTGTGGGGAATGTCAGTAACCATCAAAGCAGGGCTCAGTTTCTGTTCTGACTGTCTTGGGTCAGGAGAGAGAGTTGGGGACAGGATGTGGTGCTGCTTAACACAGTAAAAAACGGGTGTTTTGCTGCTAGAAAATGGGATTTCTCTTGTGTGAATTGGAAACCAGTAGAATGAGAGGGAAAGGAGATGGAATTTAAAAAAAAAGGATGGACTAAAACTCAGCAGCAAGTGTCTGTCATTGCCTGGAACAGGCAGTCTTCAAGAGCAGATAAAAGGAGCAAACATTTAATATCTTGTTCTGCAGGCACATAATGGTGTTTTTAAAAAAGTGACGTAAATACATGCTTCAAGATGTGCCTTTCAAAATTGCCAGCCTCAATTGGTATCCTGACATAAGCTTGTCAGTTTTAACTGAAGTCTGGAGTTTAACAATTTTAGCTGAAGCCTTGATCTTAATCACCGGGCATCTGTTTTGTGACAATTAGATGCAGATAGTGGTTCTTCTTTTTTTGTTTTTTTTCTTTTCCTTTTAATAAACTCAGTAGTTTATTATTCAGTAAAGAGAAACCCTTGTTGTCTTAGGTTATACCTTAAGATGTTACCACTGTGACAACAGCCCTTCCGTGTGCAGGACCAACAGCACCTGCTTAACGACTGAGGACACCTGCTTGCAGATTAAATTTGGTATGTACAGTGTCCCACAGACCTAAAATAAACCCACTTGGATCAGTTTTCATTGCCTGGACACCTCTAATCTGGCCCTAGCGTGCATTTCTCAGCCTCACCCAAAAGGAGCTTGCAAATACTTCTGAAGGTCATGCTTATATCCAAGCAATAATGGGATGATTTAGATAGGTGAGTTGTAGTTGTACAAGCATGTACATAGATACCTTTATATCCAGATTGGAAAAAATACACTAACAAATAAACAAGCAAACAAACAAAAATCTACCCAAAGGAGCTGGAAAAAAATAAAGACAGCGTTGACTTTAAAATACAATTTGTTTCTCTTTAAAAACAGATAAAGGATGTGTAGCCCACAAAATAAACCTGCAGGTGAAGGGCTCAGTCATTTCTGAATTCACACTATTAAAATAAATTCTCTTTTCCTGAGGGTGAAGTGATCTGTGTTTTAGGAGGGACATCTTCAACTAGATGAGGTTGCTCAGAGTCTGGCCTTGAATGTTTCCAGGGATGGGGCATCCAGCATCCCCCTGGACAAACTGTGCCAGTGTTTTTCCACCCTTATCTGCTCTTCAGGCTCTGTCTTCTGCACATTCTTCACTGAAAGCCTTGTCAAGTGCTGGCTCAGGCTGCTTAGGGCAGTGCTGGAGTCCCCATCTCTGGAGGGATTTAAAAGCTGTGTGGATGTGGCACCTGGGGATATGGGTTAGTGGAGGGCTTGGCAGTGCTGGGTTAAAGGTTGGACCTGGTGATCTCAGGAGGTCTTTTTCAGCCTAAATGATTCTGTGAGTGCAGGCTGAGCTGGCTGGGGATGCCAGGTATCACTCAAGCTCCTCCCCGTATCTCCCAGTGGGTCATTTGGACTGAGTTGGGTACACGCTCCTGAATTCCTAGTGAAAGCAAATTTGGAAACTTCTAAACACTTGTACTTAAAAAGCAAGTACATGGCTGTGGCAAAACCAGAACTATAGGGCTGATGCTGGGGGCACAAATGGCCCATGAACTACAGGACACAAGACTTACCAAAAAGTGTCCCTTCTGGGGAGGGTGAGAGGCCGAGCCCAGTGATCTGTCCCTGAAAGTTTGTGTCGCGTTCTCATTGCCACTTTGATACAAAACTGGGGGTATGTTTTCTACCTTATTAGCCACTCCTGTGCAGCATGCTGTGGGTGGGACTGTGGTCAGACCTTCCACTCTTTGTGTACAGAGTATTTCTTGGTAGGAGGTTTGTGCTGGGTTTGTACAACACATTTCTGGGTGTGGGGTCAAAGAACCAGACCACGAGGCTTCTGCCTCCCCCCACTGCCCCCCGATGCCATGGCAACACAGACCACAAGGCCTCCATCCAATTTCTGTGTTTACACCATGGGCCCTGTCACAGATGGAGCTTTGCCTTCTCCTCACTGTTTTATTCTTCTAACAGTGGCAGTCCAAGCAGTGCTTCTCTTTCCGTACCAAAAATGGTGTTCTTGTCAATACTCTCTTAATATGTTTAATTTTTTTGTTCCATAGGTAAATTGAGAACTTTCTCCTGCTGGAAGGCATCCCAGTGCAGTGTGAATGAAATCGCTGATTTCTTCCAGTTGGATAATTTTGAATTCTTTTGTTGCCAACACGACCTGTGCAATGAGAGTGCAATTACTGGGGTTAACAAAGCAGCCTTCAGTATTGCTTCTGTAATGGCCATGTTATGGATGCTCCTGTAACAATCCTCATTTGTAAGCTGTCCTTTCAAGATGAAATTACACAAAACCATTAACTCTTTTCTATATTGCATATTTTCAGCTCCTGTCCGTAGGCAGAAACATTCCCTTGTAATTTTGTTTCCCAAGGTTCTGTCCGATAAATCACTGTCTCCATCCATGGGAAGGAGATGTGCATTGTTATCAGTTATTGGGTGTTTTGATCTGTCCCCATGTTCATGGGGAAGATAAGTTCTTGTGAAGTCATGTTATCTTGTGGAGAACCTGGGCAAACTCCAGTGGGTGATGTGAAGGAGAAGGAACACTACAGCCTTTCTGCTGGAAACTGTCATTTTTTTACCGTCCCATAAACTCTCATTATTTTTGATTGGCATTTCTGTGGGTTTTAATTTGTTTTGCTTTGAATCCTCCTTGTCACAGACCAAGCAGTGGATTTGCCCTCAACACAAGACGTGTTGGATCATAAGTGCACTTTGCTGCAGTCTTTGTGATGAATATTGAAATATTCAGTTTCAAGTCGTGTAAACGCTTTGTTCCCATCACTGTACCTTTTTTTTTTTACAAGCCAATGATATAACCTTGTCAAGTGCTGTTATTTTGGGAGAAAGCATCTACATTTCTTAAACCAAAACCAAAATACTGCTATAAGTGAGAAACACTTTTCCTTCTTTTTTTTTTTATATATATATATTTCTGTGAGCATGTAGACAACCTGTGATAGCTTCTTTTTTTATTTTCCTCATACATTATCCATGCCTAGGATTTTAAGTGAGCATGTGCTTTGCACTGAGTATTTATTGGTATACTGAAAATCGATTATAAAATGCTAAGGAGTTGAAATGGCACATGTAGGTTACTTCCCCATCTAGTTAGCTTTTGGGTTTTGTTGAAAACAGTGACGTGTAAACTTAACCCTTCAAGCTTCCACCTAGGAGTATTAAAATCTTGCAGAACTTTCTTTCCATAAATGCCAATGCACAGTATAGGTGTGTATTTATATAGCATGAACAAAACCTGCTCAGTCTGTAGGTGTGAGAGGTCTGGAGCTCAAATACTGAAACACTTACGTTGCTCTGCTCCGTGGTGGGAGTCAGGCCTTGGGACGTCTCTGGTACATGGGGACCCTCTCAGTCAGGCAGGATGCCAAATCCTCTTTCTCTTCTGGAGCTGCTGGCATATCCCTGCCAGAGTTGTGTCCACTGCCAATGGGATATCCTCTTCCTGAGGACCCTCGTGACACCAGTGAGACCAGTGAGACCAGTGACACCAGTCCACCAGTCACAACAAGGGTGGTGTTCTGAATCCCTGATGTATTCCATAGTGTACCTTTTGGTTGAGCTTATTGTAGCTATGAAAGTGTCCTGGGATCTCTCCCATCACTCAAAGTATGGAAGTTGTCCTGTCTTTGATTAATAAAAATGTCAAAAAAGAAAAACGTGGTGCATGTGGTGATTTATTGGTATTTACAGCTGGATGGAACTCCAGTTGTTTCCATGGGAGGTGCATCCATGCTTCCCATCCAGAGACTCAGCAAGTTCCAAGTAGAGTTCTTTCATATTTTTCCCACCTGATTAAAAACAGACACTGGAAGACAGTAATTTCTGCACAATGACTTTTTCCACTGCTGCAGCATCATTTGTCAAACTCAGGCTCATTTCAGGTGAAGAAGTATTAAAGCACTGACTCAATATAAATTGGGGGAAGGTTTGTTAACACAGAGGTATCTTTTGTTGGACAAGATGATAGATTCCTTGTGCTTAAATCATCCTGATGGCAGCATTTTTTCTCTATTATGTTGTCAATGTCTCTTTTTTGATGGTGGCACTTTTAAACTTGTTTTATTGCTGTATGCTTGCATATATAAAATATTCTCCTTTTTTGATATGTGCAAAAAGGAGCTCTGTATTTCGTGTGTCTAATCTTCAAGCAATCATTTTTACTATTTCTTTTTTGATAGCCTTGAACACTTTGTCTCATTTATCATACTTTTTTGTTTCTCTTCTAGAAGCAGCCTAAGCAACAAGTCCTTGTGTTTTAAATGTGTTACTTTCTTTTTGTAAAGATCAACCAGAACATGGTTTAATTGCTGTAAGGTTTGCATTTTCTGAGTCTGGCTGTGCTGACTGCTGAGCCCTCTCCTGCGGATTGTTGGAACAGTGACTGCTCCTTGAGTTTTGGCACTTCTCCCCCTGCTGCTGCTGTGTTGTGCCCAGATTTGCTCAAAGAGGACCAGTAAAACCAAGAGAGCCATTAAAACCTTGGCTCAAATATTGAAGTATTAAAATCCGTTCAACTCTGAGTCCACCAGGACCCCCAAGTCCTCTGCAAAGCTGTTTTCCCCCTGGTCAGCCTCCAGCCTGTGCTGGTGCCTGGGGTGATTCCCAGCCTTTGGGGTGGGTGTCACAAAGTGGTGCCTGAAACGCGGGGACTCCTACCTTTCGGCCACCCTCCGTGAGAATATCAGCCAGATACTTTGTGTGGTTCAGCTGTGTCGTGTCAGAGCCAGGAGAATGCAAGATAAACTCGGGGCGAGCGGCTGTGCCGCTGTGCAAAGCTGTCTGTTGCCCTCTGCAGTGAGTGCTGGGTAACTTGTCGCTGTTGCCGGCGTTGTTTTGGTTTTATTTTGTAATTATCCGAGTGGTTTGCTCTGTTCTGAATTAGTGGCACGACTAAAACCTCATCCTTTGAGTGTGCTTTTTATGCCAATACATATCATTTACGTACTAAAGGCCGTCTGATCCTCCAAGAATATTCTTCCCTACATGTACTTCACAGTTCTCTCATAACCAGCAGTCTCTTTTTTGGGGGTGGGACACAAGTTATATAGGAACAAGAAGGACAAGGTAACAAATGGAAGCTGCAGCAACAGCAGGAATTCATTCTTGTGATCTCTTTTTACAATCAATTCCTCCTCCAAGTCCTCATGGTGATGACCAGGTGTCCTTTGACTTGAACTTGGGCATGGAGAGACCCTGGATGCCTCCTGGTACTGGTAGGAAAGGGGCTGATATACCTGGTTGAGAGGAATTTGGCTTTATCCTGCGTGAAATCCTTCTCTAGTTTTACCATCCCTCATCAAAGATGAGGTGGGATGTCTCTGTGTTATTTCAGGATGCAGGAAATTGTGAAAGGAAGCAGATGCACAGGGAAAAGCAGACAGGCAGAGCAAGCAATTTCCTCCCACTGCTTTTTGGTGTGAGAGGAATGAAGACGCTGACCAGTGAGCAGCTTTATTTTGTGAAAAGGAGTTGCTAAAATAATAGAACAATCCCAGCAGAGAGCTGCACGTTAAGTAACTCACTGCTGCACTAACTGGGGCATCTGGATACTGCTGTTATACAAATATTTAATGCATTTAACAACAGCAGCATTCCTCCAGCTGGAAGAGAGTTTAATGTGTCTGAAGCTCTGTGTGTCTCCAGGGGCTTGGATCTCACTGGTAAATACAGTCAGTCCTAAGCTGGCATCACAGCAGGGGAGTTTGGCTATGCCTAAACATCCAAGAAAGCGTTGTTTGTGAGATCCCCACGTTTATTGAAGCAGAAACGAGCACACTGCACTTTCTGCCTCCACACAAGGTGAATATTGCAGGACAGGATATAACAGGATATATGCAAGGTGAACGTAACACGACAATGCTAACACCATTCCACATTTTAGAGAGGGAGAAGGGAGCAGCTGATTGGCTGTGAGATCCCCAAAAGAAGTACGTTGTCATCTCCACTCCTGTCTTTCCAAGAATAGTTTATACATTGGGATAAAATGAAGACCTGCTGGTGATAATAATTTTATGGGTGTGACAACTTACAGCATAGGGAAAACCGTCCTGGAGCCTAGGAAAAGGTAAATTGAAAATGCTTTTGGTTTCTTCCTCCGAAGTAGAAGGAATTTTAAAAAAGTGTTTGAAGCAAAGTTCCCATCCAAAATAATGAAATCTCTCCATGTCATCCAGTGTTGGTTCTATTTAAGGGATAAGGAGTCTTGAGTGGATTTTAGATGCTTCTGAATCCATACCATGGCACCTTGTGAGTCCAATTTAAACCAGCCCCTTACACCATTTTGGTGGATGAGACTGAAGCATGTGCATCCCCGTGTTCTCCTCTCTCACAGATATTCGGAGACGCTGCTGTGGGGCAGGTTTGGAGAAAAGCTATGGAGACACTGCAGGATGGGGATAAAGTCACAAAGGTTACAGGTTGAGTAGATGGATATGGTGAGATTCACTATGGAATTTGTTCTGGAGACTGCTGCAAACCACAGAAACCTTATTCTCCAGAGGATTCTCCAAGGAACGCTCTGCGCCTCATTCAAGCCCACGATGCTGGAGTTCATTCCACACTCAGATTCCTATTTCCAGAGATGCTAAAGTCTTCCAGGGAACTTCAGGTATCCATCACCATCAGCTGTCATGGTTACTAAGTGGTCAAGGCTTGGGTGAGAACATGCACAGCTCGGTGTCATCGTTTAGCTCGCATCAGAAATGAACGACGATAAGAGGGCTGCACCAGGAAAAGATTAAAGTGATTAAAACGACGGCTACATCTTGAAATCTAATGACTTTAGAAGTCTGATGGGTTTCTTCCTTCCTGCTCCCAGTCATGGTTATGCTGTAGGCTCCTGTGAATCGAGGTATATTCTCTGTTCCGTGGGATAAAGTGATGCTTGTCTGGGGAATGGTGGGGCTGTAGGCCAGAATCCAGTGCCAGGTATCTCTAGAAAGCTGCAGTTTGCACACAGATAAAATGACTATCTAAAAGATTACAGAAGGCAAAATAAGAAAGCTGCTGCTGTCAGATATGAGGCACATCTTCCTTTTGTACTTGTGTGTTTTACCCCATAGCAAGCTGGAGGTGGTTTTCTTTTTTTCTGCTTAGAAAAAGGATTTTCAATTCACTTCTCTCCCTGAAAGATCAATGTAACTATTGCTGTGAAAATTCCCTTTCCTAATAATACTGCAGCCAGTTTTTCTAGTATGGAAGTGTTTTTATTAGTAAATATCTCTCAGTTACATTATACATTGCAATGTACTGAGGTGGTGGAATTTTACTGGAGACTTTGGCATTGCTCATGTGTAACTATAACAAACTGAAGGAGAGTCTAACCTGGAACGAACGGCTTTGCTTTGGGGTAATGACTTTAAATTGAAGGAGAATGAATTTAGAGTCGGTATTAGGAAGAAATTCTCTCCTGTGAGGGCGGTGGTGAGGCACTGGCACAGGTGAGCAGTTAATAAATACGTCGTAATGTGTAGGGAGACATATGTCTGGCTTGGAGGTCCCTGCTCCCCCACAGAAAAATGGGAAAAATATTGAGGAACACCGGGAGATCAACAGGCCCCCGCGCCAGAGCGCCGTGTGGGAGGCGGGCGGTCCTCCGCGCCGCCAGGGGCGCTGCGGCGGGGGCGGAGCCGCTCCCGGCGGGCGCGGCCGAGGCTGCGGGGCCGCAGAGGCGGCGGCGACGGGGCCGCGTCGGGGCTGAGGGGGCTCGGCGGGCTCGGGGGCCGCGGCCGCCCCTCCGCCGCCCCGCAGGTGAGTGCAGACATCGCAGCCGCGGCAAAAGCCGTGCCCTCCGCCGTCAGGCCCGCCCGGGCGTCGGCCGGTGCGAGCCCGCCCCGCGGAGCCCCTGAGCGGCGGAGGTGGGGGGGTCGTGCACGCCCATTGCCAGGCGCCGATGGAGCCGGGCAGGAGGGGCTGGAAATGAGGGAGAGGGTGGAAATGAATCCCTGGAGTTCTGTACGCCCCACGCGCACCTGCGCTGCTCTGATCTGCTGTTTCGCTACTGGGTCACTCTTACAAAGTAGTGCTTTCCTTGGGTGTTATAGATATATTTATTATGGAAAATAAGTAATAATTCATGTTAATATTTAAATGTGGTCAGTGTGACTAAGAGGTCGTGCTTATAACAGGTCCAGGTAATAGCTATATAAATCTTCCATTATATTTTTACAGAGTGTTTGGTTTGGTTAATACTGCTTCAGTTTGTGCTGTGTGTTGTATGTTCATGCAGATTTTGGCCAAAATTTTGTCCAGGAGCTTCTAGTTCATATATGGCACAGATCTTTTGAAAGCAAATTTAGGTTGTTCAGCAGAAGAACCAACATCTTGGTGGGTAAAAGCAAAAGTGTGCTCATACAAGGAGACAATAATTAAATAAAAATGGATTTTTTTTTAGTGGGTGTGTTTCCAACACTGAATTGTTTCAGGAAATGGGTTTAAAATAATATTAGGCTTAGCTGGGTTTTTACACGGTTTGTTTGTCTGCTGTAGTCCTGTGGCACAGAGGAGGGAGGGGACTGCCATCACCTTCCTCAGTACTGAGAGTTGGAATGAGCTGCTGCCCAAATCTGTCATGTGCCCCTTGAGCCGGGCCCTGTGGTCTGACTCAGGGCACTGAGGAGGCTGGAAAGTGCCCAGATGAATAATCCATGATTAGGTTTTTTTTAGCTTGATTTGGCTGCAGCTGGTAGGGGATGAGTTAGGAAGGCAAAGCTGCCACTTTTCTTTTTCTAACATCCTGTTGTGATAAGAGCTGGAAGCTCAGTTGTACTTTGAGCATCGGAGGAAGATGTTTTATAAAATGAAGTGGTGTCTGTTGTGTTTTGTGGAAGATAAAGAGTTGAGAGGTTCCAGCTTTAGTTAAAGACTGCAGCTTTAACTTGCTGTCTGTACCTCAGGAAAAAAAAAAGCAAAAACCGTCCTTGGTTGATTTCATCCTGGGTAGGAAAAGCCTGATCAGTTTTGTTTCCCGGCTTGGTTTGGAAAACTCCTCAGAGTTCCAAAAACACCAGGAAGGGAGCGGTTGAGGTATTCAGGTAGGAATGCTGGCAGGTGAGACAAGCAAAATGATTCCATCAGTCAGAGCTGGAGGTGAGCTGAAATATTTACAAGTGAAATACAAATGCACCGCGGAGTTCCATCTAGTGAGTCATTCTGTCCTCTTGGTGCCTGGGTAACCCTTTCATGTGTCTGGAAGTGAGCTTTTCACCAGGAGCAGGTTTGATGTTACAGGTCTGGAGTAGTTATGAGAGGAGGGTTTTACTTACAGGTTCTGTAATTCCCACGCCCATGGCTTGTTTGCTGATTTTAATGTTAGGAGAGATCCTCAGGAAGATCCAGTCTGGCCTTGTAGGTAATGTGGGCCATAGGTTGCAGTCTGTGACTCTTGGGTTTAGCTTCGAAGTGATGAACAGCTTTGAAAGCAGCCTCTGCTATCAGACTGCATTCTTTTGAAGAGAAGCTGTGTGCTGATGCTTACTATAAACTGCTTTCCAAACTCAGGCCTGGTCCGTGAATGCCTCGTTCAGGAGTCTGTAATACAGAGTGGAAAGGACACATGATTTTCCTCTGGGCGTTGCTAGTGGAGAGTGACAATTACTGAGCAGGTGCAGTGCTGGTTGTACTTCTCAGATATGCAGCAGTCGCAGCAATTAAAGCAGTTCGATGTCATTTAATGGTTTTAGCCTTAGTGTGTGATTTTCTAGAAATCTGCATCGATGTAATCCCTGTTTTCCTGCAGTGACAGGCAGTGGTTAAGGTCAGGTTAAATATTAACAAACTATATGTGGTTTGTATCTTCTATTTATATGTTGGAGAAGCAGCTGTGCTGAATAGTACTCCATGGCATTTACTCTTTAAAGACTTCTCTGGATTATTTTTGGTAGTATTGGCAATTTTACTGACTGGCAGTTTTTAGAAAAGGCACGTTATGTATGTTTTGAATATAATGAGAAGTGTTACTCCTCAGCAGCTGGTGGTGTAGTGGAGATCAGAGGTGCTGTCACCCTCAAGCACTTCACAATGAGATACATAGAAGTGTGAATTAATTACAGTTATTTGAGTCCCTGATATTTACTGTGGTATTATTTCATTTATGTTTTCGTAGCCATCGTGGAACTATGTGGAAATGGGGTAGTGGAGATGATTCTCCTTCCAAAACAGCAGTAAGTACTG
The DNA here is from genome assembly GCF_000738735.6 of Corvus cornix cornix. Classification (NCBI taxonomy): domain Eukaryota; kingdom Metazoa; phylum Chordata; class Aves; order Passeriformes; family Corvidae; genus Corvus; species Corvus cornix. Next base: position 58,004,769 of record NC_046335.1, on the reverse strand, counting down.
AATTACTATTAAATCTTTCTACTATTAGTATCTTTCATTTTTCATACACTAACCATATGTATTTGCTCTTTCATAAAGCAGTTGTTTGACTGGTTTTACCATGACAGCTTTAGGGCTCTAAAAGTCAGGTTGTGTCCTTGTTTCTTATGTCCTTGATATTTAATCTCTCAGCCTACCACAGCTGCTGTGCTTGTCCTCGCTCTTCTTATCCTGCCTTAAGGAAACATCTGTAGGAGTTACATAAGCTCCATCCCCAGTGTATCTTTGGATACACTTTAGAGTATGTTCAATATCAATATTTTATGGGTATTTATTTTATTTGGTAGCACTGCTGGCTGTCACAATACAGATCCAGTGAATGAGGAAATTCAGGTTTTGATACCTAGAATGCTTGGATGGTTTTGCTGTGTTTGAAGCCAATATTCCTAAAGCAGTTCATAAGGTTTAGCATTCCACTTGACTTGGTAAAAACAGTCTGCTTATGGGAATGTAAAATCCACGGAAGTGTTAGTATTTGCATTTGCTGACTGTTGCAGTGAAGTGAGACACCATGTGTAGGCATTTGAGGAGCAGTGCTGTGTGCCCCATTTGGCTGTTTGAAAGCACCCTGAATATCCCCAGGCTGAGTGTTCCCCTGAATATCCGCAGGCTGCAGCCTCCCGGGACGTGGGAAGCGCGGCAGTGACGGATCTGACGGAGCAGCTGACAAGCACCGAGCAGCTCCTGGCACAGCTGAAGGAGCTTGTCAGAGAGAAGGATGCTGAGCTCCGGAGCAAAGATCTTCAGTTAAAGGTACTGTGCATGTGGTCATGTCAAAACCATTGTTTAAAACCCCCCTTCAGTCATTTTTGTAACGTTTTACAAGCTATTACAGCAGCTCTAGGATGGTCACAAGCAGCTGTTCTAGGGCCTGGACAGTGCTGCTTTTTCCCAGCATGTGTTCTGTTCCAGGATTGAACTAGAAAGAATTTATATCTGATCTCCTGAAGGCTTTTAAAAAAATCATAAGGTTGATCTCTTCCTATAAGAGGCTTCTTTCTGCCCTTTTTACCTGTGGGTGTGAACAGACATGTTAAAATACTGCATATTTTAAAACTCACTGTAAATCAAGTTCTCTTTAAACAAAACGAAATAAGCTTTTACACAATTATGAAGGTGTCTGTCTTTTTGTATTTTTTAATAAAAAAATAAGTCATTCTCACTAAAAAATCAAGCCTAGAATTTGTATTGCTATGAAAAAAAATAGGGAAATTTATATCATAAGGCTTTAAATTCTGTACAGTAATAACCACCATATGCAGAAAGTTTATTTAAAGAAAAGAAAATTTAAATAATGAAAATGAAACATTGTAATGTCTTTTCAGGGAAGATGTTTTTTGTTAATCACTTCAGGTTACTCCCTCTCTCTTTTTTTCTTTTAATGGAAGAATCGAAGCAGGCAGTTGTCCCTGTAGCTAATTTAGTCTGTCATGACTTTGGTGTTTGTAGGAGGAGAAGGAATCTGCTGATGCCAAACTTGCCAAGCTGAAGCTGCAGAACAAAGCCAAGGTTGCATCATTAACCTCGCAGCTGGAAGAACTTAAGAAGCAGTTACCAGTGGCAGGAGGCTCAGAGGCCAAAGCAGAACCAAAAAAGGTAAGGTGTCCTCACATTTTAAAGCAGATACAATTTCTGAGGTGCTGTAGGCAGTTTTCCATGCTGGACTCAATGGGGAAATTCAGATTTTGAGTTGAGTCAGGTTAGGATTGGGGTAGACTGTGTGGGTGCTGTCAGTTCATCTGTGTTTCTATTAAATTCTTTTTTTTTTTCAATAGAAATCAGAAAATTGCACATTCCCTTCAAATTGTTTTAGTAAAAAAGTTCTCACTCCTTCATCCTAGTAGCAGCGCGAAGTTTTGACACATGTGAATTCAGGCAGATAAGGTTTGGAGAAGAAATGAAAACAAAACCTGTCTTGTTCTTTAGGATATGTAAAGCTGTCCTTATTAGCAAAATGTAAATGAAGTGTTGGAAAGTGACAGGTGTTTTACTGTTAACAAGAGAGTCTCAGATGTGTTTGTAGTAACGCAGTTGTGCAAGTATTTCTTCAGGGTAGGACTTCATACAGCTTCTAAAATAAAATAACTTTAGTGGGGCTTTAGTTTTTCAAGGGAATTTGTATTTAAAAGCTGTGCTGAAAGGAAACAGTAATTATCCATTTGTTGCAGTGCCCAGTTGTCCTCAAAAATGTGCAGTAAAAATGTATTTTTCTGATTTTTTTTTGGCTAATAAAACATGTGCTTAGCAATTGCACTTGATTTGTGATAATGGCAGATAATTTCTATAAAACAGCAATTACACCTGTGGAAATTCTGATTAAAAACATTCTTAGGAATGGTTTACTTTACATGTTTTCCCCCAATAGTCCTGTTTTCCTTGGAGTTATATGGACTACATTTGCCAGATTATGAGTTTCAATTGCTAGAGGAAGTGAATCTCCTTGCAGCACATCCAGTCCACTTTTTAGCAGGAATTATCATGAATAATTTAAATACAAAGACTTTTATAAGCTTAATACAAATTCTGTGCCATCTTCTACATGGAATATAAAATATATAAGACAACTGAAACACAATCTATGAGTAAAGTCTGCTTTTTCACCAATATTATCTGACTACGTAGAGGTACAGAATCCAGGACTTACCTGTTCATGGAATGCAAACCTCCCTGTTTTTGTAGGCATCAAAAGATGGAGACCAGGAAAATGCTGCAGCAAATCGAGGGAAAATATTAGTGCTGAGAAGGAGAATTGAAGAGCTGGAATCCCAGATCACACAGAAGAATGAAGAGTTACAGAAGAAGGTGGTGTTTTGTATGATGTGACTTTTCACCTTTGTGGTGTAGGATTGTGTTGGAATATATTTATTTAAATAGGTATTTAATTCTGTGCTGCTGAACAGCTCTTCTGGGAGTTTTGTGTGGAGGAATTGATATGTTAAGCCTCAGCAAGGGCAGTGGGAATTCTGTCATTGTGCCTTCAGTGAGCAGTGAATCCTGGATAAATGGAATAGGATACACAAAGATGAGCTCCGTGGGTCAATGTTGTATTTAAATCTTGCATTTTGAACAAAAAGACTGGTTTGCTTCAATTTTTCTCATTGAAAAAGTAGGGCATAACAGGAATAAATGTAGGCAAGGGCTGAGTTCATGTTGTGGTGTTTCGTGGACATAACTTCTCCGGGGAGGGTGGCAGGAATGGGAATGCTGCAGAATTTCAGAGGGAAAGGTCCAGTAAACAAAGATTACACTTCAAACAGAACCAGTTATACATCTGACTGTAATTTTTGGAGTACTCTAACACAGGCAGTAAGGAAATGATGCAAACTATTCTTCTGTGCTGGAGATGGAAGTACAGACCACAAACAATTTTGCCTTTTCACCTTCAGGATGCTGAGCTGGAGGCCCAGCGCAGCCGCGGGGCTGACATGGATGCCATGCTGGTGGAGAAGGAGAAGAAGCTGTCTGAAAGGGATGCTTACATCAGGGATTTGCAGGTGGCCTGTGGATCCAGTGATGCTGTCAATGAGATATTCCTGCCCAATGAAGAACTGAAGGTATATTAGCAGCTCAATTATAAAATCTCTGTGGAGTTTTCAAGGAACCCGTGAATTCTGATGTGTTGTTATGTGCTCAGCCCCTCTCTGAAACACAGTTAATTCATGTGAATAAAAATTCTTTACTATCTTAATTTATGTATATTTACTTCATTATTTTGTCCCTACCAGGGAAAGGCTTCATGATTGCCATATCATTTTTCTGCTAATTGTCTTTTGGTTTGCATTGTAAAGAAGCAGCTGGCAGCTAAAGAGTCATCACTGCAAAGCATGGAGATTCTGGTGCAGAACCTTACCAAGAAGGTGGGAGACAGTGAAGAAAAATGCAGCTTGTTCCAGGAACAGATCGAGAGTCTGAAAAATATTCAAAACAAGGAAAGAGAGCGTTTCCAAGGAAAAGAAGCTACATATATGGAAAACGTAAGTAAATGCAGGGTTCTAAAAGTTACTTCTTGTTCTTACGAAAATGGTCAGAGAGCTACAAACCATGTTGGAAGTAGAATACAGGTGTTTGAGGAGGAGACTGCTGTTCGGGCTTGATTGATAGAAACTTGCTAGGAATGAACATAACTGACTAATTAATGCATTTACTGTTACTGGAAGTAAGATTCAGGCTTAATTTGGAATCCGTTATCTTGCTGTACCTTTAATTAGACAGTTCAGTGTGGTTTTACTATAGTTTATGGACTGGTTTCGTATTTATTTTCTTTGTGCTTTTAGGTACGTATGTTTCAAAATATTATCCAGGAGAAGGAGAAGGAGCTGGAAGCACAGAGAGAAAAACATGAGCAGGAGCTTTTTAGATTAGCTGCTAAATCTGATGCGAGTGCTGACCTAGAGCAGGTACGTTGCTCTGGAAACTCAGCAGCTTGAATTGGGAATCATGTAATTACTAAACTCTGTGACACAGTTCAAATGTCTGCTTGGGAGAATAAAAATAAGTCTTCTATAGATTGCTTGATTATTTAACTTCTTATTTTTGGTAGCTGCTAAAGGCCTTGAAACAGAAGCTCCATGAAAAGGAAGAAGTCATGCTGGGAAGGACACAGGTGATTGACGTCTTGCAAAAAGAGCTGGATGCCAAGGACCAGCAACTGAAAGTAAGAAGTGCCATAATGTTTGACAGTGGTAGGAAAACCACTTTGCATTAAAATTATAAATGTTTTTTGTGCTGCTGGTTTTTTTTTTAACAGGAGATTAATGAAAACCTGAAACATCTTCTGTCTGAAAAAGAAAACCTCCAGTCTAAACTGGATGCTGAGAAACATGTAATGAGAGCCCAATTAAGAGACATGATGGAGAAACATGAGCTCGAAATGACAAAAGTTAAGGAGAAATACGATGCTGAACTGCATGAAATTCAAGAGAAACACGAAACTGAGCTGCAAGAGAAAGATCAGGCCCTGGTTCAGCTTCAGAAACAGGTGGCAGAATTGAGTGGTGGTGGACAGAGTAACTCCAAAGAAGTCAAAGATCTGGAATCTATAGCCAAAGAGAAGATGGAAGATTTGGAAGGTATCCTATCTAAACAGTTGTCACTGACAATATTAAAGGTTTCTTTGCCCCAGACTTTTTTGTATTTTGAGCCAATTTAATACCCGTTGCAGTTGGAACTACGTGAAATTTGATGGAATGTTATTGCCACACTAATTAAAGTGATCAAGTACTATAATAATGAGGGTTAGAGGATCACTAAGATAATCACATGAGCTATGAATTTCTCACTGTGTTTCTAATTCTTACGTTTTTCTGTAAATGCTGTTGTCTTGTGTAACTGTGTAACTTCCAAATGCTAAAGAAATTGAACACAAGGCTTGTATTAGTAATCTTTCCAAGGTTTTCAATAATTCCTGCTTCTTGTTTCTCAGTCCAAGTGAAATTGAAAACAGAAGAGGCCAGCAAATCTGAAGCCAAGTTTTTGAAAATGAAGGCTTGGTCCAAATCAAGAATCAAACAGCTGGAGGATGAACTGAAAAATGTATGTGTAGCTTTATGTTTAATACTCTGTGACTTTCTCCAACTGCTGTGCTTGGAGATTTGATTGGGAAAAAGTAAACTGGGGAGTAAATAGAATATTAAAATAGTTTACTTTATGAATTAATGTATGAAAATGCAATGGACATAAAGTGCTGATACAAGATGTTGTTTAAATAAAAAATAGTACAAATTTGTTAGAGATGAGCTGCTGTACTGCACTTTAAGTATTAGAAAAACAGCTATTCTAGATACTACTAAAGAATAAGAAAAAAAGGTTGCATTGACTTTGCTGGGATTTTACTGTGTTTGACACCTCCATAACTGTGTTTTCTTTCAGTTTTCCTCAAAGAACAGTGATGTATCTGCCTTAAACAATCGTGTGTCAGAATTAGAAGTGGAAAATGAGGAACTACAGTCAAAACTGCAGTCATTGCATGAAATCAGAACTCAGAATGGTAAAAGGAAGTCTTTTGCAGATGATTCGGAAGTAAAGAGACAAAAATAAATTATTTGTGTCCTCACGAACCAAATGTATTATGTTTTTGTAGAAGAACTGCTGAAAAAGCTGGAGCTCTATGAAGAGCAGCAGAGGAAGCTGCAGGCTGATCTCGACCAAGTTACAAAGAGAGCAGCTTCACAGGTTGACTTGAAAATTGGTTTGCATGACTTACTGATTAATGGTGCTAATTAGACTTTGAAAAGTGTGTCAGCTGGACTTTGGAGCTGAGAATTAATTTACTGATAGGTGGAATTGTCAGTGGCTGTTCAGTTGGAGAGCAAGATGACAGGTTTTGAATTATAAAGATTTATTTCTACCTACCGTGCACACACTTTAAATTACATTTTTCCAAGCAGTTTGCTATTTATTTAACTATGTTAAACATGAGTCATCAAAGTGTGGTTGTTATTTTGTAGACAAAGTATTTGTAATATTTTATGAAGTCGTGGGGATTGTTTTTCACATAATCTACAATATTTACAATCTGCATTTACCAATTTCATAGATTTTTATTTATGGAAAGTGGTTAATTATGATGGTTTGCCAACTTACAACGTATTTACATTTGCAGAGGGGTGTGGTAAATATATTTTAATGCAGAATTTCTCTTGTTAGGCCAGTGAATCAGGTAGTGTGGATGAATTGCAGAGTCAGCTCTTGGAATGGCAGGAAAATGTCCCAGAGTCAGAGGAGTCCCGGGACCAAGTCCGAGAAGAGAAGTCTGCCATGGCCTTGAGAATGGCTCAGATTGAGGAGGAGAGAGAAGGTGAATTGTTTCATTTCCAATACAACAATCCTGTTTTTATAGATCTGTGTGTGTCTGCTGTGCTTCAGACCGAATTGATAGCACACCACCACAACTCATTCCTGTGGTCATAAAATATGTATAGTTAGTGAAATTGCTGAAATTTGCAATTTCTGCTTTTTCCTATTCCCTCGAGTTTGTTTTTCATACATTCATCTTGTTTTATATAATTTTTATAAGTAGATGTGCTGTTCTGTTTGCCATTTGAGCTGCTGTTCTGTAAGACTGCTTGAAAGGCTTATTTCTGCATATGAAAAATGATAAAAAAGATAAAAAGCCATATTTTATCAATGATAAATGTTCCCCATTGAAATATTAAAGCTGTCTGCCTAGAGCAACTGGTGAAGGTGTGGGGGACTGTACTGTTGGTTTGAATTAGAGGAATGAAGATGGTGCTTAAGCAAAATGTACCTGACATGGAGTTTCTCTTTAGGAAATTCCTCATTAATTCTGTTTAGGGTATTTAGTGATCTGTTAGTAGGTGCCACTTGTATAAGCCAGCTGAATAATGCTAAGTGGCTTGGAGGTGGTTAAAAATACCAGATTACCTACAGAAAATAGCATTTCAAGTAATGTCAGGTTTTATAGCTTGCTAAATTATTAATTAATCAGCTGATGAGAAACTGAAGTAGCTTCTGTTAAAAGTTATAAAAGTCTGGTTAAATTTCAGATGGTTTTTGCTGCTCTTTCCATGCCATCTGGACTAAGTTGCAATTTTTGTCCCCTTAGTTAACTGTGTGAGGAATAATGGCAAATTTTAATGCACAGGACCTACCATCATAATGAATCCAGTTAGTTAATTGGAGTCTTCTCTTTTCAATCTGCGATTGAATTATTTTGCATTTCCATGATCCATTTGAAAGTTCAGTGTGTAAGCACAGAAATGTTCCAAGGATCACGTCTCTTCTTTTCAAAGGATTTATGCTTTGGGATTGAAAGGGAATAATACCCCTTCATTAAATCTACCTGTTAGCTCATCTGTGCTGGCCACTGAGCCACGTGCAATATTAATAACACTTACAAAATTTCCTCTCCCTCAGTCCAGGTTTAATTTTGCATTTTTTTCCCCTTGGGAATAGCATGACCTTTCTGTTTCTTTTTTTCCTGCCGTTCCACCTGGTGAGCCCTGAGCGTCCCTTCCCCCTCCACTCCTACCCTCCACTGCGATTTGGGCAGCCAGGGAGAACAGTTTCCCATCAGTTTTGTGCATGCAGGTTCCTGCAGCAATGGCCCCTTGGAATGTACTGTTGCCGATTTCTCCTGCTCTTGCTTCTTGTGGAGAAAATTGCCAACAGTACCTTGTAAGGTCTGCCATTGATGGTTTGTGGTTTTTAGCAATACATGTAACAAGTGCTGGGTTTTAACTTGAGTTTCTCCTGCCTTGCAATACCTGTTTCTTCTTTTATATTAATGAAATCATCTTCATTTTTCACTGTAGTAACAGCTGACTCCATATTTATGTTGTAACTTGATCTAGAGACAAATTTCTTGGCTTGCCACAGGTGGTTGTGACTAAGTAAGAATCAAATTCATTCTTAGTGCTACCTGAAATTCCGTAGTATTTAAAAAAAAATGATGTTCCATCCATTCCATAAATTGCTGAACTTTGCATGCATTAGTATTAGCTACCAATATTACTTACCAATGTAAGTAATATGTAGCATGAAGAGTGACACAAGGAAATACAGGCGCATCATAGTCAGTTTATATGCAGTGTGTATCTGGAAAAAAGGTGTCCTGGGAGATTTTTCAGGTTTTTGTGTTAGATAATTGCAAATGAAAAGCTTCCTAAGCTACTGTAAAACATTAGAAAATGTATTTATTTAGTAATTGTTATTTAAGCAATGCTCAACTTAACTAGAGGTGTTTCAACACTTGTCTGAGTGTGCTAAATCATTCTAAAGCCCCAATTTCTATAATTCCATTTTTCTTGTGACCATCGTAATTTCACTGTTTTTTTCATTATCAGATACTTAGGAGCCTGAATATATTGGGTTCCTACATGACAGTGTCAGAGAAGGGCTTAAATTTTTACCTGGAATAAATCTTATTCTTTGAACCCCTTAACTGGCAGTTCCTGTGAGCAGAGGTTTAAGACCTGTCATCAAAATTTGGCATTTATTTCACAGCCTTGAAAAAGTATGTATAATGATAAAAAAAAAAAAGTAGAATCTAGAAAATACACAAAGGTGTGTAAAACACTGATAAAATGACAGTGCAAGAAGCTAAAGTGTAATTGAAATCAGAAGTATAGTCCGGTTTATCAGTCCCACTTGAAAGGGGTCATTATTTTTTCCTTTATCTTTTTTCCCCACTAATCTTTTCTGACAAGACATTAGGTGTGTAATTTTGAAATATTATAGGAAGAATTTAAATCTAGCAGGTGCTACAGAATTGTGAGTTAAGGAAATCTGTGGTATAAGTAATCCTTGGCCAACTCAGATGAAAGCAGAGTATTCCCTGTAGGGCTGAATCTCCAGGTAGTTCCTGGTGTTGACCTCACAGATGCATCGACATCAGTTTTTTGGATTTTGTGTGCTGTGAGGACAACTGTGGATTCATGTGATTAAGCTGGAAGCCAAATTTGTAATTATCCAATTAATGTAACTCTCAATTAAAGTATGGAGCCACCTTTACTTTCCCTCCCTTTCCCTGGCTGTGCTGTTGTGTCTGCTTTGCATGGCACGTGTTGTTTCCTAATCTTTACCCCAAACGTGTCCTGTCGTATCACAAAACAGATGGGAATGCACTTCAGATGACAAATCATTTCTAACAATGAACAGGATGCACACCTAAGCACTCATATTCTCAGTTTATTCAGTGTGTGTATTTACTAGTGATTCTGTATTTGTCTTGAAAAGAATGATGTTACTAATTTATGATAAGATGGTTTGGTGCCAGTTTGCATTGTAACACGTGCTTGTGACTTCCTCAAATGATCTGGCTTGAGAGCTCGTACTAAAATTAAAGTTTTTATAAAAATGAATGTGATTGTTGAGATTAAAAAGGCATCAGCTGAAAAAGCTGTGTTTTCATCATACAAATTAGGTACATTTGAAACTAGTAAATTGAATTGAGATGTGATTTGGCATTTTAATTGATTGGCTTTTCTTCTTAGTATGGTATAACCTCACCCTTCCCACTCTCCTGTATAAAGTCTTCCTCTAGAGCTGATGAAGAAGTGAAGTTAGACTTCAGTTTCCTTCTTCTTAGTGAGATACTCAGACTTTATGCTCCACATAGCAATGTTGGAGGGAAATCACAAGGTGAATGCAGTGGATTTTAATCTTTAATCTTGTTCCTGTCAGTCATTCATAGGGACTTCACCCTGTCCCTGGTCTCTTTTCATGTAGTAGTGTCTGATGTAAATGTAAATGCTTTCCTGTGGCACAAAACTGATCGAGGATGACTGGTTCTTTCCTGGCTGCTCCGATCCAGCCATAGTCTCAGGGCAGCAGGAGCTGGAGGAGGAACTGGCCACAGTTCAAGGAATGGGCAGGCTGCAGCAGGCAAGAAGAAAAGGCAGTCAGACCAGCAGGAAGCTGCAGGTGGGTTCAAAGAGATGTGAGTTAAATTTTACCTGTCTGCTAATAAAAATATGGAAAGTACGGTTATTTGTGTGGTACTTTAGTCTTTAAAACATTAGGAGCTTAAGAACATAGACTGGAACTGAAAACATTGATAAATTTAATGATCATGTACATAGCCAGAAGATGAGAAGTTCCAATGGCATCACACCTCTCTCTTATTTCTTTCCACTGAAAAACCACAAGCTTCTCTCTGGAGTAATTCCCATGCCTGAAGCCATGTGCGTGCTTCAGATGTTAAGGCCGTTTTTGGCTTCAATAAAATCTTTACAAATCTATTTGCTGGTGGAGCTTTATGGAATAATTAGTGCCACTTCATTCAGGTGGACTTCTAGGTAGGTAGTGCTGAACCTTGCATGAAAAAATGGTAACTTTTGTAAGAATTAGGATGTAATTTTCTCATTAGCAGACCATTGGAAGAATATAATTAGTAAAGTGATACTTCAGAGCACTCTTAGCTGTAGAAATCAGGGGACTAATTAAGGTATCCAAATACAGTTATCCATTGGCTTCTCAGATGGCTGAGGGTGTTTTTAAAGGCTGGCAGATACCTTAAAAAACCTGTGGGAGATGTGGCTTTTCTGGAAGTAATAGCTGGGAGCTGGGCAGGCCACTCTAGTCTACAGCAATCCCACATAGTTGCATTTGGTCACCTGAATCACATGCTGAATTTTGGGATTTTTGATTGACACTGTGGTTTTAGTGGCAGAATTATCTTACCCCTGCTTGCTTCCTTCTTTAATTTAAACTTCCTTCTCATGTTTTGTATGTAGGAAGAATTCCCCTTCGATGGCAAACAATGCTTCCAAGAACTGAATGTCACCTTGGATAGCACTGACTCAGCTGAAGGAGAAAACATGGGAGGTTGGTGGCCAGAGTACCCTTCACCTAATGCAGGTGTGATAGCGACTAGACAGTTGATTAAAGCATGCACACGGCATCTGCATTTTGTGTCTATTTTTGTTTTCAAATTCAGCTAACAGCCCATTTGTGGTGTATTCTAATCTTTGTTGGATTTTTTTGGCTTGTGTTTTCTTCCTTTTCATTTCTGAGCATGTGCGTGCTGGATGAACTGCCTAGTTCTGGCTCACAAGTACAGCATAAATATGGCTGAGCACTGGAATTGGATGAGCTTTGATGCCCATCAAGTATCCCATGTGGCAAGATCATGTGGGTTTTTTTAAGTTATGAGTCTTGTTCCTTTGAATGTGTTTCCAGTTTATATCACGGTTATGTTGCAAACCCGAATTCCATTCCATTGCTGTTTAATTTAAAAATACAGTTCTCAGTTTTTAATGCTGATGTTTTTATATCAGTGGTAAAGATGGCAACTACGTTTTATTGTTAAGGTGGAATAGGCTCTTAAAAATTGTCAGTCCAGATCAGTTTATTAATAATTACTTAAGATACGATCCTGCAAGTACCTGATTAACTTGTGGTTAATGTAACATGAGCAACACTATTGGTTGAGCCACAATAGTGGTGGCTCAGTATTAGAATATTTCTGCCAGATCCTCTGAGTTCTTGAGCTCTGCAACTTTATTTTGGTTTTCCAGCATTAAAGACTACTTTTGCCATCTAAATTTTGGGGATGTAGTGGCTTGGATATTTCCACTAGAAAATGGGTGAGATCTGATTGTGCCCAACACTCATGAGAGCTTTGAATAAGGAGCTGCAACCATTTCTAGACTTCAGGAATTTTGGTAGACTTGTCTTGAGAGAATTTTTCTTCTTTGACCTGAGTAGGTTTACGGAGTGTGGTTGAAGAGTTGGAATTGGAAAGAAACCAACTGCAGGAACAAATACTTTTTCTGGAAGAGCGTTGTCAGGATTTGGAAGACAGATTTCAGCTTCAAGGTAGAATGGAGGCTCTCCAGGTGAGCTTTGGAGCTGTGTAAACCTGATGATACAACAGAATCATTCTCAGTTTATGTTCTTTCTATCGTAGCCTACAGTAAGCCAAAACCATCAATTTGCAGCTGACAAAAAATGGCGGCAGCCCAATTTACACTCACTAATTCTGTTGTCAGAGAGTGTGCACATCCTATATTATGCTTTGAGGTGGAAGCCTGTTGCTTTTGTTCAGCACGTGGAGAATCATGATTAGGATTAAGCTTTATTTGAGTTAGAAACATAGTAAAAGACAACATGATTTTCATAATTCTTTGTGGAGGTCGTTGCCAGAAGGTCCAGAATTAGGTTTTGGTTACAACTGGCTTAAGTCTCCCTCTTCTTACATCCCTCGGGTTTTTTTTCTGGGTATGTGTATATTTAATATTTCTCATATATATATATCTATCTATATATATCTGCTCATTTATAAAAAAGAAATTCTGTATAGAAAAATGATTAATAATTTTTTATATATATATACACACATGCAATCTGAACTATTCTATTAGCTAGACATATATTTATATTTTAAAACCATTCCATGAAGGCCCCACAAAGAGCAGTCAAGTTCTTTTCAAAGGAAAAATTATTTTTAGTATTTCCTGACAGACAAATTACTGTGATAATTCGTGAATTGTATTTTCACTAAGTGACACAACTGATCATGTGCTCAAACTCTTGGTGCATTACTCTTAGTTCTTTATCTGTTAAATTGCATAAGTGTAAAAAAAGAATGACTGGTTTTAAGATGAGAGACAAGCTTACATTAATTATTGAGACTCTTGTAACAAAGCCTTTCAATACAGGTAACGTTTGGTGTAGAGGAAGAAGGGCAGCTATTGAGGGCGGTGCAGGTGTGTTCTGCCTCCTCCAAAATGCCACCTTCTTTTCATGAATGGTGACAAGTTTGCCATGTTTGTCCTACTTGCTGTTGATTCTGGATGTGTTTTGCTTTTGGTTTTTGGTTGCTGTTGTACAACTTTTTTTCTTTTTTCTTTTTTTTTTTTTGTGGTTTTATTTTTGAGTTGGTGCAGTGGTTCTGACTAGAGTAGGAGATCTGTACTGTGTTTAAAAACCCCAAAAAGCTGTGTGAACGAAGCTTGCTTCCTTTCTTCTCCAGTTCTCTCGTGCTTCTCTGAGTGTGATAATGCTCTTTATCATTGCTTTGTTGCAGAATGAAAATGAACGTTTGCAAACACAACTCACCCAACTGCGAAACCAACAAATGCGAGATGTGGAAAAGCATCAAATTCTGATCTCTGGCTTGAATGAGCAGCTTAAAGGGTAAAATGAAGGTTCTTTACAACTCCACACACCGCTGGCTTTCTTTGCTTTAAACTACAACTTCTAATGAGGAGTATAATCTCTTAAAACACTTGAAAAGACAATTAATTGACTCATGTTTCTGTTTGCAGTTGTGTTATTTTTATACTTGGAAGTTTAAGTGGAAAGTGTAAAAATAGTGATTCTCTTAGTTTGGGGCTAGTAAGTTTAGGAAACGTAACGCAAGCTTTGTTTTCAAAATGTCTAAATCTATATTTTCTTCTTAGATTAAGTGACAGAAATAGTTTCCTTGAAAACTCACTTGGAGAAAGAGAACAAAAACTGGTGAGCACGACAGAAAAGCTGGAACAAATTGAAACTTTGAGGAAACTGCTTCAAGAAAAGGATGTTTTGAACAAAGAGCTTGGTGAAAAGTTTGTGCATGCTGAGCAGAAAGTAAGTTAAACTTACAGTTAGTATTTCACTTGTTAGAACTGATGAGCTTTAACCATAACTTTCTATTTGTGTCCCAGCAGAAATACTGCTGTTTTCCCAGTCTGAAAGTTTTTGCTCAGTCTTTACAGTTTTGTTCATTTAATTGCTTTGCGTTAAGTTTGGTGTAAGGAGTTCTTAGACCCAACACAGCTTTACATGAATGTATTTACATTTTATTGGAGTGGTAAGTTATTGTTTATTAATTTGAAAGTATAAACTTCACTGTTGTGTAAAGTCTATATTATCACTTGTAACAGCACAATTTTAATAGAATTCTATGTATTTCTATCACATGAACTTCTACTTTTAATAAGCTGAATGAAGCCTTAAAGAAATGCAGTGTGTATGAAGTGGAGAATGTTGAGCAGAAAACAGCCATCAGTGATCTCACAGAAAGAGTTGCTACACTGAAAGAAAAGGTAATTTATAAAAATAATGTAAGAGAAGGAATTTTATGTTCATTTTTCGTGGCCCATTTAAATGTCAGCAAAAGCGACAGCATGAGCTACTTTAAATTTCATACACTGAGCTTTTTGTTTGCTAAAAGAATCTAAAGAAGAACATCTTATGACTTTACATTGGGTGCAGGCTGATTACCTTAAATGCTTGTTCTGCGTGTGGGGTGTAACTTCTGTTCTCCCTCTAACAGGTGTTCGGAGTGTTCTCATAACATTATTTTTTTGCTGTTTAGACTTTGAAACAAGACAGTGTGGTGGAGTCCATGCAGCTGGACCTGGACCAGACAAATGAAGAGCTTGACAAATTGAATTCAAGCCATTTGGAGGAGAGGTCTCAACTCATTCAAGATCTGCAGAAACGTGAAAGAGAAATCGATAATCTGAAAGAAGCACTGGCAGAGAAAGACAGGGAGATGTCTGTCCTGTCTCTGAGCATGACAGAATATTCTGAGCAGGTTATGATCCTGAAGCATCAAGTGCAGTGCAAAGAGGAGGAGATGCGAGGTTTGGAAGAGGCTTTATCAAAGGCTGAAAGGGAAATGCACTTGCTGAAGGAAGTACAGACAGCTGATGTGAGAGATGCCAGCATGAAGATCTCTGCCCTTTCTGAGCAGAGTAACACCATGCGACTGGAGCTGGAGAGAGTTAGAGCTGAGAATGAAGCTAAAACCAAAGAAAACGAGGAATTAATAAGGCAGAGTGCTGAGAACAGCATGACAATTAAGGATCTCCGCTCCGAAATCAAGGCCAACAACGTCGCGTACCATAACAAGCTTGCGGAGTGTGAGTCACAAATTACTCTGCTGAAAGAGCAAATTGCTAAATCATCTGAAAAGCTGCAAGAAACAGAGGATAAACAAAGAAAAGAAACGGAATATTTGAAATCTCAGCTTGAGGAAAACAGTGCTCTGAAGGAAAAATGGAACAATTTGCTTAAAGAGAAAGAGAGCAAAGCACAGACACTGGAAAATGAGTTAAAGTCAATTAAAGATTCATACAACAAGCTGGTTTTGGAAAATACTAAAAAAGATGAAGAGTTGGCTGAGTTATCCAGGAGGCTTACAGAACATACTGACCATGGGGAAACAGCTAAAAAGGAATTGCAAGAGAAACAAGAGCTCATTAATTCATTAGAGCAGAAACTTGGGGCTTTGGAGAAGCAAAATGAAGAGACTAAACTTAAATTAACTGGGGATCTGAAAGCCAAAGAGACATGTTGCAAAGATCTTAATGACCAATTAAATGAAATGCATAAACAAATTAAAAAACTGGAGATAGAGACACAGGAGAAAGCTTCAGCTAATAACCAATTGCAGGCAGATCTTGAAGGGAAACAAGAAAAATTGGCAGAGCAAGTAAAAGCAAATGAACATCTGAAAAGCAGTATAGGTACAATGGAAAAAGAGAAGGAGCAGCTAATCAGAGAAAATGAGAATTTGTCCAAACTCCTGGATGTAAAAGAGTGTGAGTTGTTAAAGAAAACCCAGGCTGTGGCAGAATTAGAGAATAAGTTATCTGTTAGTACTGCTGAGTACGAAAAAACTCTTTCAGTACTAAATTGTGATAAAAACACGCTGGCAAAAGAGATTGAACAACTCTCAGCAGTTGCCAAGCAAAAGGAAAGTTCAGTTGCAGAACAGCTGGGGGAGAAAACAAAGGAATGTAATATGCTGGCTGAGCAGTTGTCTGAAAGCAAGGAACAGACCCAACAGTTGCATGAACAAGTGCAATCACTGCTCATTCAGCTGCAGGAGATTAGAGATGAAGAAATAAAGAAAGAAGAATTGTTAAATAATAAATTATCTGAATGCAGTGGTCTAATCCAAGAACTCAGCCATAGTAAGGAAAAGAATTTACTCCTGCAGGAACAAATTCAAAGCATAACTTTGGATTTTGAAACTGCAAGCAGGTCTCTAGAAGAGAAAAATCTTCAAAATGATTCATTATATAAGGAAATGGAAGAGAGTAAGCTTTGTGTTGTAGAGTTGCAGGATGAAATAAAAAATCTTAAAGATGAAAAAACTAAATTATCTCAGTTGGTAGAGGAAAGAGACCTGGCTGTGAAAAGTCAGGGTTTAGAACTTGAGAAGTTTCAGAGGCAAATTTTTGAAAAAATGGAAGAAAATACAGCGTTAAAGAATCAGCTACAGCTGTTAAACAAAGAAGTGGAGGTGCTTAGGCATGAAAAGGAGGACTTTTCAAGCTTATTGAGTGAGAAGTCACATGAATGTGAATGTCTCCAGTCTGAAATTATTTCAGCAAGGCACCAGGCACAAGCAGCAGCTCTAGAAAATGAAAAATTGAAAGCAGACATGGAGACAGTTAATGTTACAGTAACGAAAAAGTCAGAGGAAGTAGCTGCTTTAAC
Organism: Corvus cornix cornix; assembly: GCF_000738735.6. Lineage (NCBI taxonomy): Eukaryota > Metazoa > Chordata > Aves > Passeriformes > Corvidae > Corvus > Corvus cornix. The sequence continues at coordinate 57,987,831 of NC_046335.1, read as the reverse complement.
TTCACACCTGTCTCAACAAAGTCATAATATTTTAGATTTGAAGGACCAAATTGACAGCCTGTTGATGGAGAAAGAAAACTTAAAAATTGGCTTTGAGGAAAAAGAAACTCTCCTTTCTGAAAAGGAGGCTTTGATTCAGGAAATGAAAGATAAAGTGGCAGGAGAAGGGCAGTATGTGGAAATCATTTCAGATCTGCGAAACCAAATACAAGCCCTGAGTATTGAAACTGATGAGTATAGACACACAATGAAGGAAAAAGAAAATGAATTTAAGAGGCAAGCCCAAGAATTAAAGTTATTAAAAGATAAATCTGAAGAGTCTGATGTACTTAGGGTTCAACTGTCTGAGAATATGGAGGTTATTTCTGACCTTCAAAGTCAGCTTAAAAACTTGACAGAACAGTCGTCCCAGTTGAATGATTCAATTGTACAGAAAGATGCATCTTTAAAACAAAAGGTAGATGAATACATCAGTATAAAAGCACAGCTTTCTGAGGTACAGGATTCCTGTGTTGTACAGGAGAAACAGTTACAGCTTTTAGCCTCTGAAGCAGAACAGTTAAAAGTACTTGTTTCAGAAAAAGAATCAGCCATCAACACTATTTCAGTATTCAGTGAGAGTTTAAAGATGCAACTTCAAGAGAAAGAGACTGAGTGTGGTGTCTTAAAGAAACAGATGGTGGAGCTGGAGGAAATGAAGGAGAACTTCCAAAAAGAAATAGAGCATCAGAAGAATGTAATAATTGAGATGGACCAGTCCTTATCAGAAAAGGAATCATCTCTTACAGAAAATGAAAATCTGCTTGAAACTCTGAAGGAGAAAGCAAGGAAAGATGAAGAGAAGACACATTTAATTTCTCGGCTCCAAAGTCAGGTCCATGAACTAACACAAGAACTACAAAACTCTAAAGAGCTAGTCCATGAGAAAGAAAATGCCTTTCTATCTCTCCAGGAGAAAATTGAAGCACAGTATGAGCTGAGAACTCAGTTGAACGTGGCTCTTGGGCAAAAAGAAGAAGTTATTGCAGGACTGCTTAATTCGTTAAAGGAGAAAGATGCCAGTGTACAGTTGGCAGAGAGCAGTGTTAGTGCTCTTTCTAGTGAGACTGACATTCTCAGATCCAAATTAGAGGAAAGCCGAACAGCCATGAAAACCCTTACTGAGGAATTTCAGGAAAGGAATGAGAAGCTTGATAATCATCAGAAAAAAATTGATTCTTTGACTGTTGAACTTGACTCTCTTAAAAATGAGCACCAAAGAGCACTAGACCAAATAAATACCCGGGAACAAGAACTACAGCAGAAAGACTTGGCTGTGGAGTCTCTGCGTGTGACGTGCACTGAACAGGCAGAGAAATTGGAATGTTTGCAGTTGGAGTTAAACAACATAAATTCCAAATCATCTCAGGACTGCCATGACAACGTGCTTTTAATAAACAGTCTGCAGTGTCAGGTGGAGTCTTTAGAGAAAGAAAAAAACCTGTTGCAAGATGATGTTGGTAAACTGATGGCTGAAAACACGCAACTTACTGCATCTCAGGCTGATTTGCAAAAGAAATTGGAAGAGCTCCGGGAAATCCATGAAAAACTAGAAACCAGTGAGAATTACTCAAGGATGCAGATAGATGCTGTCAAACTGCAGATGAAGACTGAAAAAGAGAAGTTACAGATGCAGGTTAGTGTGAAGGGTGAAGAACTTTCTAAATTAGAATTTAAGTGTCAAACTCTAGAACAAAGCCTTCTTGAGTCAGAAAACAAATGGGTGACAGAACTTGATAGGGCAAATTCACAAAATAATGATCTTACTGAGCAATTGAGCAGTTTAGAAAGTGAAATGAAATCAAAAGATAGCAAAATCCACTCTTTGCAGCAAGAGCTGGATCTTACAAAAGAGAAATTAACTCAGAGCTTATCCCCATTACTTAGTAGCAGGCTTTTATGTAAAGGAAAGAAGGCACAGACTTCAGATTCTGAACTGCAGCCAACCGATATTAAAACTCAGTTGGAAAAATTCTCCACTCTGGTAACTGCTATTCTGAGCAAAGAAACAGAAGGAGAACATTTGCAACTGGTGCTTTTAGAAAAACAGAAAGAAATAGACACCATGAAAGGTGAATTAAGAAGTATGGAGTTGCTTGAGAAGCAGACAGAGGTGCTGCAGAGTGACATGGAAAAAATGAAGGGCAAATACACATCTGAAATTGAATGTCTGTCAAAAGAAGTGGTCTCACTCAAGGAAATATTAGGCAAACAACAGTCTCTCCTGAAAGAAAGGGAGGAGTCTTTGGCAGAAATAAATAAGCAGGTGGAATTTCTTCAAGACAGGATGAATAACTCAGAAGAAATGGTAAGAACTAGTCAAGAAAAGCTGCAGGCTGAAGGTAAAAAAGTAGCAAGTCTCCTTGAAGAAATGGGGGAAAAAGATCAGCTCATCAAAAACTTAACTTCCCAGGTCAATCAGCAGAAGGATTTAATTTCTGGTCTAAGCCAGCAACTGAAAGAAAAAGACTGTTCTGTTACCCAGGTCATGGAATCATTGTCTAATGAAATGCTGAATTTTTCGGAAGAGAGAAATACATTAAATGCCAAACTGCAAGACCTTGAAGCTGTTCATAATAGTTCAGTGGCAGAGCTAAACCGAGTATTGCGGGAACTTGGGGATTGTAAGAAAGAACTGCAACATAACCAGATTATGTTAAGCAGCAGAGAAGCTGAATTTAAAGGTTTAATGAACGAGAAAGAGGAGATGAAGTGTAATCTTGAGAAAATGGGCAAGGAAAAGGAGAATCTGAAGAAGAAACTCCAAGCAGCATTGATAGTAAGAAGAGATCTAATGCAAAAAGTTGGGAAATTAGAAAAGAGTGGACAGGAAGAAATAGAAAAAGAGCAAAAAAAAGCAGAGGAGCTGTTGAAGCAAGTTAATGAGTTAAGAGACAAGCTGAAACTAATTGAAGGACAAAATAATGATTTTGAGTCTCATCTTGGAACTTTGAAGCAACAACTTGTAGAAAAAGATGCCAAGATAAGTGATTTGACCAAAACTTTATCTTCAAGAGCATCCTATTTAGAGGAACTTCAGCACAGTATCGCAGAGCTAAATGATGTCATAGCTGAAAAACAAAGTATTTGTGAGCAGAACCTAAAATCTTTAGGGGAAAAGGACTGTATGCTTGCTCATCTGCAATCTGTGCTTGATGAAAAAGCAAGGGCGTATCAAGAGGAGCATTCTCAGTTGCTCTTGACTCTTGAAGAGGTGAAGTCTCAACTTAAAAAGAAGGAAGAATTGTTGAAAAATTCCAGTTTAGAAGAGCCTGGTTCAGGTGCTGGAGACAGGAATGAGTGTCTGAATCCCAACAATGTTAATGCCATGAATCAGTTACAGAAAGAAAAAGAAGCTTTACAGAGGGAGCTTTTGGTCATGAAAGAAGATACCAAAAAATTCCAGCAGGAAAGGGAAGAGCACATGAAACTGGCGGCAGATTTTGATGAACAAAAAACCGACCTTGAACAGCTCAGGCAAGAACATAAAGCACTCTGGGAAGTTCTCCAAACAAAACGTAAAGAGCTGGGCTTTAACCTGTTAGAAGGGAAGGAGCTGGCTCCAGCCAAGGCACCGCTGGGAGAACAAGCTGCCCTAAGGAATTTGGAATCAGACGAACCAAGAAACAAGGCTGAGGTTGCATCCTTGAAAGAGTCAGAAAACATGTTCACTTCAGTGCCAAGTGAAGACACTGAGCTAAAAGAACTAAGAAGTGATTATGCAAAACTTCAGGAGGAAACAGAGATGTTAAGGAAAGAGTTGAGAAAAATACTGGTTGAATTTGGTGATGATAAAGAAGAAACAATCAGTTTAAAGTCTTTGAGCCAGCAGGAGCAATTTCAGGGCAGCTTGTTGGAGGACATAAAGCACCTACAGAAAAAGCTGAAAGCACACGAGACTGAAACCGTAGAGCTCAAGGCAATGCTTGAACATGTGAATAATGAGAAAAAAGCACTTACTAAAAAAAGTGAAGAGGATTACAGGATGAGCCAGGAGGAACTGCAGAGGTCAAGAATTGAAGCTAAGCAGGAGGTTGCAGAAAAGAATGAGGAAATAGAAGCACTGAGATGTTCACTTACGGATTTAAAAGATAAACTCGGTCTGGAAAAGGAGTTACTAAACAAAGCCGTAAAGGAGGCCCAGGAAGAAGCTCACCGTTACAAAACAGCATTTGAAGACCTGAAGAGTGAAAAAGAGGAACTTCTCAGCTCTTTGGAAAAGTCCAATTTGGAACTAGTTAACATGAAAAAGGAGGTAGAACATTTCAGTGAAGAAAACAAAAATCTTGTGGCAGAGCTGTGTGTGCTGCATGATAAGGCTGAGATGAGTAAACCTGTGGTGTCCAGCAAAGAGCTTAAGGAAGAAAATGGGACTGAAAAGGAGTTAGGAGAGGTTGGTTCAGAAAGTAATTGCCATCGAGGGAATTCTGAAGGAAAAGTCACAGCTTTTCAGCTGTCAGAGACTGATTGCTCTGGGAAAACTAAACTGAGAGAAGCAACAGAATGTGAAATCCAGAAACAAATGCAAACAATGGAAGAGCCACTGGCAAAACCTGCAAATGGAAATGATTCCAAAGCCCAAGAGCAAAGAGCTGTAACAGAAGAGAAATCCAGAGAGCGCCTCCAAAGGAAATTACAGGCGGCTTTAATATCGCGTAAAGAAGCCCTGAGAGAAAATAAGTGTCTAAAGGAACAGATTGATCAGCTGTTGTTGGAAAGAGAAGAACTGGTGAACAAGACAAGAATGCTGGAGCACTTGCTAGAGCTTGGCCAAGAAAAGCAGAGTTCAAGTGCTGTGGCTCCCTTGTCCGGAGAGGAGAGCCTTGCTTCGGAAAATGCGAGGCTGCTGACCGAAAATGAAAACCTCACTGCGGCGTGTGAAAGTCTGAAATCCACCATGGAGTCCATAGTTCAGGAAAAAGAGGCCTTTTCTTTCCAATTAAATACCTTAAAAGATTCTCAGACAGTTGAATTGACAGGCTGGAAGGCTAAACATAGTGAATTAAAGCAGGAGTATGAATCGCTTCTTCAGGCGTACGAGAATATCAGTAGTAAAGTGGCAGATATGAGGCAAGTCATTGATCTCAGTAGGAAGGAGAAGCAAGAGGCTGTTCAAAGACTCAGGGAAGGACAGTCTGAGAAGGAGGCTCTGGAGAAACATTTACAAAATCTCCTTGATGAAAATGAGGTTGTTAAGAACCAGCTGAAGCAGCTCAGTGAATCCAAGAAAATGGAGGTTGAGGAGTTACAGAGCAAAGCAGAAAGGCAGATCCGTGAGCAGGAGGCCAGGATGCAGGAACACCAGGATCATCTGCATGAGCTCACTGAACAGAACCATCAGCTGATGGAGGAGAACGAGCAGCTGAAACAAACTTCTGAAAACCTAAAGCAGGCTTTAGAGAAAATTCAGAATGAGAATGATGTCCTTCATAATAACATCACTGTAACTAAAGCAGCCTTGGGAGAGCTGCAGGTTCAAATGGAAGTCTACCAAAATGATACACAGTCTAAAATCAGTGATGCATTATGTGAGAATGAATCACTGTCAAAGGACATTATTGTGTTAAAGGATAAACTCGCTGAAAAAGAACAAGCTGTGCTTGTCCTAGAACAAGAAAGAAAGTTTATTTCAGAAAAAGCACAAGAAACTGAGAAATCTTTGCTCCACAAAACTCATTGTCTAACAAAGCTGGACATGGAATGTAAAAGTCTAACACAAGAAATTGTTAGTCTAAATGAAAAAGTTAAGATTTTGGAGGATGACAAATGTCTGTTACAGGAAGAATTAGAAAATGTACAAGAAAGTTCTTACAAAGTAAAGAATGAGAGAGAATTTCTTGAGACAGAATTGCTTAATCATGTTAAAAAAGTTGATCATCTTACTGATAGGATGAAATCAGCACAGGTGCAGAATAACTTGCTGTTACAGCAGCTGGAAGAGTTAAAGGCAGAAAAATGCGACGTGGTTAGAGAAAAGGAAGAGCAGCAGCTCCATCTTGTAAAGATGTTTGAGGAGAAGGTGAAAAGTGCTCAGAGGGATAATAATGGGACTAAAACCAAAACAAAAGAATTGCAAGAACTCTTAAAGGAGAAACAGCAGGAGATCAACCAATTGCAAAAGGATTCTATAAGGTTCCAGGAGCTGATCCTGGATTTGGAAAGATCTGTGAAATTGTCACAGTCAAAAAATGAAAAATTCGAAAAGGACTTAAGTAATGCATCAGAAAAGCTAGCAAAATCAAATGATGAAATAGTTCATCTCAAGGGAAAGCTTTCTGCACAGCTGAACCTGTTGGACCAGTCAAAGAGGGAAGTGGACAGGCTTAAAGAAGAGAATCTCAACTGGAGGAAAGAACTTCAGAAGAAAGGAGAGGAACTGCAGCTTCAAAAGAGAGGATATGAGAGAGAATTGGAATTTCATCTCCAGCAGCTGAAATTGCTTCACAAAAGTGAACTTTCGAACCTGGATGAAAAACATGGTGCCCTTGAGAGAGAAAAAGATCGGGCGATGAGTGAGGTTCAGGGTTTGCAAGAGGAAGTCAGCACAAAGGACTCTCAGAACAAGCAGCTGCAGGCAGATCTGAACGCAGCTCTGGCACGATTGGCTGCTTTCACAAAGTGCATGTCCTCCCTTCAGGATGACAGGGACAGGGTCATCACTGAGATGAAAACCTGGGAAATGCAGTTCAAAGAGGCCATCCAAAACAAGGAGAAACAGCTGGAAGACAGTAGCAAAAGAATAGCAGCCTTGCAAGATGAATTGAAAGATAAAATGACTCAGATTCAAGAATTAAATATCAAATATTCTGTGGTAGAGGAAACAAAGGATGAACTGTATTTGAGGCAAAAGTCTGTTGATATGCAGCGCTATGAAGAGCTCTGCAGGATAAAGGAAGAAAATACCTTCTTTTTTAACAGACAGCAAGAGCTGGAGAGTGTTCTTCAGTCCAAAGAAGAAGCTTTGCAGGCACTCCTGAAAGAAAATAATTCTCTTAATCATCTCATAGAGAATAGTAAAAGTGCAGGAAGAGAGATAAAAGCTCTGGAAAGTAATTTTACAAGACAGGAGCAAGAATTGCAAGAGCTTCTAGCAGAGAAGGAAAAAATGAATGCTGAATTGCAAAAGCAGATGACCATTTCTGAGCAAATGAAGATCATGCTAAATAATAAAGACAAAGAAATTTCCTTACTTATTTCTTCAAAAGGGGATGAAATTTCGGACTATCTGATTCAGGTACAGACTCAACATAGGAATCAGATGAAAGAGTATGAACTTCAGGTGAGGTCTTTGCAGATGGAGAGACAAGCAGCTGAGGAGTCCCGTCAGAGGCTGGAAAACGAGCTGAGAAATCTCCAGGTGAAAGCAGAAAAAGCAGGACAGGATAAGGCTGCGATTGCCAGTGAAATAGATGCCTTTAAAAAATCCATGTCATCTCTCCAGAACGACCGGGATGATCTTTTTACCAGATACAAGGAGCTGGAACATCTTCACCAGGATGTCTTAAAACAGAGGGACAGTCTTCTCATTGGCAGTGCGAGTGAGACTAATGCTTTGAAACAGGAATTAAGGGTCCTTCTCAACAGGATAGATGATCTGCATTCTGAAAATGCAATGCTGAGTGCACAGCTCATAAAATACAGGGAGGATCTTAACCAGGTTTTGTCTCTGAAAGACCATCAGCTGAAGGACTTACTTAAGCAGAAATTGGATTGTATTAAAAGCCTTGAGCATGAAAAGTACGATCTTCAAAAACAAATAAAAGAGATGCAGCTCTCCAGTGAACTGCAGAAGGGGGCTGCCGTGGCTTTGGAACATGAGAATAAAAAATTGGCATCTAAAGTAAGTGATTTAGAATCTCTAATTGCATCACTAAACAAAGAGAAACTCGTTTCTGAATCTGGAGAGAAGCTGCTAAGTAGTGAGAGTATTCAGAAAAAAGAATCAAATGAGCAGCATGGAGGAAAGCTTCAGAAAAAGGTTCAGGAACTCCAGAAATCCAGAGGCAGAAGTGCAGATGAGGAATGCAGTGGGACTCTTTCGACACTTGAGGATGGAAATAAACCTGATGCTTCTGCAGAGAAGATGCTGCTCGAAGTTCAGTCTCAAAACAGTGAGTTGAGATCCCAAAATGAGGCCTTTGGGAAAGCAATGACTGCTCTGCAGAACGACAGAGATCGGATCATAGAGGACTTTAAAGTTCTTGAGAGCAAATACACCTCTGAGCTCAGGAGTGAAAGAAAAAAAGGAGATGAACTTGCAGCTGAATTGGAGGGGTTTAAATCCCATCTCATGAGTATCCTCAAAGAAAACTCTCTTCTGCACGGGGCTGTCCTTGATGCTGCAGATGAGGTTACCCTTGCTCAGGTGGCTGATGATGTTGGAAGTGTCTGTAGGACTTTAGTCAGTCGGGAGCTGGAGGTGAGCAGGCTCTCAGCCCAGTGTGGCAGTCATGTCCAGCAGATTGAAGCGTTTGCCAAGGCTATGGCCAGTCTCCAGGATGACCGAGACAAATTGCTGCAGGAGCTCAGCCATCAGAAGGTAACTTCTGAAGCCAAGCAGGGCACAGCTTCATTTCCCATTGATTGCAGCAGCATCAATGAGAGAAATTCTTGTAAAAGTAGTTTGGATGTGCCTCAGAACAATGGGGAAACTTGGGTAAGTTGTAATTAGCCACATGGCTCTCTAATTTTACTCTTCGTGCAGAGAATGCTCAGACACATGATGGGTTCTGGAGTTTAACTTTGTGAGAGTGCTGAGATAGCACGGTGTGCCCAGGGAAAAGGTGTGTTTACAGTTTGGGGAGTTAAGGTAAATGGGGAAAAACCTTATTCTGTAATTAGAATTTTAGCACTAATCAAACTTCACCCATCTACTTTTCATTCCAGTTCACTAATGGTGTTTATTAAAACTAGGCTAAAGAAGGAGCCAGCCTTGCAGCTGTTGAAATATCCAAACTGAAGGCCAAGGTTGATGATTTGGAGAAGGCTTTGCATCAGACAAAAGCCTTCCAGGCAGAAACCGAGAGAGAGATCACATCGTACCAGAACGAGTTGGCTGGACTAAGGTATAACAGTACAGCTTTATCCTCTTCATTGATTTGTAGAGAATATATAATTGCTTAATGTCTGATGTTTTATGTTCAGAATGGAAAAAAACCTCCTCCTCTCCGAGTCCCAGGCACTGAGAAATCAGTGTCAGATCACAGTGGCTGAGAAAGACCGGCAGATTGCAGAGCTCCAGAGGCTGCAGCAAGACGTGATTGGGAAGAAGGCCCTCCCTGCTGGCAGCAGTTATGCAGTCAAGGTAAAGAAATGGAATGTAGCAGGAATGTAAAGTGGAAGGTAGCAGTTTATTGTGTGAAATTAGCAGCCTGCTTCTTAAAAGAACTATGCAGCACTCTACAGTGATCCTGTAAGTTACTGTCTTAAGTTAGTTAAATCCAGAATACAAAAGGGAGAAGTTGAAAAAAAAAAAATCAAATTACTTATTATGGCTGTAACCCATATTCAGGGACATGGTTTTTAAGAGGATCAAAAAAGAGCTTGGTGGTTTACATGGACAGCAGGCTTCACAGTTTGTATAGTTGATGCAGAGAAGTTTTAAACACCTAATAAAGTTCATTCTTCAGAGCTTAAATCAATGTCTAATTAGACTAGGACCTCACTGGGGGAGAGAGGGGAATGGAAGTGTTCTTGTCCTTCCCTTGAAGCAGCTGGAGCTGGCTTCTGCCAGGAACAAAATCCTGGATTTAGAAAGGCAGCAGCTGACACCCAGGCTGGCAAATGCTGTTTTGTAGACTGTCATGAAAGATTCAAGGAGAGTGCTATTTTAGAATAATATTCTTATTTACCTCTTCTGTGCCAAAGGAAGGAAGCAGTATTCATTTTAATTCCATTAAAACCAGCATTTTAGCTGCTGAAGTTTGTATGCTGTTCATTTTCTGTGATTACAATAATGAATAAGAGCTATTGACGAGTAATGTCTGTGGGTAATGGAGTGTTTTATGTGGTAAAAACCTTTTATTTCATGCCTGTATGGGTAAATAGATTCCATAAAGCATTAGAGATGGCACATACCCCTCCTTTATTGGAGATTAATACCAAAATGTTGAGCTGCAAAAGATAAAAAAGGCCAAAGCTGTAAATTGGTAATAAATTCAGGTGGTTTTTTTTTTTCCAAAATGGATTCTTTCAGCTTTAAATTGATATTTACAAAACAGTTTTTCAAGTCATGAATACAATACATTATTAGCTTGAAAATAACTTGTGAAAGGTGTCTTATATTAATCCTTTGCTACTTTTCCCCTTTTTTTTCACATTATTCTTATATTCTTCACATTATTTGCAAATTAAAAATTAGGTTGGGTTGCCTTTTTGTGGTAATTTTTTGTTATTTTTTTAATGCAAGTATTAACACGATATATTAAAAAACCCCAAACTTTTATTTGAAGTGTCTTTCAAATGTGGTATTAAGTTGTAAGGAGAAAAGAATCTTGTGAAAAGGGAATTCTGTAGGGTGTCTTTAGTGTTGGGGTTGTGGGTTATTTCGAGGACTTCTGTATCATTTATCCTGAATATCCCGCTATTTTTAAGGCTTTGGAAACTGCCACCCTTGCTGGAAGTGCAGATGGAGCAGAGGACATCAAACGTGTCCTGGCTGAGAAGAACCAGCTGCAGACTGAGCTGCAGCGCTGCCTCCAGGAGATGCAGCAGAAGGACCTGCACTTCCAGCAGATCAATTCCAAGGTAACTTGGAGCAGCAGCTCTGATCCTGAAAAGCTCACGTGAACCCGGGCTGGCATCACGTTGGAATGTTGCTGAAGTGGTGGTGTCTTGCATGACTGAATGGTATTTTACCTTCAAACTTAGGTGTTTTAAAACAACTCAGCCTGGAAACTGCAAATCAAATGTCAGTTTTATCTTTCTGCCAGGCTTTCCTGGCTTGGTATTTGACTGAGAGATTTCTTTGACTCTGCGTTCTGATGACATTGATGAACTTCTGAACTTCTACTCCCAGTCAAATATTTTTCATTATAGACAGAAACGGGGTCTGTCTTAGCTGGAACAAGATTTCAGCTTCTGGTTTGGGTGTGCTGATGACAGGGGAAATCACTGCTCAGCTTTCATTATTTCCTCTGCTCATAAAACATCTAAATCCCAGCTGAACTGTGACCTTGCCAAAAAGTGGATGCAATTTTGAAACAGCAGGTCTCAAATCTGCAGGGATTTCCTGGGAGAGCTAATCCCTAATTTTTAATGACTTCATTGTGAATTTCTCTCAGGTTGTGCAGTCAGCAGAAGAGAATGCTGTCCTGTCTGCCCAGCTGAAGGCTCTTTCCCAGACTCTGAGGGACAACCAGCTTCACTACACCGATCTGCAAAATCGTTACTTAAGGCTGGAGAGGGAATACCAGGCAATACAAGTGACATCTTTCCAGGGCTCTGTCCAGGTAAACAGATACATGGAAATATTTTTAGGTTTCTTCTTTCTGTGCTTCCACTTTCCTGGTTTTCTTGCTAAAAATGAAATAAGTATTTTTTGTTGTACTGATTCAGTACTTTTGCTGGCCCATGATGTGCTGAAGATAACTGTCTTTAGTGTTTTTAAATTTAAATTTAAATTAATTTGACCTTTCATTTAAGGAAGCTGTTCTACATATATTTTTGTTTTGAAAAATCTCTTTTGAGTTGGTCTACAGCTGGCAGAGATAACTGGGTGATCACTGCTCAGTGGATCAGGAAGTTTAGTGATAATTTCACATCAGTCCTGGATTGTTCTACAAAGCTTGAGTAGTATTTTCAGAAGTGAGATCTACATCACCAGTTCAGCATTTCAGTACCCTCTGCCAACCCCTCATACACATCTGTAAGATTATTATTTGGGGTTGGCACTTCATGATCTCTAAAGCCCCTTCCAACCCAGTCCTTTAGGATTCATCATTATTCCTTTATTTTTAAAAAGCTTCCCTGCACTGCCTTGGTTATTTATTAACAGTCATTAATAGAACACCCTAAAATAGCATGTGGGTACATATGGAAAACAACCCTTGCTCTTCCATAAATGGAAATAAATCCAAACAAGAACTGTAAATTAGATATAAATTAGAAATAAAATAAAGCTGCCTTGCTTCTGGAACTGTGGTCAGTGCTGTATTACTGTGTGGATGTGTAGATGCATTTTTCTTTCCCCTCTGACATTGCTGAGAGGTGGAAATGAAAACATTAAATGGCACAAAGAATGATCTGTTCCACTGTTTTGTGGTGCTGTAATTGAAATAAAGACTTTTGGCAAGTAGAAAAACAGTCACTTGTTTGGTGGTTTGTTTTTTTCCCCCCTTAATATTTTCTAGGATGAAACCAGAGCAGAAGTTCCCCCCGGAGCGCCACGGGAGAGATCTGGGATTATTGTGGAGATAGACAATATGGAGCTAAATGAGCTCAGGAAAAGGTCAGGACTCAGAGCATGTATTAGCAATATTGGTTTCCTGACAGCTGTGTTGTGAGTGTGAAAGTAATGCTTTTCTATCCCTCTGAGGCATTTGTGTGGAGAAGGGGAAGGAGTGGATTTACAGTGGATTAAATGAATCATAAGCCATATTCTTGAATTGTTATCATTTGGTAATGCTTGTGGTTTGTCTCTGTACATAAATATACTAATTGGTGACTTTATCTCAATATTTAAGCTCAAGCATCTCATTATAATTAAGTGTGTCACAAAAGGGAAGATTTCCTAATAAAAAAAGAACAAGTAAGTAGTTCTTTGAGTCCATTAAATACTGATTTCAGGTTTGATTTTGTCCCAGGCTTGCAGAGACTGAGCAGCAACACGAGTCAGTGCAGCAGGCTCTCTCCCAGCTCACAGAAACACTGGCAGAGGAGAAGAGGAGGAGAGAAGCTGCAGAAGAGGCTCTTGGACTCTCTGAGGAGAGAAGTAACAGGTAAAACACAGATTATTTATTTGCCTTTTATTTTTAGTGAGATTAGTGAGAGGTTTTCCTGTGGCTCTTAGATTTTTTTGAGATAGTAATACTGATAATAAACAAACCTGTTCATGAGCCCACAGTGCCTGAAATGATGAAAATCCATGTGTTAAAAAGCTAAGTTACACTCTGGATCAAGAAAGTGTTACAGGCTTTGGGATTTTTTTTTTTCTACGTTTAATTTCATTTGTTAGACTCAGTAGTCAGTGCTATTTCTTTTTTAGAAAACAAATCTCCCATGTAACAGCTTTAGCAGAGCCACTGGTTAGATTGAAAATATCATTATCCACCTGCCTAAATAAAGTGTCCCTCATTACCATCACCTGAAAATCACTGTTCAGTCAGCTGGTGATGGTGGGGGTTAATTCTGAATAAATGAAACACCTTGAGAGTAGATTGTAAATAGGGACTGAAAAAGACCTGGCAACACAAAGTGAGTCTGTTTTTTGTGGGGACCTTCTCTCAGTAATTTAAGTATGCAAAATAATGGTTTTTGTGTCAGTGCAGTACTTAAAAGAGGAGGTAATTCAGCAGTTGCATGTCTGTGTGCCTTGCATTTTTCTCTAGATTTGAAGTAGGCAGTTACAGGTCTGTCCCCAGCGATTATGCTGTCCAGATGGAAGCTGAGGAGGAGAGGGAAGCCTTAATCATCAATCCCAGTGAACACATCGTTGTGAGAAAGGTAAGGCAATGAAAGCCTTTAAGGTCCTTAAAAGTGGTGGAGAAACACCCTTCATTCCTTTCTGGGGCTGTGAGTCCAAGACCAGCAGCTGTGTAAACTGTGTCAGAAAACACCCTGCATATGTCCAGATTAAAAAAATGCATGTAGTCAAATTTATGCTGCACATGTGGCCATTAAATAAACTGTGTCTGCATTTAATTGTGCGTGCCCAAAATGCAGTAATGCATATTTATGTGCGTGGAGTTGCATAATACACAGCTTGCATTCATTCCTTTCCCCTCTTACTAATGCTGGGTTTGGGGCCTTTAAATCATTTATGCTTTGGCGTTTGGGATCGCCAAACAGGGTTGTGTTTTGGGGTCAGTTGCTGTGTCAGAGGCAGAAGGCTTGTAGAGCCTCACAAATCCAGGCTGCAGTGGAGCTGTTTCTGATTTGTATTCCTGATTCTTCATCTGATAATTTCTGTCTTCCCCAGATGAAAGGAGGAGCCCTTTCCCTGCGCCGCTGGCTCCGAGGGCGAAGCCTTTACTGCTCCAAGCTGCTGACGGCCCGAGCCAAATCCCGCTATTTATTCCTCACCTACCTGGTCACACTACACCTCGTTGTTCTCCTGTGCCTCACTGGTGTGCTCTGAATCCACTGTATTCCCTGGGGGGCTCCTTTGCCTGTGGGCAGTGCCAATCCCAGCCTGGAGACTCCCCACATGCTGCTGTTCCGCTATGCACTGGACACGGTCGTACAAAACACGGAATCCTGAGCTTCTCCAGTGAAATCTGTGCATATCACACTTGCTCCAAAGTTGACTTGAATCACCCTTTAGCAGTGGGATATTATATTTGCTAAGGAGAAAATATTCCCCTCTGCCCTAGAAGGAAACTGCTGCATACAAGTTATTTAATATTGTTTGTGGGTACATAATGGTTGATTACTACTGAATGGGTTGTAAATGATATCTTTTCTATACAAATTTTATTTTAAGAGTTAAACTATAAATTCTAAAGGAATATCAAGCTATTATTGTATATTGGCTTCTTGATTATAACAAGAAGTTTTATAGAGTGCAATAAAGGAAGAACTACTGGATTTTTGATTTTCTTTGGTTGGTTTGGTGGTTTTTTTTTTTTTCTGAAAATAAAAGAATTAAGAAGTTTCTTCTTTCCCATTCAGTTTGTAAAGAAATCAAGGTGCACAGGTCTGTGTGTGTTAATGAGGTAAGCTGACGATTAAAGATTCAGTAAAGATTCACAATTGAGATGACAGAAATATCTCCAACTTCTTACTTTTTTTTGTGATTTTTTTCTTTCTGTAACTTGTGGGGGTTTGGTATTTTTGTAAATTTACTTGCATTTTTCTTGGTGGGGTTTAGTTACTGCCTCTCTTGAAGGCAAAACATTCCTCAGCTGCAAAACACGTAAAATTCAAGTTTCTCAAGACACAACCTTCTGTATTTTACATGTTTCAGCTACAAGGTACAAATCAATAAATTCAACAAAGAATCTTGTGGGAAAAGGAGACCCCAGTGAATACGGAAAAGGAAGGATTCCATCGGTTTTACTGATGAGCAGAAACAAGGAGATATTTTAGTGAAGTGGTTTATCTGCTTCAGAGGTAGTTACTGCTGCAGGTAAATACTGTAAACCACCTTCTTATGATGGTCCTTCATATTTCTTAGTCTGGTAAAGGTCTGGATTTTTATGTAAATCCAATATATTCTGCTATAATTGTTTTTTTTTTTTTCTTTAAACGATGGTTCATCTCCTTTGCGGGGTTGATTCAGCCCCTGTGTTCAGCCCTGGTGTCACCCAAGTACTGAGGTAACTCCTAAACACCAGGTACAGTGGGAACACCAGTACTGAACAAGCTGACTTTTCCCTTCCCAGCCTGAAGATGGGTGTTAGCAGGATGGTAACGAGCTGTTCTTAGCTAATTATGTTATAACGAAGCAGAATGTTTTCCAAAGGCAACAGTGGACCTTCAGTCCATCCAGTGTGAGGGATTTTTGTCTTCAGGGGAGAGAAAACAGCCCTCTGTCCTGAGGCTTAGTGAGTGGGAAAGGATCCAGAGGCGTTAGAAATTCTGTCCTGCTTTATCTAGGCCTCCGTGCTGTCACTGTGAGAAGCACAAACTGGAAAAAAAGGAGCCAAATGGTTTGATTGTAGCTATCCTGTGAAGTCCATTCCAGAAGCTGATCAAAATGTATTGGGAGGTGAGCTCATGTCATTTAAAATGAAGCAGCTTTTCCTGGGTGAGTATTGCCCTGAGAGTGTTCATGCTTTAAATGCTTGGCTTCACTTGGCCTGAGAAATTGAGGAAAATTGTTTAAAATTCTCTACCCTCAAATTCCAGTGTCTCAGCTGATGTAATTCCTGATGTATTTAAGAACTGAGTTTCCCTCTGGTTTGTGGTGTTGGAGCCAGAAGCTGGGTGCAGTGCTGTAATCTTGGATACTGCTGGTAAATAATTGGTTTATTGCAGTCCAAAGCCTTTTCCTGAGGGTTTTGGAAGAAAATACCAATTCATGGCAATGTGCATGAATGTTCAAAACCACCAGCTACTAGAACTAAGGGATAAACATTCCCACATTAAAGCTCTTTCCAAATTTACCCGATAAAATAATCCATTTTTGCCTTGTCAGGGACAAGAACTTTGCTGGACAAGTGCTGTTTTTCATTCCTTTCCCATTTCTGAAGAACCATTCCTTACTGAGTGAAGATGCCAAAGAAGGAAAAATTAAATCCTTCCCTCGACTGCCAAAAGAGGCACTTTTCCAGTCCTAAAAATAACCCAGGGACCCAAAATCAGGCCTGCCCTTGGTGAGAGCTTTGCCATGAATTTTGGGCAGAGCAGGACTTTGAGGTGTTGGCCAGCTCCTGAAGCTGAGGTGTTCCTGGGAAGTTGTGCCAGCTGCCCCTTGTTCTTTTTCCCAGAATAACCACTTCCATGAAGTGCTTGCCGCCTACAAATATGGAATAGGTCCTGGAGTGAGCTCTCCACATTACAGAGTGGCTTAAAAAAACACAGCAAATGCTTCCCTGGAACTTTTGCTGCGGGTTATTTTTAGTCATTTATTTGAGATTGATGATCCCCCTCTAAAAAAAAAAAAAAAAAAAAAGGGGCTAATTTGAACATTCCAGGAGGGAAAAACTTTGAAGTAATGGATGTTTAATTTATATTAACTACTGATGTTGCAGCTGCTACGTGCATAGAAGCAGTTAATTTTAAACAAAGGAACTTTCCAGGTGCCAATTCCCCCTTGGAAGAGGTGGGATTTCTGCTTACATCCCAGTAGAGAGCCAAGTGTGTGTCCTGTAGCTGAGCTTGCCCACGGTCACGAGGCCAATTAACAGAGTATCCCAGCGCCCTGGAGGCTGCAGCAGGAGATTTCTTTCCCCTTTAGAAGAAACAAAAGGCTGCCAGTGTCCTGATTAATTTGCTTGGTTCAATCCTATTCAAGTGGGAATTTATGTGGGTACTTCCCATGCTTGGTAAAATCGGGGTTTTAGCATTGACTTTGCTGGTTAGGTTTATTCTTTCCCAAAATTGCTGTGTTTTAATGATATGAAGGTGTCTTATGAGAAAAAAGCCCCACTTGTTGGATTTTATTCATGTCATGAGTCAGATTTTGATTTTTTTTTTCTGGGCTGTCAAAACTTTCCCCTGAAGTTCTGTGTGATGAATAATGTTTTGCCTTATATGCTGTGATACTATTTGGGGCAATCATGACAGGCTTCCTAATGCAAAAGTGATAAACTTAGTAAAATCAGTATTTAATAAGTGATTTTTCTTCTAGAAAATCTGTCTCTGCTTTATGTTAATGAATGAGTTGTTGCAAAATACATGTTTTTCACAACCATTTGACTTCCAGCAAGGGGGAAACCTCACTGTTTAAAGGCAAAATAATGGAACTGCTTAGACAGAGAGAGCAACCAAGTGAGTAAATCTGGAGAGATTGTATCTTTTCTACCTGTTTCCTTCCCTTTATTCCTCTGTGCAATGGCAAAGGACCCATTCCTTGTGGAGAACCGTGAGTTTGCTGATGCCCACCTTGGCTGGGCTCCTGTGTGGGTATAAGCAGCACTTCCTTCATTTCTGAAGCTGCCTTGGTCTTTCTGGGGGGGTTTATAGAAGGAGTTGGTACAAAGTGGTTACCCACAAATTCACATTTTAGTTCCTTCCATGTTTTGGGGGTGCATTCTGTGAGGGCAGCAGCAGGAACAGTATTTCCCAGGAAGTTTTAACTTAAAAATGGTATTTTGTCCCTGAAGTTCCTGACAAACTGCACTAATATTGGAATAATATCCTTTGCAGGGTTGGAATGGGTTAAAAACACAGCAATGCAGAGGATGAAGCACAGAGTAGAAGAGGGATCCTGGCACTGGAACATCCCACTGAGCATGGAATCATCCCTAACTGGGATGACATGAGAAAGGTGGGTGGTTTATTTTGTTTTATTTTGTTTTGTTTTATTTTATTTTATTCTTCACACTCATTCATCAGTCATGAAGTTCCTACTGAAGCAAAACATTTGAAGCAAAACATTTGACAATGACAGAAAGGAGCTAAAGTTAAAAAAACCCCACAGGTTGCACCTCATCAGAGGTGAATTGGAGAAATACTAAATTATTGAAACTGGGGGCAAAAGCTGTGAGGTGCAGGGGAGGGTTATTTTCTCTCCTCAGAACTGACCTACATGAGCAAGAGGATGGGTGGTGCCCACATCTCTCATTCCATGTGACGTTCTCGCTGTCAGTTCCAGAGGAAAGGACAGACTGGGCTTTCCTATCCCTGTGCTGATCCTTTCAGAGGGGGTTTTAATTTTTTTTTTCTTGCAGCATGTTTTTTCTGTTGGCAAAATTATCTTTTCATGTCTGGGTGGTCAGAAGGCATCTCAATTCCCCATCCATCATGACTTCCTTGGCATTGTGCAGTGAGCTCTGTGGGAAATGCCAGTTCTAGCATGTTCCAGGTGCAGGCAACAGGGTGTGTTCATGGGAGAAGCTGCTAAATATCTTTAATATCCCATGTGTCCTGGTCTCTTTGGGAAGTATCTGGGTCTGTATGTGGAAAATACTGTACTGTCTGGGGGGAAGCTCCACAGGGAAATGCTCCTGGTACTGTTTTCCTGAGGAAAATGCTGCTGAAAGGGAGATACAGGGCTGGGATTGTTCTGCACTCTGCTTGGTAGGAGGAGGGGCAGTTAGAACCCATATATCTGAACTCAGTTACTGTGCCATGTCCATGGACCCAGACTGTTCCAAAGGAACAGACCAAAGCTGATCCAGGAGCAGTGGGAGTTCCTCAGTGGATATTTGGAAATAAATTGCCCACCTGCTCCTCTAGATGGAAGCACAGTACTTGGATTTCATTCTCTCCCTGCTTGCTGCAAGCACACTTTTCTAAGTACATCCTATTATGTTTTTCTTCCTGGTAATTTTCCTGCTGTCTGCATTCAGCAAGAAACAACATTTTCCTGTAGGAAAAAAAAAAATTAAAATTGTAGGCCCATATTTTATGTTCCCTCATCCACATCTGGCAGTTGTCCTGTGCACAGCACACACTGGTGTGTGTTCCTTCCCTGGGTCATGCTGCATGCAAGAGCAGACCATCTAAAATTGAGTTAGAAGAAGGAATTAGGGAAGCTTAAAAAGGTGGGATGTGCTTTCCTGTAGTGTGAACTCCTGGCTGGAGTGATTATTTTAGGGTATAACATGATGGAGGCCTCAGGCAGGGCTGTCGCTCAAATAACGCTCAGGTACTAAATGGGCTCTTGCAGCTTGAGCTTCCCTTCTTTTTGTCACTTAGATGGGTGCAGGAATTACTTGTGGAGGTGGCTCCGAAGCCCAGACTGGTAGGGAAGAGACAAGAAACAGAGTTGATAACTGTTGTGATTCCTACAAATAAGAAAAAAAGGGTGATTTTGATCAGAGCCACAAATTTCTTCCCAGTGCTTGGAAATCCCACTCTGGAAAGCACCAGGGTGTAGAGGAAACAAGAGAATTCCTGGGTAATGTGCCAAAATCGGGACAAAGGCACAGCAGTGCAGTGCCCAGCCATCCACAGGGTACCAAAGGGGGGAGTCCCCAAAGGCTGAGGCCGGGTGTGTGAGGGGGAGTGGGAGCAGGAATGGTGCGGGATGCACGGGGGGCCTGGCAGTGGAGGAGGAGCCCAGGCAGGCCATGGAATGGAGCATTCCTGCTCTCCTGTGCTTCAAGTCACAGTATTCAGACTGGAAAATAACACAAAAGCCATTGTCCATCCCGGGTCCTTTGTTCCCAGGAGCTGACCTGACAATGTATGGGAGGGATGGCGTCGGGACCGAGCATTTTCTGGCTCTGGTGACACCGTTAATGTTTCATATAAGTGCTGGGATAATTTGGGATAAGTCCTCCTCAGCAATTTCTCTTTGCTCGTGTGCTTGCTGCTCACATTTAATTCTCGTGACCTGTAAAATCAGCACTGGATTGTTTTGGTTCTTGTGGAGTATCCCTATCCATTAACATTCTGGTTATCATTAGGTCAAATTTCATGGGCTCTGCAGGGCCTGATTGTGCCTGGTTTTGAGGGAAAACCTGGAAACTGCCAGAGATTTAGGCAGGCTCCTGCTTTATGAGTCCAGGTTTGCTCCTCACTGCTGAAACCACCAGTACTTTGGGAATTATACAAACACAGAGGTTTCCTTCTCTTATTTCTTTCCTGTCTGAAATAGCAGTAATTTTCTTCTTACATCTGCTTTATTTTTTTTTTTTTTTTTTAACTTTTACACAATTCCTTTCTGGCTTATTCAACTTCTCCCTGCATTTGTATTCCAGACCTTCAAATGAATGACAGCCTGGCATCCCAAAGCCTAGTTCTGGAAACATCTGATTATTTCTTTTTCTTAGAGGATTGATGCAGAATTGAGTTTTTTTAAACAGCTGATGATTTTAATGAATAACTCCAGCTCTGGACAGCTGTTAACATTGTAGGTGCTTCAGATTTAGAGAGGATCTCTTTTCCATTTAAGTTCATTTTGGAGCATAATAATACTTGTTTCTAGGATATAATACTTGCTTTTAGGATATTCCTCAAATAAACTTACCTGTAAAACTATCCTGATGTTTTGTGCTTCAGAAGTAAGTGTGTTGGGTCAGAAAAAAAATGAGCTAAAAAGAGACTAAACCCCCAACCCAGTGAATTTGGTCAAATTTGGTGAATAGATGTGAATTTGGCAGATTTGCTCTTGCATGCTTTCTGTCCATTTTAATATGGCTGAAAAAATACTAATAAAATTTTTTAAAGTAATTATTTTTATGAAATATATTCCATGTATTTAAAATATATTATTGTTTAATGTAATTTAATATATGACTTATTGAAAGTAATATGTTAAAAATATATTACTCAGGCTGTAATGTATTAAAAAAATAAAACTTACGGCTTTTGGCCAAAAGCCCACATGGTAAATTTAGCCAGGGCTAGAAGTAAGTGTGATTTAAATGCAGAATATAGGTGTAGAATCACCTGGGGAAAAGGAGATGTGGCTCTGCACTTCCCTCGATGCCCACTTTTGGCATATATTTAGTGGGAAGATTATGCATCCATTTAGCAACAGTGTAAATAAATTAATTAAGTTGTGAGCTTGCCAGCAGGAATGACTGGGAGAGAATTCAACTGGGAGATAAAAACCACCAGCAGACCATCAGAACAGCCCAGTCTCTACCAACCAGGAGGTAGAGCTCCTACAGTAGACGTGCCTAGGGCTGTTTCTCTGTCATTACACTGGAATGATAAATCTGGGTTTTCAGACTGTTTAAAGGCTTGCTGTTTATTACTGATGGCATTAAATTCATTACAGTGATTATGAACTATTGGTAATTCGTGTGTTCTTTAATTGAAAGCACACTTTTCATTACAAGTTGACTTTATTGGTGAAGGCATTAACTGCTGAAATTCAAAACTGGAGTTTAACCCCCTCATGTCAGAGGCTGTAGGGATGTAGAAGCTGTGTGGATGTGGCACTGGGGGACATGATTTAGTCGTGGCCTTGGCAGTGCTGGGTTTACAGTTGGGCTCAATGATCTTAGAGGGCTTTTCCAGGCTAAATGATTCCATGAAATGTGGTCTGAAGTTGCCATGAAGAGAGGAGATAAACTCTTGTCTTTGCTGAGGGTGGCAGATGAATGAGATGGAACGAATTGAAGCTTGGGCCAAGTGAGGTTTTGGTCAGACAAGAAAGCCCTGAAAATGGTATTAATAGTCTGTCATTGGGTTTGTTTGCTGGAGGAATCTGTGGGTGCTCCAGCAGAGGAATTTCTGAGGCAGAACCAAAGCTGACTAGTCCTTGAGATGGGAGTAGCCAGATTGTTCCTCCTGGCTTCTTCCAGCTGTGTCTTCTGTACATTTTGTGTGTATGTCCTTATGTATAAACCTTAGACTGCTGCACTGTTGCAGCCCTGCCATCAGTGTAAAAAAAATTATTCCAGGGTGCCATCTCCAATTAATATTGTCAGTAAAAACCTGACCTGGGTTAATGGAAAAATATCTACTGGCCTTGGTGATTTTCCTTTTAAATGAAATCCCAAAGAGAGCATGACAGGCCGTGCACGGAAGAGCCACGGTTCAGAGGGGACTCAGGAGCAGTAACTGTCAGTATTCATTTAAATAAAATAAATTTGGCTGTCCCTTCAGATTGTGTTAAGTGTAGATCCTGAAGTTTTTTCCAACTCTTTGTTCCAGATCCTGTTGGAGATGTTCCATGTTCCAGCTGTGTGTGTAGCAGCTGAGGCAGTGCTGTCTCTGTGCCTCTGCAACCCAACCCATTTAATCCCTAATAAAATATTTCACTGAAGTGCTGGATTTCAGTCTCATGGTGCTGTCTGCCAGTAAGGGAGCAGTAGACTGAGCATGGAGGTCTCTCATAAATTACTCTTTAGCAACCCTCAAGTCTTCACATACTTTGAAAGAAAATTAAAATACCCCCTGCCTTTGTAGCCTGATGGCACTGCATAATCCCATCTAAAAAGATAGGCACCTTACAGGAATTATGACTGTCATAAATACTTGGTTTATGTCTAAAATCTGGCTGTTTGTGTGCAGGTTTGGTATCATAAATGCCTTATTCATTTTGAGTGGAAAATGGGTCCTTCATGCTATGTGGCATTGGATTTGCAACAGGAAACAGCAACTGCTGCCTCGTCCTCCTCCTCCTCCTCTCTTGGAAAGAGCTTGGAGCTTCCTGATGGACAGGGGAAGGAATTTGCCATTGGGAATGAGCGGTGCTGATGCCCAGGAGTATTTTGCTTGTATAATGACTATGCTGAGGTTACAAAGGAGGTGAGTGGCAGGTTCTGTCCTTGTCCTTGCTCTCCTAGCCTCACACAGCTGTTTTTTTCCTGGAATTTTCTTAGGGAGACAGCTGTGAGTGAGCCTTCCTCTCATTTTCACAGTAGGAAGAAGAAGGGGATGAAGAGAGAGATAATGTGTTGAAACTTCTTTCCACTCAAGGCTGGAATCTGCAGGTGTCCACGAAACCACTTCAAACATGTTGTTGTTCCATGAGGATCTCTGTGGGAAAAATGTTGTCTCTGGAGGAACCACAGTGTGTCCTGGGATTTGGGGTCATATGCAGAAGGAGAGGACAGCTTTGCCTCCAAGCACAATGAAGATGAAGGTGATTTTTAACAACTTTACTGCTGCCAGTTCCATCTTAAAGTGATTTTTTCCTTATTCAAATATAGTCTCTTAATGGTAAAAGCTGCAAAATCTGTCAAAAGAGACTTTTCAAAGTTCTGTCTAGCTACATAAAAGTGAGAGGGGTTGATCTTACCTTCACTCCCACTTTAGAACAGCAGGCAGTTCCAATTCCCAGTATCCATGTCTTGTCAAGCCAGTGGAAACCATAAATTCCTCAGCCTCTGAATGAATTTGACTTTATTATTCTGGTTTCAGTTTGTGTGACTTCTCAGGTTGATAATAAATCACCTTACATGTAGGAATAGCACTATTCACTGGCCCTATCACCTGCCTGAGCAACATAAGACACATTTCAATCTTGACCTCTCGTAGCTGTGATGGTGAAGAGCACCAACCCTGGAACTCAGATCTCTGCAACTGAGTTGCATTTGCAGTCCCCTGTAGGATCAAAGCAAAATTCCATTCAATTTGCTAAGAATTTACTTGTCCTTGTTTGACTATTAAAGGTGAAGGATGTTCTTTAGGTTTTCAATTTTTAATTTTTGTTTAATACAAACTTTTTTTTTTTTACTTCCACCATTGCTTCTTTCTAGTTTGGTAATGAGCTTCCATGAATTCTCAGAATTGCTTTAACAAAGAAAAATTGTCACCATCATTTAAATGTTACTCCTTCTAAATGGAAGAAAAATCTATCCCATACTAGAAGAAGCAGGCATTTCCCCTCAGACATTTTTTTTCCAAGGGGGAGCACCTTCTTTTCTTAGGAGTAAATTGTAGGGGAAAACATTCATCCACATGAGGGTTCCATCACATGTAAACCAGCCCAGCTGCAACAGCTCCTGTGGGTGCAATTTATTAAATCCACTGAATATTTGACAGTCAGATTTGAAATGGGAGTCTTGAAAGGGACTGCTGAGCCTTCAGCCTCCTCTAACTCTGCAATTCAAGTCTGCATTTCCCATCAGAGATGTGTTCCTGGTAAGTGATACGAGATCTGAGGGAGACACTTGTCATCAGTTATGTCACAGATCTTGATGGTCACTCACAAAATACAAAGAGCATTTTGAAGGTTTCTTTTGAGGGGGTTTGCCTCCATTTTTGCTTCAAAGTTAGATGTTCCATCTGTGGTGAAGCAATATTTTCTTGGAATTGGTGAACTCTATAGTAGGGCTTTGCTGACATTGTAAGAATCTCTAAATACAGGAAAACACGTTTTACAAAAAACAGCAGTGTCTTGGAGATACAAGATGGAAATGGAAAATCCTGAAACTAATCATTAGCCATGCATTAAAATGGTTGTTGGTCATGTTAATTGGGGGTTATGGGCAAATGACATCTGCTTTACCTCATGTGTGCAGAAAAGGGAGGGAAGAGAGATAAATATATAAAGGTGAAAGCAAATCACCTTGGTAGAAAACTTCCTGAGGTCACTGAGGACACCATGCTTGGGATGAACTGACCCTTTTTCCTGTCTGGCAAACTTTTAATGAAAGAGGAAAAGGACCTGGTGACCTTTTTGCTGCAGAGGTTAATAATAGGCGATCCTGATGAGGATTTCATGTAAAAAGCAAAGCCTGCAGATCTCATTACCTGGGCCTCCTGATTGTGCATTCCCATCCAACAAGAGGAGTGGAAAATACACTTGACACAATTAAAAGGTTATAGTGGCCAGCATTCACATTTCTGATTCCACTCCTAATGCACTTCCCTTCCCAACAGGGATAGAAAAGGCCGCTGAGGTCATCCAGGCTGTCTTCCCTCCCACTGCTGGCTGAGACACGTGGCTGACTGCAGTGAATGGCAAGGTGAGAGCAAGCTTTGGGTCCCAGTTAATTGATGAGCACTTGCTGTAACTCTAAATTGCTAAAATTCTGGTTTGCCTGCTTTGGTTTTAGGTAAAGCTTTTGATTTCTCTGCGAATCTACAGCCAGAAACTCTGGGGAGAGCTGCTGAGCCTTGTCTAGAGTGTGACAGTGTGGCCGAGTCTCCATCACATTGACCAGTGTGCAAAGCACGGAGTAGAGAAAACCACCCAAATTCCACGTCCCTTTGTGCTGGTTTAACAGGACAGTCCAGAAAACAGCAGTCCTGACTCAAAGAAGGCCAGAACTGTGACGTGGTGGCAACAAGCAACCAAAGTTGCAAGCTTTGAGGTGAAGTAAATTTGTGAAGGCAGAAGCCGAGCCCAGCGATGTGAGAAGGTGCTGTGGAGGAGAATGAGATGAACAGGGTAAAATATCTCCTGTTTGAGGTTGGCCTTGGGCAAGAAGGAGTTTGTCAGTGTAATATGTTGTTGAATTTTAATATGGAAATGTCTCCTGGCATGTATTTCAAACACACTACAAATAGTGATATTGATCTAACCTTCAGGTAATGGGAGAGGTCCTCTGTGAAAATCCAGTCTGGGTTTGAATGGCAAATGGCTTTAATATTCTGAGGACAGTGGATCATTTGCACAGCTCAGTAAGAGACTATAAATCACCAGGATTAGGGCTTTTTTTATTATCATTTTAATGCAGGCTTGCTTCCCCTGGAGCAAGGGACCAGGAGTGTGTTAGATCGTTAAAAAATCATGGAGATGTGTCAGTGGGTATGGACAACAAATAATCTACTTGTGCTAAAAGGAGTTCTTTGAAATCCATTCATTCCTGCTCTCTGTTGCCATGTTTTTCAGATATCTGCTCTCTTTTGGGATAGAATGAACAGTTCCCCTTTAGCTTTTACACAATCCACTTCTGATCCTCACAGAGCATCCCCCCTAAAGGCCATTTTTCAGAGCAGGCTGAGACAGAACCAAAGCTGATTATTCCTTGAGATGGGAGTAGCCGGATTATTCCTCATGGCTTCTTCCAGCTGTGTCTCCTGTACATTTTGTGTGTGCGTGTGTGTAATATAAATATATATATATGTATATGTATAAACCTTAGATTGCTGCACTGTTGCAGCCCTGCAGCCAAAACCAAAATTGCTGTTGGCAAATAACCCTTCTTAGTCATGAAGAAACACGTGGTTTCAGTGAAGCTGATGCCGATATTGAGCAGTTTTCTAGAGAGCTGTTCGTGATCAGGCTCTGGATTTAGCAGGTTTACTCTTAATCAATTTCCCCTCTGGCCCAGAGAAAACGATGTTCTTAAAGGACTTGGAAGCCTCTAATTAAATCAGAGAAGAATTTCAAGCAGCCCTGGCTTCCACTGCTCTGTGAAATGCTCAAGATGAGAGATCAGCTTGAATGTGTGCAATTCCCTGTCCAGCCAACCTCTGCTGGGGATTGTCAGGAAGCTTTTCCTTCTGGAAGCTCCTTCACTCTGGTTGTTCTGTAAAGAGCATTTTGCTGTGCAGGTTGCTCCCTAAATCAGCTGCTTGGCTCTCCCCCAGAGCTGCTGAATTAACATGATGTGACCCAGGGATGCAAAGGGATTTCTTTCATTATCGGGGCCGGGATGCTTGGGAGAACACAAAGATGGGTTTCCTAGACAACAGCTGATGTCACTGGCAACTGGGAGAAAGTAGAGAGGCTGAAAGGGGAGTTTATGAAGAGCAGGGATCAATTTAGGGGAAAAAAAATCTGAATAGCAAAATTATAGGTTTTTTACAAAATATAAAACTCAACAGAGAGACCTGCTTCTGAAGTCTGGGAGAGAGCTCTTGGGGTATCAGAAATAAAAATCCCTTGTAAAGAAATGCAGTTTAAACACAAGTACACCACCTCCTGAAGTCTCTACATGCTGCAGCCTCAAAGTCACAATCCTTATCAAGCTTTTTTCCCCAAAATAAAACAATCCAGAATGATAATCCTGCTGGAATAAACCCAGATGGCACCACGCGCACAATTTCATTTGGGTGAAGTTTCACTTCAAATTCCATGCAGGATAAATAAACCATCTCTCCTCTGCTCTGGATGTGCTCACGGTGGGAGGGCTGCTGCAGACTTCTGGTTAATATTTAAGTTGCATTCCTGACAACAGAGTTCTGTGCATCAGCTTGACAAACCAGCTTGTGTCTAGCCCTGTGGTTCACGTCTGAAAAACAGGTTAAAAACTTGGATGCATCATTCATCTGCATCAGCAGCTCGAGGAGGATTAAATTTCCCTCATCTGACCATTTTTAAATGATGTAAAAGATTATTTTTCTGTGCTTAAAACAATAGCCCTTTGGGCTAACCATTGCTTTAGAGAACTATTTTAGGATCCTAAAGGTCTTGAGGCTGCAGTTTCCCAGACTTCCAAGCTGATCTGTTGGCTTGCTGCCATCAGCAAGGCAGGGGCTTTTCCTCCCCCTTCAGCAGCTCCCCTGCCATTCCTTCGGCCTGCTCTGGCCAAACAAAAGCTCTGCTTTTGTTTCACGTTAACTAATTAGCTTCCAGATGGGTTAGTGAGTGGAATTGTCTCAGGGATGGTCCTGGCAACCGTCAAGGCTGATGCCAAGCAAAGTGGGAGACCAGGGGGGAGTTGGCTGCCCCTTCCACTGGCAGGATTTTATTGCATTGCCCTTCTGCTTCACGGAGCTTCAGCATCAGGGGAGGGGATTCGGTGTGTGCTGAGAACCAGGAGTTCTCATCTGTGGCCAAAATTCAGTAGCCCCTCTTTCTGTAGTCTTGGACTGGGACTCTTGCATCATCCACCTGAGGATTTTATAACCTTTTACAATAAATTCTCATGAATTAACTGATATGCCAGGAAAAAGGAGGAAGGGAACCACATGTCAGCCAAGCCTTGCTCCAGTCCTTAGGAAGATTATGGAGCAGTTCCTCGTGAAAACTCTTCACTGGCACATGAGGAACATGAACTCCAAAGGTCTCTTCCAGTCTAATTTTTTTCCTCATCTGTGGTTGCTTTGCCTCTTTTACAAGTGCAAGGTGACTTTGACCAGTGCTGCTTTCAGTTCTGCTTATGAGGAGAAGAAGGAATAGCAGTAAACACCTCTGACTATTGCTTGCTTTGAATTACACCTTTTTCTCTCTCAAAACTATTTCTTAGGCAAATATCACTCTGAGGCTCACGTTGGGCAAATATATTGGTAAAGTTTGGTGGAATAAGAGGTTACATAAACTCAGAGCTCTGGGACACTGCAGTTTATTGAGCTGCTTGCTGGATCAATTTTCCTCTCCACTACCTGCCAGTGGATGTCACACTTACACAAAAATGGAGCAATAAATGAGCCAAATTTCTACTTCTTGCACTAAAAAAGTGCTCTTGCATTAAATCTTTACAATCTTCTCCAGGAAAACTTTGAGTTCAGCAGGAGGGTAGCCTGAGGAAGGGAACAAAATTCAGCCCAGACTGTGTATGCAGTGAGGATTTCTTTTGTGCTTTATGAACCTGGACTGAAAGTTTCCTAACAGATGAGAGAGATTTTACTGGGAGGAATTGTCAAATCTCCGTGAGAAAAGCTTTCTCCCTGGTTTTATTAGTGAGCTGTATCCATGCAAGGCAATTCTGTTGTAAATAGAGCTAAAAATGGGTGTCACAGTAACAGTTTCATCATGATTTTATTATCAGGACAATGCACTCTTGGCATTTGCTTCTAATTCTTTTCACTGTGACTTTCTGTACTCTGTCCCAGCAAAACATCGAGGCAGTGAGGTGCTGCTGCTCCTGGGCTTCTGTGCCCTGGCAAAAGTGGTGGCAAGGTTCTTGTGGGAGTTGTATTTAAACTGGGAAGCATTTCAGAATGAGCACTGCTTCAAATGGAACTCCCTACAAAAAGTGAAGTGTCGAAAAGTAGCTTCCAAAGACAGTTCTGAGTGCTGGAGAGATTATTGCCATTCCCTGAGGCACAGGAAACTTAAGAGGCTTAACCAAAAGCTGCAGGAGTTCATTGTGAGAACCCTGGGCTGCTGCCAGGAAAACTGAGCCATTTTTCTTTCTTAAATTTTTTTAAATGTCATTGCTGAAATCGCATGGATTAAAAAAAAAAAAAAAAAAAAAAGCCAAAAAACCCGAAAAGCCTCAAGCACAAAAGAATTTGTGGCTAAATGACTTCTATTGACTTTGCTGTCCAAGACACTTACTTGGAAACTGATTCTCAGAAGCTAAAATTAGACTGGCATCATATCTAAAGCCCTGGGATTTGTCTTGGTCAGTAGAATTGGAATAAAAACGGTTGGCAGCAACCTTTCTTTCCTGCTGAGGTATCCTGCTAAAGTCTACTCAATTATGCATCATTTATCAATCATAATGGTGTCATTATGGTTATATTAATATATATATAATGGTTATATTAATTAATTGCTAGGTTTAGTCAGACTAAACTTTTTTATCTCTCCTGCTTTTATTATATCAAAAATCAATCTCCCTTGTTAAATCTCTGCATTAAAACATAGGAAGTTCTCTGCTGTTTTTGTTTTCCCTCCTCCTACAGCTCAGCATGAACACAGAGCTTTTGGTCGTCATTAACTAATACAGATGTTAATTAATTAATCATGCTTGCATAGTTCTCTATTAAATTGCCAGTCTACTAAAATTCATCCTTTCTGTTCCCTAAGGGTATTTGATATTTCAGTGAGGTCTTCTGTTAATTTTCTCTTTCCCACAGCACGTTTAACCTTCTTTTGCTGTCATTTAGAGGCATTATCATCTCCGTTATCCTCTCCTGAACCTCCTGTGTTGTTTTTTGCCTTGCTCTAACCAGAACTGTGTAGTTGCCCCAGATTCTCTTCTGATTAAGCGTCAAAAATCAGGAAAAAACCCCTGAATCAGGGTTAACTCTACTAGAAGTCAGACTGTAGAATCCAGACCTGACTTCTGGTCCATATTAAGATGCAATTACTTTGATTTGTATTTATTTTAAGTAAGATTTATCACTGTGTGTGATTAGGTATTTGCTAGTAAATTAGACCTAGTTTATGTGGAGAGAAAAGAAATATTAGAAACTTGGAAAGATTAAAAAAAAGAGATTCCAGGAATGATTTGGAATCTCAAAATCATGGTCAGTAATGAGAAACTAAAGAAGTTCAACCTACTCCAAGACAAGGGAACTTGGAGAAAAGCTGCAGAACCTTCAGGGAGAGGATTGCAGAGAGCTCTGAAATCAAGCAAAATGCAACAAACCCCAGAGTTTGGGAAGTGGAGACAGAGCAGTTCAGGGTACATTTAAGACTGGCAGAGAGTAATTAACCATCAGAACAATTAACCTATGGACATAGTGAATTTGTTGGAGTATTTAAATTGAGACCAAGTATTTTTCCTAGATATGTGGTTGCTCAGCCAGGAATTACTGGGTGAGACTCCTTGGCACTGCCTCCTGTCTGAAGTCAGGATAATTCATCACAGACTCTTTCAGCCTTGACATTTAAAGCTCCAAATGTCATCTGCTCAAAACCTCGTTTTATTTTATTTTTTTTCCTTCTAAGTGTTTGGAGGGAAACACAAAACATCTCCTCTCTTGGGATTCTTGCCCACACACTGTTTTCCTGTGAATAGTGCAGAGTATGCCTTGTCATTCAAGACTCTTTACTCCTGTCCTGTAATGTAAAAATCTCTTTTAATTTGTTCCTGTTCTTTGCTATTGTACTGGCTGGAGTTTGTTTGTGGTGGTTGCTCCCCTATTCACGTTTCATTTCCAGCTGGTTTTATACACATATAGATATAAATATGTACAGAAATAAAAATGTTTCCTGCAGGCCATGTAATTATACCTGCAGATTTTCTCTCTGCCAAACCTTTCCTGTTATTGCTGCTTCCTCAGTGAGGCAGTGGGAGATTTGTTAGGCCAGCTCTCTGTGGGTAAATCCATGCTGCAATTTAGGTATCATTTGCTAAGTGTTCCATGCCAACTATTTCCTGCTATTTGTATTATTCAAATCGTGCTTGTAGAGCTGTCTGGTTTCTCTCTCTTCCCCCCCCCCCCCCCCCCCACCCCATTCTTCTTGATCTCTGTAATAAATGTAACACAGGCTGCATCCTACTGTTCTGTCAATCCCAAGGAATCTGTTCCTGCTGTTCCAGCTGCACAGCTTTGGCTGATTTCTGCCAACTCAGAAACTTGAGTTGTCATTTCTTTGCCTCTCCTCCCCCTTGGTTTTGTGTGCAGCCACTCCTCACTCTCCTCATGTCAACCAAGTGAAGGATAATGAAGTTTTATGCCTCTTATGACAACTTTCTTCCACTTCTACCTCTTTTTTTATGATTTATTTATCCACAAACCTGCTTTTGTCATCTACCTGTTGCTCCCAGCCTGGAAGCACATGCTGTGTCACGTTTGGCCTTCACCTTTGATTGCCCAAATCCCCTTTTCTCCAGTGTCCTGGTGTTTTGGTGCTGCCTGTGCAGACAAGCAATGCCCACCCACAGATGAAGTGCTCTGGCACTGAGCAGCTGGTTGCTTTTCCCTGCGCCTCACGTCTGTGCTGAAAGTGTAACATCTCTTCAAGGGAAGGATGTTGTAGCCTCTTGCTAAGGCACTGATGACCCATTTTTATTTTCCCTCGTGCTGCTCAAAGACAAAAGAAGGTGAGACCATCCGAGGGAGTTCTCATGATTAATTGGTCTCTGCTACCTGTCCCAGAAGCAGATTGGAACTGGAACGCGCCGGCTCCCCAGGCTGAATTCACAGAAGGCAGCTGGGGGCTTTTCTAATAAGCAGCAGCAACACACACCTGCCACTTGATGTGTGAATGAGCTTTAAAATACTGGCTTGTTTCAACCACATCAAAGCAACTCTGGCTTTAGATGCAGCTATTTAAGCCCATTTGCATCCCCTTCCTTGTTGTCTGTGCCAGCCACAGAGAGGCACTTTAAGACTGATGCTTTCCTGTGTGTTACGCTCGTGTTTCAGTTTAAAGCCGCGGGAGGTGCCTGATTTCCCTTCTTCTGCCTGCATCATCCCTGCTGAACTGATCCTTTGGCACGCTAATAACGGGGAGTCAAGCGAGCTGCTGCACTTGTGCCATCACTGTGCTGCTTCAGCAAGCCAGTGCCACGTGGGCATTTGTTTTCTGATACTTAGGAAGTGAGAAGAGTGGTACCCCCTTCACATCAATGGGGAAGAGCAGCACAGAGGTGGGGACATGCATCTGTGTCCCTGGAATAAGGAAGGTTGGAATCAGCAGGCCTCCTCACAGCAGGCAAGTTTAGCATTCCGATGAGTGGTGGAAGAAATCAGAGTAGAACAAGCTACACTTCCAGCCCAGGAGCATGGAAAAGATTTGGACAGATGGGAAAGGGATCCCCAGAGGCCCTGTGGCCAAATGGAAGGGTGTCTCACTTAAAAGGTTACTTGATGGGTGAAGGGACACTAGGAGATAGGGAATAATTAACTGGGCCCTTTGAAGTCTTTAAAAACATGGTTGGTAATTTGGTTGAAAAATACTTCGTAGTGACTTAATCTGCTCTAAAATGAGCCTGTTTATTGATCCTTGTTTATGGCTTTGCTTCTGGGAGGAGTGGGCAGTGTAGGGGTCCTGATGGCACTTTTAAGGCACTTCTACTTCAATTTTTGTTCCCTTTGGAAGCCTCCAAGCACATAACGTGTGGTCATGCTCCACAAGTGTCACCAGCTCAGCAGATGTTGGCATTTGCAGCACATTGACTCGGGGCATTGCAGGAAATAACTGTGTCATGCTTTCCCTCAAAGTCTGCGGCCTTATCCTGCCTCTGTTGCTTTTATGCCTTGGGGGAAACTCAACTTTAAGTCAGAAGTGCTGGGTCACCAGGCTTCAACTTCTTAATTTGCATGGAGGAGTTGTGCCTACAGGAGAGGCTTTTATTTGGGGGCAGACTGCCCAAATTGCTCAGTTCTTACCCGAGGATGGGTGGCTGAGTCTGAGCTCCCCCTTTTCCACTGCTCACGTTTCACAGCACAATGAAGCAACTGATACCCACATCCCAACCCTCTCTCTGAGGATGTGAAAGTGGAGACCCTGAATTATTTAAGGGTGTGAGACGTTCCAGGGATCCAGCCTGGCAGTAAAAAGCCTTTCCTTGTTTGTTTTCAAATAGGTGCAATGCATAGGAAAGCATAATACAACATAATACGTATTACAGATATATTCACAGAATCATTTAGGTTGGAAAAACCCCACAGCACTGCCAAGCCCACCACTAATCCATGTCCCCAAGTGCCACATCCCCATGGATTTGAAATCCCACCAGGCATGGGGACTCCACCACTCCTTTGGGCAGCCTGCTCCAATGCCTGGCTATCCAGATATTTAAATATATATATAAAATATAGAATATACCTATGGCATTTCAGTAACTGCAGGTGGCTGGACAGTGTGCTGTCGTGCAGAGGACACTTGAAACAATCAAAACCTGGTTTAAAATCCCAGCATTAGGACAGAAGGGGTGACTCCACTGCAGGCTGTGGTGAGCACAGATAACACACAATGATGTTCTTGTACATGGCCAGGGCTGTGTCAGACCCTGAGGAAACCCAGTCTGGTACAGCCCTTCCAGAGACTTCTGTGCCACTGCTCATGAATTCACTTCATCCTTAATGCTGATGGGTGATACTCAGCACTCTTGGGGCACTGTGAGTATCAAAGGTGCAGCAAATGTTTCCCATATTTCCTCCAAAGCTCATCCAGCCCAGGCCCTGTCACGGTAGTACAACCCAGCTGCTCTCAGGAGCGTGGGGATCACAGCAAGGGGAGGGTTTAGCTCCTCATTTCTGGGTTATCAGAAAATGAGCTTTTCTGCCCTGCAATCTGCAGACAGACAATCTGGGACAACAAGGCACGTAACATCATTTTGATATTTTGAGAAATGGGGACAAAAGAATTAGAACAGTCTTGTTGGCTGCCTTCAAAACTTCTTTGTGACAGGCAGTAAGAATTTTACAGTAGGGAGAAAGCTCTAATCTTTTTAACTGTGATTTTTTCTTTAAGCAAAAAGACAATTTATTGACATTTTTAGCAGTAAATGCAGCTATTAAAAAAGCAACAAATTGAAAAAAGGTACTCTGAGCCTTCTAGCAATCAAACC
Source organism: Corvus cornix cornix (assembly GCF_000738735.6). Classification (NCBI taxonomy): domain Eukaryota; kingdom Metazoa; phylum Chordata; class Aves; order Passeriformes; family Corvidae; genus Corvus; species Corvus cornix. The sequence continues at coordinate 57,953,533 of NC_046335.1, read as the reverse complement.
ATATGATTGCATTTCTCTTGTCAGTATAATTTACTGCAAGGACAATGTTGATGAGATTTAGACAAGATTTTAAATTTTCTGTTGGGCTGACAGGAATTTAGTGTCAGTTTTAATGGTGTCACACATCCTGCCTTTGTAACCAAATTTAACTATAGAACTTGAAACCACAGTTGGATCTAACGTGTAAAATTAACGAACAGATACAATTCAGTTTGACTTCATGAGTTGATGTGCTGTACAACAAATTGTGAATTACAGAAACAAACAGCACTCTTGGGGAATTATTTTTTCTGCTGCTTTTGCTTCTTTTACCAAATGTAAAACTTTATGAGCAGCATGCAAGCAAAGCCTCCCATGCAGGCCTTGTCTTTACAGCACCATTTCAAACAAGAAATGATTGCTTTAAAACAGCCAGAAAACTGGACTCTGCTGTGCTGGTGATGAAGGAAAACTCTGACATGAGATCATAACTAAGATGAGGCTTTCGATCTGAAGCTTGAGTAACTTTGGTGATGGAGGAGATGGATATGTCCTGTTCCCATTGGAATTCTGACCCTAAAAGCCCCAGCTGGTATGAGCCAGACTCTCCTAGACCCTTCAAGGACCTGCCACCTGCACAGAATGAACGCCACAGTAAATTAAAGTGCATTTACTTTCTTAGTTGGGACAACTGTACAAGTTTTATCCTGGGGTTTTGTGTGAAGACCTCCAAGAAAAAACTTGGGCTTAAGACAAAAATGCCCTGCTTTGCTGCTGCCTGATTATCTGAGACCCAGCATTGACCATCCCATAAATATTCTCAATTAAATGCTGTGTCTGCCAGTTGGGATGAAATAGTTGTGCAAGATGATACCAACATGATTTATAAAGGAATATGTGTAACTAGGGAAAATGTGCAAGACAGCTGGATTAAATTGACTAATGGAATATTTTTACATGCCTGAACATTGCCATATTTTACTTGGGCAAGTACTTGGGCAGATGAACATCTGATGAGACACAGAAATACTCAGAGCTGGGTTTTCAGGATGTTTCTCAGTTTGTTACCTACAGGGCAGTTTGAATGTGAACTGCAAGTTGTCTTTAAAATCTGGTTTTAGACCCTCAAAGACTGCAAGGAAGATGCTTCATTAGCTTTAACAGAGTTAATTTCTGGTTGATTTAGCTGCCTGTTGATGCTGAGATATTTGCTTGGTCACCAGATTTCCCTTCTTCACTGCCTCCCTTACAGATTCCAGCTGGAGATTTCAAGGGTCAGTCAGTCAGTTAAAATCTTTACGATCAAAAGCAACATTGAATTGTTATAATTGTTTTTTTAATGGCTAAATTAGTTTTATCTTCTATATCCCTGCAATAAGTCAAAGCACATTTTCAAGCTGTTCACAACAAACTGCAGTGGGCAATGACACAAAAACCCCCTGATTAGGAGTGAAAAACAGAACTAAATTTAAAATAAAGGATGTTGCTAAAACTCAGTTTCTTCTGAAGGAAGCTGAATGGAAATTATGAATTATATTATTTATTATTATATTATTTATGAAAACAGAAACCCTGGTATTTTTAAATTATTATTTATAATTTTGTAATGGAAATGGAATCCTTGTGAATCTGTACTCAGTTTTAGGCATCCCCTAAAGAGGGGAAAGCTGTAAAAGCTGTGTATGTTCTTATATATAACTCTGTACTTTTATTTACTGACCTATTACTGTCCTTTGCTGAGAAGATACTGCAAGTTACTTTTAATTAAGGTAGTGATCCCTGGGGACAGTACAGGGAAAGAGGGAAATTCCACTGCTTGGGAACCTGAAGTGAGGGAAAGGGCAGTTAGTTGTTAAATTGGATTGCAAATAGCAAATCAGAGAAATGCTGCAGTGTAGAAAACTCTAACTCTGGAAGTTACATATCATTTCTCCCTGCTGAATTTTCTTTCTCTTACTTTACAGAACTGCTCTGAAATGGATTCTATCATTTTTTTCCCAACATGCTGATTATTCATTAGCCATGAATATTCAAGACTTGAGCTATTATTTGAATGCACTTGGCCAGATACATTGCATGTAGTGCCTGCTTCTTGATTGGAGAAAAACAGAGCAATTCTGTGTTCAAATATTTGCATCCACACATTTTCCATTTGTTTTTAAACAATCTTCATACATTTGAATTTCAAGTGGTAATGACATAGCCTGATACCCAGCCAGGAGTAAAATTCCCTGGAGGGCTAACAGAGTGTTGAACTTGCAGAGCAGATTTATGAGTGGCACAAATATGGCTGATGAGTTGCAGTGTCTGGTTTGTCTTTAAGCTCAGAATTCATGGAATCATTGAGGTTGGAAAAGACCTCTAAGATTATCAAATCCAACCACCAACCCAGCACTGCCAAGGCCACCTTTAAGCCACGACCCCAAGGGCCACATCCACAGGGATTTTAGTTCCCTCCAGGAATGGTGACTCTACCGCTGCCCTGGGCAGCTGTGCCAGGGCTGGACTAGCCTCTTGATCAAGAAATTCCTGGAAGCATGAAAGGGGAAAGCAGGAATAAGATCAGTGCCTATGGAGAACATGGCAGAGAAGTTCTGCCCACGCCAAGACTCCCAAAGCAAAATAAGAAATCCCCTAAAAAATGCCCTATGTCTACGTATGTGTGCAGTGCTGGCCTTGCAGAGGTGGGGCCTGCTCTTCCTTTATTTCTTCCTTCTCTAATATTGAAGATTCAGGGCAACTTTTTGTTTCAGGAGCTGTTTTGAGGCTTCATTTTGTTCTTGCCTGGATATTTTGGCCTTGCTGCCAGCCCATGCGTGGGGTTTTGTGCGGAGGGAAGGAGCACCCACTGAGTGTGACAGGCTGTTTGTGGCTCCTCAGTTAGGGACAAGGCTGCAGTTTCAGCTTGGATAAGCTGAGAAGGGGAAATTCACGGGCTCAGGAGGTGAAATGGCACTGGAAATCACCTGCCACTTCATTAGTCACACTTGGATTAAGTCCTGCCAGTGCCACCAGAATTTCCCATCCTCTCTCCAGGCGAGATCCTGTTCCTGCCCTTAACGATCCTCGCCTCCAGCAGTGTGGGGGATGCTTGTGGGCTTTCTGCTGTCCTCCAGAATCTCTGTGGAGCTGTCCCAGCCATCTCTTGGTCCCTGGAGGGCAGAGTAGGGGTGGTGCACAGGCTGTGTTTGGCCGTGCCTGTGCTCGCCACACACCGGGGCAGATCCAGGTAGGGATCTCTGCGCTTCAGGGAAGCTGTCTCTGCAGCAATCCCTTGGCTGTCCTGCTCCAATGAGCCTAGCAGGGGGCTGAGGCTCCCCAAAAAACCTGATGAATGCTTAGCATCACAGAATATTCGTGGCTTATGCAGTTTGTTACAAGCCAGGTTGCTCTCAGTGTGATGTAAAATGATCCTGTGCTCAAGTTCAAGTTTTCTTCCTTAGTTTTCCTTCTTTTCCTAGCGACCAAGTGCATTCCTAACAGGGAAGGGAAATCAGCCTGCTCCATGCACTGTCAGTTCTAGTACAGCCAATATGTGTAACAGGTTGATTTTTTTTTCTGGGGGCAATAAAAACTGTATGAGATTGCAAAAGGTTTATGTATGTTTTATAGCAGGAGCAACCATTAGAGCAAAGCTACATTGTTTTCCTCTTTCATGCTCCCTTTCTGCTTTCAGACCATATCACTGTGAAGTCAGGCCAGGAGGAGGTTCTTCAGCTTCAGAACATGACTCAGGGAAAAAAAAATAGCAGTAATGTTATGTATTTATGCAGTGGCATTAAGCAGGTTGTAAATGTTTTAAATCAAACAAATAGGAGGTTAGGAATGTTAATGCAGAAGGTCTCCCATTCAGATCCCCTAATCAAGCAGGAAACTCAAGATGTAAAATATCTGGTGGAATTCACTGAAGTCAAAGGCTGCTCATTCCCAGGTTTCCCTGGGTGTGTTCCACCACTCACTCACTCCATCTTATTTCCAGGACAGTGGGATTTTCAGCAATCATAGAACAGTTCAGGTTGGAAAAGACCTCTAAGGTCACCAAGTCCAGCTGCTAACCCAGCACTGCCATGGAATGTAAAATGACACTCTGAAGATGCTCGGTGACAAGCCCAGAGATGACATGCCGTGATTCAGATGGAGTTCTGCAAGTTGCATGTCACTGCCATTGTGGATGAGTGGTGGAAAAGCAAAAAGTTGAATTCCTCTGAATGTGCTGGTCGTGTGTTTTGTGTTTTGTTTGGCTTCTTGCTGGAAACATTGCTAGGGAGAGCTGACATACATTTTTTTAAAGGAATAGTGAAAGGATTTGCAAAATGCTGGGGCTGCCCATGCTTTGTGCATGTTTTTTTTCTGTGAGAAGATGTTGTGCATCTCAGATTAGAAAATTCAAGGTGTTGCTGATAAGTGTAGACATGTTTTGATAGCAGGCAGCTTTCCAGTTCCCAATTCTTCTGGAAGACTGGTAGGCTTTTGGTGCTGAGAAATCTTCTGTCAACTGCTCCTTCCCTGTTTCCTGAAGCCTGGATTGACTCCTGTCCTCCCTGAAGGTAGGGTCAATTTTATTGCCTTTGAAAAAAAATCATTTTAAATCAGGGAAGAGCCAGGAGTGGAATGTGTGATCATGCAAAACATAGAAAAGTTGAGCCAATCAACTTCTACCTCCCCCCACCCCCCCCAAAAAAAAAATTTAAATAACGGGATTTGTGGTAAAAACAAAACCCCACAAAGAATTCGCTGCACCACTGGCTCCAAGGATTGATGTCAGGTAAAGAAATCCCCATGGGAAGCTGTAAATATTACTCTGCTCTGCATCAGTTGAGGAGGATGGTGTTCTCTAAATGAGGGGAGGATCAGTTTGTCCTCAGATAGCCTCTTACTGAAGGAATGTTTTTCCTAGCACTGAAGTCACCTCCTATGGAAAATTAAAAGCCAAACTAAACTTGAGGCCTTTCCCTATCCCTGAAACAAACACTGTAATAATCTACCTTGCCTTTAGTATCCTAATACTTGCAGTTTAGTTTAAATGCTAATTAGTATCAAAGTACTAATTAATATTGGCATTTTCCACCAAAGAGGCTAAAACGTAACGGGTTCCTGCGAGTCAGTGTTGAATTCTATGAAAAATGGAGACTCTGCAGTGGCTGATCAACAAAACTGATGTGACAAAACTAGGTAAAAAATAAATCCATGAAACACTAGCATGCTCCTTTTTCTTGTACTAATTCCAAGGAGTTCAGTGACACCCAAACCATTCTCTGATTCTGTTCTGTTGAATATGTGCAGTATTGAATTGGTGTTCCGATGCTTTGGTAGTTTCGGGTTCATCCTGTGCTGGCTCTGCTCCTATGTGGTTTTTTAAACAGTAGTAAATCACTCTTTAGGACTGTAAAATAAACATTAAGAGGTCAGTTCATTTACAGTTTGCCCTTTTGGAAAAATTCTTACACAGGTCCATTACTTCGCTGTATTATGGAATAACATCCTTAGCAGTCCCATCATAACCTTGGTTTTAGCATTGTTTGTCCTTCCAGCCTCCTCTGGGACTTTCTTTTCCTGAAAAGGAGAAATATTCTCTATAAACAACTAAACAAAACCTTTGGGTCTGTGGAGGGGTCACTGAACTGGATACAAATCCACTCTACAGCCAGTTGTGGCATCAAACTTTTGCCTGCTATGGCAAATGCCTTCAGCTTCTGTTAGATGTGGAGAATTGTCCCATTCCCAGAGCAGGGCTGGAGCCTGTGACATCTGGGTTTCTGTTTCATGGCTCTGAAACTCAGCTGACAATACCAGGAGCAGAATGCTGTGTAGGGACCTGAAGACTTCTACTCCTACTCTGCTTGTTCCAGGGGAAACTCGTTTGTAAATAAAATACTTCATTTCATGTCAGTGTTTCTACTGTTGAACCTACAGAAATCATTGACTGAGTTGGCCTTGCCTGTATTTCAGATTTCACAATTTCATCTGTTTAGGATAGTCCCTGGAGCCTGAGTGTCATGGAAAAGGAAGTTTTTAGCAGTTTCTTGTTCTGACTTTTTCAATTCCTAAATATTTTAGTTTCTCACTGCCTACAGTCGGGGTTTTGTTTTGTCACTGAACTGTTTTGGGTGTTTTCCTGGAAATTGAGCCAAGCTGAAATTGTGGAGCTGTTGCTCCTGGAATTTTTCAGTGCAGACCTCTGACTCTCTTTTGACACCTCCATATTTTCTGCCAGTATAGGACTGTTCATGTTATGTACAAACACTTGGAATTGCAGGAAATGCATGGAATGCAGAGAAATCACCTTCCTTTTTTTTTTGCAGTCATTTCACGCCCAGAGATTTATCTTGACAGCAAGTGATTTTGCTCTTTCTTTACGTTACCTTGGGAAAATAAGTTACTAAATGATCATTTGGCTTAACCTGCTGCTGGAGCCAGGAGCTGGCAGAGGTTGTTAAGGTGTCTCCAGGAGATGGTTGGTGACATTTTGAAGCTGGCATGTGTGGGAGCTCAGTTTCAGAGGGCAGAGAGCCTTGTGAGCAGCTGCAACTTTGCTCCTTTAAGCTGCCTTTTACTTGCTTGAATAACTGTGGTTTTGATGAAACCAAAGAAAGCAGTGGTGAAGGGAATTAGATGTAATGACTGTAAAAAGAAGTGAAGGAGAAAGGGGACATCCACGGCCTCAGTGTAACTTATCTTTGACAAGCTGATCTGTTATTTTTCACTGATGGAAAGGTTAAATCCATTAACTGGTGGTCTTCCACTGAGGACAGGGAGCTGACAAGGCATGAAGGACTCGGGCCAGCAAGACCACAAGGTACTTGATCTTTGAATGCATGGCTTTTATTGTCAGCAGCAGACACGACTTGACTTTCATCTGTTCCCCCTACGTGTGAGGAAGTAAACATAAATTAATAGCTACAGTAATTTCCTCTGGGTAAATCTATCTAAATGATCCGAAATACCAGGATGCTGAAAGGCTGATGGCTTCCCTCTCTGACATGATGAACATCTACAGCTGTTTGTGGAGCCAAAGGCAGCTCTGGGTGCTCGCTGTCTTTCAAAATCAGGTCACAGCACCAATCATGTCTTTCTACACAAAATCCTCTAGATTTCAGTAAAATTTGCATGAACTGGATGACAGCCTGATGTACTGATGCTATATCTGAGTTTCTAAAAATGACAAGGCTTGGAAATGACTGCTCTGTTTGCTTTCTGAGAGATGTGAGACTACAGGTGGAGTGTTTTTATCCCCAGCTGTTGAATGTATCACTGTTTTGCACTTTTATCTATGCAACAGTCTGTAGTCAGATAGTCAAAGTGACAAATCAGCAAATTCGGGGGACTTGCTGCCCAGTTATGGTTACACACATCCAGTCTTGCCCAGCAACGAATGAAACAGACGAGCCATAAAGTTCTAATTATATATTTAATACATGGCTATTTAAATTAATGAGTTTTCCTGCCCCTCAAGTGAGGTGTGTAAGCATGTGTGAATTCCTCCACCACTGCAACGAGAAGGAAAACAGGTTCCTGTGATCTCCTAACCCTTGTAATCCACAGGCAGAACTCTTGCTCAGTGACTTGCTACCAGCCACTGTGGCCTGTGTTGTCAATTCAAATGAAGGACAAAAGAAAAATCAAGAGAGAAAAAAAATGTCTGTTTCGTGTCCTTTCTTTTTGCCCTGAGTCCCTGTGACATGGCAGCCATCAGATAGTAGTCACATATATTTCACTTTTCGAAATTGATTTGCAGTTTTCAAGAGGCTGAGAAGCAATAAAGTCTAAGCTTACCTAACACCTGGTAGCATTAACTACAGTTCAGAAACTTCCAACTAATAAGAGGGAACATAATTTGGATTTAGCAAGAAGCAGGATTTATGAATTCTTCATTCACTGTGACTAACTCATGCCCTTGGGAAAGTTTCTCCTTCTCTATTTTACCAGACCTGTGTGGAAAATGAACTTGGCACTGAAGGTATTTATGAACTTTGGAAATTCTAGGTAAATAAACCCAAGTAATCAATGATTGGTAAATACATTTAACCTTAAAGAAAGTAATTTACCTGCTCCTGTTTACCAAAGGTTGCTGAGATGTCCCTGAGGTGCTGGTTGGTGACTGCTGAGTAGAAGAGGGCAGTGCTTTGCTTTGTTTACAAACTGGAGATGATACTCCTGCATAATAAAAGCTGGTTTTAGCAGCGAGCATCTCTTCCCCTTGTTGAGCAGCCTCCTCTTTTGGCAGAGACAAGCTCCATAAAGATCAAGTGCATGTTCAGCTTGACAGCAGAGCCCTCATGGGTTTGATGAACTCCATCTTTTAACAACAAACTTCAATAAACTCTAATTTTTAAAGACGTGGGGTCTATGTAATCCCCGCTTTGTATAACTCAGCTCTGTCAAAATCTCGTTGTGTAACTTTGAAGCAAACACCAGCCTTAGCAAATGGGGATTTATGGCTGTGAGTGGTTAAATGTGGCACATTCCTGATCCTGAGGAGTAAGTTTTGAGACAGAAAACCTTAACACACACACAAAAAAGTTAGTAAATATTCCTATTGGCAGGAAAAGGAGAACATCTGCTCAAGTCACGAGTGGTTTGTCGCCTGAGTTAGCAGCAGGGCAGCCTACAGCTAATTAGCTATGGCTTGATAGGAGAACAGGAGTGCAGTGGATAGAAATGTTTGTCATCTGAAGTTGTTTGAAATCCCTCTAAAAGCATCAAAAACATGACACTTGACTTTCCTTTTTGATTCTTTCCGTGGTATCTTTGGAAATTGCTGCCATGAGACTGCTTAGCTATGAGTACAGACCCCCACTGAAACCTCTGTGTATGAAATGTCCTGCTTTGATCTGGTTTTCATTAAAGCATTTCAGTGAGCACTTGTCCATTCCTACCCAGAAATTTGCACAGAAGCCCATGCAGAGCACTGAGCACATCTCCCAAACTCAAATTTAAACACAGATTTTCCCAGGTTATGCTGAGGCAATGCCGAGATCAGCCAGAATACGGAATTTGCATTCTTTTAAGCTTTTGTTGTAGGTCTGGTCTTGAGAGCTGCAGAGCCAGTCTGAATTTGGGACCATAGCCTCCAAACACCTCTCCTGCTTTTTTCCTGAACTCGCCTTGTGCAGGGATGTCTCAGATTCAAAAGGGATCTGTCCTTTCCAGCACCTTTGAATCTCAGATATCTGCAGTTGGCTTTGGTGTAAGGGTGAGGTAATTGTGGGTGCCAACATAATTAACCTTGCATGTCTGTTATGTTAATTCCTAAGACAGGCCTGCTAATGTGTGGAAACAGGAAGAACTTCCAGTATGTTTCACTCTTTTCTTCAGATCCCTGCAGTCCAAGTCTGTAATTTATACTTTGTGTAAGATGCTTCATTTTGGCATAGCTCCTGTGAGAGTTAAATGCTAAATTCTCTTGAGAGGAATGTACTTTTAAAAAATATTTTTATAGGGAGGGAAACTCTATGCATTTGAACAGGGTGAGCAACACTTGTTTTCCACTGTATTTGTGACTGACACACACCTCTGATGAATCTTCTTTCACTGCACTCACTCAGCTTTGTCCTCAGCAAAAAATGTGGTAAATGAGCTGCTTTGATTATTTCTGAGTGCGTGGATGACTGCTGGCTTCCAGTTTTATTAGTACCCAGATACTGTAAAGAACAGAGGTAAGTTGGGGAACATTCAGCAAAAGCCAGAGGTACCATATTTAAATTCCAGTTTTCCGTTGCTGTGTTCTGTTTTATTGTTCTCATTGATTTCAATTAGTTCAGACAGTAAATCCCGTTGATTAGAGGCATTCAGGGAACGTGGGCTCCGAGCGAAGCAGAGGCACAGAAGCACAACATCTGCTGCACACAACAATAAAAGTGAGGAGATTATTTTACAGCTGCGTTTAGAGCTGGAGGAAGCTGTGCTCATGTGGAGGGATGGTTGGGATGGTTGGGGTGCAGCTGCTCTGGCCCGTGCTCAGGAGGGAGCTCCAGGGAAGAGGAGGAGGAGAAGGAGGGAGACCCAGCTCTGGATTCAACCACACTCCTCCTCCAGGGCTTCACATTAAGCAAGATGCCTTTGATATGGATGTGTAAAACCCATTTTTTCCCGGTTTACACACATTGCAAAGCCAATCCAATTCCCGTTGCTTGTTGTCCCTGGAAAAGGAGTGGCAGTGGAGCAATCAAAGCCCTGTGGGCACTGGAGAGGCACCAGTGGTCTGGGGGGTCGTGGTGATGTCCAACACAGCAGGCCAAGTAGAGACAAGCTCTTAAACCATTGTGTCACTGTGTCATTGTGTTTGTAACCTGAGGAGGAAATGAATTAACCAAGGAAATCAGCAAAGCCAAATCACAAAACCATCAGAAGAAAAAAGAAAGGCACCCAAACCTTTGGTACAGGAAATTTAGATGGCTTATTGCTTAATTTTTGCTGCATAATAACAGTTTTTGCTTTTATACTAATTTGTAGAAGAATTGTTTTCCTCAACATGAATGAAGTAAGGAGGAGAAGTTAGGGAAGCCTTTTATTCTCTTTTTTAAACAGCAAGAAACTTGCACCAAATGACTCCATGGTATTTTATCTGTAATGGAAGGGGAACAGATTTCTTTCCTTGTCAGTCATTAATTTAAAAAAGCATTTTATCTTGGAGCGCAAGGAACCTAGTAAAAATTGACACAAAGTTTTTTATATTTAAATGCCTTATTATCTTAAAGGGCACAATAATCTTACATCAGCAGACAGTCGTGTATTTTACACCTCTTCCAGCTCTGTGTCTAACTGGTGCTTTTAATGACTCCTATTATTCTTGAAGAACATAAAGAACTGCTGGAGGAATCTATTCACAGACCCAGGAAAAAAAAAAATTCTGCATTAATTTAACTTTATATTGGTTTAAGCTTAACAAGCTGGCTTAAGGCCAACTGATAAACCATGTCTGAATAGAAGGGGGAAAATAGTTACTGAAGAAGTATGGAAGCAAAGTACAATAATGGGATAAAGATGTCAAAACATCCCACCTAAGAAGAGTTTAGGAGGTCACAGAGTACTGAACAGAGCATAGAAAAGGATTGGGAATTCGGGGGTCAAGGTCATATGGGCCCTACGAGTGAGAGGGTTGAGACCTTGTCTTGTAAGCAAAAGCATTCTTCATAATGATTTGAAAGATTTAATTTGGCCATGAGAGTACTTCTTACAGGGTTTAGAAAAGGTGCAAAAAATGCTAAATAAAATTCCCAGCTAATTTATACAACTAGAGCATTTTGGGAACTTATGAAATGCGAAGGAATATATAGGGGGTATTTCTTTTTTAACAAAATATTTCACTTTTTACCTCCTGTACAAGAAATCTGGATTTGGAGTCAGGCACATTATTGCTTTAGTCCTACCTCAACTTCTTGTCATTCAGCTGATGCAGGCTCTGTTTGACAGAGTTTTAAAAATCTTATAATAAGCCAAATGCTGGGCTTGCCTTCAGAATTACCAGAATGCACTGAAACCAGGTCTTTATCTGAAACAACGAGAGGTTAAAAAGTCCTTGAAGCTTCCTTTGCTATGAATAAGAACCATGGGTTTCATCTCACCTGCCCCTCTCAGCCTACAAAATGTTCATTCTCTGGTATAATTAATAATCAACTGTACCCATGGAAGGAAGTTCCCTGGAGCTGCACAGTTGTGTAATTTCTGTGAAATATGGAGATTTGCTCTTGCTCCACCTCCTATTTTTGAAGGATGAAATGTCACAGACAAAATTTCCTAATACCATGTCCCAGCTTTCCAAGTTTTTCAGGCAACTGGTCGTAGTTGGGAGTAGCTGCTTTGCTCTGGTTTTCTTGGCTCAAGAAGCTCCTGAGGGTCACCCTAATGTTTTTTTAAAGGACTAAACCTAAACATCTGGAAACTGAAAATTTATTTAATTATGGATAAAGCTTTGGCAGGACTTAACGAGGAAAAGTTTTAGACATCACAGTCCAAATTTAGGGGATGTAAATTTGTGCTTCCAACAGTATTTAGAACATATTTGAAAGATGCTGAGTTTCTCTTCCATCTCAGGCATGGCAAAAATATGTGCTGTTTAATTTGGTCATACTTTGAGGCTTTTCATGTGGAATTTGATGAATTAGATGTCAATATTTTTTGTTTCCCCTTTTTGTACACTGGTCATTGACTACAATATCGAGTTTTGAAATAAAGCATAAAAATGAATGAAAAACTCTTGGTTTTTATGGGTTTTTTTCTCTTTTGTTGCTGTTCACTGTTTGCAAGTTTTTAATTGTAAAAGATGCTGTAGATGAAGTTTTTCTCCTAAGCACTGCTGTCCTATTTTCCCCGTGATATCCCCGGGGGATCTAACATGAGTTTAAGTAAGTCCATTTTTTCTCGACTGACAGAGCAAATGTTCAGATGCTTTAAAATTTAAAGAGCAAAATGTAGGGATGGGTAAATTAGCTCAGAAGAGGTAAGAAATTCCCATTGAAGCCAAATAGTCTTCTTTTGCTTTGTTTGCTTGCTTAATTCTCCTCGGTTTTGTTTGCTTTTAATTTCCCATCAGGATGTTGCATTTTGAGAGCTTGGCATTCCCAATATCCTTCACTATATCTAAAACGTCCATGTTTCACCAGGGAGCTGCAACCAGAAGGGAGAATGATGTGTGAACTTTGCCAGTGAACGCACCTATGTGCACAGGTCCTCCTGCATGAAAATTATTTTCATGGCACGCCGTTGAGTGTTCATTAATATTCATGAGGTAACAGAGTTGCTCTGTATATATTAAAGAATACTCTCCTTTTCAAGGACATTTCTTATTTGAAAAACAGCTACCATGGTAAAAAGTTTGGTAGCTGTACAAAGCAGTTCAGGAAGTCCAAAAGTGAGTTACTGAAAATATTTATGTGCATTTTCTGTTCTGTGCAGTTCGAAATGGCTTCTATAGAAAAAAATGTCGTGAGGGTCATTGTGCCTACAGGCTGGCACCTTCAAGTAGTCTAAAATCCATATTGTTGTGTGGAGTAACTTGAGATTTGCTCTAAATGGCATTATTGATTCAAAGCTGGTGTCATATGGAGATAAAAGAGTCCAAGATGTTTTGAGGATGACATTTTACCGTGGTCCCAACTTTGTTGCATCCACCAAGGACTCGGACCGTGGTTCTCACGTCTCCCGGTCCTTCCAGTGCCTGGGCAGAGATCGTAGCTCGGAATGAGTGTGTGAGATCCAGCGTGTGCCGTGACAGCGTGCGGTGCTTTTGGGATGCCCTGCCGAGCCCTGGCTGCCCCCGGAAGCAGGTGCGGGATGGCTGGGAAGATGTGAGGAGACGGCAGCAGCGGCAGCAGCGGCGCAGTCGGAGCGCGTGGGACCAGCACATCCCTGCCCACATCTGCAGCCGGGATTGCCCCAGCTCCACACCTGTGCTCCCCGCGCCCTCCGCACGCTTGCGTTGAGCCTGGCGCCTTCCACTCCTTAGGAAACCGGCGTGTCGGGAGAAGTTTCTGCCGGAGCCGTTCACCCCCAGCAGCCGCAGCAGCAGCAGCGGAGTGCGGGGCTGCCAGCGGAGCCTCTGGACAGCCGCCCCGTGCCGGGATGCGCGGGACGCTCCCGCCCAGCTGAGGGTTGCTCAGGCCGGTCCCGGGCAGCAGAATTAGAGAAAAGCCAGAAAATGGAGCACGCGGGGAGCAGCGCTGGCTGAGGGGCCGAGCTGGGGACAGCCCTCGGCGCCCCGCGGACGCGCAGGTACCCCCGGGCCCCGCGGCGCTGAGGGGGCACAGCCGGGGCGGGGACGCGGCCCTGGGCGGGAGCGGCCGCTGAGGGCGGCGGGCGCAGGGGGCGGCCCGGGCGGCGAGGCGGGCGCTGCCTGGGCGAGCCGGGGGGCGGCTCCCCGGACCGGCCCCCCGGGAAACGCGGCCCCGGCGAGCTCCGGCGAGCCGGAGGAGGCGGCGGCGGCTGCTGGTGCCGGGGGCATCGCGGCGCTGCCCCGTCCGAGGGACCGGCGCTGTGCCCCTCTTGCAGGTGAACCGGGGCGTGAGGGGAGGGGGCGCGGCCGCGGGACCCCCTGAAGGGCTCCGCTGAGCTCGGGTGGCGGAGTTTCGGAGGGCGCATCCCCAGCCCGCGGCTGAGGCGGGAGGTCCGGCTACTCCTTCCAGGCGAGCGGCACCTCCTGCTCCGGCTGCCGGGTGGGGATGGGGCGGTGAGGAGATGGGGAGGGGCGGTGAGGAGATGGGGATGGAGCGGTGAGGGGATGGGGAGGGGGCGGTGAGGGGATGGGGAGGGGGCGGTGAGAGGAGTGGGAGGGGGCGGTGAGGGGATTGGGATGGAACGGTGAGGGGATGGGCAGGTGGCGGTGAGGGGATGAGGATGGGGCGGTGAGGGGATGAGGATGGGGCGGTGAGGGGATGGGGAGGGGCGGTGAGGAGATGGGGATGGAGCGGTGAGGGATGAGGATGAGGCAGTGAGGGGACGAGGATGGGGCGGTGAGGGGATGGGCAGGGGGCGCTGAGGGAAGGAGGATGGGGCAGTGAGGGGATGAGGATGAGGCAGTGAGGGGATGAGGATGAGGCGGTGAGGGGATGAGCAGGGGACACTGAGGGAAGGAGGATGGGGCGGTGAGGGGATGAGCAGGGGATACTGAGGGAAGGAGGATGGGGCGGTGAGGAGATGGGCAGGGGATACTGAGGGAAGGAGGATGGGGCAGTGAGGGGATGAGGATAGGGCGCTGAGGGGATGGGCAGGGGATACTGAGGGAAGGAGGATGGGGCAGTGAGGGGATGAGGATAGGGCGCTGAGGGGATGAGCAGGGGATACTGAGGGAAGGAGAGCGCGGTGAGGGGATGAGGATGGGGCGGTGAGGGGATGGGCAGGGGGCGCTGAGGGGATGGGCAGGGGGCGCTGAGGGAAGGAGGGCGCGGTGAGGGGATGAGGATGGGGCGGTGAGGGGATGAGGATGGGGCGCTGAGGGATGGGCAGGGGATACTGAGGGAAGGCGGATGGGGCAGTGAGGGGATGAGGATGGGGCGCTGAGGGGATGAGCAGGGGATACTGAGGGAAGGAGGGCGCGGTGAGGGCCGGACGGGCCGGTGCCGGGACCCGGTGCTCACGGTGGGGGGGGGGAGGGCAGGAAGGCTGAGGGGGGCACAAGGGCATCGTGGCTTCTTCACAAGGAGGGAAGAGTGCAGGAAGTAAGCGAGGATGTGAGGAAGGCTAAATCCTCGCTCAAACGCAGAGCGAGCTGCCCTCACGCTGTTCGTAGGGCCGCGAGCGGCAGGTTGATGTAGGAGAGGGAAATATAAATGTGGATAGTGGCAAAGTGCTTTCTAAGGGCTTCCCGCAGTAGTAAAAGCAGTGGGAAATAGAATCAGGCCTTGCTTTTTAACACAGAAGAAGTCACACAGCCTCCCTGCACGTGACTGAATGCACCGGTGAATGGATTCTTCTCCTGAAAGTTTTTACATCCTTGCCTTTTTTACATCTTCCCTTCTTCCTGTGGCCTTGGCTCTGTTTAAGTCCTCTCAGAATAACCTGCCTTGTTGAAGGGACTTTCTGTCAGGGGAGGAAAAAAAAAAAGTCTTCAAAAACAAATGCTACCTTTGTTTAAAGCTATTTGTGGATCAAGGTTGTGACTTAACTGTGAAAGAGAATGGGTCTCCTTTGCTTACATTAAAAGCACAATAACACATTAAAACAATCCGAGTCTGGGGAGGTAACTGGGCTGAAATGCAATTCAGCAGAGTGAGACCTTAATGTAGATTTTACAGTACCTCATCTCTCTGGCAAACAAATAGGGAATTAGTGGTGGGGCTTTTCTTTTTGTGTGTTACTTGAAGAAATTCTTCAGGGTAGAGGTGGTAACTGATAATGTTTTCAACCTCTCCCACTTTCTTCCTGAGGCATGTAGCTATGATCTTTAAAGTCCTTTTCAAGCCAGACCATTCTATAATTCTATGATGCACAGGTTTAGATGACAAGACAGCAAGAAAAGGGTGAAATATGGATTCACCCTTTCTTTCCAAGTTCCTGTGCTGTTTAAAAGTTGCAGCTACACTCAGTGAGCTGGAGTACCTGCTGGTAAAGGTTTTGGATTTGTTGCTGGATGCCACCACTTGTTCCCAGTCCCAAATTTGATGGCCCATATGCTCTTACATCTATCAGGTAGAAGCACTTACATATATCAGGTATTTGCAGTAATTTTCTGCAGCCCCTCCGACCTACAGCAGAGCTTTGGTGTTTCTTCTCTAGCCGCAGTGGGTTGGCCCAGAAGAAGAATTAAAGCTGCAAAAAGCAGCTGAATTCAGGTAGGGAGGCTCGAAGACTGGCCCAATGCAGCGTTACTCCTGCACACCTTTTCTAGGTGTCCTGCAGTAAACTAGAATTAAGAGCCCATGAAAATACATCTGAGGGTCTGCTGCTTGCACTGTGCTCCTGGAGGGAGAGGTCCTGCAGCTTTAGGAAGTGTCTGTTGGAGGAAGGCTGGGAACTGTGGTGCTCCTTCCCAGCCCAGCCTGGAGCGCTCCAGAGAAAGTGAATTATGCAAGAGACTCCATTGGCTCGATCAAGTTTCTGACTCCGGTTTCAGTGGCAGACTTGAGTTTCACGGCTCCTGAGGCCAGCCTGTTCTGCTGGGGGCTGGAGGAGTGTTCTCAGTGTAAGAGAACTCTGAGTTTCCAGAGAAGCCCCTCAGAGCCCCAGCGTGACGTAGGTCTTCCCGTCAAACTAGTTTTCCATTAATTAAAAAAGTAGGCATCCTAGATAGCCTGAACTCCTTGGTGAGGATAGTGGAGACAAGTTATTTATCTTCAGCCTTTTAATCCTTTTCTTTTTGTGACCTTTGCTTATTTTTTCTGTGTTAGTTATTCATGTCCCTGGCAGACCTGAAACAGCTTTGCTGAGACCTGCAGGAGGATCACTGCTCTATTTTCTAACTTCTCAATCTTGTCCTAATCAAAAATGTAAATCTATGCATAATGATTTGCATGTCATTAACTTCCAAAAAACACCCTCATGCTAAAATCAATGATTTTTGAAACCCAATTTTCCTGCCTGCCTGAGAAGTTACACCTGGAATTAGCAAACCACGAATTCTGAGAACATAAACTGCTTTCAGCACTGCTCTTTGCTTTTTGCTTTATTTTTTTCCCCCCAGTTCATCCAGGGAAGAACAATAAATGAAAAATATGATGACAGTGATTTTTCTAACCATTTTTCTCTCTTCAGTGTTCATACTTCAACAGAAAGTTTCAAAATTAAACATGAACAAAGTTGGCGTGGTATATTCTCACTACAGAGTCGTTTTGCCAGCACTGAACTCATCGTGATCATTTGTGAACAGAGCGTCTAACACATTCCAGAAATTCCAGGGAAATGTGGACGGGAGCCTGCAGATTTCGAGGAATACAGGGAAACCGGGAGAAAATAATGTCCTTTTGAGCTCAGCTGGCAGTGTAGCTGCCCCGGGATTTCGGTTTCCCTGGCACAGAGCTTTGTGTGTTAGCCTGAAGGATCCGGCTGGGAGTGTCTGTGTGGAGCAGTCAGCAGCCCGGGATACGGCGCGGGCGCTTTGCCAGCAGTTTACAGGAGTGCTGGGAATGAGAATTCCCGGGTTCTGGCGCGGCTGTGGAGGGGCTGTCACTGCCGTCTCAGAGAGGCTGAGTGTGCGTGTTTGACGGAGGAGCCGCTGCACGTTTAAGGATAAGCAGATGAGGTTGAACTCACGTTAAAAAGCCAGGGCCTGGAATGTGCCTTTGCTATGCATGGCTTGCCCGGAACTCGGGGCTTGTTTTAATAGGCTGCCTTCAAGTCCGTGAGTCTGGGAGCCAGCACAGGGTTGCCCTGCATCAGATGCCAGAGCGTGTAACAGCTCTCCCTCTCTGGAAAAGCTTTGGAAACAGGATTAGCAGCAGTGCTGCAAGGCCCGTGTGCTGCTGGATGTGCTACACCGTGGTTACAAACGCAAAGTCGGGACCCCTTGGGAGCGAAAGTGTAGCAGCTTTAACGTGTCCCTTCTTCAGGAAGGAGGGCAAACCAGTGTGCAGCAGTTCTGGTGACACAAATAAAAGATCTGCTGCTAAATAACAAGATGGAACGGAAGACAAACTGTGGATTGGACTGAAGTTCCAGGGATATCTGGAAAAGCATTTTGGTTTCTGTGCTAGGACACAAACAGCCGTCTGATGCCTGAGATGAAGTTCACACTCAACACTGCTTCTAAGGAATTTCTGTATTAAAAGTCAAAGGTGTATGTTGAAAACAACCCCAAACAATGCTTTTTTAAGAAACCACTTAGGACACTGTGATGAGAAGAAGCAGGAGAGGGCGGTGTGCCTGTGTTCGCTCCGGAGCATGGATTCTCCTGCTGTAGCGCGTGAGGAATGTGCATTGTGCTCAGGACACTGGGAGCACCGGGGAGGATCTTGGTAGCTGTGCATGGTTGAGCAATGGGATGCCTAATGAGGGGGTGCTGAGCTGTGCAGTCAGCGCTGTGCCAGCACCACCTCACAGGCACCAGAGACTGTGACTGCCTCCACAATTCAGTAAAATAGGCCAGTGGCTCTGCTCCATCCCCAGGGCCAAAAGGCACAGCTCCCTCCCACGTGCTGAGCTCGCTCCTCTCCAAAACAGAGTGGGACTGACCAGGCTGGCTCCAAAAAAAAGAGTGGGAGTGACCAGACTCACTGTCAGAAATGGAGCCTTTAAATTCCTATATTTGGATTCTAAATATCGCTGATTTGGGTTTTGGTAGCACCATTGCACTTCACCAGCTCATCACTGCCATTTCAGACTCACAGTGCACGAGTGCTTTTGTTTAATTAAACTTTGCTGACAAAATATCAGCGGTGACAACATGTGAGAATTGTAATGAGGAGGCAGTTGGAAGTACACTTCTGGGACTAACATCCTTTCAATTACAAACAGGGGATGTTTGCTCTGTCTGAGTAAATTTTGAAAGTGAACTCAGAAAACCAGTTAGTTAAACTCTGAAGCTGTGAAACCAGCACCTTCAAATTTAGAGTTCAATCACCAGAGTGTAACAGAGAATATATTCATTAGTCCTTAATCAGATTATCAAGATATTCCTCCTTTAATTTCTGTTATCGCTTCAATATAAATATTTCAAATCATCCAACCATTCCACTCTAATGAATTTTACCTGGGGATGTGAGAAGAGACTGTGCATCTTGAGTAGTTTGAATTCTGCAGTTGATACTTTCACATTGCTGTGTCTGGTAGGGGGGGGGTCTGTTCCTGGGTCATTTCTCATAGCTGGTGGTCTGATGGGTTGTAGCAGCTGGAAAGAAGCCCAACTGGAGTACTGACAGAAAAATGTAGGGGAGGAAAAGGAAGAAAGAGGGCAGATGTTAAAGAAAAAGAGAAGTAGAGATGGAGAGAAATGACCAAGAGTTAGTCATAACCAGGGAGAAAGTGTTTGCAGTGGAAAAGGCAACAAGTGTTAGAAGAAGTCCTTAAAATGCCACTTATTTAATCCTGCTGGTAAAAGAATCTCTGTTTCTAGTGAAAACTGATGTCTCGGTTTCCCAACCGTGTAGCAAATATAAAATGCTTTCCCAAATTTAGCTTTACTCCCAATACACCCTTTGGCTTCCTGCATTTCTGATTGAACTGGTGCTCTGTTTCTTCATTAAGCTGTAAAAGTCACAGTTAGTCAGTTTTGCCCCTGAAAATCTATGATGTTGACTTAGGTGTAAAGGGTTCTCCCCTTCTTGGGGAGCATTTAAATGTCTTGTCTCAGAATTTTTTAGTAAGAAAGCTGGACCTAAGTCTTGGTAGCTTGAGGTGTCACTGATGGTGTGTTGATACACCAGCTCCAACTGAATGTTTTAACCAAAATCTTCAATTAAGCAAAGCATGCAATGAAAGAATTTGAAATAAGACTTTTCTGGGTACATGGAGAAGCTTTAGTAATGAGAAAAGCCTGTGCACAGATCCCACGAAACCAATATTAAATGAGGGCTGGTGGCAGAAACTGTGATGTGCAGTGGCCTGGTAGTGAATTACGTTGATGTTCCTCATATATTTTGAAAGCAACTTTTCCAGGGAAGGAAAGTGATGTGAATAGAGTGTGTCACTGAGAACCATGCTGAGTTTTGGTTAAGTCACATTTTGATCAAAATTGATGTGTATCAACACTTTCTCGTCTCCCTGCTATTTTCGGATGTTTTACTGTCACACAGGGAGATGTTTTTCAGTTGATCAAAACCCAGTGTACTGAGTTCCTCCACCACAGAACATTCCCACCTGAGTCTTTCCCACTGCCACGCTGCAGATGGGGAAGAATGGGACACCTGCTCCTACTGGTCACCTCCTCTCCAGAGAGGGACTTTCAAAAGATCTGATCTGATCAAAAAGGAAGTGTAATAAAACCTGTGCCACTTGCCAGCCTCTGGATTACTCCCAGGGCATGTCCTTTCAGCTTAGATATTTCCAGAGAGAGTAATTTTTAACCAGGCAGGTAAGTGGCCTGGCCTGTGGAAATCTTCCAGTAGGTCCTTCAGAGCAGCTGCTTTCCTCTAGGATGCCCCTCAGAGCATGGCATTGCTGGAGCAAGCTCAGCAGTTTGGCCCCTTAATTTAGCCTGGCATGTGTTCGTGTCTGTGGCCATTGCTTCTGACAGCAGGTTTGGAAGCCCAATCCGAATGATTCTGGCTGTACAAAAACATCCCGACTTCTGAGATGATCTCTATCCAAGTAGACAACATTCTCCTAGGACCTGACTGGGTGTAGTACATTGCTATTAGTTTTGTTTCTGTGCATTACTTTAATGATGCTGCCATCAGTGCGGTGGAGTGGACAATTTCTGTCTTCTCCAGGAAATACTGGGATATGGTTTTCTGAAGCTTGTTACAGCCTGAAAAACATAAGCCAGATGATACCCATTCCTACTGCTGCTGCTCACCTACCCTTGTTACCTTCTTCAGGTTAGACCTGGCAGAGATGAAAAGTTTCAAGTGGAATGGCAATGCTTTTGGTAGACAGGCTTGTCTGCCTCTCTGCTGCAGGTTACAAGGATGTAATTCCTATTGGGACAAGCAGGATGTGCCAGCTGTGGGATCCTGAGGGAAGAAATGGAACTGTTCCACTTGCCATCATCATATCTCTGAAATGGGCCTGAAAGCTGCTTGGGAAGACACCACTTCACAGAAATGTAATGCTTTTCCTGCTTTTTGCTTCCAGCTCTGTTCCATCTCCTTGGATCCATTCTCTCACTGTTGGAAGGCACTGTCCCACCAGGACAGAGGAGCAGGCTCGTGCTCGTGGGTGCCTTTGGAACCGCTCCGCTTGTGGACACAAGGTGAGGTCACAGGGGGCACAGAGGCTTCTCATGGGGAAAAAGCCATCTCAGGGTCAGCACTGCATATTGCTCCTGGCCTTTCACCCCACAGGAGCTGTCTCACACCTGTGGATGCTGGTTTTTCCCTGTTTTCTGCAAAACTGAACTGAGCTCACCATTTTTCGTGGTGTTAGGGAAGGCAAACATGCACCACTTTGCCATCAGGGTCACGTTTACCTGGTAGTAAGGATCACCCTAAATGAATATTTGAAAATGTTATCACGGAGCAGCTTAACTTTTGGCAAACTTTGCTTTTCTCCTCTGGCCTTTGCACTTGTACAGTCAGGTCTGAAAATTGTGTCACTGTGAATGCCGCTTCCCCTGTCAGTCAAGGAAACTGAATGTTCAGGATAAAGCCAAGTGAAATTTCTACACTTCAAAATCCAGGGAGAACACTTGAGGAATGAAAGTGTTTGTTTTCCCTACTTGGAGGCCCTCAGCTGGTGTCAGCAGTTCTGCTGAAGTTGGTTATTTATGCCAATATTCAGACTTCAAAACTGCAAGTGTTAATGCAGAGAGCAGCCCTTAAATGCCACATGGAAGAAAATATGTCAAGGTCCCCGAAAGATTCAAACCAAGAAAAAGTAGTCCAAGGTAGTATTTTGCTTTTTTATTCTCCTTTTTTCTGTTCCCTCCCTATGATACCCCAATTACACTGTATTCCCCATTTTTCTCCTGAGGAGAGTGGTATTTCCCACACAGCTGTGTGATGTCAGTGCAGTGCCTGATATCCCATGGAGCTGGGTCATGGGGCTCTGTTTCTTTGTTTTCCAGGGGATGATATTTTTAATCCCAAATGTGTGTATGTCACACTGTTGGTGACTGGTGGCTTTTGCACTTCCCCTTCTATAGAGGACGTGATCTTCATTTTTAATGAGTTCCTGAAATAAACACCTTCTTCTGTCTCAAAGCAGAAAAGAGAAAAAGGAGCCTTTTCAAAGTTCAGCTGAAAACTTGAACATCTCCTTGAAATTTTCTCTCCTGTGGTAACCCACCTGTTTGATATGGCTTTCTCTTTTGTTAACAAAGCTGGGCTAAAACTCTGAGGATTACTCTGAAACTTTCCTCCCATGAGACTTCAGGTTGACAAAGAAGATATAAAACTTCATTAAATTAAACTCATCAAACTGTTTATTGCTTCCCTTTTTTTTGCAAAGCTCCCTTACTTGCCAAACCAGATGGGACAAAAATACAGTGCAAATTATGCTGAATGCAGCAGCTTGGCTCTCACTAATACCCTTTTAGGAGAAAATACATATTGAATTTTTTGGTACAGTTTGCTCATGTTTATGTCTTTTATTCAGAGTGGCAGAATATTGTGTAGTCCAAAATGACATGTGCAGTAGTATATTCATTTAATTGCTATTTGTTGGTATTAAAAGTCTATCATTTTTAACCTAAACTGAAAAGAATATCCTGCTGAGATCTTCAGATATCAACATTCCCTTACTGGTCATCCGGAAGTGTGACATGGTCCTGTGAAGTGTAATCTAAATAAAAACTTTTCATAATTTATGCTCCATATGAATGTAATCATTAACCCAAGCCTTGCTCCACAATGTTGTTGCAATTTCTGTTTTCATTTGTTTTCTTCTTAGCCCTCTCAGCATTTGGCTGCAGCTGAATTGTTTATGAAATTGCTGTTTAGTGGTTCAGCTTGTCTCCAGTCTGCCAGCTTCTGCTTTGAAAATTACTTAGTCTCTTTTTAAGATTAAAAACCTGCTTGAACTACATGGTAGTTTTAGCTTTTCAGTTTGAAATTTGGATTTTTTTTTATTTGTTTGTAAACAGTTTATTCTACTGTACTCTCTCAGTAAGTAACTATAAATGATAAATTTTATTATGGCAAAAAAATATATATTTAAGTTAGGCTTTAGTTTGTCTTACCCACAGGACTGACATGCAATTTATCCCAAGTGAAAAAACCCCAACCCACTTTAAGTGGTCTTTATAAAGCAGTTTATAAAGTGCAGTCAATATGAATGAAAATTGGTCTGATTTTATTTTTTAAAGTCTGTACTGGATGAGTATCTGATGCTTAAGGAAGGACTTTCCCAACAGGGCAAATATGCTGCAATATCACGGAGGTCGTGGATTAAGTTGGGAACCGTTGTTCATTGAGCTCTGCACCATGAGAGCTGAAAGCTGGAATTTGTAGTTGGAATTTGGGTTTAAGGTTTGGTTTAGAATGGATAAAGTACATTTTTGCACAGTGGATGTTGTACTGTGTGGGCTTTGCAGAATGTGACTACAAAGACAAAGCTTTTGGTAAGGGTAAGAGTCTTCTGGGAGCAGTGCAAGGAGATTTCCACTGCTGCTCTCTGAGCAGGACCAGGGTAAGCTTAGACTGCTGCACCTGAGAGCTGCTGAACTGAGGAGTGTGTCCACCTCAGCCTTGCTGTTCTCTGCTCAGTGTGGAAGGAAAACCTCAGCAAAGCTGGCAACAAAGCACTGCCAGCACAATGGCTGTTGGAAGGCTCTTAGGAATTGTGCTTTATTTGGGAGAAAGAGAAATTGATTTTTTTTGTATTTTCTCTCTATGAAACGATGCCTTGATGGATGCCAGGTTTTCAGAGCTTCTAGGAAGTCCAAAAATAAACCTCAGTGCATTGTGGGGAAACTTGGTAAGCTCTTAATAGAAAATATTACATCTCAGGTGGGACTTCCACTGATAAGGTTGTGTTCTAATCTGTTCACAACATTGTTTGCAAATTGAACGATGGATAATGAGCATGAATAACCGATTTGCTAATTGTGCTGCTAACAGGTTATTAACAGCTGATCCTGTTTGCACTAAGTGATGATACTTGTTTCAGGTTGCTTCCTATTGTGTTTAGCAGTATTAATGAGGCACACGAGATGCTCATGTGATTTATCCTCTGAAGGATCTCCGAGTTTGTCTGGGGTTGGTAATGCCATCATGTTCATGATGCCAATAGGAAAATTATAAAGATAGGGCTGGTTGGAGCTGAGGTGCTGTGGAGATGCAGCCACTCACACCACGCTGCTGTCCAGGCAGGAAAAGAAAAGGGCTGGGCCCGAGTTTCACATATTTATAGCATGATTTAATATATTTGACTTTGGTTTTTATTTCTTTCCCGACATCCCAGTTATTCTTGTGAATGCAGCATGGAAAACTGACATTTGCACAACACTGTCTTTCTGGATTGGGAATAATTAGCTCCATTTCCAATGCTGTGTGTTTGGAATTGGTTTTGCCCATGTCACTTCATGTTAATCAACCTCCTATTCAAAATGCCTTTTCCTTTCCCAGTCATCTCTCTCCTGCTGCTGCCTGTGACCAGCTTCTCTCCTCCCTTCAGCTTTCTCCCAAACCTTGTCAAAAGTTAAGCTGGAAACACTTGGAGAGTGACCTAAGTTTTGCTATTTGCTGCAGCTCCACAGACAACCCCTGGTTCCTTCCCTGTAGGAAATGGGACCCAGAGCTGTTCTTTGGAGGAAGAGCACTTGTGGGAATCCCCTGGGATAGCTCAGGATGGTTGGGCTGCTCAGATCTTACTCTGGATTATTGCCAGTAGTGGCTTTTGCAACTGTTCTGTGCTCCCTGCTGTTCTTTCTTTCTTTCACATAACCAGGAAAGCATTCTCTGTCACCTGGAGATTAAAGAATTGCTTAATGGAAGCCTTATACATCTTCCAGCAAATGAGTGTCTTTGTATTTCACACACACAAATGTGCTCTTTGAAGTTCCAGGGACTTTCTCTTTTATTTTTTTTTCTGTGGTGCACCTTAGAATTGTGTCTCAGGTCAGGGTGACATGGTGCACATTACTTTTGCTTTGTTCCTCACAGTCACACACCTTGTCTTTTCAGGGTGAGGAAAGGAAGGGCTGTTTCTCTCTGAGGTTGCATTTGAATAAAAATACTCTGTTTCTCAAGGTAGTGATCACTCAGAGGCTGCAGCTACCCTTTGTATATTGAATTTTTGAGTTCACTTGCCAGGCTGCATGGCCATATACTGCTTAGGGGCATATTAACATACATTTTTGCAGCATGGAAGGTCAGTTCTGCACACAGCAATCTCCACGTTTGTAGAGCTGCTCTAGTGATCTTTAATAGCTGAGTGTCTTTTTATAGGTGTGTATGACTTCTTCAATACCTTACTTTTGGGGCATAAATTTTCTTACTATTACATTATTTCACAGTTTTTATGGGGTTAAGCAAACAACTCTGTGGATAACAAAACTAAGTCACGTGGGCAAGACTGACTAACCTGTGCCAGGGAAGGGAACAAACTGAATAGAAGAAACACATGACAAAAGACAGAGTGGCCCATATTTGAAAGTGACAGAAAAATCTATGTGCTTTCTTTAATTGTACTTTGTGTACTCTAGGCAGTGCCAACTTTGTACAAATGGAAGACCTTAAATTGCATTGATCAGATGAGAAGGGATGCAGTGCTAAATAAACCCCCTGTGGAAAGAATAGGTGGTGCTCTGTGCAGTAGATACTTATTGGAAAATCCAAACAAATAAATTGATGCCTGGCATAACTCTGCTGCAATATGTTATGTGAGCAAGGAATTTATATCTGTGGCTCAGATGCTCTGTTGGTATTAGTAAATGAAATCTCACTCTGTGGTGATTCAGAGAAGGGACAGCGTTTTTCACTTCTCCCCAGACCTTAAATTCAGCACTTTGATTCAGCACCCAGAGCCAGTACAGCAAAGAGCCTCAGTGCAGAGCGAAGCCAGGGCAGGGCTGGCACACCAGAGCCAAGCTCATCTCGCAGCACTGGGGGTGTCACAGCAGCGCAGGTGACACTCTCGGGGGATGATGTGCTCAGCGAGGGGCAGTGTGCGTGACACGGCCCTGTCTCACGGCTGCTCCACTGGAGACAGCTGGACTCAAGTGTCCTTTACATGAAATGTCAGGAGCTGCCTTCTTGGGCATTTCTTTTCCAGCTGTAATTCTCCTGTAATGAGCATTTCAGCAAAGGTAAATAAGTAGTGCATAGTTTGCTTGATTGGCATGGGTTTTATTGGTCCAGCTTGAGCTCTCCCTTGAGATTTGGGTACATCTGTCAGTTTTATTCTCTTTTCTCCCACCCCTTTACCAGGGATGTATTTGCCTGGGAGCAGTGGCTTCCCTGGGGATGCTGGGTTGTTAAGGAGACTCAAAATTTGTACCTGCTTGTTTTGAACCAAGATTGTTATCTTAATGCATTGCTTGCACGTGGCTGTCCAAAATGCACATACGCTTATTAATTTCTAAGTTGTGAAAGCTTCTATGTTCTTCCATTTGTTGTGCTTCCAGCTTCCTTGAATCTTGGTTGTTGCTATCTGTGCTCCTGAGGGAAAGAACAGAATCCTATCTCATCTAGGACTGGGTTAGGAGTCCAGGTCCCAGATCCTTTTGATCTGAAAGAAGCTGAACAACCTGTATTTTGACAAGCAACCTACAATTTTTAAGGTGTGTGTGCTTTTCCCTTTGTGTTACTCGTTTTGCTTATAATTTTCTCCATGGAAAACCTGTGTGCCATCACCTTAATTAGGCCTGATGATTTTCTTGAGATCACACGGCTGCAGCTCTTAACCTTTGTGGCTTGTTATGTGTGTGGTGTTCTCCTTGCTAGACCTTCACCAAATTTTATATTAGCAGAGATGTTTTCTTTATTATTGAGGTGACTGTCATAGTTTTAGTAAGAATGGTTCAATCTTCCAGGAGAGATTGATACACTTATTTGAAAATTATTTGAAAATTATTTGAAATATTGCACTTTAAAGTACCTTGCATTTCTCTTTCACTTAAATACTGCTAGTGATATAAACCCTTTTTTAACCCAATGCCCCCAAATACTAACAATCCTGTCCACTTTCACCAACCTGAATGGGCTGCCAAGGAACTGAACAGGATGGGGTTGGGTTGACCTGTGTGTTCACTCCAGTGGAGCTGCAGGCAAGACGTGGCAGCTGAATAATTCATTTGTGAGCAGGTCACCAGGGCTGTCCTTGCACAGGTCAGTCACGACGCTGGGCTCTCTCCCCCTTTCATTACTTCATCTTTCATCTCTCTCCACTTAGCATAGCTCAGCCAGCAAAGTTAATAGATTCCCATCTTTCACTAAAATTCCTGTCTTGAAGGGGATGATAAAGAAGCAGAGGCTGCAGCTGCCCTCAGTGATTTGTGATTTATAACTGAGGGGAGAGATCTCCCTCCTGTTGTCACAACAGTGACAAGTGTTGCCACAACGCAGCAGTGATTGTTTAGATGGGACATGTAAATAAAACAGAGCCATCTGGACTGCTAAAAACACAGCAAACACAGAATTCTGCTACTGGGAGTGGATTCAGGCTGTTTCTCCCTTTTAGGTAATTGGAATCTGTGGATTTCTTTCACTTCTTGGAAGTATTTTTTTCTTTCAGCTGGTAACATTTACAACCCTTGGAAAGTGCTGAAGTCTAAAAAACTACCAGCCCACCTTTTTTGGGTACACATAGTCAACAGGTTTTCCTTTGAGCTAAGGCTCAACATCCAGTTTCAGGATAGGTAGGAAATGGGTACAAGTTTTCCTGTGAATCTGAGTTTCAAAGTTCTCCACCTTCTCATAGAACAAGAGACAAGAAAATGTTCAGTGCAAAAATTAGGATTGAATTCATTGAGTTGGACAGAACTGAGGAGTTACATGAAAAATTACGTCCAAGGCGAGCACCTGCAGGCTCCTTGGAGAGCTTTTATTCTTTAGCAGTTATCAGGGATTTCTGCAGTATTTGGGAAATGAAATAATTATGAGCCATGAATTGAGGCCACATTTTTCTTTCATCACTGATTGCTGATAATGTGCAGTAGTCCTTACTACTTTAAATATATTGCCATTTTATGTTTAGATAAGCATAGGAAGGAGGGGTTTTTCATTCCATAGCTGAATATTTTTTTAACCTACTATGATCAGGCAGCCAAAATGCAAGATCTGATGTTAAACCTATCTGGAATTACATTATTAGTTATATGTTGTGTCTTTAAGTGCCTTCAAAGAGGCAATGTGGGGGACTGTGGAGATTCTCTGTCTTTAATGTATATAAAATTAGCAGTGCATATTTATATTGTTGGGATTTGGACTGGAATTACATTCTGGGATTTAGTTTTTTGCTGCTAGCGTGAACTTGCTGCCATAAGCAGTGAATAATCTGAAGGCACAAAGCATCTGGCGCTTCTGAAGATCATTCTTTGCTACCACACAATATACAAGCATTTGGGCCATTATGTTTAGGCTGCTGAGGAAAAAAAGATGAGAGTAGTGGAGCATAGCAAAAACACCAAGAGAGACACAAATATGTGAGTTCATTCCAGCAAGTGTTTGAGCAGCTGTAGACTTCATATTTAGTTCTGAAAAGGTCCGTGTGGAATTCTATTCGGAATTTTAAATATGTGGCCAAATATGGTGTCTCCTGATGAATAAAATAACTATTTTTCCACTTCCTTGAACAGTTTTCCTGTTTCTGTTCGCATTTCCACCTTGTGACCAGTCTTTGTTTGCTCTGGCTTTACATAATGGCCGGATTAGCTGATGGTAGCCTCCCAAAATCTCAGGTAGCTCTTCCCTTGCTATGCTCATTTTTCAGCTCATTGCCTTGTTCTTTGCTGAGCTGGAATCAAATCAGGTTTGGTTATTACAGCTCTCCCAGGCAGGATTTGTGCTGGAGACACAAGACTTGGTCTAGTGCTTCCCTCAGTATTTGAGCTCTCAGTTTAACTCGGGGGAAAGGGCAGAATTCAGTGTGTGTGTGTGGGGGGGATCTACTAGTGCTAAAGACATCTGGGAGTCTCTGAGAATTGCTAAGCTAATGGACTGCCTGCAGCCTGACAGTGCAAAGTGCCTTCAGCTCCCTATAAATTACATGAGTTTTCTGTTAGAGCAGCAGTCAGGACTTCCATGCAGCATAACTGGCCTGGCTTTAGCAGGTTTTTAGCTAAAATGGGTCATGTTAAGGGTTCTGTAGTCAAATGAGCTCTGCTGGTATTCATGTTCTGCAGACATCAGGTATAAATTACCTTTGATTTCAGAGGCTGCTAGGAAAAATATGAGCCAATGTGCTACTAAGAGGGTCCTCAAGGTGGATGGCATTTTTATGTACCTGACGACAGAGAAAACAGGATGCTCTGATAGTGTTTGTGTTCAGAAAGGTTAGGGTTAAATGAATGAAATGTGCCATTTGAAGTTGTATTAATTTAGGCGTGCTCATCCTGTCACTGAATGCTCCCAAGAGCTTCATTTTTGAGTGTTACAGTGTATCCCTTTTCTGTGCCGTCGTCATAAATTAGCAGGGATGGATGTTTCTCTGTGGCTGTGCAGGCATCTGTGCTGATAAGCTGGCTGGTCAGCTGGGAGCCAGCTCAGAAACAGAAACTGGGAATTCTCTGGCATTGGAAGGGAATTAAGAAGTTAGGCAGAAATATCCACTCGAGATTGCTGATAGGTGATTTTTCTTTGATGATGATTTTTCTTGGCTTGTTTGTGTGAGTCAGAATAAATGCATGATGTAGTTGAATTTATTTTTGGTTAGTAACTTTTACTTTCCTAGGTGTGCACCTGGGCCTAGAGAAACACCCCCAAACAGGGCTACCTTCCTGCACGGGAAATTCCTTGAACTGTGAAAAAAGGAACGGGAAAATCTTGACATTTTCATTCCGCTTGCTAAAATTCATCCAATTCTTGGAACGTTTTGTCATTTTGCCAGATCTGGGGGAAGGTTTGCCCTGTGTCAGATCTTTTGGGAATATTCCCTCTGCACCGCAGTGGTACAGCACGGGCTTTCCTCCAGCAGTGGCAGCAGCTGGGCTTGGGAGGCGGCGTCCCGGCTGATTCGCCGGGGGGAAGAGAGCAGGGACAAGGAGCTGAGGAGGGAGGCGTATGAATACGGCACGGCTGCAGCTCTGCTGCTCCCTGAACCAAGCTACCACTGCTACAGTGCACTCTGCAAAAATGCCACATCCCTTCACTGCTCAGCACTGAACCGTGTGGAAATCACCAACTGCACTTTTTTGGGGTTGGCTTGGAGTTACCCTGGCTTTTTATCGATTGATTTGATCAGGAAAACGGCTTGTGGGACTGTGCTGTCAGCCTTTCCTCCCTTCCTTATCCAGCTCCTTCCACTTTCCAATGGCTCTGGAATTTACTACTGAACTTCAGCCAAAGTTTTTAAAGGATCAGAAATCCCTGAAGTTTGTTCCTACAAACATGTTAGAAATGAGTGATGAGGTGTAGGAGAGAACCCCACTGGAGCTCCCATGGAGTTCGGAAAAGCACGTTGCCTTTCGTGGTTGGTGTTTTTCCTGAGGGATGAGCCTGTGCATGGGCCCTGCTGTCTTGCCCAGCCACACATGGAAGCGATGTCTGGAAGGGAAACCTCCTGCAGTAGGAAGTGCTGGGGATGTGCAGTGACTGAGGATTTCACAGCACAGAGATTTATTTAGGGATGCATCAGAGGCTCTGAGACAAAGAGGAGCTTCTGCTCAGCTGATCCTTTGCTTGATGAGAGGGAAAAGCAGGATCTGGGAGGGGACTTGGTTTTTGTCTGCCAATGGGTGTTAAGAGAATCCTTTTGCAGAAACAGAGAGGGCAGTTGCTCACTCTTCCAGTGGCAGTGTCTTTCTCCACTGTGTAACATACCCAGTCTCATTAAGAAGCCAGGATTGGCATAATTTATTTTTTCCTATGAATTTGCAGTATGTAAATACTCTCATTTAAAGAGCTTTTCCCAGCTCTTGGCAAGACATGGGTTTACAAGTTGATTTGCTTATCCTTAGGGTTAGCTCTGGACAGCACAGTGAAAAACAAGTCAACATCCAAAATGCAAAGTGGAATCATGCAGCTGGGTAAGTTTTTGTAAATAGAAGAGTTTGGCCTCCACTCAGAAGAAACAGCTGGCATTTCCCTCTCTTCCACAATCAAGTGCAAAGATTCCCTGCAAGGAATTTATTTGTGTAGGGTATTTAGTAGCTGAATACTTAACATTTATGTTCCCTCCATTATTTTTGTTGTTTACCAACAATGTCCAAAATATTTGCCTAAGGTGCAAGCTGTTGCTGTGGCCTTACCTTTATTCAGTCTTAGCAATATCTGTCCCAAATTGACCAAGCTGTAAATCTTCCTTAAATGTAGCAAAGCCTGGTCTTGGAATATGTTGAGCTGATGTGTCAGCATTTGAGAGCAAATTTGGAAAGTTTTATCTCTGATATATCCACTCCCAGGTTATTCTTCCTCTCTCTGGTTCCATTTAGAAACTGAAAGCTGGTGTGTGTAAGAGAGTTCAAAATTAGAAGCAGTTTAACCCATCTCAGAGATTAAGAAACCTGTTAGGTCAGTTTATTTTGCTTTACTTTCAATCTGCTGACTTCTTTTCTTGCACAGATTCTGGTTTTTGCGTTGTGAGAAACAGCTGTTGAATTTTTTACCTACCTTTCCTGCAGCCCCAGTGGTCATGGAGATCACATTTTTATCTCCCACCCTAAAAATGCCAAACCTACCAGGTTTAATCTCAAATGCAGCTGGCACTGGTACAAAATACAGTAATTCAGTGTGGGAAATGTCCTTCAATAGTTCTTTTGTTGCTGCTGAAGGAGCAGAATCACACAGGTGCTGGAGACAAATTTGCAAGTATTTTCTTCCTACTCGGAACATTTTGGATAGGAACGTTTATTTTTAGTGAAGTATGTTGAAGTCTATCTTTAAAATAACGAATGGGCTTAAATACACTGAAAGTATAACAATCCAGCAGTATTTTCTGATGGAGACCCATACAGCAGAGCACAACAAGAAGAAGAGTTTGTCAAACTTGCTGTTGCAGTGGAAATACCTGGATTTTCCCTTCCATTTATATCTCCATAAAGAGGAAAATACAGAACAGGAAAGAATTTTGTTCAGCATGAGCTTCTAGCCATCAAAGAAGGCAATGAAATTCGAATCCAGTCATGCACACTTGGGAGCACAGCTGGGTATGGATGCCTGGATCCATGCTATGCCCAGAGATGGACTGTGGTGCTCAGCACATGTTTGCTGGTTTGGGAATCCCTTTGGGGGCCTGCAGGCAGCAGACCCTAATTTCAGGATCTCAGCTGGACTTGTGGGGAGCAAAACCAAGCATCTTGCTGCTCGTACTTGGGCTGTTCAGCAGATGCACATTCCTGGGATGCTCAGAGCTTTGGCAAGACTTAAATCAAGGAGATGTTTGTGGGAAACAGCGAGGAGCACCTTTCACCTTCTGTCAGATCTGGCCTGAAATGATGTCTTTCTTGATAACCAGAAGAGCCTATTTTTGTCTCAGTACTGACTTCATGCTGCCAGAAGCACTCTGGAGAGAGTGAAGCCATGGCAGGCTCTGCCCTTGCAAATATATGCATAATATTTAGGTTACAGTATGAGGAATACTTTGGAATCCAATTTGCAACGTAGTAAACTTCCTCTCTTCTTCTCCTAGCAAAATCTCCTTTGTGAAAAAAAAAAAAAAAAAATCTCCTTGAGTGTTTCTGCTTTATAGAATTTAAATAGGTTGGGCATTGGGTCACTTAATTTCTTTCTTCCTCTCTAAATCTTTACATCTTTCTGTGTTTTTTTCAGGAATCTGAGATGAAAGAGAACTAGATTCTGATGATCATCTTGACATTGTTACTGTCACCTGTGTTGACAGGTAAGTGTGCCAAGCTGGTTTTGGAGAGAAAATGTTTAAATTATTTGTGTCAGGTGGGCAAACCTACAGTTACAACCCAGGACCTCAGTGCTGGGTTGTGCTGGATTCTGCAAGGTGAGTGTTTCAACAAACAGATGGTCAAAAATGCTTCAAAAATCTGCTTGATTTCCAGCAAGGAAAATGTTCCTCCTTCTGCTTTATGGTGTTGGGTGGGTTACAAAAATGATCTCCGAGCAGAGGAATTTGCAGCTGAACTGCAGCCTGGAGTGAAGGTGGCTGGAAGCTCTTGTTGACTTTTATCATCCTCCTCCTCCTCCCCAAAGTAGCTGAAATATGAACTAGCAGGTGGACTGAAGTTATCTTGTGTTAGACGTGACAACCCCCCTGTTTTTATCTAGGAGCAATTTATTAATGAGGTCCCTGCAAATTTGCAGCTGATATTAGAACTGGATGAAGAATTTCTTGGCTTTTGTACTATCACACAGTTAGGTGAGAACTGATGGACTCGAGCCTCTTGTGATACAGCACAATCATACTTCTTTTATCTCTTTTACCTTACCTAAATGCTGCATTTTCAGTGTTTCCTGTTAATAAAGACTTCTAGTCTCTACATTTATTATAAATGTCTTTATCTTTGCTTTTCTCTGATTGTTTCAAAACACTGTTCAAAAAGTTTTGGCAGCACCCTGGAGATGATTTAGAACTTCTTATGCAAAACAATTTCTTGAAGTAAGGTTTTTTTCTTGGCTTCCAGTTCAATCATTACAAAATAATTAATTGAAACACGAAACTCAGAAATCAGAAAACTAGAACAAAAAGGACACTGGTTGAAAATTAGGTTTCCTTTGGTAAAGCCTGATGCTTCTGTATGATCTGAAAACTAAAAACCTCATTTTCTCTGTGATAAGAGGAACTGAAGGTGCCTTTTCTTGCACTGGCTGCTGCAAGTGCCTGTGTCAATGTGCATTTATGAACACAGGTCAAGGATTAGATAGTGAACCCTAGCAGTGCCTTTGGATGAGCACTGGAAGGAGAGTGAAAATACAAAAATTATGTAAAATGCGTAAGATGGACTGCTGTGAAGTGTGTGGTGACATGGAGCAGTATAATTTGGAGCAGTAGTCTGTAAAAATGGAAAAAGGAGAAGGAGATGTAAAAAATGTGTGTGCCTCAAAGCTCAGTCCAACAAATTTCTCTCTTATCAGGGCATTTAATAATTGACTGTTTGCCTCTGTGGTAGGGCCACTATCAAAGATAAACACACCAATCTGAAGAGAGAGGTGCAGAAACAGGTGTGCAAATTTGGGTTTTAAGTGTTGTGTTTGACAGTGTGTTGAGTTGATGGGAATAACTGTGTTCTATTGGCTGAAAGGTTTAAGTTTGCAGAGACACCTTCCACTATCCCAGGGTGTTCCAAGCCCTGTCCAGCCTGGCCTGGAACACTTCCAGGGATCCAGGGTCAGCCACAGCTTCTCTGGGCACCCTGTGCCAGGGCCTCAGCACCTCCTGAGTAAAGAATTTCTTCTTGATCTAAATCTCTCCTCTTTCAGTTTAAAGCCGTTCCCCCTCGTCCTGTCAGTAGCTGCCTGTGGAAAAAGTCACTCTCCTTCTTTTATATAAGCCCCCTTTAAGAAGCATGTAAGAAAATTCAGCCGATATGCAGAAATGGTCACTCTCCATGTGACTGAAAAACCAAGGGGAGAAGAGAAGTTTGGGTTTATTAAGAACTGCAGAAAACTTTTGAGGTGAGGCAGCTAATGATGGCAAGTGTGAAAAAAACCCCAAAACCAACTGTGAGGGAGACTAAATAAAAGGTGTGGGAGAACATTAAGTAGACATAAGGCCTAACAGCAAATCTCTTTTAAAAAAGTATTTCTAGTTTTATGTTAATGCTGAAAAGGGCTTTTCTCGTGCCAGCTCTGCCTCCTTCGTTCCTGCAAACACCAAAGCAGAGAGAGGGTTTTGTAAATCTCATTGATGGGTATGTCCTGAAGGATTTGGTTCATATGATGGGCTTAATTATTGCCTTCCCTGCTCAGCTGCATTACAGGGAAAGCAGAGCTGCCTGGATGCTGTTCCTCCCCTCTGACGAGGCACAGGCACAGGTAGCTCTGGCGGCATCAGCAGCAGCGTCGGGAAATGAGCTTTGCATCACAATTGTTCACAGCAGCAGTGCACCTGGAGGCACTGGAGCAGCAACGTGAGGGTGCCTCTTACAGGGTCACCCCAGCCCTCAGTTTTATAGAAACCCAGGAGGCCTTCCAGGCACAGTGTTCCGGGATCACTGCTTGTCATTCCTAGGAAGTCACGGTCACACCTGGGTGTCCTTCACAAAGGTTCTGTCAAATCCTGTACTGGCAGCTGCTCTCATTTAATAAGATCTTTTCCTGAATACTTTCTCTGTGGCACAAACTGATAGTAGTATGCCTGGAGTGCAAGTGATGCTGGTTTTCTTATTAGGATTATTTTCTATCCTGATTCAATCAAGATATATGTATTTTTAAGTGCTTTTATATTCAGTTTGCATATCTTGATTAGACTGTGATAATTTCCATGGCTGGAATCTCCGAAGTGTGCTGTCAAGAAATTATAAATGGTAATGAATTCACTTAATCAGGACTTCCAGGAGTACAATCAACATGAAATCTAGTCAATTAGAAATAAATCTGTTTAAAGTATTTCTGGTTCTCCAACAGCCTCATTTGAGGCCTTATGTTACCTGGGACTGAGTTAGAGACCTATGCAGACAGGTAGAAAATACACTTTGTAAGGAAATCACTGTAAGGGGTATAAATGAATCCAGAAATTCTGGTGATGCTGAGGTTTGGCGTAATCTCCCTTATAAACTAAGTCACCAGATGGAGAAAAGGTATGGTACCAGCTGTAACTTGGCAGGCTGCAGACCACATCTCGCACGTCGTGTCCAGTTTTGGACCTATCGCAGTACAGGAAAGATATGGACAAACTGGAGCAGGTTCTGTGGAGGGCCACCAGGAAAAAGGGGACTGGAGTACTTGTGGTGCTGCAAGGAGGGGTGAGGTAAGCCTGGAAAAGAGCTGGCTTCATGGAGATTTTCCAGGCAGGCCTGGATGAAAGCATGGGAAACCCAAGCAGATCTTGTGCAGATTGCTGGACCTGCTCTGAGCAAGAGGTTGAAATAAAGGCTGCTGGAGCCCCCTGGTACCAACATGACTTGGTGATTCTCTGAGTCTAAGGCACAGCAAAGATTCCAGGTCACTGTGTTCAGGGAGGCTGATTTATCTCGATTCTGCATTGAGAGAGGGATACTTTGGAAAAACAGCCTTGTGGGTATCCTAAACTCTCTCTAAATCAAAAATACTGTGAGCAGATAACCCAGGGTGATTTAGCATGCTATTTATTTTTACTATTAAATTCCAAACTAAACCTGGCATTTAAATAGCAAAAGCTGGAAGAGTTTATGAATCTGTATTTTCAGGCAACAACATACTTTCTATTTTTGTTTCCCTTCTTTTTCCTAATGGTCACAAAGATGGATCTCATTCTGTTTTCTTCTTGCCTAAGAAGTGATATTTTATTTCTCGAGCTGTTTACTGAAGGTAATAATTAAACCTTGGTACTCAGTGAGGAAACTGGCTCTTTTAATCAGTTTAATTGGGTTTATTGCCTAATTTTTGGTTGGCTATAATTTGATAAGAATGAGTTTCTTATCTGTGTGATGAATTCAATCAAAAATCTCAGAGGTCAAGAAAATAATGTATTTCTCAGTTTTTCTGCAGAGTTATTGTGCTGCCTGGGTCAGTTTGGCAGATCACTTTTTGGCACAGTTTGGCACATAACCTTTTTAAGCCTGTAGATATTTTCTCCAGTCTGCCATCACCATCCTTCACCTAAAAAACCCTAAAGAATGTCCTTGGTTGTGCCATGAGCACAGGTTGGAGTATAAATTAAAGCCCAAGATATGCTTACCTTGGGTTGGAAAAGAGCTGGGGAAGATGCAGGTAAGGTCAGCAGAGTGCCTTTTTCAAAATTACCTCTGAAAAAAAAAAAAGACGGGGAAGTTTTCCTGCAGTTCAGAGAAGCCTGGAGACCATCTGTCCCTGGGAAGCAGGAATAGTTGCTGCAGTCAGACACAGATGGGCAGAGGGATGGTGAGGACAAGGCACATGGCTGTGCTTGCACTGGAGTTTGGCTAAACCAAGAGCTGCTCACCTGCCCCGCTTCTCCTCCAGCCTTTCTGGGTCACCGTTTGTTTGTTGCTTCCCCCCGGACTAAGGAAAGAAATGAAGCTGGTGTGAAGGCCAGGGAAGATCTCCCCCTACGGGGCACTTTGGCAGGGGACTGGCCCAGAGCTGCAGACCTGGAGAGTCTGAGCTCTGTGCCCACAAATCCCACCTGCAGACACCTGCAGGTGTCCTCTGCAAACCTCAAGGGGTGTTTCCTGCTGGGTTGCAATAGAAATGAATTCTTTGAAACTAAACAAGAAAATAAACCCCAGCATACACAAGGAGAAAGGGTAATTGATTTAATTTGTTCTGCCAGCTCTCAACCGAAGATAACTCATCATTTTATTAGAAAATTTATTAGAGCATCTATTTGAAGCTTTGTTTTTTTTTTTAACTGGCATGTTATTCTATTGATTAAACTGAAGCAAACAATGAGACTATTTCTGTCAACACAGCAAATAAAGTGACATAGTAGCCCCCACCAGGATCACATCTGAGGAAAATTCAGGTTAAACTTCATAGCAAACTCTAAATGCTAACCTATGTGTAAGGAGGAGAGGGAATCTGCTTTATCT
This sequence comes from Corvus cornix cornix, assembly GCF_000738735.6. Lineage (NCBI taxonomy): Eukaryota > Metazoa > Chordata > Aves > Passeriformes > Corvidae > Corvus > Corvus cornix. The sequence continues at coordinate 57,915,813 of NC_046335.1, read as the reverse complement.
ACTCTCAGGGCTTGATGTAATCTACATAACAAGACACCAGCAGTGCTTCTCTGTTAACATTTAGTTCTGTTTGTATTTGAATTATCAGAAAAAAATGTTTTATGGGTAAAGAGGATAGAGGTTGATAAGCATCAGATGCAAATTAACAAGCAACAAAGCTGCTTTGTCCATCAGGGACATGAAACTGAGGTAAATATGTTCCACAAGCTTTGATTTTTTTCAGACTCCTGTTGTAAATCTTTTTAAATTCTCTTATGTCCTTCCCCCTCTAACATATCATAATCTTTTTGATATTTACGTAGCTAAGTGCAAGTAGAGGCTGGAAACAGAAAGGCTGGAAGGTAAAATGGCTTGCCCTACCTGCTTCTGTTTGGTAAGGAAATTTGGTGGCACCCCAAAATGACAATTTTATCCATCTTTTTAGAAACAGACAGTGGCTATCAGAAATTGAAATGGTGTAACTGCAGTATTACTTCAAGAACATGTCATAACTACTCACATTGTAGCATTCTTGGTTTGGATAATTGAAGGGAGATTTTTTCTTTCAGTCAGTGCATCTGCAGCATACTTTGTTATAGAAAACTTCCAGGGTGGGGCACCCACAGCCGCTCTGGGCAACCAGTGCCTTACAACCTTCATATTTTTTCATAATATTTTATATAAAAGCTGTCATGTTATGAAGAAATATCTTTCTGGATCCAGAACTGGATTAAACTGGGTAAACCTGTCAATGTTTCATGTTGGCTTTTCATACCATGGCTGTTGTTTTGCTCATGAATACAATAGTGAGTCTGAGAAGACACATCTCAGATTTGGGGTGCGAGTCAACTTGGGTATCTGGGACAATGTGCTTGGTGCATTTCTTACAAAGTTTTGTTGTTTTCCACCCTATTTGAATTAGTTATTTAGCTGCTGCTTATTTAGCTTTTTGTTTATCATCTGTTTAAAGTGGTTCAGAATTCTGGATCAATACACCCTAAACAGATGGATTTTCAAACTGAATGTTGTTTTTACAACTAAGTGCATGCAATTCCTGTAAGGATCTTATTTAATACGTCAAAGTGCTTATTATTTTACCATGAGTAAGCTATACTTTCCATTGCAAGGAGTATGTAAAGAATGCCTTAGGAGTACTGTTGTCTATCTGTTGGAAAGCAGAAGTCCTAATAAATGTGAAAACTAGAGGCCATGCTAAAAGCAACTGTAGAAATGAACAGAGCCTGGGAGGTACCTCTGTGGGGCTCACAGGGCTGGACGTAATTCCTTGTCTGGAAGAAGGACCTTTAAATAAAGGTCAGCCAGAATTGCACTGGAAACCTTGCAGGGGCTTAAAAGAAGCCACTTAAGAACTTATATTGCCACTGGGAGTTGGCCTTTACTGTAAACTTCCCTGTGCTGGTTAACATTTATAAATACTTGCTATGTTTCCCCTATTAATATGTTTGAGTAATTTCTTTTTAAACATTTTTAACCATTCTAACCAGTTTTACTGCTGCATCCCTGTGCTGAATCTTTACACCTTGTTCCTCTTCCTGCCAGCAGGTTCTGTTTTCTCATGTTGAAATCTCACTTCAGATGTTTTTCACGTTGAAATTCTACTTCAGACATTCAAAAGCTTTTTCTACATCTGCTTCTCTGCCTGTCTTCCAGCCTTCCTCATTCGGCACAATAAGTTGCTTGTCTCCTGTGTTCTTTGTACCTATCCTTCCCCAAAATGTCTCTTTACATCTGCCTGGCTGAACTTCAGCCTTTCCATGGAGATACCATGACCAGCTGAATAGTTCACAGGGTAAATAAATGCTAAGTAGAAGAGACAGAGAACAAAGGAGAAATTTAGCATCCAGAGCTGCTTGGTAACAAAAGAAACTTAAAAAACTACCCTGTGTTTGCAGAAATTTGCTTGTGTTGATTTTGTGTGTGTGCAGCAGTGATAAGGGTGAAGTACCTATGTTCAAAAATACTAAAATAAAAAAAAATTACCTTCTTACAGACCCACTTAAATCATATGATCTTGGCATTTAAGAGTCTAAATACCAAAAGTTAATGGGGTTTAGCCTCTGCTTGGCAAGTCTGTGCAAATATACATGAACAAGAGAAGTCGGAAATAAATGGCAGGTTCAACAATTTCTTCACACAATTTTCTTCTTTTTTCCTTAGGAAAAAAGGTGGGGTGAAGCCTCCCTCTTGAGCCCTTTTGCAAAACAATTTGACACCTGTGTGATTACCCCACAAAGAAATCAAGGACTGCATAAATCTGCTCTTTAACAGGGTGGTAAAAACAATCTCCTGGTGGTGCTGGTGAGAACAAATGGAAATGATCATTGACTTTGAATATTGATTTCCAATCAATAATTCAGTTTGGAAGCACGAGATGCCACACTGAGAAACAAGAGCTTCAGAGAAAAGTACAGGAGGAATTTTTGCTTGTCATTCTCATACTGTAGTACTTGTGTCAGCACTCATCTGCTAAAATATTTATCTGTGTTTCAGTTATTTAACAGAAAGATCAAAAATACATCACCAGAAAGTGAATTTAAGTGAGGGGCCACTGAGTGGGGAATAAAGCTGTAATCAGGGGGGTTGTTGTTCCTGTCTGGTGGAGCTGGGAGAACATGGGGAGCTCCGAGTGCCTCGTCTCCCCTGAGGTTTTGCTGTGGATTGTTTAGCACTCCTTGTGCATGTTCTGGCTTTATTCTTGAAGATATTTTCTTTAAGGTTTTGCATTTCCCTGGCTGAGTTTTGTGTCCGTGGGTTTCATCCCTGCCCTGGTTGGAGTTGTGGAATTTGGGTGCCGATAACATTTCCATCGGGGTCAATCAGATGGCCCTGTTTATGGAGATTTCTTTCCTGTCACTCAGGCAGTGGTGTCTCAGATCCACTTCGTGCTGGCAAACAGTAATGCTGCCTTTGGATGAAGTGGTTCTGCCCTTTTCATGCCCTGGCAGTTCACTTCTGGCCCTCTGCCATCTTTCTCCTGCTGCTTCTGCAAACATTTGCATAGTGATCCAGTTCAGAGACATGATGGATGTTGAAACTAACCTCCCAAACAAAAAAAAGCTGGAGTTTGACCTGGATCAGTGCTTTGTTCTGCTTCACTGTTCCTGTAAAAGCAGTCTGGGGGCAAGAGTGGAGTGCTTCGGGGGAGAGGGAGGGTGGGCTTGCTTTTTGAGAGGCAATGCTGGTTATTCGCAGCTTTAAAGTTGGAGTGCAGAGGGAGCTTGAACCCATCAAATTGTAAATTGCCCTCTGGAGTTAGTCTTCAATTCAAATTTTCCTCTGCACGACCTTTTCTGCCCAACTGTGGGGAGGTGTGAAATGCGTGGTGTGCTGGGACTGAACCCCCCACCTTCAGCTCTGTCTGAAGAGCACTTTTGTTTTAATAGTAGTATAATTAGAAAAGAAAATGCTTGATCTTCTCCAGCATTTTAACTCAGTAACTCGTCAAGCTGGTTCTTGAGCTGATATGTATAATCCCTAATAAAGCCACGGAATCCACGTGTTGGGAGCTCTGGCAGGTTTTACACAGAAATCCCTTTCCTGAATAGTTTTCCTTCAGAGTTAATTACTAAATACCTCTTTCTAGCAGTGACTGTTCCTCTCCCAGCAAACTTTTCTCACAGTCTGTTTCATGGCATTACTCAGCCCGTGACAATGCCCACTCTGTATCCCAGATATTCCCACAGGTAGATTTTTAACTGGCCTGGCAACAGCAGTCTGGAGGGCTTCTCCCTGCAGGCAACAGGGCTGCTATTGTGCAAATGAGTGTTTATATAAAAACAGATTGTTCTTATCTTGACTAGGAGCCAGTGACCCCCGAATTCGAAACCTTGCTCTGAGACCTGGCCTTGGTGGCCTTGGACAAGGCATTTGGTGCTTGTGCCTCAGCTGTGTTTTAGGGACAAACAACACCAGGAGGGTTTGGTACTTTGCAGGGTCAACAAAAATCACACAGAGCCATAATTAAGCTGAAGATTTTTAAAACATGATTTTTATAGTGGGTTTATCTGATAATACATGTATGTTCAATGAAGATCCCCTGTCCAGTGTGTGTCCCTATTGATGATATTTTAAACCCTTTCACATCAAGTTTGTAATATCTAAGATACAAATACATGTAAACATATGTATTTAATAAATTCATTTTGTATAATGTTTAACAGCCTTAAAGCTCAAAAAAAAAAGGATTAATCTGTTGCTGCTCTTGGTTTTTTCCCCTGCTGTGTCTGTTTGCACTCACTGGAGCACACCTTTCACTCTGAGAGTGAGCTCTGGGAGTTGAATTTTCTCCCTTTTGAAAATCTGTGTATTGTTTAATTCCAGCCTTTTCCAATGTTCTTTTAGTATTTTTTTACTATTTTTTGGAGAAAAAGGCTGTTTGATGGTCATGGTTTGGACTGTTTCAAACTGTCCTTAATGATACGGTGGCAGCAAATGGCAGAATGAGAAATTCCAGCAGATTCTGTGAAAGCTGCGGGCTGGACAGAGAGAAAACAAATCTAAAAATAGCATCTGTAAAGGCAAGGCAGCAGTCTGAGCTCAGCTTCTTTCATGTGGCCTGTTGGTCTGCGAAACATCACCTGGCAATAGCTCCAGAGGCTGGGTACACATCCCACTGCTCCCGCCGAGATAAAGGGCAAGGTGCTGAGGGAGAAGTCCTGTAATAAGGGGAGCATGCAGCCATCCTTCCACTCTCTCATCTTCCTCTCATCAAGGCTTTTTTGTGGCCTTCCTGTGTCAAAAGGAGTGTTTAACCAGCTGCTGCTCACGCTTGCTTTGCTTAGGGGATGTGCAGAGGCCAGGGCAGGGCAGTGCCTGGAGCTGGGACACACTCAGTGTCCAGCAGTTGAGAAATGTGGACAGAGGACATGAGGTGGAGCAAACCCTGTTGGGGTGATAGTTTTCATTGTGTGTTTATTGCCAAGATGATTTGACATCTGTTTTTATTCATTTACAGAGAATCTTGTCAGCACCCAGCACTTCTCTACACCAAAAGCAGCCACAAACAAGACACAATCAATTTAACTGTAGGAATCCTATGGTCTGTTGGTTTTTTTGGGGTTTTTTTTAAGAAAAGGAAAAAAGGCATCCCAGACAACCATGTCAGATAAACCTACTTTATATTTCAGCTGTATTGAACCAAAGAATTTCTAGCTAGGAATTAGGAACCTGGAGTGCAATATCTTCATGGGTTATACAAGTGTTAATTAGTAAGCCAGGCAACCTGCCTTATGTTCCTGAAGTAATAGGTTTGGTTGTGGAAAACTCTTTGAAATATCCTTGGGACAAAAGTGAAACAGTTCCTAAAAGATAACACCTTCCCTGTGGGAGCGGTGATAGCCAGTGTCTCTGGTTAACAAATGGAGGGATCTTCCATCTCCACACAACTTGAGCCAAACAAATTGCCTGTTTCTCCAGTATTAGAATAGTCCTGTTTAAAAAATGGTGTTTAAATGACCTGCTTCTCCCCAGTGCTGCTGGGGCCCATATCCTGTTCTTCTTGCCACTGTGGATACAGACTTTCATTATCCTTTCCATGCTTACTTGTGCATTGTTTTATTTTAATATGTATTGCAGAAGATTAGCTGCCTTGTGCTTTGTTGATGAGTCTCCAAGGAGTTCTTTGTCCCACTATTCATTGAACTTAAAGGCTTGATTCCTGGGAGCTGGTTCTTCAGCTAGAGATTTCAGTTTCTTATTCTAGAATGAAATATTCCTGGGCAGTTTTTGCATGAAAATCTGCTTGCCAAAACCTGGTGAAATTTTTTCCTCCTATCTCAACTCTTGATTTGGCTGCTGTATAACTACAGTTTACTGCTCTCTGTTGAATCCACTGCCCTGGAATGTGTTGCACTCTCAGATGGCTTTAGGGTCAGACAAACCATGTGATGGTGTTTATGTCTTTCTGCTCACTCTCACTGGCCTGTACCTCTTATGCCCTTAAATTCTGTGTATTGCCCTGCTGTATTTTGAGTTCACGTGTTTTAGCAGTGGCAGATAAATAGAGAAGCCATAGAAATGTTTATGCTTTTTACTGACTTAAGGTGCTTTGGAGAGTAGCATTAATCTACAGTTCAGTGAAGCAGCAAAAAAATGAAATACTCCCTGCAGAGTTTTCCTTTGTAAATACAGCCTTGCATTAAGCTGCTGTGAACTGTCTTGCTTTCAGATTTCTGAATGCACTGGTTTTGTCTTCATTAGTGATTTTAGCTGAGGGTAATAACGCTGGAATTATCCTTCATCAGAAACAACAATAAGGCTTGATGATGTGGGGATGTGATTCGCTGTGGGAGTGCTTGTCCTTGACCTCCAGCCTCAGGCCTGACTCACGCCTGCCCGGCCAACTTACGGGCACCTTAAAATGGGAAATGACAGTGGCAGCCTTTGGGCCCTGCTCTGGAGTCACTGCTGGGACAGTGACTGGGCAGTGAAGAGGGAATGACTTCAACTAAATTGGCTTAAAGTGTTAGACACAGTGGTAAAAAAATGTTCTTTTACTCCTTGCTGTCGTTTGACTTTATTTACTTGGGCTGATCTGGCTGAGAGACCAGTATAGAAAATGTGTATTTGGATTTATGAGTGACCTTGGTCAAGTCACTTCACCCTTCCGTGCTTCACTTTTGCTGTAATGTCTCTTTTTAAATGTGAGCTGCCAGTGGAATTGCTTGTTTTGTTGGTTTTTATTTTATTTTATTTATTTAATTTTATTTTTCTTTTCACTGATTATTTTTCATTAAAAAGCAGAGAAGTTGTCCTGGAAGATTATTCACCAAAAAAAAAAAAAAAGAAAAATAATAATACATTTTTCTGGCCTCCTAAATCTGAAAAACTGTAGGATGTCCAAGCACTTCAGAGTTTATTGTTGGTCTTTTCAGTTTTTTCCACTATAAATTTTTTTCTCAGTTTTCCCACAGAATAATAATTTTCATATCCTGGAGCAGTTTTGAGTTGGTGGGACAAAAAAAATTTTTTAACTCTTGTAGGTGGAAAAGCCCAGAAAGAAAATATTCTGTTGTTCTTAATGTGAGAGCCCTGATTACAAATGTCTTTAGTTTGTAATAAACATGACTTTTATTTTAGCCCAGTCTATATCACAGATGAAAACTGCTTCTAAACTCTGAGTATGTGTAATGGACAGATTTGGGTGGTGTTGGTTTAGAGGGATGCTGTGGGAGCCACAAACCACAGAGCAGCATCTGCGTCTGTCTGGCTCCCTGTAGGATTTCATTTTCTGGTTGGTTCCACTATTTGGGAATACTGACTTTTATGAAAGACTCACCTGTGCAGATTCTTGATGTACAGGATGATGTTAGTTTAGCACTCTTATTAATTCCCTGAAATGTCTTTTCACTGGGAGGAGGAGGCTTCAAAGCCAGACCTAGCTCTAAGTACAGTTTGCAACAGTGCTGATTAGCACAGGACTGGGTGATTATGCTGTTTTTTCTGGATCCTTTGGGAGGTTGGGTGTGCCTGGGAAGGAAGGTTCATCTTCTTTTTTATTACTCTTTTTTCCTTGTCCTACCCTTCCTCTTCTGTAGTAAATTGGAAGCCAGAGTTATTTCCTTTACACTCTGCCCATCCACACTATTGACAGAAAGAAATAAAAGGAGGATAAACCATAAAACTTCCTTGTTAAATGCACGTTATTTCCAAGAGGAAAAAAACTTGTAGCTGATTCATTTTGAAGACTTGAACTGTAACTTATTTTCTTCTTTTTCTCCTTTGTATTGGCAGGATAAAAAACTTGAACATGCCTCGTAGCCCTACATCAAGTGAAGATGAAATGGCACAAAGCTTCTCTGACTATTCTGTTGAGTCTGAATCAGACAGCTCCAAAGAAGAAACTATTTATGACACAATTAGAGCAACTGCAGAAAAGCCAAGCAGCAGAATGGAAGACAGTCAGAGCAACACTTTAGTGATTCGAATTATCATACCTGACCTGCAGCAAACGGTAAGGCAGAGTGCACTGCAATTAAAAAAAGTGAAAGTAATGATTAGCTTTGCTGGCTTCAATGTGCAGTAGATCTGTTCCTTTTTCTTACTTTCTTTTCTGACATATTACAGACAAAATGCATGTTTTCTTTTAATGTCTGTGTTATGTACTACCCCAGTAGTTTATCTGACTGGTTGCCTGAACTGAAGGCACCATCCCTTCCAAGAGAGTGGATTTAGTGTGTTAACTTGATAAAAGCCATGATCATAAAGCAAAATATCTGTCTGATCTGCATTCAGAGATTTTGGGTAGAAGAGAGAGAATTAGGAACCTATAACCTCATCAGAAGATGCAGATTGAATTAAAGAATCACATGTTAACTCTATGAAAGCCTCATATCTCATATATATATATGGATTGTCTAGTTCCTCTTCTCATGAGATAGTTTGTGATTGACACTAGACGGGTGTCCTGCAAGAGGTCATCAAATTCTCTCTCTTTACCATATTTGTTGTCACCCTGCCACACAAAAGACACCCCTTTTAGAGACCCTGTGGCTTTTAGAGTGTAAAGATGAGGACAGAGAAGCACAAATAAACCTTTCCTTCCTCCTTTGCTGCCTTGCCTTTACTACAGGGTGTTATTTCTCAAACTTCCAGTGAGGGAAACCAACACAGCTGCTGTGATAGGAATAACAGTGTCATCCTGGAAAAGGCCTTCGGAGATACTGATTCTATCTAGAACCACAACTTGTCCGAGTTTGTTATTAATTATCTAAATTACCCTGGGTTTCCTTGAATGCTGCTGTTGGGATTTTCAGTAGTGGCACCAGCCTTTTTAAATTTCCAGGATGATTATAAAAACGCATCCATTTTAGGGATGTGTGCAGCACACATCACTCTGTGCTGACACGTAAGATCTATATCATCCCCTGCTGCCATCGAAGATCTATCTCAGATGAAACTCTTCCTTTCTTCTTAATTAAGTTCATTTTTAGAATGATAGAGATGGGCTGGCTGCAGCCTGACAGGGAGGAGCTGTTTTGACAGTGTGCCCTCAGGTGTGGTTCTGGAGCTTTTTTTGATGGTCTTACCAGCTTGCTCTATCTGTGACCCTGTCAATGAACAGATCCATGGAAATGGAATGGAAATACCAGCTTTTCTTGCTATGTTTACTCTGCTGTTAAAACCACAGCTTCCTCAAGCCCTCTTATTTCATTACTCTGGTTTTTTAGACCAATAATAACTTATTTATTGACACTACTGAGACAATTTTAAAAATTAATTTTATCATTTGTTCATTTTTATTGCTTTACTTTTTGTATTTCTTTCCCCTTTTCAATCCACTCTTCATGAGAAGTAACTGAATTGTTTTAAGCAGTTCTATAGCAGCTGATGTATTTCTTATTTAATTTATCAGCCCCTGAGCTCTTTGTGCGGGAAAGTGAGACCTGGATTCAGGTTAGCAAACAGGAATATTGGTGATTAAAAGGAGTGGAGCAAACTGTGGAGAAGACCAGACTTTGAGCTGTTGTACAGCTACAAGCCAGAGCAAACACAGGCCCCATTTCCTGAATAATTATAATTAATTTAATGTACGAGGTGTTTAAAATTAGTCTGTTTAATCAAAGAAGGGTGAAATAACATAATTTAGTTTTCTGCTTTTTTTGGTTTTTAGGAAGTATGATCAACGCTATATTTGTTCTAAGGAAGACAAATTTAGGGCTTTAGACGAAATTCTAAAACCCTAGACCTGGGAAGCTTTAAAGGCTTAGCCAAACTCCTGAAGAATAAAGTTTGCTCCTGTGCAGTGGCTGTGGTACAAATTGCCTTTGTTTCACTGCAGGTATGAGATAAGCACCCAGCACCATGAGTAGGATGTGCTGCCATGGACAACTTTATAAATTACCACCCATTGCAGGATGTCTGTCTTGTTGTCCTTTTATTTTCATTTCAAACTTAGAAGACAATGTGAACCTTGACAAGTTCATACAGAGCCCTTAAGAACTACTGCTCTTCAATTCTTTTATCAATTCTTTTTTTGTCTCCTTCTCAGTTCAGGTGATAACCCAATTTACTGAAACACTACTTGGTAGAAATGGTAATTTCTTATTGCCTCTGTGCATGACCTGTGAGTGTCATCCTTCGCACAGGAGGGTGGGGAATATTTAAATGAGCAACTGAAAGGTTTCCTGAGCTCAGTAAAATTCCTGAGGGAATGGAGAGTGTAGAAAGCCCTCTACAGTCACAAGGAGAGTGGGTAAAAAAGCTGCATTATCTGGCATATGTTATTTGGTCTGAATCCAGGCCATCTTGTATCTGTTTCCTTTTCCAGCCCATGAAGGAACAAATCCCAAGTGATGCTGCCTATAAGTGAAATTAGTCTGGTTCTTCAGGAGCTGTTGTCAAGAAAATCTCTTTTTGCTTAGTATTCTGACAGCGATGGTGTTTTGTGCTTAAAATTGCTCTTTTCCACAGACACTGAGAACAGTTCTGTCAGCCAGTTGTTTTAAGGAATGCTTTCATCATTTTGTTATCAACACATGGTGGTTGTTCCACTCTTTTGTTTTACCCTGTACTTATGTGCTCCCTCTGGGTTACGTTTAAAGTCAAAATGCTCAGATTCATACATTTTATTAGATTCTGAGGCTGAGATGGGTTTGGGTCTGCTGAAGACTTCTCTGAGATGCTTTCTGCCCAACTATTTTGCTTCTCCACTGCAATAAATAGCATTTACTGATTTGTCCCTCCCCTGTTTTTTGGGGTTTAAAAAATTATATTGGACTTTCCATGCAAAATGTTTTTGGGTAAGTGGCAGTTTGGTATAGCAACAGCTGAAGCTGTGGCTACTTTTTGGTGTTCTTTTCCCGCATTGCTTTTTGTACTTTTGTATGCTTTCTTTACTTTTTAAATTATTTGTTGCTTTTCAGGATAAAGAATCTTTTCCTTTAGTGCTTTTCCTTCTCAGATAAAACACTTTGTTTACTTTGTGCAGTTTTTCCCTTTCGAAAGTAGGAACCCAGTTGTCACAACTGCAGCTTCAGTCCCATTTTTGCTTGGGATGCCTCCATTCTCACTTGTTTCCAGTCTGTGCTGCCTCATAGATACTCCAGGTTTTCTTTTGCAACTTTTCCCAAATATTCTTCTGTATCCCACTTTGTGTCTGATTGATCCTTGCTGCTTTCTGTTTATAGTTTCTCTTCCTTGTTTTATGTTCAGTTTGATACGAGAAGCATTGTGCTGCTGGTGTCTGTTCACATGCCCTTGATCTGGGCAGGTGGTCTGATGACAGTCTGGCCAGACTGGTTTTTCTGACCTGTCCCCTCATGAATTCTGTGTTTCCTGAGTGCATTCTGACGAAGGAGAGCAGTGTTTCAGCAGAGAATCAAGCTGAACACTGAGCACAAACCAAAATGAGTGACTTGCTCCCTTTTCTTTCCTTGTGCCAAACTCTCATTTGTGTTTCCCCCCTTTTGGCTGCCACATCTTTAATATCAACATCTCCTACTGAAAGGAATAACTCATATTTTGATATCCTGGCAATTACATTTTGGAGGCAGCTGTACAAACAATGTTTTGTCGTGTCCTTCAGTCACAGCACATTTCTGTGTGATTGACAGCTGAGCAGAAAGATGTGTTGGCTGATAGATTTTAAGCAGATAAATGTTATCCCTCAGAAATTCTGTATCCTGAGCATTATTGCCACTGAATGAATATCTTCCCTTCAGCTGGGGAAGTTGTATTTTTCCCTGGCTTCCCATCCTTCCCTTCACTCAGTGACTTGCTCTCACCAGCGTGCAGGAATGCAAGATAATAATTGACCGTGTCTCCTGTGATCCGAGGAGCTTTCACATCCCAAACACAGGCCTTGCATCTCAGCAGCCAGTGCTGACGTGCTGTCTTACTGCTACACTTGCATTTTGAGGGGCTTGGTGTGGTTTTGACAGTGACTTTGAGCCACTCAGGGCTGGTTTTTTGGCTGTTCTTTGAAAGAACTGTTGTGGTTTTTTCCAGTGAATGTATCTGTCAGTGCAAAACATCTTTGTTTCATGTGTTTCTGTAGTTCTTTGTCACTAAACTATCCCTGTTATTTAAATTTTTTTTTCTTGTCGTTGAAGATTCAAAAAAGTTGTCCATTTTTTTTGACTCTGCTGCTGCTTCCTTTCCTTGTGGTCACCACGCCATGTGTGCCTAATGAATTGTTCCTTATTTCATAACTGGAGCAGCCTGTGTGTAGGTCCTGCTGTGATTCAGCTGATGTTTCCTCAGGGTACGGAGTGTGGCAGTAAGTAATGATTTGTCTGCAGGATAGAGGGGGTGGCTGTGGTGCTCCCTGCCTGGAGGGCTGCCAGGAGGACACAGAAGCAGCACAGTGGAGTTCTTCCAGGGACAGGCTGATGGAAAATGCACCTTATGCAGCATCTCAGTGCTCCTTTTTATCCTCTTGGTCAGCACCTGCCTCTGAGAGAGTGGTAACAGCTCCACTTCTATCCTGCCTGGCTTCATGGAAAGCATAAATAATCACTTTTCTCACTAGTTTCACTTTGCTCAGTCTGAAACATTTTGGTAGCAAAAAATTATCCAGTTATCGATTTACTTTTTATGTGACTGATCATTCTAAATTGCTAATGGGATCAGCATTTTTTACAATAAGGCCATTTTTGTTTCTTACGAATTGGTAGAAGAGCTGGAGCTCTCACTAAATTAGTTTGTGAAATATTTGCATGCCATCAAGAACAGAGAGAACACAGGAACAGACTGAACAAAATTGAACATGTTGGATTCTCCAGGTGCATTAAAAGCCAGCAGATTTAATTAAACTGGGATCAGAAGTAACTGCTTTGTATTTTTAAAATCAAAACAGTGTCATGCAAGTCCAAAATTAGTTTGTTTCAGGTAAGAAGGACTTTCCTTGGAGATAAAAATACATGTAATTTCAAAATTATCTTCCCATTTGAATAACACTTCTTGTAGTCTTTCAGGATGTGTGGATAATGTGTGGAAAATGTTAGAAGTTAAGCTCATTACACACCTCGTAGCTGACAGTTTTGCTGAAAAGTGTTGATGTTTGAGTCTGAATCTTGTATTGAAGTTGGAATCCATGTAGGAGTCACAGGGCAAGCGAGGTTCAGAAGGAACACAGGGATTTCAAGCAGGTTGCCCTTGCTGCTGCTAATACTGTAACTACTGGGATGTTTGGGGAGGAAAATACTTGTTATAATCTACTTTGTGTCCCTTCAACATATAAACCCCCCCAAAACTTTTCACAAAACATCTTGAAATATAAAATAAGTAAGGGAAATGAAAGCTGCTTCCTAGCCAGCCTTTCTTGTGACAAAGTCTGACAGCTTATTTTATACTGAAGACTCTAAAGGATTAAAGCAGAAGCAGCGTGGTGTGTTCAGGATGCACATCAGAGCCACCAAATTGCTTTCTAGGTATTGCCATCTGCTGGTGCCTTGCAACCAGTGACTGCAGTGTAGGCAAAATCCCTAAATTCCTCAAATCCCTGAATTCCAGCTTGGTAAGAAGCGGAGAACTGGGAAGGTTTGTCAAAGTTTTCAGGTCATTTGCTTCCCGTTGTATCATTCCTCCCATAAACTTACCCTGAGATAAATGTGGCTAAAAGAGAAGTAGAATTCTTGCCTGAATATGAAATTCTTGTGGATCTAACAAGTATTAGAACAGCCAAGAATCAAGTGGGTAGTTAAACATCTTGTAACATCCCTTTTACCTGGCTTTTGGAACAGGTTTTCCATGAAGGTGCTCTCTCTCTGAAGAAGGATGTGTGTGTTCCCTGATGTTTGTGGAAGGAGTTGAAATGTCCTGTGTTTCCACAGTGCTTGTGCATTAGATATTATCACTACACATCTGAAACAGAATTCTTGTTGAGCGATGTTTTGTCATGGAATTTGTAGATTTGCTGTGTATATTCCTAATTATTAGTGGCATTTGTAAATTTTAGAATGTAAGATGCTCTTTAAATGTTTCATTTGCTAATCGGGTTTCTTAAAATAATTTCTCTTGGCAGAAATGCATTAGATTTAACCCAGAAGCTTCAGTGTGGGTTGCAAAACAGCGGATTTTGTGCACTTTGAACCAGAGTTTGAAAGATGTGCTGAATTATGGACTGTTCCAGCCTGCAAGCAATGGGAGAGATGGGAAGTTTTTGGATGAGGAGCGACTTCTGAGGGAATACCCGCAGCCAGTAAATAAAGGAGTTCCTTCACTCGAGGTATTTTTAGATCTAACATCTGAAGCATTTCTGTTCTGATACAAACTGTACAGAAAGCTGTATTTGAGGTGTCTGCATGCACCTGCATTGCATTTGGGATATGGTTATCAGCAAGCCTGAGCTTGAACCCTTGCTCACAGAAGTGCTGTCATTCCCTGCTTGTGGAGCTGGTCCATCCCCAAAAGGTTGCAAAGAGTCAGCCCTTCTGAGACAGTGGATTTTGGAGTTTTCCTCTGCTGAGGACACAGGACATGTATCTAATTCTGTGATTTAATACAGAAATGTGAGGTTCTAGGTGAAGCTGTTGGACCCATGATTAGGTTTGCAACAGTGGTGTAGCAGTTGCTGGATAACCAGCCTGTGCTTTCTCCCAAAGAGATCTTTCTGTCCCAGTGAAGCCTTTTTTAACCCCCATCCTAGTTCCCTCTGTGCCATCCTTCAGAGTGCACAGATTGCCTCTGTCTGTCTCCTGGAAAAGCAGTAAGGGAGGAGAGGTTGTGTACTGGGATTTCCTCCCTCTCTGTTGCTTCTGCAGAGGCCCCACAGCTGGGGATAAGCTGGGCAGGACTTTTATGGCACTGGACAAACTTGGAGCAGAGCCAGATCACACAATATAGCAGCAAACTGGGGCATGAAACTGGCATTGAATTAATTTTGGTATTGCCTGTATGGTGGCACATCAACCATTAATAATGTGCACTTGGTAGACTTCACTGTAACACAAATCCAAGAGAAAAGAACCAGGGTCCTGACAAAGCTTCAGGTTTTCCCTTTTCTAGGAGATTATTTCAGAGTTTCAGTCACTGATGTCCATATTACAGCTGTAAGGAAATTAAACAGCCACTGTATTTTGTTTCTGTCATTTTTTGTGAGTGTTGACTGCAGCAATTGAGGTGTTAAAAGTGATCTTGTGAAAAGCTGGTGTTAAAGCCTCATTCAGCGCAGTCCCTCGTCCAACAGACAGGCTGCATTCCTGGAATTCTGCATGGGACTGTGAGATAATGGTAAATTGTAGCTGTGGAAACCCCCATGATTTTTGCTACAGGTCTTCCTACTGCACCCAAGCTGCTCAGGAGAAAATGTGAGTGAGTTTCAGCCAAAAAAAGAGGCAGTCCTCAGAACCTCATTCACAAAACCAATATTAGGAGAACTTTCCCATGTGGAAGTTCCTCCTGCTTTGAGTAAGGGATTTTCAGGTATCCTTTTTTTTTGTTTTCATGTTTCAGAAATGCTAAGCCGCAATTTTGAAATATATATTTTTTTATTTAACGTACCTTCCCAGCTCTTTCCGCCTGAGACTATAAATGAAAGTGCACAGAAATCCTTCGGGAAGAGCTCTTTTCAGTGTAATTCTTGCTTATTTCTCCAGATTCTAGAGGCTGATCTCATTTCCCACACACCTCCACTGATTTCCGTGTATTCGCACAAGATAAGAATTTTGCTTAAATGATGTAAAAGTATATGAAATACTGAGCCTATTTCTAAAATTTTAAAAAATTTTGCCTAAATCCAGATCACCATGGATGATACTTCCTGGTAAGGTCAGAAAATTGTATTATGAGGTTTAAGTTTTCAAGTTTTAAAATTTCTTCTTCCTCTTCTCCCTCAGTTTCGCTACAAGAAAAGAGTGTACAAACAGTTCAACCTCGATGAAAAGCAGCTGGCCAAGCTTCACACCAAGGTATCGAGTTAGCGATTACCTCCAGTGGGTGTTGACATCAGTTGACAGAAAGCTTCATTTTTAGTCAAAATGTTATTTTGGAAATCAGAGGATGATTCATTTGTCGCTCTTTGTTTCAGGCCAATTTGAGAAAATTTATGGATCATGTCCACCATCTCTCTGTGGAAAAAATGACCAAGATGTTGGACCGAGGACTGGACCCAAACTATCATGACTTAGAAAGCGGAGGTCAGAACAATAAAACTAAGCAGCATAAAGGTGTACCTTGAGTTAGTTAAACTTAAATTCAGTAACAGGATGAATCTCACACATTCCTTCACAACCCTGGGCTAATGGAATCTGTAGGGTTTTGCTGTCCAAAGGAGATAACTGATCATTTATGATTTTCACTGAACAGTATTTTTAATATTATTTTCTAAATTAACTTTATTTTATAATTTTTCTCACCTTTTTCAAGTACATCCTATTCTCTTCCTTAGAAACACCCCTGACTTTGGCAGCTCAGCTTGACAATACAGTAGAAGTGATAAAAGCTCTGAAAAATGGAGGAGCACATTTAGATTTCAGAGCCAAAGACGGAATGACAGCTCTGCACAAAGCAGCCAGAGCCAAGAACCAAGTAGCCCTCAAGGTAAGTGCTTTCAGGAGCAAATTATATATTATCTTATTAAAAAAATGCAGAAAGGACACTGTTTCCAGTTAATTAATGTATTGTTCTCCATGGATCCTTTAAGATGTTCTAGTACTTTCTTGTGGCTTTCGAATCTTAGCATTTGCTTTCAATAAAGGGCCTTTTAATTTCCGATTTATCTTTTTCTGGTAGGAAGAAAAGTGGTGAAATTTAAGCTTATTCAGTGATACACTGAGATCTGTCCGAGGAAATAGGAATAGCATTATTGTCACTTACCTCTTTGAAAGCAGCTTCCAGTGGCATGGATTGCACATTTCACCTTAACACAGTCTCTTCTGTTTTCTTTTGTATTTTAACAGCTGTTCTTAAATCACACTGATGGTCTAGATTAAGTCTTAGGTTTATGGCTTTGCTTATTCCCTTTTGACAGATACTCAAATTGCATGACATTTTTGATAAAGCACCTTGGAACTGAAGAGGTGAATGCATTGCAAAGGCGATGCAGCATTTTCAGAGCTGACATTTCTGAACCTAGTGAGAGGATGGAAACTGGACATTGCCACTGCTTCTTTCTGTGCTATCCCCATAGATTCCTTTAGATCCTAGCTCTTCCAAGGTTATTTCTTTCTTAGTCTGTGCCGTGGCCCACTCTTATCAGCTGATAAATAAGTGAGCAAAAAATGTTATGTCAAGTATCAACCTTGCAAATACTTTTTCAGGTATTTTTTCATGTAAAGACCCTTTCTAGGTGGAAGTCCCTCCAAATCTATTTTTCACAGTCTGTGATTGCTTTCAGACCCTTTTAGAGCTGGGAGCATCTCCCAACTACAAGGACAGCTGTGGCCTGACCCCGCTGTACCACACGGCCGTGGTGGGAGGGGACCCTTTCTGCTGTGAGCTCTTACTCCATGAACATGCTACAGTCAGCTGCAAGGATGAAAATGGATGGCAAGAAATCCATCAGGTAGGAAAGATTTGCTTTTATGAGGAAATGTGCCATGGTTGTTCTAGGGTTAAATGCTGTTTTGAAGACCCTGCACATTCAAGTATGAAATTTCTTCCTTTTTCTATTTGCTTTTCCTACTTCCTTTTATTTATTCACTTTGTTTCCATCTGTGGTGACTTAGAAGTAGAAAACTGTTCCAGTGGTGTTCTGTAACTTTGAAATCCTCTGGTTACTGTGGATTTTGCTGGAGAAATTGCACTGCTTGTATTTATGTTGTGGACTGTTGGAAGTTTAGCATCCTGTTTGGGGCACTTCAGTAGGAAAATGTTGCTCATTCTTTTTGTTAGATGCCAGTGTCAGTGTCCTTGGTAATGCTTCTTGTGTGTTTGTCAGGGTGCTTTCCCCTTTGTCTCTGCTGAACTTTACAGGAAGATTTGGGCTCAGGATCCTGCTGCTGGGATCAATCAGCCTCTCATTGTCCTCTCCAGAAACGCCTGAATATTATCCAGCAGTTGTGTAAAAATGCTTTATTAATTTCCCTTTGCATAGTTATAAACTCAGTAATACAAAAAGTTTAGCAATTCTAACAGTCCCAATGTCATGGCAGCTACTTTGTCATTTCTCTGGACAGATGAGTTTGGATAGTTACAAAAAGTGGAACTGCTCAGTTCGTTTATGAGATAATTAAAGATACAAGTAATCAACCTTACAGGCCTGCCTAGGTCATCTTGGCTCACTTTATTTTCTGTGCACTAAATTCTTTAGTACACAGATTTTTTCTTCTTTTCTTTGAAAGAAATGGGAGGTAGCTTTGGCACCCAGGTTTGGGCAGGAATCTGAGCTTTTTCCCTAAGTGTGGCCAGCTCGAGGTTGTTTGGATCCATCTCTAGAGTAGGGGAAAAGAAAGGAATTATTTGTTACCATATTTTCTGAAGATGTGGAGGAAATGGATTGTCTAGATCAAAGTATTACCCCATCTGGACTCCCTGAAAATACAGAGAAAATGTCCCTCTTTTTAAACCCCAGCCTCATACACATAAGGTTATTATTTCTCATAATGAAATAGAGCTTTCCAACCCCCCTGTGTTGGTTGTAATCCTAAATAAATCAATGTTTACGTCGGGATTAGGAGCAATCTGTTCTGACTAATCAATAATTCAAGCATTCCTCAATGAATTAAGAAGGATGGGGATTTAATTTGGGCACTGAGCATCCACTTAATTTTTCTCTTCTGAATTGTAGATCCAAGCCAGGTGTGTCAGTCCGTACCTCCCACTTAATTCAGGAGTAATGAGGTACCTCAGACAGACTGAATGGATTTTTATACCTGTATCTCTTACCTTAAATTCTGATTGTTATAGGAATGATGCTGATCTGAGATAACACAAATTTAAAAACATTAGAAATTGGGAGATGCTTGGTCAGTGAGCCACAGAGAAGAAGGAAGTCAAGTAAAAGAGGCTGAGGACTAGAATTGCTGTGCTTTTTCTCAAGCTTATTTGCTAATCAGGGAAGTCTCTAATTTCTATGAATCTTATTCATAGAGCTTATTTCCAAAAATCTAGGGTCTAACCTTTTATTTGTGTGACAGATAAAGTAACTCTTGAAGATTTCTCCCTCTTTTGGAGCAGTGCCCTGTGTATGCTGTGTGTCTGCTTGACATCACAGAACCAAGAAGATTTACTTGGATTTTGGCCAGATTTTCCTTCTAAGACATGTAACCAGTTTGGGAAAAAGCTCTGGCAATCTGATCAGTGCCATCTGGTGGGCAGTGTTCCGGAGAGTAGCAGGACAAAAAACTTGTCACATTTGAGACATGAACATCAGTGGATAAAAAGCTCCAAAGGCAGTATTTTCTTGATCCCTTAAGCTGCCCTTCCCCAAACAAGCAGATAGTTAAACTCAAGCACAGGATTGCTGTACCTGCAGTGCCCACATGGGAGCTGGTGAAGGAATGCACATCTGGGTGTTTGTGCTCCCATCAGAGAACCAGGCGTGGTTCTAAAAATTAGACCCTCGGTAGAAACAGCACCTCCTCCGCTAAAAATCTTTCCCTGGAGCTCTTGCCTAGGTTGTGTAATAACCAAAATATTGATGCATCCCTGCCCAGGCTTGCAGGTACGGACACGTCCAACACCTGGAGCACCTCCTGTTCTACGGCGCCGACATGTGTGCGCAGAACGCCTCGGGGAACACGGCCCTGCACATCTGTGCCCTCTACAACCAGGTGAGAGCCCCTGCCAGCGAGCCCTGCTGGCCCCCTGCAGGGACAGAAATGTCCCCAGCAGGAGCTGAGAGCTCACAGAACCACGGGATGCAAGGGAACTTGAAGATCTTCCAGTTCCAATCCCCTTCCACTACACCACACTGCTCCAATCCCCGTCCAGCCTAGCCTTGAACATTCCAGGGATGGGCCATCCACAACTTCCCCAGGGCCTCACCACCCTCTCAGGGAGGAATTTTTTCCCACTATCTGCTCTAAATCTGCTCTCTTTCAATTTGAAGCCTTTCCCCTTCATCCTATCCCTACATTATTTTATATGCAATAAAGTGCTTCAGGTTTTAAAAAGTGGTCTTATAACTGGAAAGAAGATAATAAAAACTATTTTACTGGTGGTTCATTCACTGATTACAAATAGGGCTGCTCATTGTAGGTAGCAAGGGTATGGGTATTAATTAGAAAATAAAACATTATGCTCTACCAGCTTTTTTTGGGTTTGATTCATATCTAAATATGTTTCCTGTACAGCATTTATTGCTGTTATTCTATAATTTAATTTAGAATTAAATAAGAAAGAGTTGTAAAATACTGCGGAAATATCTCTATACAGAAGATACTGGATTCTTTGCTGTTTACAACTTGTGTAGTCGTTTACAAGTAATAGAACCTTTTGATTTGATAGCATTTTATACTCTCTTTGCAGGGATGGGATGGGGAGGGAATGAGTTTTACAACTATATTAAAATTCAGTACATAAAATATTACAGTGAATTTGGAAAGCATCAGATGTGACTGTAAACAGTGAAACATCTGTTAAAGCATCTGCTTCTTAATTAACTACCATCTTAATTTTTTTCTAAAGTCTCGTCATGATTCCTCAATTAAGTCTAAAATACCCCCTCAGCTTTTTAAAAAAGAAAAAAAAAAGAATTTTGGGGATAATCTGGCATTTTTCAAGACCATACACTTTTAGCAAAGGTTATGCAGCATGAGGTGGGAATTAGAATAATCCTGTAGAATGACAGTGTGTTTCATGTAGAGCTGTGTTTTCCTGACTTCAGTGGACGAAGTTATTCTGTAGGAGACTGAGAGACTCTAATTGAAACTGCAGCTACAAATTTGCAAATACTTACACAGCCTCTAAGCTTGGCTTTGTGATGGAACTTTATCATCCTCTGCCTGCACTGTCGTCCTTCTTTTTTCCTTCATCCGGTGCATGTGGAAATACAAGGCTTTCCTCGGGGTGCTGTGAACTTTAACCTGTGCTGATTTTTGCCAGTGGTTTTTTAATGGGAAGTTGTGCTTGGTTCCTGTGGGAGGAACGGGGCTGCCTTTTCCAGCTGGAGAGGATGGGAAGGACGGCAGCATCCTTGTTACCTCCAGGTTCCTGTAGATGGAGTCGTTACCCATTTGATCTTCCCTTCCAGTCTTCCCTGGGGAATTTTCTTGGGTTACTTTCTGAAGTTGGCAAGTTTGTTCTCCTGGATGTCAGCAAAGTCCTGATCTGAACAAGCTCTTGGTTTTGGAAGTTATTCCATGGCCATGCAGTAACTCTGCCTTTTGCTGGGATGAAATGTGCCGTTTTTCACTGGGAGGATTGGATCTGAGATGAAAGCTGTTGTAGTATTAAAATTGAATATAATCTGACAGATGGGGAGGAAACAAAAAGGAGTGAGGGTGAAGTTAAGAGTGCTTCTGTTTGTTTTGAAAAAAGAAAATCAATAAACAAACAAATGCAGTACTTAATCCAAATAAATTCCCTTGGATTTCTTTTTTATGTTGAACAACTCTTTGACAGCTTTTGGCAAAACTTTTCTAATCTAAACCATTTAGCTAATAAATCCCTTTGTTACACTGCAGACAGCTCAGTTAAATTTGTAGAGAGTTTTTAAATGTATAGTTCTTTTGGTGTTGTAATGTTGGATGATTTATTCTGATAACCCAATGAATGATCATCCAATAAATACAGTATATTTTTCAATATAATTGTTTATATCCTCAAGTTCTTGATTAAAATTGGACACTGATCAGTTGTTTAGGGATAGAGAGAACACACCTAAGGTGCAGATTGCTGTGCAAGCAAATGAGACTATTTCAGTTAACTCTAGATCATTAAAAATTATAATCTAAGACATAATTGTCTTGATCCATTCTTGTTTTTTCAGTTGAGGAAAAGGTAGGATAACCTCCTTTCCAGATACACTTAGGGCGGCCCTGTGATGGGGAGACTTCATGGGACCAAGAATCCACTGTGGCAAATTAGAAAACACAATGATAGAAATGATTTTCAATCATAATTTCTGCAAATTAACCTGTGACTCAGAGTCTAGTAAATAAGGTTTGTTTCTGGCACTGAAATACCTAAATTATGCAATTTGTCTTCTCTGACTGTAAATTTACTGTTCAAAGTGAAAGGTAGCACATCCAAATACCTCATTAGGTACAACTCTGTAGCACAACATGTCAAGACAACCCAGAAAGCACAACAAAATTAATATTTCTGTTGAGGAAATATAAAACCCTTTTAAAATGTGAATTGGTTTGCACAAGACCCTAAGATGAATATTAAAAGATGGCAGGTAGGAAACAGAGTCCGTACAGAAATCATCAAAAATTCTGGGAATCCACTCAGAACCTCTGAGAATTTGTACCAGACTGTGGTCAGTCATATTTAACAACCATGGAGAGCAGTGATTCAAGCAATGCACTGTATTGGCCAAAGTAAATTGTTTTTAAGGGATTTCCTTTGCAGATTTTCTCAGTTTAGAGGGTCTGAAGCCCAGTTTTCCTCCTTGTGCTGTAACCATTAGCATTTTCTAGGGGAAAAGAGGGACAATAAGTCTGGTCAATGCAATGTGTACAGACAGATCAAAAATTTTGTGTGTATTAAAACAAAAATCATACATTTAATATTGAGGATAGGCTGGAAAAAAAACCAACCCAACAAAGTAAGTGGTAAAACTGCCTTGTTTAATTTTTAGCAGGAGGAAAGGATATAATTCATCCCAGTACTGTGAACAGTACTGCTTTTCCTCCAAAATAGGGAAAACTCCTATAGGGGAGTTAAATTTCTGAAAAATCTGATTTGTCAAGTATGGAACTTTGTCAGTTTAAAAATTTAATAAGGTATTTACTTCTTGCATTCCTGCATGGTTTTTCTTACACTTGCCTATAGTTTCTCATACACTGCAAAGCACCTGAAGCCCTGTCATTTTTAAAATGCTACTTTAACAATTTAAATTCTCAGATCATTTATTTTGTTTATTTTTTAGTCATGAAAATATAGACCAAACACCTCATAACTCTTGGCAGTCACAGTCTCTTTAGTACCTGAGGATCCTTATGAACAAGTTTCCTTTTCCATCATTTTCAGGAGAGCTGTGCAAGGGTGCTGCTGTTCCGGGGAGCCAACAAGGAGATAAAGAATTACAACAGCCAGTCTCCATTTCAGGTAAAAAGGAAATACCTCTTGCCTCTGAAATATTGGGAAGAAAATCTCACATGAACTTGGTTTTGGGAAGAAGTCACACTGTACATGGCTGAGCACAGGTGTGGAGTGAGTGAAAACTTTGGCTTTTAGCTAATTCATTAAGTGAGGACATCCTGGAATAATTAGGAATGAGAGGAAAACACCCTCTTAGCTGGTCTGGTGACACTGTTAATGAGTTTGAGAATTCCATGAGCTGTTGGTGGCAAAAGATGAAATCCTTGGTGTTCTGCAGTCAGATGTACCTTGCTCTGTGCTGATCTCCAGTCCCATGTAAAACAGATCCAAGATCCATGTAAGAGTGATCTGAGGATTGTCTGGGCACTTTGGTTTGCTTGGCCTCTCTTGATTTAGCCAAAAAGAAGCTCTTCCTTCCTTGGATGTGAGGCCAAAGAGCTGGGCTAAGTTTTAGGGATGACTTAATGCACTGCCAGACTTTGAGGTTGAAACTGTCATCTGTTATCTCCAAAAGAAAATGGAAATCTTTCTTTGGAGTAGTCAAAGGTTTGTCCCCATTTTCTGATACGGAAGCACTTCCAGTAAGCTTAATTAAAAATCCAAATGGAAGAGAATTGTTTGTCCGAAGGGTTGTCGGGTATGGCTGACAACCTCAAGCCCTTATTTCTGAAGCAGGCTTAATTAGCCTGGATGTCAGAGAAACATTCCTGATGCAAAGTGACATGTGAGAAATAGGGATGGAAACTGTAATATTTAAAAAACAAACCAAACCAAACCAGAAGAATTTTTTCAAGTTACAAAAATCAGTGCTTCTGGAAGAATGATGGCACAGTGCCATTAAAAGGACCTGCCCTGTGGTGAAACAGAAGGGGGCTGTTCTCCCAAACCAAGGAGTTTTTCAACTAAAAGAAATCCTGATTTATCTTTCCTTGGTGTGTCTTCCCCATTACCGCCTTGACCCACTTTGGATAATGCTGGCAGAGGATTCAAGGAAGAATGCTTTGACAAGTGAAACAGTTGGAACTTTAGCTGTATCCCTGTGGGTCTCTGAGTTAACTCCTCCAAGTTTATGTGTAGTTACAGGGCTTTCAAAAAAACCTCAGCCAAATATTTCGGTATCAGTTTGATTCCCTCCATATTTTGAAGGTTTTCTGGGCCTGAGGTTGTGCATCTGAAGAGCTTAAGAGTTCTGCTTGCAAATCCCAGCCAGATCATTGTTTACTTTTGGGACCATTTTCCCCAAATTGGGGAAACGGTGCATTAATAATTTAATTTTAGGCACCATCTTCAGACTGCTAATAATTTGCCATCTAAATACATGCTAAGCACCAGTTCACTAAGGTCTGGCTAATACTTATGTCTGCACCTCAGAATTATGAAGTGATCAAAAAATGGAGCTAGAGAAAACCCTAATTATGGGAGGGATGTGTTCCAGGGTAATCTCTTGGATTAGATTATTTTGTTACTTGATGCCTTTGAGGTTAACTTTCCTTTTTGGTTTAGGATTTTAGGGAGAGAGGGTAAATGTCCCACAGAAGAGTTTTGCATTTGTCTTCTTCTTCGTGCTGACTGCTCCAACATTCTTGTTCTTGCTCTTAGAACAGAAAAAGGTGTAGGGAATGTCGGAAAAGTTCCATTTTATACGAGTGGAGTGAGTAGAGGAAACCCCGGCGCCAGCACTGCAATAAAGCAGCCTTAGAATTAGTTCTTTGCCATCTGTCTGTTGCTGACCCAGTCGCTCAAACACCACAAGTGGAGCTGTTATAAAATTATGCAGAATCCCCTTGAGTTAATAGGATTTTGCATACTAAAAATGTTTGCTCATGTAATCAGCAGGCGGGAACATCGAGGCATCTCATATGTACATAACGAGAGTGGTTGTAGCTGCCGCATCTATTCCTTTGGGTCACCTCCATTACGTCCCTTTTGCAGCAACCTAAAAGGATGATTCTTTGGAGTTGCTGCTCACAAAATTGATGATATGAAAGCTGTGCTATTCTGTAAAAACAACAGGATCCAGACGTGGAGAAATTTGTGTGCTGCTTTCAAGGCCTGCCAAGGCTTTGTTTTCCTTCGATGAAAGCGAGCGGCAGAGTTTGTATCAGGCATCGGTGTCCAATGAATGTGGTGCAGTTTTGCCATCAGAAGAATAAATGTGCACTTGCTCACTCCTTACCAAATCACAGTGCTTCTTAAAGCAAGCATGGATATACCAGATTCCAGGAAGGAAAACTAATCTGGGCTGAGTTCTGTGCCACTTAATTCAGGGATCCCACGTCGTGGACACCTGGGGTCGGGGTGTCCTTTTTGCCTTTTCAGTGTCGGAATGGCATTGCCAGGTGTTGAGGACATTGAGGACATAAAAAAGCTTGGCTGTATTTCCCAGTTAAGCACCTAACCCTGTATTAGCTGCCTTTGCAGGGAGATGTGTTTCATCCTGACCCATTCCTGGGGTGCATCGAGTCAGCAATCAGTGTTGGGTACAGCTGATGTCACCCACTGCTCAAAGTCTGCAGAACGCGGGGTCAGCAGAAATTTTCCTGTATTTTATTTTTAGCAGTTTGAGGTGAGATGAAACCTGTGCCCCATCATTATATTATATTGCCAGTTCTGCTTATTGATCTCTTACCCGGCCCCTCTTGGCTGGGCCATCGAAGTATCTTA
The DNA here is from genome assembly GCF_000738735.6 of Corvus cornix cornix. Taxonomy (NCBI): domain Eukaryota; kingdom Metazoa; phylum Chordata; class Aves; order Passeriformes; family Corvidae; genus Corvus; species Corvus cornix. Next base: position 57,890,058 of record NC_046335.1, on the reverse strand, counting down.
TGTGCTATTTTATTAGTTTTTATTTCAGAAGTAAAACCTCCAGAAATATCCTTTCAGAAGAGCCATGGTATCCCATCACCATCCGCAGCTACTTGGTTTTCCACACATTTCTTCTGCTTCTAGGTTAACATAAAATAATTCATTGCCTATCTAGCAAATATTAATCCAATAGTTTAGAAATCTGAGTTTTGCAGTGTTTACAAGCTGTTGAAATGAAGTGTAAGTTAAAATGAACATACACCTTGTTTATCTTGTCTCTCCTTTCTCTTTTAATGATCAGCAGCTCCATATGAATAATTCAAATGAGCAATAAAGCACTATAGTGCTAATAATTAGTGTTTTTAGAACAAATATGTTTGAATGCATGGAACAACTATTCTGAGGTGGCACTTAGTGCCACCTTTTAACAGCAGAGTTGTACCTGAGAATGGTTTGTGTCTCAGGTGTCCCTTATGATTGGCCTTTGCTGTCCCAAAGCAGCCTGGATAATCAACATGCCTGCATCCTATGGATTGCAGGAGGAGCAGCAATCTTCCAGGTCCACTGCAGGTGGAATTGCTCCTTTCAGTGTGTTGGCCCTGCCTCTATTTCCAATTGCTCACATTCCTTTTTGCCAGATTTGAATCATTTGAACTGAAATTTTCCATGCCCGGCGTCCCTGTTGTTCAGAAAAACAAAATGATTCAGCTCTTTTGGAGTCTGGCTGAGGGAAAACATGTGTTGTTTTGCTCACACTGAAAAGCTCTGCTGACCCACCCCTCCTTGTCCCCTCTCCCCCGTTGTGTTATGTTGTGGTGTTTAGTTTTATTTTCTTTTATTGCCCTGTGTGCTGATCTCCACATTAATAATCTGGCAGTGGGAACTGGTTTCCAGACTGACTCAAATACAGGGGCTCCAAAACCAGGAGTAGGAACTAAACCCATGGATTTGGAAGCTGAGCTGGCTGGGGGGGACACAGACAGATACAACTGGGCATATCCAGCACCTCACTAGAAAGGCTTCCCAAAGCCCCAGTTCAGATTTAGGTTATTGGAATTTTTAATTTCCTTCTTTTGGATGAAATTTACAGGCAAAGGACAAGAAGTTCTTCTCAGGTATTTTTTTTTTTTGTCTCTGACTTTTTTTTTGTTTGAAAGGATGTGAAAGCTAATTTTAAACCCAAAATCTCTATCGGGTGCCTCAAAAAGGCATCTTCACAAATATAAAATAATGCCTTCTGTCATGATGTTAGAATATGGAACCATTGTGTTAATGGAGCATATGAATTACAGAAAGACTTTGCTTTATCCATGTATTTATTTCCATCCTAATTCCTTTCCTGTAGCACCTGTGTGAAGAATGAATCACTGAATATTGGGTATTGTTGGCAAAAAATACAGCTATGAGCTCATGATGCATTCTGCCTTTAGTCAGGCTTTAAGCTTTTTCCAGCTTTTCTCCTGATTTCAGTCAAATAATGGAACTTACTCATACTTTTTTAAAGAAAAAATCTCTACAAGTGACCATTCCAGAACAAACTATGGATTTTTCCTTTAAAAATCAAAAATGTACATGGGTCTGTATATATGTAGGCACACTCAACACAATTTCTTAAAAAGACATGATTAAAATAATAATTAAAAGGAAGGGGAATAACTAAAAGAGGGGAAATTGATATTGGGGGAAGTGGTGGCAAATGAAATATTCCTGAGAATATTAAGAGATACAGGAGCAAAAAAATACATATGGATACAGAATGGAGTTAAATCAATTCCTCCTGACTCAGGGATGGTTTTCTTACTGCTGGCTGGTCCGTCCTGACCTTCATTTTAACCCTGTCATTTTTCAGAAAAGCAGCCAAATGGAGGTAATGCAGTAAAGCATAAAAGAATTAAATTATATGATTACCTTTTATTGAGAAAGGCAAAATATTGCCACGCTTGGAGAGGCTAAAAATACTTAACTGCAGGATGTGTCTTCTTTTTTTTTTTTTCCAAAAGCAAACTTATGGAGGAGTCTCCATGTGACCATCTGTTGTGTTGTGTTCCGTGTAAATGATCCAAGACCCCTTTTTTCCCCTATTCCCCATTCTCTCCCTGCTCAGACAGGGGTGTCCAGCTGACATGCCTCAGGTATTCCCACAGGCAGTCCAATTTCTCTGGGAAAAGTGGACTCTCTGAGGTAGTTAGGAGCTAACCTGTTTCATTTTCCACCAGAAAAAGAGCTCAGAAGTTACAAAAGGGAACAAATTAGGCAAAGTAAATTGTAAGGGTCACCAACAGCTCTTGCCTCAAAGTAAGAAAGGCTTATGTGTGATTCAGACACAATCAGTTGTCGTGGGTGAAGTTACAAGAGGCAGCAGGGATCTGTGTAATCCTAATTTAAGCCATGTTGTTTTGAGATGTTAACAGCATTCAGTTTGTCTGTGAGATAAAATAACCTGTGAGTGGGACTGGCGGGTACTTCAGGCCTGCAGGAATGGATTAATGATTGGAGTTACGATGGTTGGCTGCTGTGGTGGCAGCATCTCTTGCTTTTGCATTTCTAAACAGGCTACTCAGCATTATCTTCTGTCAGTATCCAAGTTCTTGCTCCTTATAAAAATGTAGGATCTGTGCCTGTAGGACAGACTTAGCATCATCTTCCACTGCCATTTGGAGGGAGCCTTCCTGGCATGCAGTTGGCAATCCCATCTCCATCAGAGTATGTTATTGGCATTGACTATTGCTAGACTGCTGTTTCCAAAGGTTTTATTGTAGTTAACCCACACAGTCTGGAATGGAGCCACCAAATGTATTAGGTAAAATAATCACGGTGTCTTATTCACCCGATGCATTTTATCCTAAGGGCTTTCCAAAAGATTTCCAGCCATTTGGTTTAGCAGTTGAAGCAACACTATATTATTAAGTGTTCGCAAAACTGAATCCCCGAAAGTTTCTGCTGTGAAATAGTGGGAAGTGTCTGTCTGCTGTGAGTAGGAAGACACTTTTTCTCAAAGTGTTTTGGGAAGAAGCTGCTAATGTGGTGGGTTTTGGCTTTTCCATGAGGTAAGGCTGCCTGGAGAGGTGAAAGCTTTCACCCTACGGCAGCACAGACCCATAAACCCTTGAGCTGAATTCTCTGCACAGCCCAGCATTTCCTGTGGTGCCCAGGAAAACAAAACCTAGCAAATAGCACACGTTCTCAGCCTTTTTCTAGGAGAGTTCAGCTGGAGAAGATCGCATTTCATGGCTTTTTGATTTAGCATATTATTGGAGGGGACGAAGAAAATTAAGTCAACTTTGTTGCTGGCTGTGTCTTATCTGATTCATCTGATGCTGCAACCTGGCTTTATCTGCTTTTAGTAAATACTCCTTTGGAACCGCTGCTCACCCATGTAGCAGTAATAAGGATTATGTAATAACTGGCTTTTGATGGCTCTTTCCAGCTTGAGCTAGATTTTCCTGAGGAATGAGTCTGTAATTGTAACTCTGTGTGTATCACACTTGGCTTTTTCTGCTTCGTTTTAATTATTAAAACACGAGTGTGTAGAAAAACGCATCTTGCTTGAGCATAACTCGCTGGGTGGCATTTCAGCAGAGAAGCAAGAAGAAGATGGAAGGTTTTTTCCTCTACTTTTAAAATAGATAGAAACATAAAATTTCCCAATAGATGCAGTGACCATGGAGGAGGCTCAATACAGCCTGTACACAGTAGGATAACTTCAAATCTGAGTTACGTCTCCTCGCAAGAAACAGGAGGAAATAAAAGAACGTCGTGAAGCAGCGAAGTTGTGCCTGGGATGGATTTGTCTGCATGTTCCTTTTTAGGCTTCCTGACATGTTTCCTTGTAACTCTGCTCCACTTGCTGGTGTATTCAGTTCAACACTTCCTGTCAAGCTGGTTCTTGCATAACAACGACTCCTTTTGTCCTAGGAGTTAAAGTTTGCATTTCAAAGCCGAGGGATTGAGATGATTTAGAAGTGATTTGCTCCCATGTTGTGAGGAAAGGACTTACATTTTTTATCTTGGCGTCCACGCAGGCTTAGGTTAATCTGGAGGTATTCAGTCATGGCTAATTCATGAATAGGAGTGGTTAAATTTTAAGAATGCAGTTGTGTGTGTTCGTGAAAGGACAGTGGAGAATAAAACACAGGTTCTGCCTTTTAAATCTTAGTAAGGAAGACTGGAAAATGAACAGAGGTGTCTGCAGGCATTTTAGGTTTTGTCCAGTCCTGCTAAGACAGCGCTGCAGGACCTAAAAGAGACGGAAAAGAGGTTATTCAGAATGATTGCCTTCCCCTAATTCTGACTGGAATTCGCGCAGCCCTGGCACAGCTTCATGGCTACTGAGTGTATTCCAGAAGACCCATGGGGGCTGTAAAATCTCTTGCAAGCAAACCCAGCATTTTAGCAAGGAAAATGTGCCAGCACTGTTATGCTTGCAGTGTACTTTTTTTGATAAAGTCCAGCTGTATTTGGCTGCACGTTGTTGTGTGTTTGCTTGTTTTTAAAATATTAATTGCTGAAAAGTATTTAGGGTAAAATCCCAGTTCCTTTGAAGTGGATGAAATCCTGTGGATTTCACTGGGGTGGAAGTGTGTTCCTCACACTTGAGACAGTTCCAAAGCCATACTATCAGCTCTTCCTATATAATGTATTCTGCTGAATATGATTACTTTTAATTAACATTTCCTGTTCCTGTTTAATTAATATTTTTAGTACAGCACTATTCTTTCAAGCTGTACAGAATTGCACACTGCATTGCCACGAACAACCTGGGTTATGCAGAGTCTTTGCTGCTAAGCGTTAATTTGCTGCAGCTGAAAAGAAGATGCTGTATTTTCTGAGGGCAACTTGGTAAGAGTTTTGGGAGGCAACAGCAGTGCTTGGGAGGCTGTGGTTGTAAATTCTCTTCCAGAGTGTGGGATATTGTCGCATTTCCTACAGCAGAAGTCCCTTTGTCTTCGCCCAGCTGGCACATTGACCTTGTCCCACCTGTCTGTGGGACGCTTCCCATGAGCCTGAAGCTTCCAAGGGTGTGAAAAACCCTTGGATCTCGGAGCTTGAAAACCTAGTCTTTGATTACTATTAAAAATAGCCTGAGTAGCAGTGTGAGGTGGTCCTCACCAGGGAAGCCTGGGATTGCTCGGAGGGTTACGTAAGCGGAGCTGCCGATTGGAAAAGCGGGAATACTTTGCCCTCAATACTGAGGCGAAGCGCTCGTGGCGAGCCTTTGTTTAAACAGTGCTGAAACGATCCAGGGAATGCTGAGGAGCCTCAAAGAAATATTGGCCCTCTCCCCATAATTTATATTTTCAGATGCTAAAACTAGTTGTTGAGCAAATGTAAGGTGCCTATTTTAGGATGCTGCATGTCAATATCTGACTACAGATGGCTCCGTGAATCATAGTTGGAAGAAGGGAAATGTTAGACACTAAGATATTGTTGCTAAGAGATTTTAGTACACAGTATGCTAACATGTGCTGGCAAATTTGGGAACAGTAGCAGCAGCATGCTCTTGGAAAAAAAAAATCAGTGGTGAAGAAACTGTCTTCAAAGGACTATTTAAAGGATAGTAGCATTATTGTGCTTTGTTGTATCGAGACCTGACGAAGATGAAATTGGCTTTCAAGCAGATAATAGACAGAAAACATCCAAAAGGTAAAGCTAATCCTGCTCTCCAATGAAATAGAAAGTGGATATTGGAAACAAAAAGAAAAAATTTACTCTGGGGTTTAAATGAATCAAGTGCCAAGATGAAAGGTGGTGGTTGCTGATATTTTGCCATCTACTGGACATCAGATATATTAATATACACAGTTAGTTCCTTTCAAAATGCATAATATTGAGCTTGTATTACATTATATAATTAAAAATGTTAAGAGTTCTCTCTGGGAAAGAAGCATGCAGGAAAATGCTGAGTATGATTTTTTTACTTGTATATCTTCATAACATTCCTATAAAGTAATTTAGGAAAATTGTCAGCATTTTATTGTCCTGGTAGAGAACGTGGGTTATTTCTGCAATTAATATAAACCTTTGCTGGCTATTATTTAAAGACAATAAATTCAATTTTACTGCTTTTCTTTATTCTATCTTACCTTATTTCAGTGAGTTTTGCCAAAACTTGAAAATGATATACCTGAAAGAAAACTCCAAATGGATAAAATTAGCTTTATTTTATAAAATAAAACCTGTCAGTTCTGATATATTTTCAACAAAAACATGATTGCTTTTTTAAATGTACAAAATATTGCACAACTATAAACTTCTTAAAGTAGTGATTTGCTTCTGACATATTTCCAATTAGATGTATTACGTCTCAACTTCAGCACTGATTATTTTTTAACGAACTTTTGGAGTGTAAATGTGTGTCTCCACAATGCCAGCATATGTATCTCCTTGAGGTCATGTTTTATGTCATCCATATTCTATGTATTCAGCAGCGCTGGTAGATAAAGACAGGGAATTAGTGATATTAATAGAATATTAATCAAGCATTTGGTTTTATTTTTTAATGAGGTGAACTAAGAAGCTTCCGCTACATTTATTTTGCAGTGTCGTAGCCTCAAAGTCAAAAATCAACTGCAATCCGTGCAACTACAAAACCTGGGGTGAAACTTTGCCCTTTGATTTTTGTAAAGTGAAACAGGGAATTCATGATTGTCCAGCAGTTCTGTGCTAGATTATATGGCTGTGGTAATTGTGCAGGATTTTCCAGCTGGTTCAGAGAAAGACCCATTTGGAATTCTGTTGGAAAACACCTGAGGTCTGTGTTGTGCTTTGAGCTCAGAGCAATGTTTGCCACATCGTCTGGTTTTGCTCAGGCATTACAGGAGAATGCATTTCCTAAGGAAGCCAAGTTCCAGGTATGTTCTGGTGCTCTTTGCATCAACAAAGTCCCTGCAAGTGCGAGCTCACTGGAATTGCGTAAGGAACCAACAGCGGGTGATCGATACATTTCCATCCCACACCTATGGAAAAGAAATTCGGAACACAGACTGCTTCCTGCTTTTCCAAACTGAACTCCATCTGTCCCACCGAGGAGAGTTATAAAATCCACACGCTACATGAGAGCAGCTAATGCAGATCCATTTAGGATGGGATTTGTTTGAGTCTGCTGAGCGTGCTGGGTGATTTTGTGTCACCATTTATCAGGGATGGAGCCTCCTGCTGCCGTGTCCTACACGGGCACACATGGGAACAGGGTCTTGGCACTTAACAGCCTAAATTTAACTTCCTGATGTCCTTGTGGATGACTGCTGTGGGCTTGATGGTGTGCTGGGACTAAATCTGAAGTGGCTTTATACGCCAAGTACCTCTTTGTTTTATAGGGAGAGCCGTTCTTTCCAGAGGACACAGTAGAAAATAAATACGTCGAAGTTTAGCTGTGTTACATTTTCATTGCCCCACAGTAAACACCATTAGATTTTTGTATCAAATTAAAGAGGTGTCAATCTCCAAAAGCTGTGGTTATTGGAATGTGGTTGCATATTTTTAATACTAAACAAACACATCCTAATTATGATACGTGGAAGAGCGTTTCTGGAAATCTTTTAATTAAGGAAATGATCCCAACCCTTCCTTCTAAATTCCCTTGTGTTAATTTCTCATGTGCCTCAGCTGATAGTGAATCCTGTTGTGTGATGGCTGTGACTGCTTGAGTGGGGTTTTTTCATTGTTAAAATAATATAGTCCTCGGTGGAATGAGAAATAATTAATGATTTTGTGAGTCAGTGGTTTAAGTGGAAGGCAGTTTCTGGAGTCCGATGGTTACAGTCTCATCCACAGGGTTGTGTGACCTCTTTCTTGTAGTTCCCACTGAAGATGGGAACCTCTAGGGAAGATTTACCTCGGAGTGTCCTGTCTGTCCACCTGCATTTGCACTGACGTAATTCACACTTTGTGCTGGGCTGGCGTTACCTCCTTTAATGTAGAGCACCACACCTGAATTTACTGCCAGTCCAAGCTTTCTGGAAAAGCCATCGTTCAGCGAGTACTGCTGGCTGGCAGAGACAAGGGAAAGGTGAAACGTCAGCCCTGAAGGAAAGAATAATGAAATGCACTTTCCTCAGGAAAGGGAAATTGTCTGGAAGAGAAGAGCAGGGGGGGAAAAAGCGGGTGGGGAGTGGTGACGTTTTATGTGCTCACTATGAATGGCAGCTACAGCCCTGCAGCTCCTCTGCTCCCTCCAAAGGCTCTGCATCTCAAAGCTTTGGGTCTCTCAAATGTAAGCATGTGCAGCAGAAATGCAGAAGCCTGGACTGAGTGGAACATAAATGGACTGAGGGGCTCTCTTCAGTCCCACACAGAAAGTTTGTCAAAGTTCATTGCCTTGATTTAAGAGGGGACAGCTTCGGTTTCTGTCTTTTTTCTGTCATTTCTCCTTGGGTGGAGCAGTTTGTTTCCAAGAGTGGTAATGTAATTTAGTCTGGGTGTTTGCCTTTCAGGGACTAGCCCATAAAGCTCTAAAATTGTATTTGTTAACAGGCGACAAAATCCTTCTCTAATTTAATAGAATCTCTACCTGTGATACATTTCAAAAGCAGGGAAAAATCAATTGTGAAAGGTTAGTGCCAGGTAAAGTGTATATACAAATTCCAGTTTCCTGAAAGGAAAAAAACACTGCATTAATCTCCATCAAAAAAAAATGTAAATACTTGAAGGTAAGTAAATTGATACCTTTAGAACTGCATTTATGGGGCTAAACAGAGAGGTAGGGGTGAGTCAGTGCTACTTCTGTCTGATGCAGAGTCTGAAAACATTGTGAAAGTCTGTCACACCAAAACCTGTAACAGGACATCTGGCCAGTTTCACTGTTTACACAAAGTACTTTTATTTGCCATTATTTAAACTAAGTATCTTAGGGGAACAAGATTCAGGAAAAGCAGAACTAACCTGATGCCTCAAATATTTAATTTCTGAATTGACTCCTGAAAGGCAACTTAACCAGTGCCTTTATCCAGAGGGATCGTTTCTGACTGCGAATATCAGAAAGCCAGGGGTGAGAATGATCTGTCAGGAGAAAGAGACCCACTTGTGAAGGTGCCAGTGTTGAGTAGGAGTGCTGGGATGCTCTCACCTCCTGCCTGTTCCTCCCAGTCCCTGCCTGCAGCTGCTTCATTCATTCAGGTTTCCACTCGGCTGAGCTGTCCCTTGGTTACCACCCGTAGCAACTCACCAAGTGTCGACTAAACTCCTTCCCTTCTTCCCTTGGCTTGGCAGCAGAGCATCTGGCATTGCCTGCCATGGCAAACAGAGAGGCCCTGGAACCAGTGGCATCGTTTGAAAGAAACATCTGCCTGTGAGACAGCGAGTGAGACACTGGGGTGACTGTGACAGCTCTGCTTCTCCCGAGGCAGAGGAAATACCTGTGTAAACACAAACTTGCTGGTCACGCTCCCTGTTGCACGCCCTGAGTGACAGCCAGCTTCTGGCTCTGCTCCAGTGAGTTGTTCACCCCGTGGCTTTGTGCTTCGGGGTGTCCTGGCTGTGACCTGTTTCGTGCACTCCATTAAGTTTTGTCATGCTGGAGACAGCTCGTCGTGGGAATAGGAGGTGGTACTGCTGTCCAGCTGCATGGTGTTATCCTCTCATTTTATATGAGTTGCCTCCTACCAAGATCCATCTTCCTGCTTAGCTTTACTCTCTGCTCACTTCTCTGTGGCAGACTTACCCAGGCCAGACATATGTGTTGTCAAAGGTAATTTGGTAATAATTAGGTGCCCACGTTAACAGCCTTTGTGGGGTCAATTAAGCTTGGGAGGGAGCTGATAAGTGATTCACTTTGGTTACTGTCATTCATATAAAATTGCCTCTAGTGCTGATTAAAAAAACCCCAACAAGATAATTTCTACTCTCTGTACAGTAGAATGTGGCAGGGCTCCCAACCAAATGTCTGCAGCAGACAAAGATCCTGGTTTGGGTTTAAAAGCACTGAATTACTGAGTCAGGCTTTTCTGCTGGGCTTTGATTGACACTGTGCTGGGACCCTGCAGGTGAACTCTTTCTGATTCAAAGCAAAGACACCCTGTAAAAACAGGGCAAAACACAAAGCAGGTTTCAGTGGAAATTGTGCGTGAGCGATGTTTTTATTTCGTACAAGATGCAGAACCAGGTTTTATCAGGTTTGCAGAATAATGTGGCTGAGGACACGCAGACTTTTGATGTAAGATAAATGTCAAAAGGATGACATGAAAGGACGTTTGCCGCAGGAATGAAAGAACTTGAATTATGGCAAGACTGCTGCATATGCAGCTTTAGAAAAGCTGCAATTTTTGAAGCTTCAGCATAACAGAGGCAGTAGATAGCCTCTAGTTGTAAAGTGCTACCTCCAGCCTTTCATGGCAATATTTCATGTCTGTAAACACGCACGTGATGCGGTTTGATGACTGGAATCCAGTTCCTACTGGAATTGGAAGCAAACTTTCACTGTAGTTTTGCTGGCTGTGCTACTTTTTCACTGCCAAGAGGAGATATCTTGTGATCAAAAGAAACCTCAAACAAAGCCTTCTTTCCTGCCATAACCTCTTAATTTTAAATCTAGCACTTGTCTATGGAACATCCTGAAAAGCAAACTATGGCTATTTAAAACCATGTAAATTATGAAGCATTGAGAGAATCAAACTCTAGTATTTTCTGCCAAGGCACTACATTACTATTTTTTTCTAAAGTACAAAGAAATTTAGTACAAATATAGAATTTCAGTTAGTCTCTGATTTAGGTACTTGATCAAGGAGAGACTTTACATCACCTCCATTTGGTTCAAGCTCTGGATCTCGTGAAGACCATTCACTTGTCCTAATGCATTCACATTTATATTTTCATGTGAACTTGCTATAACTTTTGTTTAAGATACATTTGGATGGAAAAGGGGCTGAGGTTGCCGTGCTTTGTGGTTTGCAACTGTACAAATTGAATGAGTATAATTTTGTGTCTTTCCCATTTTGCTCTGACTTCACTTTCTCCCACACATTTTACCCATCAAATTCAAGTGAAGTGCATTGATGCTATGCCAAGAAATATTTGTACTTTTTAACTTTTCCTTGCTTTCTTTAGATCTTAGCATATACTTCATTTTGCTGTAAGGATTTTACATGCTGTTTTTAGCGCATTGAAGTGAATTAAATGGAGAAAAATGGTTCCTTGAGCTTGCAGAATCTACTGCTTGCTTCAGAAGCAAATACAGGAACAATTCCCTGTCAAGCTGCCTCTTAGTTATCTGGAAATATCTTTTTTTTTTTCCCCCCAAGTAATAAAGTGTGTTTATCACTCGAAGAGCATGTTTATAGTTGAGGTTTAAAATCTGCTCGGTATCAAAAATTCTTTCATTTGAGTACCATGGCTGCTGTCTAGCAAGCTGCCTGTCACTGCTGAATTCCCCCCCCCCCCATTGGAATTTTACTGCTGATTAGGGGTAATATCAGAGAGAAGTATTATCACTTGCTTACAATGTAGAGAAAACCTCAGAGCTGCACACAAATGTTGCTGTTATGAACCTGGAGCCAGCCAGGCTGCAGAATTGGAAGTTAAGGAGAGAGGATTTGTGCAGCTCTGCTGTTACTTTCCTAGTGCTGTTTGCCAGGGAGAGCCATAAGTTGTGCTTCAGGGCTGCACAGAGGAGGCTGGGGACCAGACTCTAGGTGTTATCCATGCTGAGAAGCTGTTTCTCTCTGGAGGGCTTCCTGGAATAAATGTTGGCTTACTAGTGGTTAGAAGAGTAATTTTCTGGTGGGTGGTCTCAGATGGTGATGAGGTGTCAGTGTCCCACCCTGCCTGTGTCCAACCTCCCTGATCACAGACTCTCAGAATGGTGTGGGTTGGGAGGGACCTTCAAATCACCCAGTGCCACCCCCTGCCATGGGCAGGGGCACCTTCCACTATCCCAGGAACTCCAAGCCCTGTCCAACCTGGCCTTGGGCCCTGCCGGGGGGCAGCCACAAGCTTGTGTGTAAAGTCTTCAGTGTCAGGGATTTCTGTATTAGTTTGCTTTGGTTATTGATAAATGAAATTGTCCATTCAATTTCTTGTGCTGAGTGCAGAAGTAACATCTTATGCTTGGTACATTCAAAGATATTACTGACATTAACTGTACTTTATACACTCCCCAAGACCCTTTCAGCATTTAAGTCTTCCTTTACATCATTCTTCGTATGTGGAGAGGCACAAACCAGCAAATAATTTTTCTTGGTCATCAGCTCAGAAACTTCCTTGAGTTTTCAATTATTTCTCATGTCTGGCAGTAGTCCCATATCCAAGAGAGTCCTAAAGGAAGATTTTAAAATTTTGGTTTTTTGTAACCTGCACCCTGTAGATGCAGAAGTTTCTATGAGAAAGGTGAGCCCAGCTTATGCCTCGTACATACATCAGGAAACCACAGTGCCGTTAGAGAACAGGATCTGTCAGAGGTGCAAAATGGGGCCAGAAAGGACAATTCCTTGATATTCAGGGCAAAAAGAGGAGAAGAAGAAAAAGGGAGGCGTCAGAAATACTATCATAACTGAATTGCTTCCCTCACAGCTGGCAGAGATGTTTTTCTTTTTAAGTCCATTTAGGTGAGAATGCAGATGTGTTGAACACATTTGTGTTCAACAACCAAGAAACACATGAAAAAGAAAATTTGTATTTTAGAACTCAATTTATCTAGACATTTTAAACTCTCTATATGTGCATAATCTTTACCAGTCTCTCTCTTTCCGTCTGTTTTTTGGTGCCTTAGTGGTACCTGAATGCTGGTAGTTCTTGGTCCTGGCTCTCTCATGTACTTTGCATTTCAGCTCCTGTTTTTATTGCTCAGGTAAGCAGTGAGGCAGGAGCAATTAAAGGGAGATAATATCTTCAGTGTGTCTCTCCTGCAGCTTTCCCCACACACCCGTAGAGCTCCCAGAGCTTTGGGGATGCTGTGCTTAATGTTCACTGCTGCCTTGGACTGCCACCACATGAAAAGCTGCAGCTCTTCCAGCAGCCTCCTGAGATTCCCACCATCACAGCATTCCTGGGAAATGGGCAGCTGGGGGACTGGCAGAGCTCTTAAAACAGATTGAGAGATCATTTTGTGCTCGTGTTTCAGATATGTACTGCAGAATGAAAGTAACAGAGTTACTCCACTTTGTGAAATGAAAATATGTTGGCCTGATGTTTGTCAGTAATGTAATGTCTTCCTCCTTGCAAGTGATGGCAACATATTAATTGTACCTATTTTACAATCCTTTAGGTGGCTATAATAGCGGGAAATTTTGAGCTTGCTGAATATATCAAGAATCACAGGGACGCTGATATTGGTAAGCAAAATATTTACAGACTCTGAAAATAAGTTTTGCTTGTTTGTGCCAAGATGTTGCAAAGATGTTAAAACTGATTTTGTGTGAGATACAGCTACAGGGCTGGTGACATTTCAGGGAGGTTTGAAAAGTAACTCCTCTGAAAAAATGAAGATGGGGAAAAAGCTGAACTGTTTTCAAAAATACACTCTGAAAAGGAAAGTGTGATAAGTGGTAGGTGCTTTCTAAGTATAAATCAGTCAGTTTGTAATAGACTAAATACACATCCACTGACCTGGAATAGCCACTTTGGCTCTTGCAGGTTGTTTTGGCCTCGCCTAAAGCATCTCTGAAAGAAATAATTGATCAGAAGATGAAAATGGAGAAAGATGATTCTCTATAATTCAGTGAATATACGGCAGAAGCCAACTCCCCATACTCATGAAAGCATTCCCTCTCACTGAGTTTGGTGGGATTAAGGGTAGTGACAGGCCTTAAGGGTCCCTAGAAAAAAAACCTGAAGGCATTTTCAAGATCTTTTTACGTAGAGAGATTTGCTAATAAAATAAAAGCCAGTTTGATACAAGTGATGCCTAATACAGTTTAATAAAAATGAGTTAAAATGCTTTAATTCAGGTTAATTAAAGTCCTGCTGAAACATCCTGAAGCTGAAGAGCAAGAGGCATTCCTTTTGCAGCAGGAGGCTTTGTGTAGTCGATTTAACTCAGTGAGGCAACTCTCTGACTTGATAGCATTTCATTTCTATGGGAAATTAGGCCAGCTCACATGAAATATAAAACTAAGGATGTGGATTAAGGACTGCTTTCCCTTTCCCTTCCTGGTTGCATATGATCTGCAGGGATATGGTTGAAAGCTCTGTGGTAATGTGAGTTCTTGTAGCACTTTCAGCTCTTGAAGTGTGCACTGAGAAAACTGAGGACAAAATGCACCAAAGTCATAACTTCTGCATAAAAGTTCGGAGGGAGTTTGGAAGGGGCTTTTCCTGGGATAATGGGATAGTTCCTTTCCATGTAAGAATTCTTCACCCTTCTCTATTTATTAATAATCTGTAAAACATGAACTAAAAATGAACCCATTATTCTTATTAGGTTGGGCATCCTATTGTTGTTTATATTTATTTATAGGTAATGCTTTTTTTTTGCTGACTTGTAGGATTTGGTGATTTCTAGAAAAATGCTTAGAAAATACTTTCTATGGGAAGATTCTCCAAATTTTTCTGACGCCTTCACTTTTGCCACTGAAAAATAGAAATATTGGTACTCCCGTGATTCACTTGCAATTTTTGCAAGATGGTGGTGGATTGAGCATGACTGTTTAAATTAGTAGATTTGTCTTGAAGAGTAAACATTACATTATGTTATTACCTCCCACCTAATTTAATTTAGCTGGACATTTGTCCTTTAGGTTTTATTACTTATGAAAAATGAAGTTGTTGAAATGTCCATTTTTGGAGCATCTCCTGGTGGGGCAAAAAAAAAAAAAAGATAAATCAAAGAACCAAATCCTGAGCAGAAAACCTGAGAGCTGCTGTGATGATGAACGTGCAGAGTGATGTCAGCATTTCAGCTTCAGCAAGCTGGCTTTTGCTTATCGTGCTTGTCTGGTTATCCACTGTGTTCCTATAGTTTTGGATGTATTCCAACATCTATCATTTGAGTAATGTACCTCCTTAGAGGCAGCAGAGGGGGAAGGAATAGTGAAGAGTTTGGGAAGCATCTTCAGGAAGATGAGGACAAATCATACTATCAAGTCTCTTGAGAAACATTTCATCACTCATCTCTCAGTGTATTTTTGGTTAGATTCTGAATTTTGGTACTGAACGAGTTCATTAAACCTTGGTATTATTTTAAGTTCAGTTGATAATCCCAATCTCTTTGCACTTTGTAATTATTTTAGACTCTCCTTTAGCAGTAGAAAATTCTGATTTACAGCAGAGCCACTAAATCTTTGTCCTACAGACCAAGTCCCACTGAGACTTTTCTTCCTTCTTGTTTTAATTTAATTGTAAAGTGCTCACATCAGACAGATGTTAAAATTAGGCATATATGAAATAAGCTTCTTTGCAATAATCATAAGACTTCCAGCTGTTCTGGAAAAAGGAGAAAATATATAACAATATTTATTTTAGAGCCAAAAAAGGTGAGAAAAATGGCCCATGGAGTAGTGTGATCAAACCTATAAAGAAAAAGCCTTGCAAGGGATTCCTGTGGTTTTAGCCCGGTAAAACCCACCTGGCTGTTACTAGCAGGAAAGTTCTTACTCCAGACTGGGATGATGCAGTTCTGTAAGACTGAATCAAACAGAAAAGATAAAGGATTCCAAGCACAGGAAAAAAGGATTCCCATAAAGGATTAAAAGCAAGATCCAGATTTCATTGTATTTATCTCTTTTATGAGGGAATCCCTTTTGCCTTCTTGGCAGATGGTTGAAAGGTGAATGAAAATTGCCCTATCATTTAAAAAGTAATCCTATTTGAAACAAATTGCAGGAGTATTTTTCATAAAGCAATAAACCCTATTACCATAAGGTACTTAGAAACTTGTTTTACAAGCAGTATGAAATGCTTAGTGTGGCTTCCCAGATTATTTCAATTCATCATGCCCCCAAATTAGGTTTTTTGAGGAATAATAGCAGCACCAGAGTAGCTTATTTTAATTATTGCTTATTTTGGAACTCTTTGGGACCCAGAGGTGTATCCCAGCTCAGTGACTATTATTGCATCTTCTTTTCTGCTTTGAGGAAGACCTTGCAGATACCCCTGATGTACAGCAGTCGCACACCATTAAAAATAATTAATAATAATAATAATAATAATAATAATGATGTCCCTTGAAAACTTTTTTTAACTAGCCATAGCACATTTATAATTTGTTTAACTTTATGTGTTTATTTATTGCAAACTAAGAGAAAGTAATGGATTAAAAGATGTGATGAATAGAAAAGTTAATCCCTGATTGTTTTCATCCAGCCTGCAGCTGTCTGTGAGTAAATGAGCACAGCAGATTTAGGAAGCATTTGCTGTACAGAATTTACTATGGCTCCTATAGGATGGAGGTACAAAACCCAATCATATATGTAAGAATTTTGAAGCTTTCATTAGATACAGATATGCAGATATTAAGTATGTTGAAAGCTGATAATCCTTTGGCTTGGATAACCTATTTTTAAATCTCTCTTTTGCCTTGGTTCTTTGTGATGGGATGAATTTTCAGATGGACTAAATGACATGGGTTGTTCCTCTTCAAGTGAACAAGGTTTGTTTTCTATCGTGCATCTTGTCCTTCAGCAGCTCTGGAGCTAGGAGGGATAGGATTCCTTTGTCTGGTTTTTCGTTTGCTTTAGGAAAATGAAGCACGTTGAGCTGGTGTGCGAGTTTTTGGTAGTTGATTAGCAGACTAACTAATACTTGGATACTGTTGCTAGGCTTCAAGTCAGAGTTCCTGTATTCCTCTATAATTATGCAGAGACATGTGTGTGTGTGTGTGATGGTTTGTCTGTGCTTTCACATGGGTGTTTTTATTTTGATAGTTTTGAAAATCTGCTAATACAGTCTGTAGACGTATTCCACACAGAGAAATTGCTTTGAAATTAAACATTTTTTCAGGTATGAGTAAAAATGTGGGGTTTTCGAACTGGCATTGTGACTGTAAACATAAGGAACGTGTATTTTATTGTAGAATGAGCAGAACAGGTATTTCAGAACACGAGGATATTAGCTGGTTTGTGGTAGAATTGCTTTTCTAACTCATTTTCTGTAATTAGATGAGAGTGATTGAGGTCAGCAATCTTGGTTTTTCAGCTGCAAGTGTTGCTATGAAATGCTGGCCAGCCCAAGGAATATTCTGTTTGTTTACTTATTTATTTGGGTTTGGGGAACGGTTCAGTAATTTTGATTTCCATCAATCAAATGCCTGCAGAATACTCCTCAAGCTGGGGGAGATCAGATTGAGACAGATAACAGTAGAAAGAGGAAAAGGCAGCAAAGCAAAAGGAAAATCTACAAAACTGTCAGTGGCGTGCAGTGACTTGTTCTATTTTTATCACTTGTTATTTAATAGAAGTAAAAGGGACAGAAACATCTATTGTAGCGCTGTGGAGTTGTCATTTGGGAGAAACATTAACCTGTTTCTAATGTGAGCGAGCATTTAATGTGGGAAAAGGATGATATCAGTGTATTCCGGATGGCAAAACCACCGAGATCCAAATTTCCCACGTTTTAAATGCATACTGTGTGGTAGGATGTCATAATCCTGTGTTCCTTCTGCAGTTTCTTTCAAATACCTCTGCTAAATAAAAAAATGTTTCCCGTGTCCATAGAAAAAGACCCCTTTGCATTAATGATGTTTAGACTGGGTTACAAGCAAACAAATACTGGTTGGTATGAAATAAATCTGCTGCTCTTATTTCTCTGTTTTCCTCTGAAGGGTTGCAAGAAATAGAATTTCCTGTGCTCAGTCTTGCTACATGGCAGCAAACAAATTGGAAAACTGGGAATTGTGTGTTAATGTAATTACACACTGAAATGTAGGGCAGAGCTTGAAAAACTTACAGTGGTTTTCCTTCTCCCTTTGATCACAAGTTAGTTATTTCTGTGTGTGTGTTGGTACAAAATCGTGCAGTAACTCGCTTTATTTCAAAGTTTAAACTTTGTTTCCAGCAGCTGGTTGCTCTTGGCCTTTGAACTTGGGTGTATTCTCTGCACATAACAGGGACTGCAGGCTAAGGCATGCAAATTCTGTGGAGTGTGGCCATTTCTGGGGCTCACTTGAAATTCTGAGCAGGAAGGCGAGGAGAGAGCTGGTGCCATGTGTAACTGCTGATGTAAGTACAGCTGACTGCAGAATGCTCTGGCCTGGTTTTGTAAACCAGCCTGCAGCGTGTCCTTGCCACCTGCCAGGTAGGCAACGACTGCCACAGCTACTCCTCCTAGAGTTTATTTTACAGACTGAACCAGAAGAGCCTGGCACTTGGGCCAAAAATAACCCACTGGAGGAATCCCAGGCTGCTTCCAGTGCCCTTGAGCTAGTTTTGGTCTCAGGCAGAGCTCTGGGCTGAGCAGTGGCTGCAGGTCACGCTGGCACATCCCCTGGAGATGCCTGGGAGGGTGGCAGAGGAAAGGAAAGGGAAATTGCTCCGTGTTCGAGCCTTGCCCCACTCTTTACTCCCAGATCCAAATGGCTGGAAGCCTTTGCAGGGCCTGCAGCTCCTGCCTCCCCCAGATCTGCCTTCCAGCCAGCTGCCAGTCCGCTGGCTCCTCATCAGCAGAAATGGCTCTCACCTTCTCTGCACCTTCAGGGAAGGGACCATTGTATCCAGCAGCTGGAACTGTGCTGTTTTTGGCAACATTCCTATCATCAGAGCTGTTTCATCAGAGTCGGGTCAGAAACCTTTCCGAAGCCCTTCAAGGGTTTGGCTGCTCTAAGACATGATCCTTTCAGCAGTAGTGGCTTTTTTGCCTTTGGTGGTGTTTTTTAATAGCTTTCGCTGTCTTAACCCCACTGAGGGACTATACTGGGGAGTAAAATCAGAGGCCATGTACAGAACTAGTGCAAGTCATGGAATTAAAAAGAGAAATAAAGCCATAAAACAGAAGTAGAAAAAGTGATTTGAGGATGCCAGGGACAGTGGCTCTGACAGGGACAAAAATGGAATGTACTTTTGTGTATCAAACAGGTTATCAAATGAATAAGGTTCATTTCTTGCTTTACAAAAAATAATTTAGTGGGTTGTAGTGTCCTCAGAATTCTGGTGGAATCCATAAAAGGGTAATGCCATTGAGCTCAATATGCAGGCCAAGGGTCAAGTGGGGAGCAGACGGCAGTGCAAGTACCCCAAACACCTCAAATGCTGCAATTCTGAACTAATATGTCAGCCTGGAACTTCCAATCATGATTTTCAGTTACTCCCTGTGTGTGAAAGTGCCAGTGTTGTTCAGCCTGGTAGCTGGATCCATGTCACCCCTGTAGCTCCCCTTGGAGTCATTAGAAATGGTCAGCACATGACCCATCCCTCAGGAGTCTGCTTTCAGCTTCAGCGTGGTGCCTGGTCCTACACCAGGATGTCTTTGGGAGACAAGGGCAGTTACTAGAATTAGTTAAAGAGTTGAATTAGGCTGAGGGGATGTAAAAAGAAAATAGTACTTTTGAGTCTATCCGTGACCTGAAATTTGTTCAGTCACCTCTGATTTGGTTTTATAGGTCACAGATCACAAAACTGGAAGGGGTTTATGTGATCATGCTGTCTGACCTTCTCATGGTGCAGATTACGGCTTTTATATTAACTCACTCCTGTTTGAACTGGATTATAACCAGGAAAAACATTTTGTCTTGTTAAAGACCTGCAAGACTGTAAATGGGATTTGGAAAGCTGTGTCCTGGTCCTGTGATCTAATGGGGCTGGATCCTTTTTTTTTAGTTGTTCTGGTGTTGATCACCCCTTCTTTAAACAGACATATTTTGCTTCTAAAATCACCTTGGCATCTGGAAGTGGACCCTGAGTGTGGCTGAGGCTCCTCAGCTGTGCTGTGTCTGTGCCCCATTTTCCTTCCTGAGCTACTCAGAACTGAAATGTCAGAAAGGAAAAACTCTGAGTTTTAAATCAAATATAAGAAAACACCACATTTATGGTGAGGTTTATTTCTACTGCAGTTTGATCAGCATTATCTGAGGCTAACTTTCCTCAGGCTCCACTAAAATCTGTATCCCTAACGTTGCTGTAATTGTGCCTTTTGAGAGGCTGTGCCCATTGGAAGTATGTGATCTGTGCATTTCAATCATGATTATATCTATATCTACATCTAGGTCTCAGTGTAACAAAACAGGAGGGTTTCGATGGCCACATCAATATCAGGATATTAGGAGACCAATGGTTGCTGCGGTAAGGGATGTGTCAATGCAGCCCCGAGATATCAGGCTGCCCACTAAAGGATGCTACAGAAGGAAAACTGTTTGAAGAGTCTCCCGGAGAGCTCTGGTATTCCTCAAAAGTTAATGTGTTTTCTTTAAATCATTTTTCCACACGAGCCTCAAGAGCTCTCTAAGATTGTCTCAAATGCCACGCGGGATTTCAAACGGCAGAACAGCGGAGCCAGGGCAAAAATAGAGGTAGGACAAGTGGGGAAAGAGATGTGTGCAGGCTCCCAGGGCTCTCTATTCCTTCCATTCACAATGGTGAGAACACAGGAGAAAGAGATGAAAGCACATGAAATAAATGCTAGATTAAAAAGAAAAAACAGAATAGGAAGATAAAATAGAGATTGTTAAGAATAGTCATGAATTATTCCTGAAGAAAATTCCTGTGTTTCCCAAAGTAAATGCAGAAATGAATTAAAAAACCTAGCAGAGAAACCCCTCACCAAAAACCCCCCAAAATCCCTCCCCAAAACTCCCTCCAAGAAACCCAACCCCCCCCCAAAAAAAAGAAAAGGGAAGAGAAGGAAAAATAAAACCCCCATGAAACCCTGAGTGTAATGTAGGTCCTTACGCTGAGCACTTCATCACAAACCTCTTTATGCACCCAATAATTTCCTTTCTGTGATTAGGCTAAAAGCAGACCACAGAGTTAAGACTGATGGCACAAGATTGGGTTTGTAACTTGTGAGTATGTGGATTTTTATGTGCCAGTGTGTATCTTCATCATTGCTTTATGGAAAATAATTAGGTTCAATATAACTCCCATTTGGGGAAGGGAAAAACATCCATGGAACAATTGGATCTGGATGAGGAAAGCCTTCCAAATACAGCTGTAATTTTGTTACTTTTCCCATCATATGAAACAAATATTTGTATTTAGAAAAAACTTCCTATGAATATAAAACTCAGTATTTGCCTGAGCTTACTGATTTCAAGGCTAATATCTCACTTTTAGATTGGCTCAAATAAATGTGAAAAGGGTTAAGTAGGACTATTCAGTAACTGCTGATATTCTCTTTTGAACAGATTTATTACACTGCATTGACTCCATTACTTGCAACTCCTCTTTCTACTGTGCTGAATTTGTATTGACATAATTTTTAACAGCTCAACATACCAGTTTTCAGTCAAACTTCATTATTTATAGGAATTAAGTTGATGTTATGTTTTCCTTTCAATATACAATGGTTTGACAATTTAAGAACTGAAGCTTCACTGAAGAAATTTGTTTTAATGCCTTATGAATACTCTGATTTTAATAACAAGGTACTACTGTCAGAACTTTGTGAAAATTGATCTGGTAATATTCAGCCTCTTTAAAAGGAAATAGTATCATCCCAGAGGCCTGTTTGTTGTCAAATTATAGATGAGGCTTGATAAAGGGACAGGCTCTGAAGCGCAGAGCTTTGTAATGAGTGTAATATTTCACACTGTATTTCACACTGCTCACGATGTTTCATGCTGGTGCTGTCACTCCATTTATATCTCAATCTCCTGGGCTGGCTCTGAGACTTTCCTGTGGAGTTCAGGGTAAGATGCAGCTTTTGCAGTCAAGGTCTTGTCACACTGTGGAAGACATTTTCAGAGTAAACACTTTGAGTATTTAAATCAGGTCTCCTTGGGATCTTGGACAGAGATTCCAGGGAATCCAAAGCTAATGATACTACCTGAACCTTCTCTGTCACTCCCTCTCTATTTAAATAAGCTGGAGATTTTTATTTCTGCAGTTCTATTTCACTGCTGGATGTCCTGCATGGCCTGGGACACCTCGTGGTGTCCAACAAGGCTGTTTCCTTAGCAAATCTCCATTCTGCTTTGATTTTTTTTTCACTTACCCATTCTGTGCATCTTGATAATTTCATCTGCAGCTTTTGAAGCCAAAAGCCTGTTTTCTCTTCCATTTTCTAGGCAGTGTTGCTGAAGTAGTTGTTCAGAATCATTTGTAAAAGGCAGGATTATGATATCGCCTTGATTCAGAAAAAGTTGCAGGGTAAATGTTATCCAGCCAAGTGGCTCTAATTGGGTGAAATCCATGCTGAATGAAAACAATGAAAGATTTATTGAATTGAAGATTTACAGCATTAAGATTGTTTTATCTGTGTATGTGTAGAGGTAACGCTGGTTTCTCTTAATTATATATTTCTGCTGACTCCAGAAGTTCAGATTCTGTCCCTCCTCCCATGTTATTCTCTTACCAAAAACCCCATTACTTGATAAACTTCCATTCTCTCTGCATAATCTTTTGCATTATAGCATTTGCAGCTTGGGAAACAGCCTCTTACATCTCTTTGGAACATCCAAGGTAGCAAAATTTAACATAAATTCTGTGATGCGTTTTCAGTTTTAAATGTGCCTTATCAAATCTGTAATTCAACACAAATCAGTTATTTATCCTGAAGAATTTACTTGTTGCTCCTGAAAAAAGCCTCCCAAATACAGGCTTGGTCGTTTGTCCTTTCTTTTGGCTTCCCCCTCAGCCAGGAGCACTCCTGGCATTTCAGGCAGCAGGGTGTATTTGTAATTTGCCCTCAGGGATTATAACAGGCTAAAATTAATGTTTTCATGTGCATTGCTTGTCCTCTTCCTGCATTTCCCGCCTATGGGAAGCCCAATCCCTCTGCTTGTCCGTGTAGCACTTGTCCAGATATCTGGGGTCACACCTTGCAAGAAACCAAAAGACAGAATTTTTGTTAGTTGAGATTTATCCTTCTTTTGAGGGCTAAGCTTTTTATTTTGGGTCAAAGCCTGGCTTATCTTGCCAGCTTCATTAACACTCTTGAGAATGCCAGGTGCTAAAGAGCTCTATTTTTGCTGTGCAGATCAAGTGTGTCTGGTTTCTTGTGGCCTATTTTTACATAATTCTTCATTCCATGGCTTGGAAAAGCTGTGAAGGGAATGAAGAGATTGCAAATAGCTAGAGAAAACTGCTATGTTATTATTACAGGAAAATAAAGGGGAGGATCTGTCTGTGAGATTGCATTTCTTAGAGGGCATGGAGTTAAAATTAAAGGCAGGAAATGATGCATATAAAAACAAATAAAATAACAAGTAGAATGGTACATTTTGTTAGCTATATTTCAGCAATCAATTGACTATTTCCAGATAATTCCATAAAAAATGCCTTTGAATAAAGGATTCTCAAGTACTGGTGGCTCAGAAATTTCCCCCCTTATCCACAGGTATTCCAGGGCAATTTTATTTAGCATTCAGTATTAAGCAGTTACTTGAAGAATGTGAGATGCTGAGAAGCCTGGTGCCTCTTTCTCCCTGATCTGCTCTGGGGGGTTGTGCTTAAACCCTGTGGTTCCCTTGTCTTAAAAATGAATAGGAGTTAGGGATCTTGGAAGGAGGAAAGGAGATGCTCTGGTCCTTTGTGAGCAGCCCCCAGCCCACACAGGGACTCTGGCACTGACCTGGCTGCGGGGGCAAGCGCCAGGGTCCTGCTCTGTGGCACAGTTGATATTCCTGGGCTGGAAACCCAAAAAACCAGCAGAGAACCACTTGCAATGACCTGCAGTGTAGCAGAAAGGCAAGAAAAAGTTCCTTGAACTGGAACCAAGAAAAAATTTGAAGGCAATCCCAGAAGTTTTTGACATGTGCTCAGAGGCAGCCCCTGGGAGGCCACAGACTGGAAGCCATAGCCCCGAGCTTAGTTTTGGACTGTGTGTAACTCCAAAAGCCTCCAAGCGGGGAGGTTGTTGGTGTAGCCTGACAGCATCAGTGTGGCTTGAGGAATTCTTGGAATGAGGTAATTTGTCTGCCCCAGCCATGCACAATCAGTGCAGTGGTAGTACATCTGTGATCAGCTGTAGCACCCAGAGCCTGCTATTCAGCCCCTCGCACTCAAATCCTGGATTGGATTTGGCTAACTACTAATTTCACCCCAAATAAAGATACTATCATTTTTTCAGCTGATTGCATCTTGCCTGTTCGGGATCACTTTCCCATTTAATTGTGTTTTCTTTCCTGTTTCTTTCTTCTGTTGTCACCTTTCCTCATTTTCCTTTCACTTCTGTCAGTGCCAGCTCTCTGTGGTGTTGCACCTCTGGGCTCTCCCAGTTTTTTGCCTGGGTTATTCAGCTTCTGTTCCCCTGTAAGATACAACAATTTCTTGTGTCTGAGGAAGTTGCAATGATTTCTGCATATGTTGGTTTTTGCTTCCCTCAAGCAATTCTGTACAAAACGGTAAGATTATTGGGATAAGGACAATTATACCCTCATCCTAAAAGAGAGCAAGGCTGAATTCCAGCCCTGTGCAGGGTAATCTTTGCCACCTCTTCAGAGCTTGACTGATCCAAAGCTAAAACTCTTTTTCTTTTGCAAACACTTCTTTGACTGGATCCAGGAACTTCTGCATTTTGTAAGTTCTGTGACTTTAGATTGGAGTTTAGGAATTAAAAGTAGTTAAAAGTGATCCCAAGAGTCTGGTGACTATTCCTTTCCACTCTGTACTTAGGACAGAATATATTTGATCTTCTGATCCATTAGCATAACAATGTTTCTTCAGACATCTTCATAAGCAACAGAGGAACATTCTTACGTGTGAAGTTAGCCAAGAGAGACAAAATAATATAGGAACTAATCTGATACTGTTTATTTCAACTAAATGAAAGCAAATTTCATTAGCTAGATTGCTAATATAGGACATGCTTTAGGTTTTTAACACAGGACTGTGTTTTCCTTTTTGTCACCTTTTTGTGTGGGGGTTTTTTCATTGCTGCTTTGGCTTTGCATGGTGGGAGGACATACATTTTCTCATGATGGTGGGATGGAGAAGGTTTTCCCTTTCATCGTCTTTCCTGACGAAAACTGAAGCTTGAAGCCACTCTACCTCCAAAGCTGGTGGAGCTTTCTCTCCTTTCTTTAAAGTGAGGGAGATCTAGATGAGTCAAAATCCCTGTGGGCTAACACTGCATCTCATCCTTCTGTGGAGTCCAAGCTCTTATCTTACAAAGTACATTTCAAAGTTACATACTGGCAGAAATTCTATGCAGTTAAACGTAATTTTTGGTGTGTCCAGAGATTGGGAGGGAACAGTGCTTGGGAAGAACTTTTTGATCAGATGGTAGACTTAACAGAATTTGGGATTTGTTTGTTGTTTTACTTTTATTTTCTTGTTTCTGAAAACCCCCCCACTGTGAAATTATCCAAATGCAGTTTGTGTTTTTGTCCACCCATGGCTGTGTCCGAATCACCAGCTGCAGTTCGTACTGTGCCAGCTGAGGAGGGAGAAAGTTCAAATGACAGAGGGAGTTTTCCTGGTGTCTAAACTCTGTTATGCAAGTGACAAATCGTGTTCTGCGTTAAAGAAGTGTAAATCTGGATAAAAGCTACTGAAATTATTGCGGATTTAGGCTAGGGCCTTATCTTAGGGTGTGTTTGGGTTTCCTGTTGGAGGAGAAAAAAGACAAAGTCTTTTTTTTTTCCTGGTAGCTGCTGGGCTGTGTCCTATGTCATCTGAAAGATAACTGTGCAGATTTTAAAAATCTGCTTCTCTTCTGCTTTGTGAAAAAAAGGTGAAAAAAAATGGAGTAAGCTGGGAGTAAGGAGTTGCTTAAAAGCCATTTATTTATATTTATTATTTGGAAACAACATGTTCTAGACACAGGAAGATGAACTCTAATGGACTTCTGATATCCAAATGTTGGTACTGATCTGGAGCTGCATGCAAATCGAAATGTAAAATTTGGGGAATCTTTCTGCCATAGCTCTTTCTGAAGGAGCAAGCTGCAATGACATAAGCTTTGCATCCAGTTTGCCTGTGTTACACCAGCATATGGCTCCGACACTTTGCTCCCATCCCTAACAAAACGGGCTCCAATTTTAGAACGTCCTTTACTGCATCTCCACTTTTTGTTTTTGCTAGATACTTCGAGGGTTTGGTTTTTTTTTTTTCATTTGCAGCATTTTAATAATCATGCTCAAGTCCATTAAGCTTTGCAGGAACTAGAAAGAAATAGGAAAACAATGAGTCATTAAAATACATATTATGGAGGATTAAATTCCCCATTCTGGTTGAATTGCTCCCAGGCAATAAGGGAAGGTCAGGCAAGTATCATACCGTGGTAAAGAAGTCTCAGAATTCTAGCAAGTTTTTTCTATGGTTTTTTTCTTTCTTTTTTTTTTTTTTAGCACTCCTAACATTTGGCTTTGAGAATACCAAGCCACCTCTGCTGGATGTGCTTTTCCAATGGCTTTGGTTTGGTGTTAAATAACATTTTAGAGTTGCTTACTCCTGATGTGGCAAGGTGGGAATGGGTGGCTTAAACGGATCAAATCCAGATCAGTCTTTTCTCATTAGATAAAGAATATTTTCTGCAGAGCTGGATATCTTTCAGTAACATCAAACTGAACATGCAGAGTCAAGATTTACATGTGTGTAAAATAAAGCCATTAGGGCTACCTTTTTGTGTTGTTTTGTTTTCCCTGCAGCCACGTAAAAATATCAGTGGAATTAGCACCGACCCAAATGAAGCTTGAAATCGAAGTCAGATTTCTGTCTACTGATAGTCAAGACTTTCTCTTTTACTGCAGAAAATTTGGAATAAGGTCATTTTAGTTTAAATGTGAAGAGAGTTCTGAAGTATTTGCAAAATACTTGGGTACATATTTCATCTCCTTTATTTCTAGGATGCCACTGCTTTGTATCCTGGGTCAGCAGTTGAAACAGCAGATTTTTAATTATTCAACCTAAATGAACAATCAGTTTAATTTTAAGGATGTGTTTACAATGTGCCAGTGACATAAATAGCTTATTGCAAAGGATTTTTTAAGCTTTCAGTTGATCTGAAATTTAGGGGTAATTTTTGGCAAGGAAATACCTCCAGTCTGTGGAATATTTATTATAACTGTAGTGAAAGCATCACCACTGAAGGACCAAATTAGAGATAGCATTCTTTGGGGGTGTGCTTGGGCTTGGGCTTCCTGAGGAGGAGTAGAGATCTCTGTGGAAATCTTCCAGAAGGCCCCATGGCAGTAGAGCTTTGGTCTGGATTAGATGGACATTAAAAATGTCTTGGTTACTTTCCATAAAGGAAGGGCCCAACCCTGTTCTCTCTATCCTGGGCTCCTGTTTCCCTTGGCTGAGTGGTATCTGTTGCTACAGAATCACTACAACACAGGGAATTTCACCCAAAATCCATGAAGGGAAATGCAATTAAGTCACCAAATTCTTACTGGAGCAATTTTTCATCACGAATTCTGGGTGTAGGAACATTTTTTTTCCTCATTTTAGCTGGAATATCTGACACTTAGAATTTTTGTTCCTTAGGCTTTCTGATAGTCAAATATATTTCTGAAAGGACTGCAAATATATACGACCCTAATGGATTTCTTTGCTACCTAGAGTGAGGCCTATCTGATTTTTTATTCATTACTTTACACTTTATAGTTTTATGGTTATGACAGGAACGTTTTCTGCTTTCTGTCATTTTGTAATTTCCTGAAATCAGGTCTAGAGTAGCCAATTCCAACCAGTTCCACTGAATTGAAAGTTATTTTACTGTGGAAAACCTGTGGGGAAAAACTAAACACAAACAAAACTGTAATGGTTTTCCTTAAAACCAGAGGGGTTAAAGCTATTAAATTCTGATAAAGAACATTAATGCATGGAGCTTACAACCACCTGAGTGTTTACAACCACTGTGATGATAAGTTCAGGCACACGGAAACACTTCATAACATAAGATTGATGTAGATTTCATGGAGAATTTATCCAGGGTAATTTGTATAAACTTGCAAGAATTATGCATCCCTCTCCTGTTCACATTAGCCTGGAAGTAATGGTGGATAACTTCAAAACAACTGACTGGGATGGAGGCAAAAAATGAATTTATTCTTTCTGAACTTAATGTATATTCCTAAAGATAAAAAAAAAAATTGCTGTAAATCATGGCCTAAGATATTTCCTGTGAAATCTCAATATTGGAAATGAAGGTGGTGACAGCAATAACTTCTTCCCTCTTAAAAAACTGGAGGCTTTGTTCTGTATAACTTTATTTTGCCTGCCCAAAGTTTCACAAGTCAGATAAAGAATGCAGATGATTGTAGCCAGTGCTAGAATGATCACAGGCTAACAACAACAACAACAATAATAATAATAGTAATAAAGAACCAGACTTTCTCAGGTGTGTGCCCAAGGACCCCCCTTCATTGACAAGGAGTGAGAATCTACTTGAATAAAAACTGAGCAAGTTCCTTCTCCAAGCATGGCCACAGGTCAGTGCTTGTGCCACCAGGACAGAAAGAGGCCAATTCCCAGGGCCAGCCGCTGGGACTGGGGTTGTAATGATTTGGCTGCTCCCACGGGAGGCTCCAGTCGTGTGGAGGAGTGTCAGGAGTTGTGAATGATCCTCGTTCTCAACTGCTTTCCCATGATTTGCATTTGCTTCCGAGCTGCTTAACCACGGGCAGATTATTTCAATTTTCCTGGTGAATAATGCATGAGGGTGTATAAGTGGATGTTCCTTGGCTGAGTGGGCTGCAGATTAAAAGTGTCAGCTCCTTTGCAGCATTAATGTGCATTTCTTTCTCAGGTTAAAGCTGGAGAGAACCTAGATATGCTTTTTTTGGAGAACTCCTACAAATGCCAAAATATTGGCAACATTTGCTTTTTCTCTTCTTTTCCCCTTGACTACCTGTTATTTGAATGAAAAAGCCAGTTGCCAATTTTCCAGCACAAGCTTACTTTCCTTGGGACTCCCCCTCAGGATTTCAATGCCATGTTGTTGTACCTGCTGCTTGAGCTTCCTGGAAACGATCAGGAGCAGGGTTTTTTTTATTTATTTCTTTGTCGCTCCTGTCAGCTCAGAACACTGATTCCTTCTCACTCCTCCTTCTTGCTCTTTAGTATGTCCCAGAGGGGTAATCTGGAGTATCCTATCCTGCTCTAGCAGCCTTGGGGCACAGAGAGAGGCAATTCTTGTGTGTAACATGTGGAATGCTTCATGGAGGTAGAGCCAAACACATTAAATGCTGTAATAATTGAAGTAACACTTCAACCCACCATGATCCACTTATTAGAAAAACCTCTTCAATTTTTTCCTTTATTAATTTATTAAGGGGCATTTAAGTATCTTATTGTACACTTGTTTCAGTCCCTGGATTATGCAGATATTTCCTTCTTTTTCAGCTTATTGGAGAAATACCCTTTGATGCTCCAGATTTCTAGAAAATTAAAGCACAACTGTTGCCCTTGTTTGCTTGTGGTTAGGCTCGTATTTATAGCACATTTGTTCAAGATCATAACTGGATCCCTAAAACATCAAAACTCTGAAACTCATGGGCCATTCTAAACAAAATATTTAAGGGCTGATTTACGCACAATAAATACTTTAGATAATGGTGTTTGATATGAGAGTCCTGTGGGAGCGTGGTTAAAAAGAGCTTCCTGAAATACGGAATCATGCCTCTGAACAAAGCAGTCTTCTAAAGCAGAACTCTTCCAACCTCCCCAGCTGTAACAATATTCCTTGGAGTTACAGATGTCCAGACATGGACTGCAGCAGAGTATGTTGTAAAATAATACTTTCAAACTCAGCTTAGCCTGACATTTTAGGAGATAGAAGATTGAAAGCGTGTGAAATTGTAAGGGGTGCGTAGTAAACAAGGCACTGATTTGTGCAGCTGCTTAAAAAGCAGAGAGAGATTAATAGCTACAATAACAGAATGCCCTAAATATTTAAAACCAGTCCAATGAGTATTTTGTGAACTTCTTGCAGTATTTGGTGCTGAAAATTGCAGAGAAAATACTCGGGCTGGTTTCAGGTTGTAAAATACAAATTCTCAAAACCCAACCAAGGAATAACAGAGAGGAAACAGGGGGAAATAATTTTGAGGTTGTGATTTCAGTTTGAAATAATTCCAGCACGTGCTTTGTGAGCTGTTTTTGTGCTGGTGCTGCTGCGCTTCCAGGGAAGGGGGTGGTGCTGGTGTCTTGTCCCCCACTGTGGATGTTGGTCCCTGACTTGCACATTTGTTGCTCAAAGCAGCGTTTCTTTGTTCCAGGTATATCACTAAGATATTCCAGGCTTCCAAGTCCTGTGCCAGCCTTAATCCCATTTAATGCTTTTCCCAGCCTTCCAGTTCCTCACTCTCATTTCTTCATTTCATGCTCAGACAGGGACAGCAAAGCAGGAGGAAGTAAGAGGAAGTGGAGTTTGCTTCCTCATCTCCTCCAAATGCTTGTTCTGTCCACTTTTCCATCTTCAAACCATGCCATCAGAAGAGCTTTGCTTTCATGGGTTTCTGCTTTCAAATTCTCCCCTTAAAATGGAATTCTGACACCTAACTTCTTTTTGATGTTGCCTTCGTTCCTTTGCCCTTCTTGAAGGATCCAGCTTTCCATATCCAAGTAGAAGTCCCTGGAATCCGTTGCTGTCAGGTAAGGGTTAAGCCACAGTAATTTCTCTGTTTGGGGGCAGTAGGAGAATGGTCTGATTTTGGTGCTCTTCTTCCTGGTAAAGGAAAATCAGTGAAACGTGGAACACTTCGGGAGCACAGCTTTCCCACAAGGAAAGGTTTCACAGACCCATAATCAGTTGACTTGAGCTAAACTTGGTGGTAAATAAAGAGGATTTCTGGGAAGAAATTCTTCCCTGTGAGGTGCTGAGGCCCTGGCACAGGTTGCCCAGAGAAGCTGTGGCTGCCTCATCCCTGGAAGTGTCCAAGGCCAGGTTGGAGCAAATTGGGATAGTGGAAGGTGTCCCTGCCCATGGCAGGAAGATGGAACAAGATGATCTTTAAGATTCCTTCCAACCCAAGACATTCTATGATGCAATTAAAAATTTTGGGCTCAAAATGACTCCAAACTGCACATTTGGCCTTCAGAACATTGACATGATGGATGGAATAAAGTGTGTTTAGTGTATTCATCGTGACTAACAGAATAATCTTCCTAAAATGTTTTATATTGCACCAGTACATATGAAATCATTTATCTAAAGCAGTGATTAAATTCTGCATGACCCCAGTCCCTGTGCCAAAGGAGCCATGACTTGAGATGCTTGAGAGCAAACCCTCACTTGTTTTAAAAGTGGTGTTCTGCAAGGAGTACTGAATATTTAGATTGTCAGGAAACAATAATGCAGTTCAGCACCTCACCTCCCAGTTTTCTTGCAGATGACACTTCAGCAAGGATTCTGTGTGCAGGTAGGCTGCTCCATGTGGGCCTACCTTCCTTTTTACCTGGGAAAACTGGTAAATGTGCAGCAGAAAAAGGACAGGCATGGTTAGAAAACTTCTGCATAAAAAAGAGGAATGTCTTATTTCCATGAGTACAGATAGGATTCTTTTTTTCCAGGCTCTTTTAATGGAAATGGTTATTGCTTAATATACAGATTTATTTTACTTTGTTTTAGTGTATTGATGCTTTAATGTGATTTGCAATGACTCGAAATTTCACTGAACACTGTAAGCTGGAATTTTTCTAATTATCAAAAAAAAGAACTCCATATTTTTTCCTCAAAGTCAACAGAATTTGGGCATTGAAATCCTTTAGATCATCCCAGCTTTGGAATTTAATTGATCAGTGGTCTTGATGCTGCCCTGGCTTTTGCAAGGTGTCTGCACAAGCCATGCAGAATTCCAGGGAAGATGGCTGTAGAATATACAGGCTCAAATTTATTCCTGTGAAATGTTTATCAAGAACAGTTTAGATGAGGAAAGCTTACATAAAGAGTTCCTGTGGTATGCCTACAGCAAGCCCACTTTTCCATGGACATGTGTCCAGACATCTGGGAATGTGCATATCCATTTTTCATGGTGCAGTGAGTGACAGAAGCCATTTTAGAGTAATTAAGTTCTCAAAACTTGAAAGAAAATCCTTCCAATTCTTTAGAAAAGAACAGGAAATCTGAGATTTTTCAGGGTGCTGAGTATTATCAGAAGAATAAAGGGAATGTTAAACATACTTTGTGTCATTTTAGAGGTTATTTACTCTTCTGACACTTTAAATCTGCTTTATCACCTTGTGGATCTGAGTTCCAGAAGTGAGTGGGACTAAGTGTTTGATTCTGGATCAGAGGAATTATTTCCAGAACTTAAATGCATGTTGGAGTATCAAAAGCCCCACTCAGAGTTCTCTTGAAACCCAAAGAAACTTTTAAAATCAGCAGGGATGGATTAGCCAGGACATTTTCCATGATGAGTGTAAGACATGCTTGAGATTCCTTGTTTTCCTTGATGCTCGTGCAGTACATTTTGGAGGAATAAATCATATGGGATAAGTGTTGTGTATTATGGTTTAATTTCCTTCTCTATTTGGAGATAAGTCACTTAAATAGGGGAGAGACATTCAGTTAGAAAAAATGAGTTATTATCACGTGTGTCGGAAAGAAAGAAATAATTTCTCCGTGTGTAGTTGCACGTTGCTGCAGGAAATTGTCAGGATGAAGATTCCCTTGGACTGGTGTTCATGAAGACTGACAGTGCCTGGAAACTCCAGTACTGTAAGGGCTGACAGCTTTTAATTTGCCTCTGCAGCCTTGACCCACTCAGAGCTGTTCAGGTATTTCAAATAGCACCTTTCTCAATTTTGGAGAAGACGAGGAGAGTCTGGAGAAGAGTTCGGTGAAGTCAGCCCAACATTTAATGAAAATGTTTCAGTTTGTCGACCCTGTCAATCCTGTGCAGTGTCCTCTGCTCTTTGCCCAAGGTGGGAAGCTGTTCTCCATCCTGGAGACCTGGCAGTCAATCCCCAACCTCTTGCCATTGTTTGCTCACAGCTCCCCTTAGAACTTCCTTCTCTGGTCTTCCCCAATGTGTTTTCAATGCATTTTACGTTATTTCAGCCAAAGTGGTGCTGTGCTGTAACACGAATGTTTGAAGCCTTGCCTCTGAGCCCCAGCGAAGATGAAGGAAGTTTTCAATGCTGTTTGATTAGGTTTTGTGTTTCTTGGTTTAGAGTTACCATGCAGTGACCTTGGAGATTTTTAAAACTCTTTTTTCAAACTGTGGCATAACGAGGATTACAGGCTGTCAGAATCAAATTGTGCTGCATTTCCTACCATGGTTACAGGCTTTGTAAAGGAATGTATAGATGTACCCGCTCTGGTTTTATTAGAAACTGGAAATTATCTTGAGGACTGCTTAGCTCTGCTTAGTTTTATGACATTTTTCTGTTCTTGTCAGAAGCTGCTGTGACAATTACTTAACAAGGAATTAAAATCTCAGGGGTTCCTAATTCCACTCCATCTTTAACTGATAAATTGTTCATAAACACACAGTATGTGGCATCACCTTTCATCTATAAAAAAGGCATTGAGAGCTGATCTACTTCCTAAAAGGATGAATGTGCAGAGAAATTTATACAAAATACTGAAAATGAAAAACACAAACCAGGTACCAATCTGCAAAACTGCTAGACTTGTTTCCACTAATTCATATCTCTTTAGCAGCTTTCAGCTGATCTAGGCTTGACTTAACTGGTGGTTTAGTAGTTCCCTGAGCCCAGCAAGCTCTTAGATCAGCCCTCCCTGTCTCAGGACACAGTGACTGAACTGTCCCCATCTCCCAGGCATCCCTGATTGATGGAATGTGAGACCCTCCTGGGGGGCTCTGGTTTAATTAGCGCAGCTTTGAGTCAGCCCCCAAAGGAAGGAGCACAGCACTTGCCCAAAGTGGATTTTGTCTCCTTCTTTTCCGTGCCCATGTGCCAGAATCGTGACAAATGGGAGGAGAAAGATGAGCCTTGCAGAAGCTAATGAAGGCACAGTTTGGACCACTGAGGCTGGGTAGTCACAAATCCTGCTCAGTTATTGAAAACAAGTGACAACGTTCCAGTAATGGCTTCCAGGCTGTGAAGAGCCTCCTGCATTTTCAGGAGCTTCTCGCTGGGAGTGAGGCAGGTTACACCAGGACACATCTTTTGATATCCTATGACATTATGCAATGCACCCATCAGGTTGCATCATCATTGAAACGCTGTTCAGTTCATGTCTTTGCCTTGCATTAAAGCTTAATCACAAAAAAAAATTGTACTGTGAGAACAAACCGATTCCTACCGGTCTTCCTTCTGCACTGGTTTGAAAAGCTTGGCTAAACAGAGGTGGAAACCTTTCAGCTTGGCTTTTACCTTTTTAACCTTCTCAGTATTTTGTTTTTCAGAATTTAGGTGGAGAAATAAGATTTCCTAAAGAGCTGGAGTAGTACAACAGCCAGTTGAATCTTATTTTTCTTTCTTACTCTCTTCTGACAGAGTTTTGAGTGGGTGTTTGCATCCTGTTTAGCCTTCCATCTCCCAAGCATTTCAGTTTTCCCCTGGGAGACTTTTTGCACGTTCCAGTGCCCCTCATTGTTCAAACTTTAAATCAGTAACATTTGGATGCCACGTAAAGACATAATAGGATTACCAAATTTAAAAAAGAGTAAAAATTAGAAGTCTTTTTTCATGGTAGTCCTTTTATGTTTGAATGGAGACGACGTTCAGGACAGCACCCAAGCTCCTAGGTGATCACAGCAAATCACAGGGTAGTACCAATTCTGCTTCTGTGGGGTTTTTTGCCACTGCTTTAGTGGCTTTTTACTCCACTCTGTGATTCTCTCTCTCCACATTTGCTTCTGTGTAATGCCTGTGGGGAATTTCAGCAGTGACTTGCACAGTGAAACAGCATCAGTGAATTATTTAAGATAAGTATAGTCACTTTAGCGTGATTTAATAATTAAAAAACTCTTTTAAAGACAAAGTCAGCTCCACAGAGAGCTGGGGTAAAGAACTGAGAACCTTTGTTAGAGAACTGGTGGCTGTGGCCAGGAGCCCTGAAGTTTATGGACTACTGTAAAATTGTCACCTCTGACAGCTACAGGGACTGGCTCTCAAGTGGCTTGAAAGTCTCTGGTGTCTTATTTATTTTCATATCCCTCAGTAAATTCAGACATAAATTATCATTGCACCTTCAGACTGTTAAAACAATACCTCTTTCTTCTTTCCATTGCTGTCTTCCAAATAATTGTTTAATGATGTAAATTAATAGCTTCAATCTGCAATTTTAAATAAGGAAATGTTATTAAAAACCCAGGCTTTTTATATAAAATGTGGAATTTTCACTCTCACTGTGTACATGCACACATATATTGAGTTAGAAAAGCCTCTGGCTAGCATTTTATTTTCCACATCCATGGGTATAAATCCCTGAGAAGCCCAGTGTAAATTGGGATGTTGGCTTTGGATTACAAACAGCTTCATTTATGGAACCACACAGAGAAAGGTATTGCCTGAGGAGCTGAAAATATTTTATTTCCCTGAGAAAACAAAGTGGTTGCTATGGGACAGAAAATGATCTAATGATGGCTTTCACAGAGACATGCAACTGGACAGAATTAGAATATTCAAATCACAGTGGGCAAAAATGTTGGTTTTTCCAGGATGTATTTGTGGAAGATTTTTCTTAGTGTAGGTCTGGATACTTTCAAGAAAAATGAAGAACTAGGTATTTTTCCATAGGGTACGATTTAATTGTTGTTTTTTTTTTCTTTCCAGTCCTCCTAGAATACTCTGCAAATGAAACATATTTGTTCAGTCAAACTGCTTTTAAATACCTGTGGAGAAAATGCTAGTCCTTTTGAGTGCTGAATGATGATGTTTTGAGGGGTCACCAAGCACAAATAATGTGGGGGGTTTTGTGTGTGTAGCAATATAATGAAAAATCTAAGCAATGAGTAAAACTAATGAATTTAACTACAATTAAGCACCACGTGGTAAGGGGCATAGAAACCCCAGATCTCTACAGGTGGTTGGTGCCTAATGGTGTAAAAAGGTGTATTTTGGAATATTTGGGGTTTTTTTAACTGGTTGTAGGCCTGTGCCCCAGTGAAGTTTATCTTTCAGAATTCAATTAAATGGACTTAGAAAACTCCTTCAGTGGTGAATCCAGAAATCACACATGAGCCATGTTACCTTTTGCTCCTTGGTCTGGGAATACACACAACAGTGCTTGCTGGATTTTGCTCTAGCACTGGAGTGCTTTTGTTACTTACATGAATTACTTAGCACTTGTACTCTTCTAAAAAATGAATTTAGTGTCCTTGCCAGCTTATTAAGGACACTAATTTTTAATGCCTGTAGATTAGTAAGGAGTAAGTGCCTTCCTAAAAAAAAAATTATTCTTGAAGGAAACAAAACCTAAAGTTGTTTTATAACACTTGTCCTCATCACTTTTTTCCCCATACTAGCTTGAGGACCTTAGAGGTCTTTATTATCCAAAGAAATTTCTGCTGTGGTCATGCTTGAAAGTCCCCCTGGCTGTGTGTACCTGGCATGACTGCATGCAAAAATTGCCGCTTTGGATCATCCTGCTTTTGGCATGAACAGCTGAGGATGTGATCTTGCAGTATGACCAGCTTTCTGGGATCCTCCCAAATTCCCTGAGAGTTCCTAGTGTGTAGTGTCAAGCTAGGTAAGTCTTCCTAGTGCTAGTTAAGAGCTTTTTCTCAATGTGCTGTGTTTTGAAAAGTTCCTGAAGCCCACAGGCCTGGGGGAGGGACCATTTGCTGTTGGGCACGAGGGTGATTTCTGTCCCTGTGTGTGCATGTGCCTGTCTTCTCGGAACTATCCATCTGTGATTATCACCATCAGGATTAAAGTGCTGCCTTGTTTTTATTTCCTATCTCCTTTTCCATTATTTTCATGTTGTTTAAACTGTCCCCTAAATTTTGTCTCATGGTAAACCTTAGATTCCTGTTTAACTACTTCAGCCCTCCTTCTCAATCTCCTTCCTCAGTTCATTCATTTCTGAAGCCATGGTGGTGTTTTCTACCAGCAAGTTTCCTGAGCTTTCTGCCTTTTGTGTGCAGTTAAATGCTTACGGGGTCCATTCGTCACTGCTAACACAGTCCCTAGGTCTTGGGGTTTCTTTTCTCCTCTCCTTTCTCCTGTCTGTGTTTGCAGGTCTTTTCTTTGCAGTGCTCCCTGTTAGAGAAGACGTGTTTCTCACCTGGCATTAACAGTGCTGTGTTGGGAGGTTTGTTCTGTCCCTGACTTTAGGCATGACCTGCGCCGGGTAGGTCCTGAAAATGCAGAATACTGAGAGACGTCAAGGTGTAAAAACCAACAAAATGATTGTAGTTAGGAGACAGCTGCTTCCCCCTCTCCTTTTTGCTGTCATGGAGAGTGGCAGAAGAGATAAGAAAGATCAGTTGGAATTACAAAGGTTTTCCCAACCGTAATAGTGCATAGCAAAAGAATCCCTGACAGTTCACCCTTTGAGGAACACACATGAAGGTTAAAATTGGTCAGTGAGGCTCAGGTAGTGATATTCGAAACCAAAATCCACACTGAGGCCGAGTAAGGTGTTGCTAACGGGAGAGAATCTGTGTTTTGTTTCTGATGTTATTTAGCACCCAGCAATACCTGTTTTCAGATAAGGCAGTCCACTCCTGGCAGTTAAGGACAAGAAAATCTCCTGTAGTCTCTTCTAATTATCCTACAAAGGTCCATTTCTCTGGTTCTGGAGCAGTCCTGGCTTGCATCATTCATATGGTTCTGTATTTCCTGACTGAAATCCTGGTCCCTTTAGAGTCCAGAGCAAAACAATAAATCACCTGTACTGGGGCTAGGATGTAAACAGCTGTGTCTTTCCCTTCATTCATTACTTAACAACCCACAGAATAAGAGGTGCCTCTGTCCCAGTGTCAGAACTCTGTGACTCTCACTGGATTCCCAGAGCCTTTACTTTTCACAGTCTTTCCTACATAAATGCAAATCACTGCTTACTCCTGCATCTTCACTATTTCCTGTATTGCTTTTGGCTGCTGAATGGCTTGATTAATCCTGAAACTGGTGCCTGGTGTTCAGACCCTGAGTCAGATTTCAGGGATTGCACTTCCCTCCCTCGTGCAGCACCGCAGTGTACGCTGCCTCCTGCTTTGTGTACTGCATGCCGTGCACTTCCCTGAGTCGTGGAGCCCTGGCACTCCTGAGCATCTGGCAGCAGTAATGCCTCTTCATTTGCTCCATTGGAAAATCCTCCAGATTATATCTCCCAGATTCGCTGGGAGCCACTGGAGTTTCGCTTGTATTTTCTTCCTGTCTTCCAGTCCTTCCACCTCCACTTGTACTTTATTTCTCAGATGTGTCTAAGTCCTGTGAGCCCCATTTCTTTCTTCTCCTTGTCTGCATATAATTCCTTTGATGTTCCTTCCCAACACAAAGAGAATCATGGTCTTAGCCAGGCGGACTTAGGGTGAGTCATCTCTAAATTTCTTGCAAAATTCTTGACCAGGAAAGATAAGTTAAAACTCCATGGAAAATTTACTTGAGGGGGTTCTATAGAAGTTTTCCTCAGCTTTTAAATTTCCATATATTCTTCTGTTTTACCACCCTCCACCAGCCATCACCCAGCTGAGGGAATGATTTTAGGCTTTTCCTGACCCCCCAGTGGGAACTTGACACAGGGAATGAGAATAGTCTGTGGCTGTGTTTCTGTCCCCTGTTGTAACAGAGGTGTCCTGGGGACTGTGGTCACCTCTCTTTTGTTTAAAGCAGTGGCTCCTCAGAAGCCAGAGCTGCTGGGCATGCTTGTACGATTGTTCCCAGTGAAACTCTCTGGTGTCCACTGCTGGAGCTGAGGGCTGCATATTCCCTTTGGATTGGGTCTCTAGCAAACAAAAAATATTGCAAGTGATTTGAATTCACTTCTCAGCTGAAGTTTCCTAATGTAATACCTGAAATGCATATCTGCTGTCACCCTGTTTTATGTTTTCTGTCTTACCTGTTTTCTTCTCTGGATACACAGTGTATTCTTCAGGCACTTCATTTTGTTTATAAAGATGTGCCATTTATTCCTGAAACATCTCATGCCTGAATTGTGCCCTTGAATTTGTGAGTGCAGTCGTCATCTTAATTTAGATGTGCTTCTGTAGATGGCCACAGACTGGATCCCAGGTGGCTGATGCCAAATGATCTTTCCTCCAGTGAAAGGGCTGCTGGACACATGGAATAGTCACACACGTGTCACCAGTGTACAGGTGACACCAAGGTGAGAATGATTCCTCTCCTAAACACACATTGTGCAGTTACTCAGAGACATCAAGAATCTGCATCGGAGATGCCATGACCTAACAGAGCAACACGATGCAGTTCCCATATCCATACAGCTCCTCTCCTTTCTCTGATCCCATTCTTTTTTAGGGATGTGCATTAGCACTATTTGCATCACTTCTTGTCCGGAAGAAAACAGAGTTATTTTGAAACTTGAACACGGAAGTCAAATTTCATTGTAGTAGTCATGATGTCCGGGGGTGTGACTGCCAAATAATATCCAGAACTCCTCTCTTTTCATAGTAATGTCTTGGATGTCAGCCATGCATTTTCCACTGAATTAATGAACATCCGATCTATGCCAGGAACGTAAGAATAGATGGCACTGCTTCTGAAATAGTTTGTACATAAAATTACTTCTCCATGATGGGTTTAAAGCCTGCACCTTCTTTATTCTTTCAATTGATCTTATTTACCTGCTCTGACTTACTAACCTATTTAACAACAGTCCCTTCTTTTGTATTCTTGTTACGTAAAATCTAAACCCGGCTGTCAGCGCAAAACTTAATCTGCTGGAAGCATCAAGAGGCAGGTTGGGAGAAAAAACCTTTCCTCGACATTTTCAAACGCCGTAACAAGCACGTGATGACGTCTTGAAGCAGAAGTAGGGATAGTATTGTGCCATCACTTTAATCATGAATCCACCTCAAAACCCGTTCAGTGAACAAGCCTGCCTTTCTCAATGGGATTCAGCACCGAGAACATTAGAAATGCTGCAAACACCTACATATTTGTACAGAGATAACCCCCGTTTCAGCGGATACAGGCTTTTTTTATCCTTTCTTAGTTGTACCAGCATGATTCATTAGCAGTTATTTTTGAGATGAAGAAATGTAGGCTACTAACATAATTTAAAATGCTGTTATTTTAATGAATAAGTCAGCAATGTTTTAGTTTCTATTTAACACCAAATGTCTAAATGGAGCTAAGGATAGCGAGACAATTATCAGCTTAAATTATTG
This sequence comes from Corvus cornix cornix, assembly GCF_000738735.6. Classification (NCBI taxonomy): domain Eukaryota; kingdom Metazoa; phylum Chordata; class Aves; order Passeriformes; family Corvidae; genus Corvus; species Corvus cornix. The sequence continues at coordinate 57,849,911 of NC_046335.1, read as the reverse complement.
GGTTTTATCTTCTAAAGATCCTGCTTAATAACATGACTTTGGATAGAGCTTACAATCCTCTATTTAGGAGAGAAGATATTTTGGGGGGTGAATGGTTGTGTGTCTCCCATCTTTAGCAGAGAAGACAACTGGAAGTTTGCAGTGGGAGACTCTCTGCTCAGGTAACCCAAATGTGTCTTTTCTCAAAGTGTCAGTGTGAATTATTTGGTTCTTAGGTCCATTTTGGAATTGAGATGATGAGAATAAGAGCAGAGGAGGAATGCTTGAAAGTCACTTAGGTAAGAGGGGAATAACTGTGCTGAGGGTAACATGGAGTCCCATAATGATGGGTCTCACTAACTCCACGTTTGAGAAGCAAAATCTACAATCACAGAATTGCTTTTTGCTTTCTACACTCACAACCCCCACCAGGATTCTCTCCTCAAATTCTCTTCTCACTCCGTGCAGATTTCTGGGCTTCAGGAAGGCTGCAGAGTCAACAATTCAGTTCTCTTGGTGCTTAGTTTCTGGTTTACCAGTGTTTCTGCCAGGATAAAAATGGGCTCTGCTGTAAAATAAGAATGAAAGTGGCAATGCAGGTTTTTGTCATTAACTACATCATAAAGTGGCAGTACCTGTGGGAAGCCAGCCAGAAGAGGGAAAAGCTCCCAGAGTTCCAGTTCCTTTGCTGACAGCTCAAGCCCAGCTCTGTCTCCTCAGTAAAATGCCGGATTCTTTACTCCATGGAAGGATTCCCCTCAAAGTGCAATAAGGTGGCAAAAATTTACAGTAATGTTGTACTAACTCCTTGATTGCTCCTCCTTCTCTTCACAATTAAACTTTGGGTGATTTCCACTATTGTTAAGCATTTACATATTTTAACCTCCCATGAATCTTCCTTTTCTAGATGCTGTTTTCTTGTGTCCAGCTCCTCCTCTATCCCCATCCATTTGTCTTGGTTGCTAATTTTATGTAAATTTGCCATGATGTGGTAACTTCTGGAAATTCTCTCTCCAGGCATTCTCTTATGTGTCATTTATTTCCTCTTGGGTCTGGGTGGCAGGAAGATTATCCTTAGGGAATTGGTGAGGGAAGCAGCGAAAGGCAATTGTAGCAATGAGAAGAAGGGAAAATGAGATTGAAAAATGGCAGTGAAGAATGCCAAGATTTAAGAGTTGGAGAAGAGGGAGGGGCTGGAGGTCAACCAAAATACTATGAATTTGTTTCTCTGCTGTTTTCTTACCATTCCTGCCTTGGCTACCTCACACTCATGCATGAACTTTAACATCAGACCAGTTATATATTTTGAAACTTCTACAAGAGTCCAATCTTTATTTTTTTTTCCCCCATTGAGAGCGATATACACTTTCCAGTTATGAAAATGGTGTTATTCTAAATAAAACTGACATGATCCACCAACACTTTCGGAAGCACAGATGCTTTGTCCCACTATTTACTAAAGAGGTTCACACTTAGATTAAAGCAGTGAAATCAAATCACCGAATAAAGCCTGGAACAACATAATGATTTAAGGAATTCGTGGAGAGTTTCTGGTAGGAAGAAAGTTACACCGAGGCAAAATGAGATTGTTTTCTGTACAACACCAGGACATGGAAGCACCGTGCAATCCAATATTGGTGCAGTTGTTTTGCTGAGCATCTTGTGTGGTTTCATTTGTCCTTGTTCTCCTCTGCAACATCAGGCTGCAACCACAAATTCAAGTGCTGCATCCGAGACCCATCAGTGTCAGACTTAGCAGAAGAGTCTTTGTTACAGGAGCCACCAGCCATGAAATTCTCGCTCTGAATGACACTACTTTGTTATTATTTTTTTGTCCAGCATAAATGACGTGGGTTGGAATATGCACAGCCCCCTGATACTAAGTGATATTTTTTCCCAACTCACTGTATACATAATGCCAGGAATGAAATTAATTTGTTGTGTACTTCAGTCCTCCTGAGTGGACAAGATTTCCCAGTGTGTTATTAGTGGGGAAAATTGTGCTTTCCTTTCACCAGCTTGTTTAAAGAGCAGAAGAATTTGTAGTGGGATATAATTATATTTGATTCCTATTTTCTCTCTTGTTGTTGGAAGTAAAAGAATGCAGCTTCAGGGGTTCACACTTGACTGCTTTCAGTTCAAGTTGATAGTCTGAGCTAAATGGAGCTTTCTGTCCAGATACTGTACAAGTTGTTAATCTCTTGCTTCAATGACACTTGTAAGGAGCTGGTTACTCAGAGTTTGCTGCTGTGTAAAGATGAACCACTCTGGAGGAGTTCTGCTTACTGATGAAAACACACTTTGAAATAAGCCCAGTCGTATTTAAAGAAACCAATTACAACAAGTAGTTTTGTGTTTTATTGACTGCAAATCACCCATTGCCTTTTTTTGAAAGAGTTCACAGGGACTATTTACTTTTTAAAAGATTCTATTTTCCCCTGTCTTCACGGCCAGCAGAGAAAGCTCTTTGTTATTTGGGTGCACAAATGGATGGAGGATAGGCACAAATATTTTTTGTAGTTAATTGTATCATTCAGAGTAAGAGTGGATGTTACTTTCAACCCAAACATGAGTAATAGAAATGAGGGGCTGTGAGTGTTCTGGGAGTATAAAACCTTGAGAAAGACTTGTCAGAGCTGGCCTTGCCATTCCAGGGAGAATGTTCTCCAGAACCAGAACTATAGAAAATACATGGCTTTATTTGGATAAGTTGCTTCTTTCATAGCAATGTACCTGTTAGAACAGAAACCAGCCAGCTGTATTTTATTCAGATTGGCTGCTTGCTTCCATCTTGCTGATAGATTTCAATCATGTTCTTAAATTCCCCGTCAGCTATTGTAGCTTTCTCTGTTGCTTTTGCTTCTCTCTCTCTCTTCAAGCTGCTACTTGCAAGATCTCCCTCATTACCAGCCATTGTTTCCTCCCCGATTCCAGCCTTTCACAGAGAATTGGACGGTTTAATTCCCCCACCTTTTAACCTTCTATTGTTCACTTCTCTCTCCACCCCTGACCCAGATTCCTCATACAAAACCACCTCTCATCCTTGGGGACAGAGGTTTTATTTCTGCTCTCAGGTGAATCTGTATTGCTGCAGGCAGAGCTTCAGATATTTGCAGGTATTGCCACATTGAGCCTGGTAATTTTTCTTTTAAGATACTATTCAAGCTCTTCTGGATCATAATTTCTCTACTTATTACCTTCCAACCTCTCAGAGAGATGTCAGACATTTGCTCTGACATGTAGCAAGTTTTGAAGCAATACTTAGCAATTTTTTAATGCAATCTAAACAGAAGATTCTCTGTCTCTCCTTGATGTGTGAGCATCTGAAAGTAAAGGCCTAAGGTGAGCTTATCTCCCTTCTCAGGCACATGCAGCTCTTCCAATGCTTTCCTTGCACTGCTGCTGTAATCTTAGTGAGGGCTAATTTATAATCAGGTGAATGTGGCAAAAAAAAAAAAAAAAAAGAGATTGATTTTCACTTCCCGTGATTTTAATTTAATGTGTGGCAACTGGGTATTCATCAGGTTTTAAATTCCTTTGGGACATGCCATCAAACACATACACTTCCTATGCTTTGTTATTAAAATGAGCGAAGCGTTTCCTGCAGAACTCTGTGGCCAGATCCAATGAGAAATTGCCTCTGATTAAGCCATCCCCACATCTGTGCCTGAGCCCAGAGCCTTTCCAAGTCCTTGTCGTTGGTTTTCCAGGAAGTTCTGGGAAGGTTCTGGGTTCCTTGGGCCTTGTCACAGTGAGCACAGTCTGGGAGCGGCGGTGCCGGGTGACGGAAGGGGTGTCTGGCGCATGGCTGCGCAACTCCCACTGCTATTTCTTGCTTTCCTTTCTAATTGATGACTCCTTCCATCTGTTCCCGAGCCATCCCTCTGCTGTCCTTTCCCACACACAGTCTCCTGCCCCTGTTCCACCCTTGAGCTCAGGCTGAGTGCCCCAAGGCTCCTGCCAGGAGCTGGTTGATACCAGGAGTAGCTGGGTGCTAAGATGCTGCTGACAGAGATGTAACATCAGGTCAGCCCAGGCTGGGCTCCCCCGGCAGCATTTCAGTGGGCTCAGATGCTTCTCTCTCCGTGCTGCTTTAACTGCAATTCCCTGAGCAAGCTCCACGGATTCTTTAATTCAGAAAAAGAATAAAAAAAACCAAACCCAAACCCTTCACGTTATAAAATCGGTTTAATTGTTGCTCTGAGGTGGATTCCTTCTGAATCTGTCACCACCTCCTGGGTTCATGACCACCTTCTGGCTTTCTGGAATAAGTCAGTAATGTAGAAGCACTGTAGCAGCCTAGGTTGCTTTTTTTTTCCCCCAAGAGCCTTTATGTTCTTTCCAGTCTATATTTGAATCTCTCTTTTCTTGTCTAACTCTCCATTTGGTGGCTTAGCATACGGGAAGCCTGTTTTATAGTGCAGAGAAATGCATTTCTGCGTGCTAAGGAGTGAATTTTTAACAAGAACCTAGATGTATGTACCAGCCAGAGGGATTTTTCTGGCAGAAGCTCCAAAATGGACAAAATCAAGAAAGAAGAAATCATGGCAATCATAGCTGTGGTCGACCATTATCTAAGAAGCCTTGGACCTTCAAGGTGTGTTGGAGGGACGATTAAATAAGAGCATTGGGCATCTCAGTGCCTAAAAATAGATCCTCAAGAGCATGTAAGTCACTGATTTTCCACAGATTCCTCATGGGGGTTATGGACTCAAACACCCACAAAAATTGGTGTTACAAATGCATGAGAAATGCTCATCAAAATTAACCTGAGAGCCCATGTTTTGGTGTCTGTTTAAGGTGGCCTTTTCCTCTCAGAGACATCCCCATGCAGAGCTCCCACACGTTTTTCTGAGCACCTACCAAAGAAGCAGGGAAATGAGGGTTTACCTCACCTCTATTTGGAGGGTTCCTCATGATTTTTAGATTAAGGATGTTAATGGCTTATGGATTATATTATGCTTGGGTATAGGCACAGTCAAATTATTAAGTTTTTGTCCTGAGGTGATAACACCGAGGCTACAGTCGTGAGGCAGAAAATCTTCCAGGAGGGAGTGGAAGCTGCTGGAATATTTCCTTTTTTAATTTCCCAGCACCGCAGAATTTGGGACTTCTGTTAAAATAAACAAATTCTAATAAGCTATTAGTGAAAATGAGAGAAGCTCAAAAACTGCAGCTGTGAGTATTCGCTGACTTCCTTGATTGTCACATTTTCCCATTGTACAAGAGTGGTTATTGCAGTGGGCTCTGCCATGTAGGAAGGAATGATATTTCCTGCTTTGGGGGAAAGACAGGCAGTTAAATGGAATAAAATAATCACTCGTCAGGTGATCTCTCTCATGGTGTAGGTCGGAAAGAGTTCCCACCATTTTCCACGAAACTTAATAATTTCAAGTGACTTTCATATTTTGGATGTTTTTATAACACTGATTAGAAACCTCCAGATGATGAAATGTTACAGCTCTGGCAAGAATCTAATAAAAATCCCCCCTGGGATTGATTTTGATTGACTACAGTTGCCTGTCTGCTTTTATTTTACTGTATATGAACAGACAGGAATGAGCAGGATTGTGTTAACCCTTCCCTGGCCTAATTCCTGTCCTTGGGGGCCTGGGCCGTCACTGCTTTCCACCGCTGACACCCAGAGAAAGGAAAAAGCAGTTTAAGGGTTCCATTAACACTCATAGTTCCTTTGTGCTTTGTAGCTCCAAATATAATCAGGGGCATTGGAGGAAGATATTGGAAAATGGAACCCGCACAGGGTTATAATTCAAATTAGTGGCACAGCCCTGGTGAAGCAGTTCTTGTTCTGGAAATTATATTGATACTTCTGTGGAGCTAACTAATGCACACATTTAAAAGTTAATGAATAAAGTTCAAAGTTGTTCTTTAGGAAGCCTTGCATCTGTTAGAAGTCAAGAAGAAGGTTTTTTCCTATCAAATAAAGGTGTTCAATGATGCACACGTGCTGTGTCCATTTCTGCTGGTAAGAGTTCCACCTGCTAAGGGCAGTTGCTTGCCAAAAGAAATGGAACCAAAACGTAAAATTATGTTAGAGAAATATTCTTTTCTTTATAAATTAAGCACTGGGATGTTAAATTAAGTTTAAACTGTTCAATTTATTTATGCTTACTGATTCTTTTCAGTGCTATGTAACTGTGAGATCACTATGCACACAGACATTAAATCCATTTAAGTAATTTATTTTCTGTCTTTCTTGAAGCAGTTTCCTCAGTAAGAAACCCCTTGATTTTCCAAATAGATGCATTAGCGATCAGTGGAGAAGCCTGAAATAGAATAAATATTTATTACCTGTTGTGTAGTTTATGTTATTAGAAGTCAATTTTTTAATGTAGGTTACTCTTTTTTTTAAAAAAGTGAATTTTCTATCCTTTGGAATCTTTGTATCTTAGATTTAAGTAGATATGCTTAAAATTTTTGTGGTTTTTAGCACCTCCCCCTCCTTCCTATGTGCCTGTTTCAGTTATTTGCTCTTCCTCTGGAAGCATGTTTGCACTGCCAGCCATAGCTATCCCTGGGTTTATTTTTTTTTCAGAATTAGGACTTTCCAAACTTCTCTGGTTACATCTTGTATTTCCTGGCATCTGCATAAAATTTAGCAAACGAGCTTGGTCAATTATTTTTGGTAATTTTTACTCTGTCCAAAAAGAAATTCTCTTTTATTCCAGCGCGATGGAAGGGGAGGGGAGAAGAATCGTGCTTGTATCCCTTCTGTTTCCAACTGGAATATGGGAATGTAGGGAAGAGATTCTGTGTAGGGGCAGGCTTGGCTCTACCCTTAACGTGGTCATTGTGTGAAGCTTGGGGTGATTTGCACTTTTTCTCAGGTCCTTTGGAAGAAATAAATAAATAAATAAATAGGGAAAGGGGAATAAATAGAAAAAAATGAAGAGAAGAAAGAGAAATCAATGGGGAATAAAGAAATAGATAGCAAAAAGGAAATAGGGGAAAGGAAATAGATAGGGGAAAGGAAATAAATAGCAAAAAGTGAGTAAACAGCAACAAGCAAATGAATAGCAACAAGCGAATAAGCAGCGGGATGCTCTGTGCACCGGGAGGCAGCTGTGCAAATTGAAAGCGAAAGGCAGGTCCCCGGCAGCTCCCAGCCCTGGCTGGGCTTTCCCGTGCCCAGCCTCGGCTGCTCCAGTGCCCCTTGCCGCCTGGCAAATGGGAATTTTTGGCCCCCGGGGCCCCGCAGCTCGCTGGTCCCGCGGCGCTCCCGCAGCGCCGGGCTGGGAGCGGGAGCAGCGTGTGCTCTGCGGGGCTGTGGCGGCGGCAGGTTCACATGACTAATGCTGGGAGAGAGAGCAGGAGCGCTTTCCTTTTTTTTCTTCTTCTACTTCTTCCTTTTTTTTTTTTTTTTTTTTTTTGAGCAGCTCCAGTCTGTGCACAGTTGGCTCCCAGCTGACAGACAGAATGTGGGGTGGGCTTTGTCACCAGAACGCTGGGTACTGCATGCCCAGCTATGCTCGCAATTCCACAGTGCCCAGAAACCTGCTGCTTATGTCAGGGTGCAGCCAGCCTGAACACATAGAAATTGGGTAGCTTGATTGGTTTTTGGTTTTTTTTAAAAAATATATTATTATTATTTTTTATATTTTTTTTTTTGCCTCTTTCTTCCCTGCAAAGGTTATATAATGAGGGGATTGCTGCTAAAGTAAAAAGGGAAAATGAAGTCTTTGTTAAATGCCTTCACAAAGAAAGAAGGTAAGCGATGAAAGCAGAACACTTTGATGTTTCAGACTGGTGTTGTCTTGTGTACATTTAATATGATGGGCTTAGTGACTCTATAATTAATCAATTCCTGCGATTTCTTTTTCAAAATTATTTGATGTTAGACAGTCCATTTAGGCAAGTGGTTATTAAAGCTGGATGTGACTTTATTCCTTTCAGGATTTTCTCTGAAGAATCAAGTAGTTATAAAAATGTTTTTGTTCCCTAAGAAATGCATTTGGAATTTCCTACAGAAGGATTTTCCTAGGTGAATTTTGTCAGTGAATGGTGCCGAATTGCCCCTTCAGATGTATGAATTGCCAGGAATAGAATTCAGAGAGCTGGAGGAAGGATTATGTGGTACTTTCAAGTATGCTTTTAGGGATGATAAATTTAAACTTTTGGGGCATGGAATTAGTTCAGGCATTTTCATGTCATTTTATATCGAATGGTTTTTTCCCAAACAAGTTTTGCCACAGTTATTCTTGCAGTTCTGAAACGTGGTGAAATATTGGGGAAAAGCAGAGTCCAACAGGGACTAAAGCATGGAGATTTGGATTTCATTATTTTGTGTTGTAGTTCTGGTTTTTAATTGTGAAAATAATATAAATAATGCTGATAAGAAGCAGCTAAAAAAATATCCACCCACTTACAGTTTGCAGATTTCTGGGGAAAAGAAACAGTTGGGTGGAATATTAATCACTTCAGGCACAGAAATGCTTATTTTTAACTCTTTCTATAAAAGATTTGTGTTAGACACACATCAATTGGTGTCATTAGTTGTCCCCTTCCCTGTTTATTTCCTGTAGTAAAGACTAATTTTGCTCGTAGTTTTCTCCTCAAGAATAGAACATTAACAGCAAAGCAAAAGCTAAACTCTTAAATGGGCTTGTGAAATGCTCCTGAGGTGTGTAAGGGAAAAAGAATTCCTTTCCTCTGGTGCCTGGAGGGTGGTTGCTCCAATCTGTCAGTACAGATGTGCTCTGCGGCTCGCTGTCCGCGCTGTCACCGTGCCCCAGCACCCTGTCCTTGTCCTCCCTCGCCCTCCCACCTGCGGAGATCCCACCAGCCCCTCCAGAGTCCCAGAAAACACCCCCAAAACGTGGGCAATATTTCGTTTTCTCAGCCTGTGGCTGGAAGGGCTGGGCAGGCTGCTTTCAGCTTCAGGAGAAATCAAGATCTGAGGGTCAGATCCAAGTTTTACTGAATCCAAGGCAAACTTTGGTGACCTGGGGGGACAGCATTAGACCTTCAGGTAGCACACCTGAGTGTGCCAAACATCCCCTGTATTCAGTTTGTGGGTTTTCTCCTTGACTGAATTCTCCCTTGTTGTACCTGGGAAAGATCCCCATCTTGGATGAAGTAATTTCTGGAGCCGTATTCCAAATGCCAAAAATAAAGGAATACAGAAATGTCGCATCTCTGCCCCACACACCAGCCTAAGGGTCTGTAGGTGCCAGTTTTGGAGATAAATGCTGTGAGTTTGCTGTAAGTTAGCACTAACTGGGGCTTCCACTGTGACATCTGAAGCACCAAGGTGCTCTCATGACACCCTCGGCTGCTTTGAAACCTTAAAGAAATATGGAATAGGGAAAAACTTGAAATGTCAGGAGAATTATACAGAGTTTCTGCCAGTTTCTAGCATAAGCATTGGACTTCTGTGCTTTGTCCCCTTTAACAGCTTTTAAAGGCTTCTTCCCTTATTTCAAAGGAAACATGGAAATGGATTGAAGCCCTTTCTGTGCACGCTGCTCCCATGCTTGGTTGTTCTGATGTTCTCGAGTTGTTTACTAGAGAAAGTTTCAGCTCACTGGAAATCCAGTGGATGTTATTGTAAAATATTCAGAATTGTAGTTAATCATAAACTGATTCTGGTGAAAATGATACAAACCACTCCTTTACTTGCAGTTTCATCTCTATTTTATGCTATAAATATGCTCTCAGTTTTGCTCTGAAACCTTAAATTTTGCTTTGTTCTCTCAATTAAAGGCTCTATTTCAAGGCAGGACAGATTGATTCCTATGTATATTCATATTTATGTGAATTTATTTACTTGCACAGTATGACAGACATTCTTATTCTGTTTTTTGTGTGGTTTTGAAGGGTATTGAATGAGTAAACATTTTGGCTCTTTATAAATGGCACTTACTGGCACTTTAGACATGAGGGATGATACTTTGTGGGGCTTCTTTCCTAATTTAAATATGATTTTTTTCTTTGGGAATTACAAGAGCTCAGTGAAGCCCTCAGGATATTGCCTGGCTGCCTTTTGTTAGTTATGCCACTGTGACTTTTCAGATGTAAATCTCTGCACTTTGGCTCAGATCCTGTGACCCCGTGAGCTCCACCGAGAGAAATTAATGAGGGCGGGTGCAATAATGGGGATCAAGGCCAGCATGAAGTTTTGGGGTCGAATCCTTTATGATAGGGCAGGACATTCCATCGCATCTGGTGATAACTGGGTGCATTTTTATTAGAGACTTTGCCTTCTAAGTCACACTTGGAACAAACTGACCCCCTGGAGCGGGGAAAGGAGATGTGGAAAATTGTGTGAGTGCTCGTGTGTAGCAGGAACACGCAGGGAGGGCTGGACCCTCTGCTCTGAGTCCCATTTGTACTGCCCTTGCTTGGTTTGGTGCTGTGGCTCTTTCATTAAGGAGTTCATTGGAGCCTTTGGATACGGTGGTGTTCCCTCTGGGATGCGGCACGTGATGGAGCCGGCGTATTACCCTGGGGTAATATGCTCTATATACAATAGTAATGGATGTGGTAGGAATGCCAGGATTAGAAAGAGGGGAATGCCTAGGGATTGCAGCAGTGTAATAGAGTTCTGCCAGGAGAGGAAGCCGTGTCCTCGATTCTTAACCTGGAAGATGGGGATAAGGTGACTGTTCACAGATTTCAGGTTAGGCCTGAACTTGAGATGGACCAGTTTGGGTGCCAGCTGGGGGATGGAAGCTGCAAGTCCATGCCTCAGGAATTCTGCTGGGCAGCCCTATTCTATGCCTTTCTGTCTGAACGTGACAACACAGCAGGAAAATGAACTTTCTGAGCCTCAAACTTGGCAATAATGAGGTGTTTCCCATTTCCTAGAGCACAGTTCAGACTCTTCAGCAGGCTCATGGCACTGGTGTTGCCTCACCGTGTATTCAAGCCAGCAAACAGGTTAACGTTGCCCGTTGTTTTTGATTTAATGATGTTCTAAAGATAATTTGATCAGCTCTGCTGGCAAGGTGGAGTTTCTGTCTCTGCAGAAGAAACAATGCCATATGTTGCATGTGGTGGTAAACAAACATGAATGTGAAATCATCTGAGCTCACCCTCCGTGTCTCTCTTTGCACAGTGCCCTTTAGGGAGGCTCCCACCTACTCCAACAGGAGGAGGAGGCCTCCCAGCACCTTGGCAGCCCCCCGGATCCTGCTCCGCTCCAACAGTGACAACAACCTGAACATCAACAACCTCCCTGAGTGGTCAGCCTCCTCCTCTGCCTCTTCACACCGCAGCCTTTCCCCTCACCTGCTCCAACAGATGCAGAGTAATCCCAATGGAACTGTAAAAACCGTGGCGAGTTACACTCCGTCCTCCCGGAGCCGCTCGCCATCCCTCAACAGGCTGGGAGAGGATGCCAAGAGGCAGCAGCACAGGCACATCAGGTGAGTTGCCACCATGCTGGCCTGCCACGTTCCTTTATGTTGTTTGCACTCTCTGGAATGTATAGTTATTCATTCTCAGCACGGTGGGCCATGCCCAAGTGTGAATATTTTAACTGGAAGCACCAAAGCCAGCTGTTTCCTCACAGAGCTCCAGCAGCCAGGCAGACTTGCAAGTTCAGCAGTGACTTAACACAGAGTTGCACCTCCAGATCAAGGTGCTGGCTCTGCACATCTTCCCATAGTTGAAATAAGGATTGCATTTAAAAGCAAAGCAAACTGTTTCTGGGATATCTGGTCCCTTCATGGAACTATTGGTCATGCCTGGAAGCTGTGTTGGAGCTGCTCATGGGTGATGGAGCAGAGGCTCTTTAAGTTCTCTCTTCTGTACGTGTGTGCTGAACCAAAGAGTGAATAGAGGGAGTAATGCGACCTAGCAGGCATTCTGGGCAAATATCCTGCAGCTCTGTCCCACTGGAGAGCAAATCCTGACTAATTAGAGTCATGTAGGTATTGTAAGCCATGGAATAAAGCAGAGGGCTGGGGCTAAGGTTTCATCGCAGCTGGGGGCTGCAGGTTGGAGAAGCCACTGCCCTGGACTCAGAGCTCCTGTCAAATGTGGAAGAGATGGAGCTGCACCAGGACAAGTGGTTGAAGTGCTGCAAAAAATCAGGGAGACATCAGAGCTGAGCACTGCTGGAGAGAACCAGAGCTCACATGTTTTGGCCAAACACTTTTAACTCACTCCTCATCTAAAAATCAGGCTTTGTCTCTCCTGTTTCCTAATATATATATATATATAAATCTGCTGTTCAGAGTAGAAAAGGACTTGGACATTGTCAAGAGATGCAGTTGTTGGTTTCTCTTTGCTGTTTGTAGTTGTAAATGGATCTTCAGTGGCGTTTTCAAGTCAGTAAAACAAAATGTCATGTAGCTGACACTGCCTCTTACCTTGCCTGTTCCTCTGCTCTCCCTGACCCTAGGCACCCAAACTGACAGGCACTGTGTGGGGTGGAAACAATGCTGCTGGACAGGGGAGATCTGCTGTGTTGTGCAACAAAGTTGTCTGGAATGTGAGAAGGAGTGGAATCAAAGGGAAGGAAGGGGATACGGATTTCTTATGCCAGTGGTTTCATGCTCATCTTGCTTTGTTGTATGTTACAATAATGGCAAAAGTTCATTTAGGTATAATTTGGGTGGCATTTCCTCACAGAGCCCAGTATCAGCTTAAAAACAGTCTTCAACGGGGCTTCAGCTGAGTGAGGTGCCTTTCAGAGAATGAGGGTTCTTGTGTTCCACTGGATCCTTCTGATGCTACCAGAGAGGGAGGTTCTACCGTAGAGTCAGTGATTATTTTAGCTGAAAGGGATAAAAAGTGCCTTTTCATCAATACTTCTGGGATAACACATTTCAAATTCCAGAAATATAAACAATCCTTTGAGCTGGGGGTAACAATTAGATTTTTTTTTTTTTTTTGACTAAGCAAACATTTACTTGCTTTGACTTTATTCAGCCTCTTTTCCTCTTCCCTTTCTGAAAAGTAACTCAGATGGTAGTGGAAACCAATTTAATGCCTGAGAGTTTGTGGATATGAAATTTTGGTCTTTCTCGTAGTGCATCAGCATCACAGCTACTGCAAGTGCTACCCAGCTGCAGACTTCCCTCTGTGCCACCAAGACTGGTTACAGAGAAGTCCAGAGTACATGCAAGTACTGAGAACAGAGCTGGAGGCTCTCTCCATTCAAAGACAACGAAAAGGATTTTATATATAATTTTTCCTGCAAATAACACCTTTTCTTGCCACAGGCCCATTTTGCAGTAAGGCATGGCACCTTATATGAGACTTTCCTCACATATTTTATTTAACTGTGTGACCATTTACTTACTGTCAGCTAAATGTGGGAATTGTTGCTGTCTCTGCTTATTATTTGCAAATAATAACAAATAATAACAGTCACCACGAAGCTGTTGCTCCCCTGAGATGGAAAAGCCCTTTTTGACAGAGCAGGAGGATGGGTTGTGGAGCAGAAGCAGCCGGAAGGGGCAGGGTGATGGAGGAGGTCAGACTGTCACAAATGATTAATGAGGTTTGTGGGATTTGTGCTGTGGAGAGGTGCTGGAAGGCGATGCTGCAAGGGATTCTGTGACCTTTGCAGCCCGTGTGGCTCAGGTGTTTTATCTCCTCAGGCTGGAAGAGGAGAGATTTAGATTGGATGTATTAGGAAGAAATTCTTTCCTGAGAGAGTGGCGAAGCACTAGAACAGATTTCCCAGAGAAGCTGTGGCTGCCCCATCCCTGGAAGTGTCCAAGGCCAGGCTGGAGCAACCTGGTCCAGAGGAAGGTGTCCCTGCCCATGGCAGGGGGTGGCACTGGGTGGTCTTAAAGGTCCCTTCCGAGCCAAACTGTTCTGTGATTCTCATGAGGCTGTTGCTTTCCACAGCGAAGTGCTCAGGGGGGGAAGCTGGGAATGCAAGGGAAGGGACAGCCTTCCTGTGGAACTTACCCCACAGAAATTAGTGAATGAGGTGCCAACACAGCCTCAGTCAGGGCTGAGCTGCCAAGGACGGCCACCTTCTTCTGGCTGAGAGGGAAACATGTCCACACATCTCCTGAAATCTCCGCATCCTCCTCCTGCTCCTTCCTGGCATGGCACTTGCTGGGCTGGGAGCCCACGCTGGGGACAAGCAAGGGAGAGGAAAGATCTCTTTTTAAAAAGTCCTGCACCCCACGTTGCAGCCCTGATTTCCATTAGTGAGCCTGTTGCCTGAGAAGTTCTGCATTCCTTGTGTGGGTTTAATGTGCCATTTCCCTTTTCTCTTTCTGCAAGAGAGAAAATGAACGTATCTTCTGTGCTCGCAGTTAAAGTGGATGCTGGGAGATAACACTGGGAATAGCTGCCACCAGACTAGGCAGAAACACAGCTTGATACAAGTGGAAATCAGATGTGTAGCTATAGTTTATAGATCTGGGGTTTTTTTTTTTTTATGGTGATGACTGTTCCTTCACTTACAAGGAAAAAGGAATGGAGCAAAAGAACTGAAATCTGAGCGTTGTCTTTTCCAGGCTTTCTTTAAACAACTGTGAGAGTTGGCTGAGGTTTCTGGTGCAAACTCCATCACAGACATGCAACCAGAGCTCACTTTTAAACTGCTGAGTGTGGCTTACCATGATCAGCACCTCCTCACAGTAACAGAACAGAGCAAGGTGAAAGGGGAATGCAATTCCAAATGGTGAAGAAGTTACTGCAGGAAAATGGGAGTGTTCCTGATAGGAAGGATCCACTGGGTTTGGGTTTTTACCAGAATTCTTCTGTACCTACTGACTTACTGGCTCCCATTTTGGTAGGAGACTGGTTAAAAATAATAAAAAAAAGGAGGTTAAAACCCAGCAGACCACAGCCCTTGTATTTCATTTTGCTTAAAGCAGTTTCAGATACTTTCTCACAAGAAGGCAAGCAGAGTGTTATGGTGCTCAACCACCACTAAACCACCCTTCTTCCTTTGGTAGCCTAACTTTTCCCTAGCAACCTCTATTAATATTATTCCTTCTCACGAATATTTTCCTTTTCTAGACTTTGTTTAAGACTGCAAGTTTTTATGCTTTGGGGTTTAAGTTAACTGATAGTGTCCTGCAAGTTTATTATGATATATCCTATAGGTTTCCCACCCTCCTAAATATTTGCCTCTTTGTCTTTTCATGTATCTTTGACGGTTCACTCATTTTCCCACAGGTTTAATACTGATCTTATGCATGTTCACCACCTTTCAACAATTCCTTTTTTATACACCAGGAGTAAACTGTGAGTTGGTGGTGACCTGTGGCTTTCCTGGGCACATGCTGAAGTCACTGAGTGAGCTGGCAATTGCCATCCAGAAGAAACTATCATTTGGAAAATGTTAACCACAAGCACCGGGCTTTGTGCAGATCTAAATTTAGCCCTGAGCCTGGGAGTGATGAAGTAACTTGATTATTCAGTCCATTTAGTTAATAATTCAGTGGTCTCACTTGTTCACTCTGTGCTACAAAGATACCCATTCCCAAGAATTGTAAATACAGACGTTTTCAAGTCCCTCTGACAAATTGGCATGCTGGGAATGTATGATGGGCATATAAATTTTGAATTTAATTAGGGCCTGGGAACGTGCAAGTTTAATTTGCGGAAAAACTAAAAGCTTTAATGTTGTGTGTTTTCTGTTCTAGGCCATTATGGTCAGGTGAATATTGATCATGTTTCACACTGAAAGATTTCAACCCTTAAAAGCTCCTGTTCGGTATTTTTTCTGCAGGGTTAGATGTCTTGCTGGAAGACAGTTTTGTTATTCACTGCTTAGTTTAATCCTGCTAGTGTGATGGTAAATGATTAACTTTCCCCTTTTGAATAAGCTGTTAATGATTTTTAATTTCAATTTCCAGTGCCATTTACAGTCCCAGTGCCAACAAGGATACTCTGTCTGCCTTGGATTATCAGGGTCCCAAAAGGAAGCTCTACAGTGCTGTCCCTGGGAGACTTTTTATCGTAGTAAAGCCATATCAACCTCAAGGGGAAGGGGAAATTCACCTGCACAAAGGAGACAGAGTCAAAGGTGAGCACCTGATTCATTTGGAACAAACCTTTTCTCCTGCTAGGTGGGAATTTTATGTTAAACTTCTCTTTTGCAGGGGTGGAAATAATCTGTATGGTGAAAGTGCTTTTATGCATTTGTTTCTTTGTAGGGCATTTTGCTCCCAGCTCTGTTTTGTAACCAATGCATATTTAGCTGCCACTTTAACTGATTTCAAAATGCTGCTACAACTCACAGCTATGTAGAGTAATAGCACCATTGTCTCTTACCCAGAGCACAGAATTTGCTTCTGGAGCCATTCCAGAGGCACCGCTCCAGGGCTTTAAAGGGTTGTAAACATGTCAGCTATCTAAAGAGCTCAGGAAGGGAACGGGGGTAAGGTCAGCTCTGCTTCAGGCCCTTTCCTCAAGGAACATTTAATTGGTTAAGTAAAAAATGTCCCTCACAGGTCTTTGGATAAGTAGGTAGGGAGAACTTCCTGCAAATGTAATTGTGGAGGAAGCGTGGTGGTGCATGTGAAATTTCTGGTCACTGCTGCACTTGTCTGCTAAGGCCAGGTTTAAATCAAGGCCGAGCTTTGTTATTGTTTTGAAGGCAGTAAATCCATCCAGAAAAAATGGGAAATGGGGTTTACAGGGCTCACCTTCCCAAGAGTGAGGTGTGACACTGTGGCTTTGCACATCCAGGTAAAACAGAATGAAAGAGACTTTGTGTGGGATCCATACAAATCAAACAACAGTTAGGGAAATCAAACAAAAGGGAATAAATTCAGTGTCCTAAATAAAAGTGTTAAGCAGCTGCAAATTTTCTTGCAAAAGGAACTACGTATCTCACAAAGGAAAACTTCAAATACCTCCTCCCTTGAGCCTCCAAGCAGTAGTTGGAAAAAAAAATAGGGAGCCATTAGAAGGTATTTTTGCATTTTTATTTTTGGATGTACTGATTCTGAAGCGTTTGTGGGTTTAATAATTTTTGTTAACTCCAGCCCTCAGTAGGACAGAAATCTGAAGGATGCTGCACTTAAAGGTAAAATGTGCAAGGTTAATTTTAAATGCAAGGATGAAGGAAGAAGGTTAAACTTAGAGTCTGTGGGGCTGAAAAGATAATTTTGCAGTTCCCTGATCAGGCAGGAAGCAGTGATTATGATCTCATGGTGCACAAGGACCAGGATGAAATTTTGGTGGTACTAAATAACTTTCTCCACTCAGAGTGTTCAGAGATCTGGGAGGTGTCAATGGATGAGGAATGAGGTGTTGGACACACACACGTTCCATTGTCCTGTTGGATTGAAGGATGCGGGAATATTCTCTTTATGTAGAGGATGTAAGATCAACAACACAGGTTCTTCTCACCAGAGTAAGACAACTCAGGGCAGTTCTGGGAAAAGGCAAGACAGAAACTGTGTTTCCTGGCAAAAGAGGAAGCACTGCAACAGGTTGCCTGGAATGCTGAATATTTAGAGGCATTCACTATCTAGCAGCTGGTTTACATTAGGTTTTGAGACTATTATATGCAAAAAATAAGCCCAGAATAAAGGATTTAAATTTCGATGAAGTGTTTAATGTTTTTGAAAAATTAATTCAGGAGCCCTTGGTTCTAAATTATTATGACAGTCACTGGAAAACATTGCAGGAAGGAATTAGTCCACTTTTCATATTTTCTTATAATGGTGTAGTCTAAATGTGAGACCAATGATTTTTGGGAGGGGCCCTCAAAATGCTGAAATAAAAAATGGAATTATGGCTGGATTTTCTTCTCTGTGGGGAAAGTATAAGTTTATTGGAAATAACACATTAATTATTGCTGTCAGCAAAAGGGGGATGTGTCCATCCCACATCAAATCATTCCTGCAGGGATTATTTTTTCCAGTTTCAAGAATCTGATTTGCACATTGAATTGAAATCTGGCAGAGTTTTTCCAGGTCCATTTGTTTTAAAGCATTTTAGAGAAGTTTGCTGCAGCAAAGTCTGGCGAGGTTTCTATATGTGTCAGCCTGCTTCTGGAGAGGGTTTGGGAAAAGAACAAGAGTACATAGGGATTGTCAGTGTTACTCCTTAGGATGAAACCTTGTGAGATGTAATTTAAGGCCGTTTGCATGGCAGGGCTGGAACAGTGTGTGACAGGCTCCCAGAGCTAATCAAAGGGAAAACTTCCAGAACAAGATCAAATCTTATTTCGTGTTACCATGTCAGTGGTTCCTCAGCTGCAGCAAAAAATATGTCAGAATGAACACGGCAAGGTCATGGAGAGAACAAAGAGTGCAGGGGAAAAGACACTGGTGCTTTAAAGAGGTCTCCGTTGTGTAACAATATTGAGGGAGCCGCTCAAACTTTTTGTGCCAAAAATCCAGGTCCAATTAAATCTGGATTCCCGTCCCTGTTTCAGTCAAAATGTAATTACTGCTAGAGAATCAGTGTAGTGACAGGACAAGGACTAGATCTGAGGAAGAAATTCCTCCCTGTGAGGGTGATGAGGCCCTGGCACAGGCTGCCCAGAGAAGCTGTGGCTGCCCCATCCCTGGAAGTGTTCCAGGCCAGGCTGGAGGGGACTTGGAGCAACCTGGGCTAGTGGACGGTGTCCCTTCCACTAGGAGAAGGTTGGAACAGGATGATCTTGAAGGCCCCTTCCAACCTAAACTATTCCAGGATTCTGTGATGTTTAAAAAAAAATACTCCATGTGAGCAGGATGGGCTCCCTCTCCGCCCTTCAAAAGCACAGGCAGTAGAACTCAGAGTCCTTAGTGCTGTGGGAGTGCCAGAACTGCTGACTGTAAGGAGATCCTGCTTGCTTTCTTCTTTCTGAGCAGGAATTCTTGGTACTGGATGTATTTTCTGTCTTTTAAAGACTTACTTAACAAGACCATGGCTCAGTGAGCACATGCCTGTTTGGGGTTTAGCACCTTGCTCTGTGCAGTGCTTGGAGGAAATGGGAGAATATTAAATCCCATGGAATTCAGTTTTTCCTTCACTCTGGAAATACCGTAGCCTCACTGAGAAATGGAAAAGCTTTGTCTTGGCCCCTCTCCTCTTGGTGACTACACTGTTCTGTGTAAGACACTGATGCCCAAGTCCTGGCTCTTGGATTGCTTCGGGGAATTCAAACATGGCTTGGCACCAGCTGTGGGATTGTGCCCTGTGTTCAGCCTGACCCCGGGGACATGTCATCACGAGTACATCCCATGAGACTAATCACAGCAAAGATGTAGCAAGGCATTTATTGCAGGGATAAAAACCCAGAACAACATATTAGAGAAAGGGATTACTTGGGAAATGTTTTTATGGATTTTCCTTTTTAACTTGGCAGAATTAGAAGGGTCACGGAGAGGGATGAATTCCTAAACTCTTGATGAAGTGTTTTCATCAGATGGAGATGAAGCAGGGTTTTTTATTCTTTCTAAAACTGGTAGAAGTGCATGAGTGACAATAGTTCACAGTGTGTGATACAAGGAAACTGCTCAGAGAAATCTGTGAATGGGCAAGGTTCAAAGAAAATGTAAACTAAACAAAATGGTCTTGTATTAATAGGATATTACATAGCCTGTACAGAAATACCTGCTGTATTTTTAGTTGTTAGTCATACACACTGACATCATTTGTGTGTCTGCCACTCATGAGAGAAGAGCCATGGCTGCTGTAAAAATAAATCTGATATCTTTATTTGTACCATAACTGCCCTAATCTTCTGTTTTCACATAAATGAGGGAGAGCTAGTTTGATTCCTCACTGAAACACTTCTAATATATTTTGTTTCTTTCTTCCTTCTGTATCTAAAAGTTCATAGCAATAAATCTGCCACAATCCAAATGCACACAAACATGTATAAAATATATGTAAAATGAATTTCAGTCTGTTTTTGTGTTCCTAAATGGAATTCTAGTGCTGGAAATTAAGTGGTCTCTTTGACAGCAAAACTCAGAGAATGCAATGCTCCAAAGTTCTTTGTGGGCAAAGAATCAACAGTTTTCCTGGCCATGAAGATAAAGACATAGATGAGGTTTTTGGGAAGGTAACAGGTCTGAATTCCAGGTGCAGACAGGCTCTGGTCACTTGGAAACTAAACAATCAGAATTGTTTTCAGAATCTGGGTTATATTAAAACATACCTAAAATGCACATGAGCTATCCTTCACTGACCTAGAAAGAAAAAAAGAAAACCCTGATTCAAACGCTTTGAGAGCTTTTGAAGTCTCACCCTGCTCACAGCTTTGTTTTTCATGGTCTCCCCAGATCCTTTTTTATTCCAGGCTGGCCCCACCATCTCTCTCAGCCTTTTCTAGTGCCCAGTGTCTGGAAAAATGGGGAGTTATTTCAGTATCTCAAATATGCTCCAACAGACTTTTCCATGAGCCTTCCGAGATGCCTCTGGTGCAGGCACAGTGTGCACATCAGAGAAAGGTTGTGGTAAACCCAAATGTAGCTCTCAGCTCCATTCCTCAGGGTCAGAGGAACAGGACTAACTCAGTAGCAGCAACTCAAGCATCTGTTCTGGGCAGGAAGTCAGTAGTTCTGTGCATCAGAAATACTGACCCTTGTGACTCTGCTTTTATTTCAGCGTGGTCTCAGCCAGCAGGGCAATCCAAATATATCACTAACATTTTCATTTCTTGTGAAATCCACTTGTAAGTCACTTTGAAAAAGAAAGATTATTAAACCCCTGCTGTGCTCGAAGATATTGCCAACAGACAGTGCTTGTGGGCAGGAGGAAAGTTGGTCTCCTGGGCTTTTGCACTTGTTAGATTAGTAAACAAAATACTGGGAAGGGAAGAGCCTCAGGAAGGCTGTTTTGTTTCTTCAAGAGCATTTTGTACCTTGTGTGGGTAAGTGGGGCAGCAGAATTTAACCTAAGAGGTTTGCAAGGCTCTGTTGAGCTGCTCTCTCACATGAAGGATGAAATGAATGCGAAATGGAATATTAATCTTACCCAGGTTCACTGGTCTGTTTTCCTCCTTTCTGTCTCCTGACTTGATGGGTTTGATTTCACTTCTTAACATGATAAATTATGGCTCATCAGAGGTCCTGTCCCAATTAATTCCTTCAAGCTCCTTGTGCCTGAAGAGCAGGACAGAGTGGTGCTATCAAAATGTCCTAACAAAGGCCCAGCCTTGCACCCGCTCCAGCAGGAGAGTTCCCTTTGCTGTCAGAGGCTGTGGGAAGGGATCAGGATGTAAAAGCATCCACAAATCCCCACTGCCATCGTGGTTGGCTACTTTAACACAGCCTTTGAGTAGTCAGCAACTGGCCTGGAATATTCAGGGCACAGGGAGCACCAGGAGTTGGAGAGGAGCTGTGAGTGCACCAGTGTGGTACAACACAGCACTACAGGTTGGCTTGGGGCCTCTTCTCCATTAATTCTCCCCGAATTCCCCCAATTTCAAATTTGGGCATCACTGTGGAGAAGAGCAAACTTGACTCTGTCTGCACCTTCCTCAACTGAGCTGGGGATCAGCGGGTGGATTTTTACAATGTTTGATTTCTGATGAAAACTCAAATCAGTGCAGATTTATTTCTCACGCTGTTTGCCTGTCTCCCTCACTTTCTCAAAACTATTTCATAGACACCTAAACAACAGGGAAAAGGTGATCTTCATAGAAACTTTATGGCAAAGATGAAAAAGGGGAAAAAGCTCCCACAGAGGGCCAAATGTTGAACAGCACAGCTCACTCAGTTCTATTTCAACAGAGCCGTATTTCCTCAGATTTAGAGGATTACGTGCAGCTTATTGTATTTGTAGGCTTGACGTAGAGAGTGGTTGCTCTGTTAGTAGCCCCAGTCATGTTCTCACCCCAAGGTTCTTTTCCTGAAGTGCTTGTTCGCACTGTCTCTTTCCTGAGAAAGCAGAGGTGAGGAAAGGTGAGGAGCTGTTTTAAGTCAGGATCTCTGCGTTATCTCCCTAATTTGGTGAGCTCCCATAGCCCAAGCTGGGAAAGAACTGCTGGATTTCCTTCTCCACCACAAGAAATGTCTGCAGGGCCCCAGTCCAGGGTGACTGCTCGGGTCAATCAGCCAGAGCCATTAACTGTGGACACTCGAGGCTTCCCTTCCAGGCTGTTGGTGGAGTGCACAGGAACATTTCCTGGGTGGCAGCTGGGGTGTGGTCACTGGTGTGCGTGCTGGAATCCTCCCTGTGCCTGGCAGCAGGGTGAGGGGCACTGGTTTCCTCCCCACTCCTGCTGCAGTGACCTCAGGTTCTGTCAGGCTCTCTTGATGACGTCTTTGGGAGCCAGAAGCAGCCTGCCCATAAGGCAGAACAGCCAGATCCTGCTCAGCATTCCTCACAGGGAGGGAGGGATTGCTGTCAGGAGCCAGGAGGGGCAGAGAAAGAAGCAGTCAGAAAAATCTCTCTCTCCAGCAGAGAGCAAGATTAAGTTGTAACTCACGCTGACCTTCATTTATGTTGTGTGTAAAGTTTGTTTTCATCAAAGAATCATGG
The DNA here is from genome assembly GCF_000738735.6 of Corvus cornix cornix. Classification (NCBI taxonomy): domain Eukaryota; kingdom Metazoa; phylum Chordata; class Aves; order Passeriformes; family Corvidae; genus Corvus; species Corvus cornix. The sequence continues at coordinate 57,827,558 of NC_046335.1, read as the reverse complement.
AATCATAGGATGTTTTTAGGGTTGGGATGGACCTTAAGGATCAGCCAGTCCCAGTCCCTGGCTTTGAACGCATCCAGGGATGAGACACCACAGCCCCCAATAAGTGTTCCTGCATAGATTGTCTGTCATTTGGAAGCTCTCCTGCCAAAGACCAATAATTCTGAAAATTTCCATCAGACAACAAACATTTCAGCAATGGAAAAGCCTTAATTATAATGTTAATTATTTCTGAGAGAAAGAAGTTAGGTTTCTACCAATTAGACATTAAAAATCTACTGTATTTCAAAGAAGAAAATCTAGAAGATTTTTACCTTGGGACACAAACCCAGAGGTCTTACATCAGCACAGGCTGGTTCAGCTGTTAGATTGTTTTTTTCCATGGATTACCAACTTTATACTTTACTGTCATTCTGTTGATTTTTCTTCTTTTCTGCTGGTTGCAGAAATGTTCTTTTTTTCCCCAGAACATGGTCTCTGGTTCCCAAGCCATATGATTATTTATTTTCCCAATAAAGAAGAATGCAGTTTATCCAAGCACTAAGAATTGATTTAGATATTACGAAGGCATTTTAAGTACATCCTGTAACAGATGTAAAGACATTGGCCTGAATTTGGCTTTAAATTTCCTTGACTTTTTTGCAAATATGGCTGCCTGGAATAATTCACTCCTGGGCATTTCAATATCACAAGGAATTTAGAAATAGCAGTCACCATAATTTGTTGGGAAAAAATACTTTCATTTCTTGTTGAGGCATGGAGGGAGCTGTAATGCGGAACGATGCAAATTCTATGTTCTTTTGATTTAAATGATTTTCGTGGTATATTGAGTAATTAATCTGTCTGAGATTACTATGCTTTATTTATATCAGTGACAATATACACACTGCCAATAGACCTACATTTGCAGGAGACAAAGCATTCTATGCTCTAGTCTAAAATTTTAGGTATAATACTTTAAAGGCATTAAAATGCGAGCTCCTGATTGGCACCAGCCTGTCCATGTTTTCCTGTTATCCTGTTGCTTGGTGCTTGTCCAATTTTGCTTTGCAGTTTTGTTCATATAATTGGACACAACTCTTCTTTCAAACCACACTTCTGTTGTGAAAAGATGTCCCAGGATTCCTGATGTTGCAAGGACCTTTATTTCACTCTTACAACATCAGCTTCTTTTTTGTAATTCAGGCTGCGTGTGAAGAGCCTCTGACCTGCTCTTGCCATAGCAACCACACCTTTTGTTTTTTGCCAAAAGGAAAGGGAAAACCACTGGAAATTAGAAAGCCTTATTATTAACTTGGGGAAAGTTATCCTTTGATTTCCCATTGTTTTATCCTCCAGCAGGGAAAAGGTTGATTAGAAAATCTCTTGCTGGTAACAAATTACCTGTTACAATGAGTCTCTTAAACACTTTTGGGAGAGGACAGATAGAAACTAAGGCCTCATTCTAAAGAAAAGCATTCATGGGTACAATAGATAAATGACATTTTTCTATTTATCCTTTAAGATCCCCACATTGGGGTGAGTGAAGTGTTGCCAGTTTTGTGGATCTGTGGATTATTATGGCCTTGGCTCTTGCTGCAGGATTTCCTATTAATGACACCATTAATGGAGGTGGATGGAGATCATGTCAAGGTTTTAGGGGATGCAGAACCATCTGGATCTCAACTTCTACGTTGGAATATGAGCTTGTCCCCCATCTCCCCAACAATTTGTCTGTCTCTGCACATCAGCTGAACCCAGGGCTCTCCCTCACTTGCCTCTTGTGCCACCTTTGTGCCTCTTGCAGCTCCAGCAGGCTTTTCCTTCTTTTCCTGGCCCCCAGCATGATGCTTTTGTGGGAATGCTGAAGCCTGCCTGCATTCCAGCAGACTCATTTCACCCTTCCACTTCTTTTCCATGGATGTTATGTCTTCAGGCAGGACTACATGTGTTTTTCCTTTGCTCTGGCTATTAGAGATGGCTGACACTCAATAATTCATGTAATAATGGGCTACAGTGGGTCTGGTTCTGCTCTGCAGGACTCCCTTTTCGCCCTGCGCTCACAGACAGACTTCCAAGGCAAATTTCTTTTCCCAAAAGTGTTGACTCGCATCAGCTGCGACTGCCACAAACACAAGAAATCACTCCATGAGTTTGAAATACCCAACTTCCTCCTTGCAGTGCCTCTCTCTTCCTTGAGCTGGAAATATCCGTGCAATTTGGAGCGTCAAAACAGCGGATCTGACAGATTAATAAAACACCAAATTAGGGAAGTCTGTCTCAATCTCTAAGTAGTTTTTGTTCTCAGCATCTTGCCAGTTTGTGGAGTGAAATCAGGACTGAGATTCAGTGCTGAAAACTCCCCTCAAATAAAAAAAAGCAGCTAAGTACTGGCAATAGGAATCTTTCACTGTCTCACATTGGGAAATTTCTTTTGGCTGGAGTCCTATACTCTCTCTTATAACTGAAGTTAAACTAGTGTACAGCAGGATTCTACAATAATCCTAATATATATATATATATATATATATATAGGTTATTAAGTTTTCCCTGTTCCTTATCTCATATCTAAGAAATACATTCTTGTGTGAGCAGAGGTTACATTGTTAAAAATGTGTTGGAAGCTGCTGAATTCCCTGTTTATATTGGATGGATGATCAGGGAATGTTTTATGTAACACTGAATTATCAGATGGACAGTGTGTGTTAGTTAATGTACACAGGCTTTAAACATTTTCAACAACACCTGGAATATAGCAACACATTTTTCCATTAATTATGCCCCATGTTTATATTTTTAAAAAAAAGACATGCTAACATTATTTTATTCAGCTCAATTTTCACTGTAGAGCTGTTGGTGTCATCCAAGGTCAGTGTCCTCCCCCAGTCTCCCATAACTCCCTGAGTTTATAGGAGTTACAGGTTATAGGTTTCCTCATACATGTCAGAAAGGTGCTTGATAAATTGTGTGTTTGGGGCCCATCCAGGTGTAGGATTTTTCCTTAATGGATGTTTCCTGGGACTTAATATGTGCTTCTTACTGGCAGGGGTGTGTAAATGTGCAGTTCATGGAATCTGTCTCTTGGAATATACTGCACTAAAAGGCTTAAAATGGACATATTTATAAACACTTGGCTGTCAAATGTCTCTGTTAATAGATGGCCACGCTCTGTAAGTGATACCACAAATAGCTTAGGGTTGCATTAATTAAAAACCTGGTAAACATTTACTTTCAGATGCAGTTTTGCAGATCCTGGTGTCTCAAACCAGACTTTATTCATATTACCAAGATGTAAGATTTTTTTTTACTATTTTTTTGGGCTGCAATCGATTTGATTTTCATCCTGCTCTGTGATAGTGCAAATCAAGTTCAGCTTCAGTGCCCCTGAGTCACAGCAGCTCCACTGATCCCGAGTTCAATTGCAGCCAGGCAGGGACCAGGGTTTTAAAGCCTGGCAAGGTTTTAACAGCGCCAAAATTGCTGGTGTTGGAGACCATCAAAGCAGCTCTGAGCAGCTCTGAGCATGTTAATGTCCCTCCTGCTCTGAAATACCCTGCAGAGACAGTATCCCGGGCCTTGGAATCCCTCAGCAGAGAGATGGATTTGGACTAATCAGCCTCGATTTTCAGCAGGGGCAGATGGGGCTGAGCTGGCGCTCAGCGGATGGAGCTGGGCTGATTTGGGAAGCTCAGGCCCCCCCCCCCCCAGCAGTGTGTTTGGTACAGGTGTGCTCTGAGCACCTGTGCTGTGTGTCTGAGCCACATTCCCAATCAGCCTGGTTTTATTGATAATATCACCTTTGTGTCATTATTAATGCACAGTATCTTTCTAACGGTACACTTGTAGTCTTCTAATATACAGTAAACATACAGTGCTTTGTAGGGACTTCTATAATACTAATTTAAACACCAGAGCGAGTGTTTAGGATCCTTCCATCACCATAATTCACCTCCAGTTGCTTACTAATAAAGTTGTTGCTCTGCCGGCTTTTGTCACAATCCTTGCTGAGTCCTAGAATTAATATCAAGATAATTAGAACTGCCAGATAAAAGCCTTTTCTCTTATTGGCAAATCACTCTCCTCCATATTGTCATTTTCTTCTGTTGAGAAAAAAAATCATTGAAATGTTTCAAAAGGCGTCTCCATTGTGTATCTCACCTATGGGAGGTTCAAGTGTTTGCTGTGTATTCAAACCCTTAAATCATATTACTCAACCTGCATTGCAAATCCCTGGAGCTACCCACTAAGTCAAATAACATGTTTCCCTAGGAGGCAGGAAAAGCAGGAGATATCAAAATATGTGTTATTAAAATCCATTTCAGTGTGGGTGCAGTTTTACAATGGGTTCAGCACTTCATTTGAGCAGACAAGACAGTGGGTTTTGGGTTGTGGTATTACCATGTATTTATCCTTGATTAAACCAGCAGTGCGAACACTAAAAATGGAAACAAATGTGTGAGGGCCAAGGAAACTTGTGGTAAAAAAAGATTTGGGGAGAGGTTACAAAGACTGAGCAGGGAGGGTCTTGTTTAAAGCTTACTCTGTGCTCATTTTGGGGGTACCAGCATTTGAGTTACTGCACAATGTTTGCTTTTTTTCAGTTGTTACTGAATGTGTAATGCAGTAGTTTTGTATGTCTGTGAGAAGGCAAAGGGTAACGCTGCCTGTGTCTCCCTGTTTAGTTCTGAGCATCGGAGAAGGCGGATTCTGGGAAGGCAGCACCCGGGGACACATTGGCTGGTTTCCTGCAGAGTGCGTGGAAGAAGTTCAGTGCAAACCAAATGAAAGCAAACCAGGTAATCACATTGAGCTCCTGTTGAACCCTAATGTGACAAATGCCACGTGTCTGTCCCAACAGAGACATCAGGGCCTTTGTGCACTGCTAGAAATGGCAGAATTGGATAAAGCTGAGCTGCTGAATTAAAAAATACAGGTGGGTTTATTGGTTGGATTTTACTGTCCAAGCAAACAGACTTTCTCATGAGGAACTATGCTGGGAGGTACCAAAGCTTTTACAGAGAGCTGCATGCAGACATTTTGTATAGGATTATGTTGTGATTTATTTTCTTAAAGTGTGGGAGAATGTCTAATGAGACAATTAAATAAGGGAAGAAAAACTGGCCAGTCACCTCCCAAGGTGAGGGAGTCATACAATGCATTTAGCTCTTGTTCACAGCCCTGTTGACCTTTTCCTGAGTGTTAGAGGGGGCATCCTTTAGTGGGATGTCCCATATCCACCCTTACTGATGACAGAGGAAGTGGAATCCTCCTTTATCAGATGTGTATTGCCACAAGTGACTTTAGGCAAGGAGCCTTTACAGTCCTGATATAACAAAAGAAAAAGAAATCTACATTAAAGCAGGCTATTTTAAGAATTACCTACCTTCTCATCATTTCTCTGCTTTTAAGAATTAAGATGTGAGGACATCCTCTCTAATTAAAAGCTCATTATAAATGAACTCTGAGAATATAATTAATGTTCTCCAGGAGTGTATCCAGTTTTAAATCAGCTATTGATGTGTTTTTAGATCTCTGTTGTATTGATTAAGAACTTCTGGCATTGCACAGATGATACACTAAAATTTATGCATTGTATCATTCATTCACAGATGTTTTTCTTTTATGCATGTCATTATAAAGTGCAAGGTATACTTTTCTTCTTTGTCCTGTGTGGAGAGGTTGTGTTTCCTTTTCTATTTCCCTTTTGAGAGGGGAAAAGAGGGGGAGGCAAAGCCAGATCTAATGTTTGGAGAGAATGGATCCAGGCTCTGAGAATAGAGGGAGAAGTTATATAGCTCTTCAAAGGGCTGGAGAACAAGTCAGAGTTTAGAGATGGAGGTGTATCAAACAAGAGGAAGATTGAGGCTGGAATTGCCCAGTGTGGGAACAGCAGCTCTGCATTAAATCTGAGCTGCCTCCAAATCTGAAGAAAATTCTGAGGAGGGCATTACATAAAGTTCTAAGATAAGAAAGAAGTTTTGCACCTTTGTAGTGATTTTGAAGAGAAAGTAACCAAACTTGTTTGTCACAAATCCTTGAAGACTTCCTTGAGAATTACTTCAGGAGGTAAATTCAGTATGCGACAGGATTGCCTTAATAGACGATGATTGTTTTTTGAGCAAGGATTTCTTTGATCGTTCAAAGGAACACAAAAATTCCAAAAAGAATTGCCACAAGAGTAACAAAAGGATTACCAAAGCTGGAAGCAATAAAAGAATATAAACAGAAGCATGTTACAAATTTGCTGACATGAAATTATGAAAACTTCTGCCATGTGTCTGGCAAAGCACCAGACCATTTACTGTAATTTATAGCTCTTGCTGCTTTCCCATTGTTTTCCTGTTTGCTTATGGTACAGTGGGAATAATAATGTTAACATAGCTTAAGGCTTTAAATATGCCATTCTTCTACTCTAAAAAGGATGAAAATGTAATTAAATAGGAACAAAAGGGACACATTTTCTCTGGCAGTGAACTTGTGCACTCCCATATTTTGCTGGGCTGTCTCAAAAAATGTCCCGCGCCCAGAATGCGGTTCAGTGCTTCTGTGTGTAATGTGATAGAGGTTGGAGCTGGGAGGGAAATGAAATATGTGGAATGCACAGTATGTGCCATATTATTATTGAAATATGGCATGGAGTGAAAGCAGCTGATCACGGAATTGCTCTGTGCATTCCCTCTGCATAGGAAACAATGGGAATGAAAGGGGAAAGCTTTATAAGCAAAAATCAGCCAGTATTCCCTCTGAGTACAAATGCAGAAGTAATTTAGAAAAATGTGTTAGGCATGGTGAAATGATTAGAAATTAAATTAGGTCTGCTGGGATTGCTGAAAGAACATCAGCTGAGAAACATCACAAACTTGTGCCACTTGCAAGAATTTGCATCGTGGTCTTTGCAAAGCAGCAGAACTTCTTATGATAATGATTTAGAAAGTAGATCATTTCAATGTGGAGGAAATGAAGCTCAGACTCAGCCTTTTCCACACCAGCACCACAGCAACAGTTCTTTCCCCTCAATGAGATTTAGGAACATTTCTTCCAGCAGCTTCCCTTTGCTATTAAGTTTGAACAATTGTGTTTAATAGAGGCTTGTCATTTGCACGCCATGAGTGAAGGATAGAGGAATAGTTCTTGGAAAAAACAAACCCCAATTAAACACTCCAGGCCCAGTAAAACTGCTGGGCAGGTGTTTCATGGCATGCTGATGTATAATCTCCCTTCCAAGGAAAGTTCAATTTTTAGGGAACTTTATTGCCATCCCAGCTGTTCTCTGGAAGTGGGCAGGATGGAACAGCACCTGGTTCCTGTGCTCTCTTCAAAGATGCCATGCCAACTTGGCAGGTTCTGTTTTCCAAAAAAAAATCATATTGACTGGCATTAATTCTACCTCCCTTCTTTAATCCTTCATTAATTGAGACTTGTAGGAATTGCTCCATTATTTTGCTCGGGTTGATGCCAGGCCTATGGGCTCTTAATTATCCAGGTTGTCTCATTTGTCCTTTAATAGCACCGGCACAGGACCTGCTGCTCTCCAGTCTAAAGAAGTTCCCTTGACATTTTGAGATCCAATGGAAAAAGAACAACAACAAAGAAAATCATTATTGTGGCTTGCTAAAGCCTTTTGCCTGCTTCTAAAAAAAAATTCTTGCAAACAAAACCTTTGTGCTACCTCGTTTTAAAAAGTGTAGCCTTTGTAGCGAGTTTTTAACATTCTCCAGAATTACTCTGAGAGTGGAAGTATTCCCTCAGATGAGGCTGGCACATCATCTTGCCTTTTCCCTGCTCAAACACAGAATACAAATGTCACATATTTACTCTTTCCACACTGACAGTTTTCTTGTGTTATTCAGTAATTCCATTCTGAAATGTCTTTGTATTCCAAATTATGTTAAAATAGAATTTTTTTTTTTTGCTAAAATATTCTGGGTAAGTTGAAAAAAAGTTTCTCCTCTTTAAATTGAGATGTTTCTGTTTGCTTTTCTTCCATCATAAGATATTACTTGAACTTGAGGGACTTAGTACAAAAATGCTTTCTGTTACACGTGTGATTTTATGCTCCACATCCTTCCAAATTCAGAGCTATCTGATTGCCCAAAACTGAGGTGAAGTGTTCATTTTCAGGCTGGAAGTTCTCTTTAACTACACTCCAACTTTATCATTTATTATTCCTCCCTCCCTAATGTGCCTGGAGAACGCCTAGATTTTACAAATGATACTGAAATGAAGGCAGACTCAGCGTGTCTGAGAGATTCTTGCTGTCTTTCAACTCTTGGCTTCCTCAGTGCACCTCTCCTTGAGTTCCAGCCTCATTTTTAATATTGTCATGGGATGAGTTTTCATTCCATAGCCTCCTTCCTTCGTGTCTTTTTCTATCCTGTGGCCTTGGGATCTACCTTATTAGTAGCTGTTGGAGTGCTGGGAGCTTTTTCAGACCAGATCTGGTGCTGCCTTGTGGCTGCAGTGACCATTAGCAGTTGTCAAGAGCTCTCTTTTCCCGGACAGAATCCGATTTGTGCAGCCCGGGCTGTCGCGGCCCCGGGGGCTGCGGCACGCCCGGGAGGCAGCGCTCGCCGGGCACATTCCTGGCCGCACGCTGCCGATGGAGCTGTGCCCGTGCTGACCTCTAGTGTCACTGGTGCTGCCAGCAGCCTCTGCCAGGCCTCCGAACTGGCATTTCCCGTCCCAAATGTCACAGAGGCACGGAGTATTTGGGTCGGGAAAGACCTCAGGGACCACCGAGTCCAGCCTTTGATTGATCACCACCCTGTCAGCCAGACCGAGTGCCACGTCCAGTCCTTTCCTGAGCACAGTGGCTGTGCTTTTGTTTGCTGTCCCTTATTCCTGAGTTTCCAGCAGCTTGGAAATGTAGTGACAGATTATCCAGGAATAGCAGAGTTCCCTTGCAATTTCTTTTTTACCTGTGTAGGCATACACAGGTGTTACAAGCAGAAACTGCAGCAATTCTTATCCAACGTTCCCTCCCGATCCCAGAAGTTACCAAACAAGTCCAAGCTGTGTTAATAAAACACATCCTTTTGCTGTTTCTGAAGCGCAGAATTCTCTGTTTTCCACATTCCTAGTGTTCACCGCCCTGTGCATTCAGTAAAACCAGATTTGTTCCTCATTTCCACCACCCCTTTTTATAATCAGCACAACACCTTCCCAGGCAATCGAGCCAGCCAGGCTGCTAGAAAATGGATTTGCCTTCCTGCAAGAAGGAAAGGTGCTTTACTGTGGATTGAGGAGCTGACATCTGTACTGGCCTTCCAGAAGGACAGGAGTCTCGGTTTCCTGAATTTTCTGTCTGGACATAGTAGATATCCATATGTAAAACTGGTGCCTAATCCCATATAATTGATTCTGTGATTCCGTGTTAAACAGCAGTGGAGGGGGAAACAACCAGAAAACAAAAAACCTTTTCATCCAGCCTTAATGACCCACCTTTTGTAAATTATGACCCAGATTAGCAAAATCCTTTTTAACATGTTATTCCTGATTTTTTATGACCAGTTCTGGCTGATTTTTAACTAGAAAGGCAACTGAAGAATAGGTAGAACTATTGTGGTGATTATTAGAACTCTGAAAAATTCTGTGCGCAAATAACTTTGGAAGCCACTAGAAGGAGGAGGGTTTCAATGAGAGAGAAGAGATTCTGTCTCACCAAAAGAGCACCTCAAGGGTTTTGATAATAAATTTTGATAAGTTCTCCTTCCACACGATTTCACCTTGAGTAGAAGGTACCTGTGTATCTGGGACAGAATTATTGTGCAACTTAAACTGTTCGGCGTGGGCAGCAGCAGTTGAGGACAAAACATTGCTGCAGCTGGAAGGACTAAATGGAGAAAGTATAAAAGAAATTTATGTATGTGAGGGAAAGATATTTTTGTAGGGAAAGTTAATCACAAACATTGTCATGGCAATAGTGTAAGGAGCTAAGAAGTTCCTTACTTGGAAACTTTTCTGACCCAACAGTGCAGGCTGGACTCAATATGGCCAAGAGAATATAAACCCAAATTAAAATCAAATTAAAAGGGCAAGGTTGCCTCACACGTAGCTGGAAAAGTGTGCCATGATGCAGATACGAAGTCAGCCTTTTCAAATGTGTTGAGAGCTCGAGAGATTACTATTCTACCTTCATAATATTACATCTTTGTAATCCCAGTCAGGGTCCTGAAGGTGGGATCCCATTGAAACCCTGGTACCCAGAGCCCACACTGACAGGTCAGACACTGTTCAGTCAGTCCCCCTCCCTTGAAGGATGTTGTCCAAAGCTCTGACCTCTGAAATACTCTTTCCTGCCTTGCTTCAGTGTTTTGCACAACCTGGCTCATGGGATTGTGAACAGTTTCTTTTTCTGAGGAGTGATTTTCTGCCACATAATGCTTCCCATGGACAAGTCTGTCATTAAAAAGAATGGGAATGGATGACAAAACTCAACACAGTGATCATCCACAAAGATATTCTGTGTTGGATTTATGCTTTAGAAAGATCAGGAATATGCCATATACCATATTCTTGCTTAAACTGCATTCTCTTCCATCAATCAGTGGGAAAACTCTACTGGAACAAAAAAAAAAAAAAAATCAATGCAAAGAACTAGATGTGAGGTGCTCTCAAGCCAGCCCACAAAGCCCAGCTGACACAGGAGCTCGGTGCAGTAATAGTCAACCAATTCTGACAACTCTCTGTAGCTGAGGATGTAAATCAACCCCACTTTTTTGTCTCAAGTGATGGAAATTCAAAGAACGAACCTCAGCAAGTTTCTGCACTTTAGCTTTGCTGAGTGAGGCGTTTGTGTTCCCAGTAATGATAAACAGCAGTTTGGGAAAAGGCTCTGAAATGAATCATCACTCAATAATAATGGGAATTGGGAGGCAGAGGTAACTGGAGAGCTGTTCTTATCTGCAGGCTGGCTGTGGGAGGGAGTCATCTGCTTCCCACACAACCTGCAGAGTGTCCTCTCTGGCCAAAGGTGCCTTGAAAGGCCTTTCCTTCTTTCAGTCTTGATCTTCTGAGCAAGATACGATAGAGATTTCTTGCTCTAGTGGGAGTATTTGTTAGGAATCCTTGGGAAGACTGACTGCCAACCCTTTTCTCAAATAATGGTACGGGTCTGGTTTGAAGGAAGAGTAAAATGAAGGACTCCATGAGAATAATTTCATAATTTGTCCAGGTTCTGAGGACAGCATAAAGCCAAAACATCAAAAACTTATTCAAATTAACGACAAAAAAAAGGCAAGCCTGTGTCTGTAGGGAACGTAAGCCTGTCTGCATGCTTATCTCTGAATAGGTAATTTTTAATTCATAATATTTTACTGTCTGGGCTGCTCAGCTGACATGTTCTTCATCCCTCTCACTCCCATTTCCATGCTTGCTAAGAGCCACTTAGGAATAACTCTAATCAGCTGGAAAGGAGCAGCACAACTCTCCAAAGCATTGAAACGGGCTAAAAATAAATTGCACAGCAATATAAAATGAGAGTTACGTGGTAGGAAACTCAACGTTTCCAGTGCATCTGGGATTGCTGCTGTGTGAAATCGGACATGCAGGTGTGGAGTTTTTCCTCTTCTGATTCTTTCTGCGTATTTTTTTCCCTCAAAAAATCATCTGTCACACCACAGAGGATCAAAGAAGTGCAAACTCTGAGGGGTGTCTCAAGAAAGGAGCTACCATGATGGTTTATTCCTTTTACTTCCAGTGATGCGTTCCCATTTTCTGTTCCAAATCACAGCCCATGGAATATTTTCAAGTCTGAGAGCAGATAGAGACATCAGAGATGTCTACTGTTACAAATTGCTGCAGAAGCACTGAGAAGTTAAAGTTATGAAGTGAATGATTTATGAAGTGATAGAGCCTCCTGAGGAATTTAAGCCCAATTATTGGTTTAGGAGAGAATGCTTCAGCTTGTGGCAGAATTTGAGCAGCCCTGTTCTGCAATGTGCTAAAAACCTAGGAGTAATACCTAATTTTTTGATTCCCAGTTGTCCTTGTGGAAACTACACATAGAACATGGTTTTTTCAACCCATAAAAATCTGTCTCAAGCTACTAGAATTTTAACAAATCCGGCAGATCTTAACAACTGTTAGTAGACAAAAATCTGTAGCTTTCACCTCCTGGAACTCTGGAGCATTTCAAATTTCATAAAGAATATATCTTTTAATGCTAACATCTCTATACTAATCATTTTGGTTTGGTTTCTTTTAATTAGAGATACTTCTTAATACCTTATGAACCTATGATCAGCTATAGTTGACTTTTTTCTTTTTCTACATATCTTAAATGACAGTAGCAATAGATTTACTTTGATTTAACATCCATTTTTTTCCCTGAAATTCTGTTTGGCCAGGATTCTCTGATGCACCTGTGTAAATATTACTTATGTCAGAACATGACTTCTGTTGAAACCATTCTGGGTATCTAGCAGGATTGAATAAAATGCCATAATTCATCTAACCCATTTCATTTAGTATGACCTAACACTTTGAAAAGCACCTTTGGAAAAAAAAAAAAAGCAAGGCAAGCCTTAGCTTAGATCTGTGCATATTCCAAAAGTATTGATAAGTCATCTTTTCCTCCTGTACTATATGACACATTGGGGCTTTTTTTCCCCTTCTGATTTTTAATGGCTCAGATAAAAGGCTTGACAGCAGAGGCTGAAAACTCTTTGAAACACTCCCCAGTTAGCTGAGATCAAATTCTTCTTAATTTAAGCAAGATGATGGAGCAGCTGCTTAAAGTAATGGCAGTGCTGGAGGTGAGCAGGAAAATGGTGACTGAATAGAGCAGCTGTCAGATAATCCATATTCTGTTCTGAAATCATGGCGCTGCTTTTTGCTTCCCTCCCTTGCTGGAGAGCTCAGCTCATTTTGTTACTGATCGGTACTAAAGAGACCCTCTGGGGTCAGAAACAGATTATTGGTGTTCAGGTAAAACAGACAGACCTGAGTTCCCAATAGTGAACTCACAAAAGGAATTGAGTTTTAGATGGTAATGGAGCTTGGCTGAGTTGTTTGCACACAGAAGTGTGTTTGTGTTTGTTGCTGAGTTTGAAACTTTACCTTTGCTTCCTGAGCTGACATGGAAGACGTCCATCGACTTCCTCAACCCTCCAATCAGTCCACAATTCACAAATAGACAACATGGCTGTGAAAGCCAAGCTGATTTTGTGGATGATTTACAAGTAAAAAGCACTCCAATATATTGTTTTGGGTCCTTTTTCTGTAGCCAAGGGTTCAACTCTAATTATACAACGATCACTGAGTCTTTGCTTCGTGCTTGCAGTTGTGTTTTGCACACATCAAGAATTAGTTTAGTGCTGTCTAGAGAGACATGGAAAACACTTCTGTATTTTGGCTGCCCTCCTGGAAATAATAAAAGCAATTATGTTGGATACCTTGTACAACATATTAGTGATTTAAAGAAATGAAATATAACATATCTTCATCTCATAATTCGTCTGTAAGTTATAAAGCTATTTTTTTAATGTTATATTAACACTTATTAGTCAAGACTTTAAAAAGAAGGAAAATAGTTACATTCCTGACTGTAAATCCCTATAGATTATACCTTTTCTTTCATTTTTCCAGGATCAAACCTATCCTTTGGGTTGATCTCATGGAACACTTTGAAGCCCTAGGCCACTGTTTGAGAGAAAATGCAAATACAGATAGGAAAATCCAAGGCACCTCCCCAAAATCCCCCAGTGTTCATGCTAAGATTTCATCATCCAAAGACAAGACACAGTTACACGCAGCAAACAGGACTGTCAGAAGAAATGATGCCAGAATTGGTTTATTTTAAGACCCACAGGATGTTTCTAATGTTACAGATTTTTGCTAAGTGCTTGCCCCAGAGAAAGGCAAATTAAAGGTTCTCGTTCCATTTTTAGAAAACAAGTCTTAAGGGTGTAGTTTGTTTTCAAATGGACACTTGAAATCCTTCTATTACTCTTCCTCATTTGTCTTAATGCTTTGATTATAAATGAATTACCATTTTCAGGGTGACCTGGTGAGGTACTACCTGTGTTCTGGGCAGCAGGTGGACAGATGAAAATGGAAAATTATTATTTTCCTCTAAAATGTCTTGTTCACTGGGGGCAAGGGCAGAGTCTGGAGGAAAGCAGGGAGGTGGAAATGATTGTCAGAGGGGTGATGCATCAGTGCCCCGCTGGGTAACCCCCACTTGCTGTGTTTCCTGGGCAGCCCAGCAGTGGGATGGTGCCATTCCTGCCGAGCAGCCTGCTGCCTGTTTCCTCCCTGCCGCAGCAGGGGGATGCTATTCTTAGGAGTGGGTGTCCTCAGGTCCCCACTCCCCCAAAACAGATTGCAGGAGTGCTGAGAGGGACAGACACTTCTCGGCACACACAGACACAGGCCCAGACCTTGCCAAGAGGGCTCGATGCTCCTGAGTAGCTCGGGGGGGAAGTGTTTGTGAGAGTGATAGGCAGGGAAGAACACACACCTGGGGAGCAGAATGGCTGCAGGGGCTGGTAGAGCCGTGAGTTCTGGTGTGCCACTGCCTCCAGCTTCTCTTTGTGTGTGTTTTTAACTGCGCTTTCAATGCTGCCACTAACCTGGCAAAGACACATATCTGTTTTTTAGGGTAGTTTGTGTGTAAAACTCTCTTGTTCCTAAAATAGTGGCTGCTGTGCCTAAAGTCTAAGTAACCTTGACCCCAAACTTCTGTTTCATCATGCTGTGTCTGGGAAGAGAACTGCTAAGTATTACTGAACTTTTCCTCATTAAACAGGTGCTGAGTTTATTAGCATATGTCTTATTAGCTGTCTAATAAATGCAGGTGAGACTGATTATTTAATTAGAAGCTTCACCTCTACCAAGATGTTTTTAAGTATTCATTTTGATAGATGTTTTAGCATTCAGTTCTGAAAATATGAAATACTAAAGTTGAACTCTAATGAGCTACACCATAGTTCCTGGATTTGAAGATTCAGTGAGGTTTCACCCTGTCGATAGAGCTGGAAGACTGAAATTGATTATAAATATTCTCGTCCAAAAGTAAATCTTTAGAATTTCTTGAAGTCCTGACCTTACTTTGGAGGATGCTGCTACTCATCACATTTAAAAGTTAAGTGGAAATACTTAAGTTAATCAGCCAAACACTTCAGGAAGTTCTTGCAAGGCTGCTCTGATCCAATTTAAGATGTATTACTGCACCTTTTAAAAGTAAAGGATCAGTAATAGTTGATGATCATGAGTAACAAATAAGGCAGCATGTAAAATCTACCATCAGATCTGCTCAGAATCAAAGGATATTAAGAATTTTCCTTTAAAAACACTATCCACTTTCTTAGGGTGTGCTATATGGAAACAATACTGATGAAGTGTTTCATGTGTCATTGAACACATATAATTTTGGGATCCTGCCCATGTTTTCCAGTACAACCATAAACAGGAATAAATTTCAAGTTGTCATGTTATTTATGAGGGACAAGCTTGAAAAAACATCCAATATTCCAAGACGTTGGTAGAACAGAAGGGAAATGGTTGCCAGCGGGATCACAGGTACTGTCACGCAGACAGGGAACAGGATCTGGGCTTTCTAACAAGATTCACCCCTGACAAGGATTTTCCCTTGATAATCCTCCTGTTTCAGATAGCTCAGACTGATTACTCAGGCACTGAAATGGGAAGCTTAAAACACCACTTATCCCTGATTGCTGGAATCTTGTTCTGGGAAGCTTTTGGGAGAACAGTGGTTGGTTTGAGTTTTGAACCAGAACTCGCAGCTTAAGTCTGAAAAAATCTTTTGTGGTGCAGGCTCTGGAGGATGCAGCCTGTCACTAAGTGGCAGATTTATAGTTTGACTTTCAGCTGCCATGGCAAAGCCCAGAGAAACCATACTGACCACCACAACAGAGAGTTTTGAATGGAAATCAATGAGCTTGAAGTGATTATTGCCTGAATATTACTTAATTCCCAATCTGGCATGGCCACACCCAGCCCTATCATCAGCTCAGGTTTGGGAGACTGGGGCAACCAAGAGTATTGGGTCACTAAAAGGTTGTGAGTGGCTTGAAAAGCAGTTTGAACTGCAGGTGTGAATTTAAATTGCCACAATCTCTGTCATTCTGACTGATTTTTTTTTTAATCCATTCTAACTTCATACCTTTAAGATTAAATTAAATTTGCCCAAGTTGTCTCTTATAGTCAAGCTTTAAGGTAAAGGTTGCAAATATGTCACTTGAAGGAGCATGAAAATAAGAAACCCATTTCACCCACCCCCTAAAACATGTTAAGAGTGTCTTTAATGCTTTCCCAAACACATATGAAGAGTTTGGTTTAACATTATTGCTGTTCGTAAACGTAAGAGACCAATGAGTTCTTGGAAACTGATTGTTTTTCTGGAGCTAAACTGCATTTTTCTTGAGATGTGGCTGATACAAAGCATCAGGACACTTAAAAATTGCACCACTGCTGGTAAAAGATACCTTTAAAGCTTTAATTTTAAGTGTATACTGTTTTTTAAGTAGTTTGGGTTTTGGTTGGTTTTTTTTTTTTTTTTTTTTTTTGGAGGAAATTCTTTATCTTGCCAAGATACATTTTAAAGGTTTTTTACTGAAACCTGCACTATATAACATTGTGCTTTTCCCTCCTGTGAAATGTGTACATGCCGTATATATTTCAAGCATTCATTTTTGATGCCCTAAATCAGGTTTTACCTGATTTTGCAACACTCATTTTGCTTGTATGATCAGACTTTCATGTGAATATGAAGACACTGAGGATTTGTATTGGTTTTTCTCTTCCCTATTGGCTTCCCCCTGATTTTCTTGCTGAGCTATTCCAAAGTGAAAAAGTAAGAGATACCCTATAGGCCATCTTCCACATGTACATGATACATGACCTCAATGTTTTTCAACATCTCAGAAGCAAGAACATGTTCTGAATTGTTATTACATGCATTTGATGAGCTATTTAATGGTTTAATGATAATATTTAAGTCAGGGCTTCTTGACGTTAATATATTGTATTACTCAAATCAATTCATTCCATTAGTATCCTAAAATCTGAAGCATCTGTTTAGGAGCTCAATAAATCTGACTGTTCTGGTGTCTTTATCTGGGATATCAATATTCAGAAGCCTTTCTACATTCTAAACGTGCTGATTGCACCTTTTTCCTTACAGAAAATCAATTACCCTGCCTTGCAGCAGGCAGAATTTTAAACAGATACAATCCAAACTTGAATTTCACTCCCTGATTTGATTTCTGGATGCTCTGTGTGTGTGTACAGCTCTTCTGTGGCCCTTGTTTAAATTCAGGATAAGGTCACCAGTGTGCACCTGATACTGTGCAAAAGGTTTTCCTTGCATTTCCTGACAGACAATATCACCAAGGGTGGGAGGGCTTTGGAAGAGTTTCTCTTGGTTTTCAAAATGGTCTCAAGTTTTCCAGAGAGCCATCCCTAGTGAGGTTTTGTCTTTGACTTGGTTCCACATTCCTAACTCACCAAAGTTTGGGATTAGCACCCTTCTCTCCCAGCCCTTGTTCTGAGCCCGGCCAGAGCCGGTGCTCATCTCTTCTGTTGGCTGCCATCCCAAAATCACTTTTTTCCGAGTTAAGTCAAAATGAAAACGTGTGGCTAGCAAGAGCAGACAGGACCTTTCGTGGCTAGGAAGTGGTGAGGAGCAGCCCCAGAGTTCTGCTCTTTGTGGGTGCACCCGGACACGAGTCTGCCAGAAATGTTCCCTCAGACAGAAGCCCCGTTCCGGATGGAGCGGCTGGAGCACGGAAGGAGTGACGGATGTGCCAGGGGATGTCCTTGAATAAAAACACTCTGGCTAAGGATTAACCCCTGTGCTTCTCACACACAGAGTGGTGAAGCGGAGATGCCCCTCACAGTGGATACGTGACGTGTGCTCTGAGCTGCATCTTCGGGAGCAGTCCCTGCTTTCAGTAGCTGGTCACTAGATGGCATCTTTGGGTTCCGAATTTAGGGGAAAACCACTCTAACGGTTCATTTGTGCTCAGCCTCGTTTCACTTCACTCTTAATTCTGCCCGGATATAAAAACTTGAGAAAAGGCATGCCAAGACAGAAGGAGACGGGGGGAAGGAAGCATTTTTCTGTATTTTTTGGTGCTTTTTGAGCAGTCGGGTTTATCTTGAATTCTAATAATTGTGTCTAAACATTTTGGAATACTTCTCTAGGTAATATCTGTGGAAATTTTTAGATGATATATTAATGCAGATCTAGGAATCTGTCATTTATTGTTTGGTTTTTTCCCCCACACTCCTTAGAGATGGTAGTCAATCACTAGGAAATGTTCCAGGTAAAATCACATCTTCAAATCACTTGAAACTGAAAGCAACCAAACAGCAGTTACCAGCAAGGATTTCCAGGTTAATACCAAAACAACTTCTGCAGCAAAGAAGAATATGTCCAGCACTATAATCCTTACAAACTGAGACATCTTTAATGTTTTTATCTAGAAATAAGTAAAAACTTCTGTCCAGATTCTCTTGATTTGAAGGTAATGTAAATCTTTCCTAACACCAGCTGAAGGTGAGAATAACTCAGTAGGTGGCAGTCCACTTAAGCCAAAGAAACAATGTGAGTATCAGGGAGTGGGATTTGAATGCAATAAGGTGTTTATTAAATATTTCCATGTCATCCAAAGTCAGCATGGCTTGCATCTTTTATTTAGAATCCTCCAGGCTATTGACACTTTCTTTTTCCTATCTGGAGCTGCTCTGTAAAATCATGATAATAACCCTCTAAATGTATTTGGGAAAAGTTCTTCTTGCAGGCTTCTTCTCCCAAATGCTTGTCTGTGTGTCTAGAGCTTGTTTTGGGCTTTTTTTTTCTTTTTTCTCCCTTGCTTCTCACACAACAAGAAGGATCTGTCACTCACACATCAGCCAGTGTTTTCATTTGATTTTTTTATAGGCTGATCCTCAGAAGAGGAATCAGTGTTCTCACTCAATAAATGGCCTGGATGTTAAAAATCTCCTCTCGCACTCTTCCCAAAGATGTTGAGCCCTTTGGGAATGGTGTCAGCTGCCTGTTTCCCTTTCACCCCGTGGCAAAGGTGGTCTGCCATGGATTTGTATCCGTGTTGCTGTAGGATCCATCACACAAATGGTTTCCTCGTCGTCAGCAGCATGAGGGACCTCTCTTTGATTCAGTCGTCTTGGTTGCCATGGCAGGGAACAGATGCTGGTTTTTTATCTTACCTACACAATGGATTTGTTACCCCAGCAGTATGCAAACTGCTCGAAAAGTAATAGCACAAAAATATATTCATTTAAAATAAAAGAAGCCAGAGCTTTACTGGTGTAGAACAGTGTGAGTTCTAAACCTGTTAAATATAACTCAACTCCTATTGCCTTCATCCCCCTGTGTGTTTGCTTCACTCCCAGCCCCTTTCAAGGAGCCTACAATCACTCCCCCTCTGTGTGAAAGGAGTGCACTCAGAGATACTTTAAAATACAGCCAAGGGAGTTGCTTATTTTCCTGAAACACAGAAGGTGTGGGTGTCAGAGGCAAAAAGCTCTGATAACCTGCTTAAGCTGCTCTGACAGTGTTGGTGGACACGTGGGGCTCAGGTATGAAAAAAGTTGAAGGGAGATTTTGATAACATTCAGGAATTTTTGACAGTGGCTGTGGCTTGTCCTTCTGTGCTTTCCCCTGTGCTCAGCACTGGGTGAGGCCACACCTCGAGTGCTGTGTCCAGTTCTGGGCCCCTCAGTTCAGGAAGGACTTTGAGGGGCTTGAATTCCTCCAAAGGAGGGCGACAAGGCTGGTGAAGGGCCTGGAACACAAGCCCTGTGAGGAACGACTGAAGGAACTGGGGTTGTTTAGCCTGGAGAAAAGGAGACTCAGAGGTG
This sequence comes from Corvus cornix cornix, assembly GCF_000738735.6. Taxonomy (NCBI): domain Eukaryota; kingdom Metazoa; phylum Chordata; class Aves; order Passeriformes; family Corvidae; genus Corvus; species Corvus cornix. Next base: position 57,807,734 of record NC_046335.1, on the reverse strand, counting down.
ACCTTATCACTCTCTACAACTCCCTGAAAGGTGGTTGTAGCCAGGTGGGGCTTGGGCTCTTTTTCCAGGCAACAGCTGACAGAGCAAGAGGACACAGTCTCAAGCTGTGCCAGGGGAAATTTAGGTCGGATGTCAGGAAAAAGTTTTTTACTGAAAGAGTGATAAAGTTCTGGAATCATCTGCCTGGGGAGGTGGTGGAGTCACCATCCCTGGATGTGTCTAAAAAAAGGTTGGATGTGGCACTCAGTGCCATGGTTTAGTTGAGCTGGTGTTAGGGCATGGGTTGGACTCGGTGATCCTGAAGGTCTCTTCCAACCTGGTGATTCTGTGATTCTGCTACGTGTTTGGCCACGTGTAGACTGTGGAGAGAGAATGTGGCAAAAATACAAATATTGCCGAGGAGGTCACTGAAGATGAGGCCAAAGGATGTCTGAGAATAAATGTTGAATCAATGTCTTATAGCATGGGGATGGTATAAAAGAAAATTCACATGAACTTCGCTGCTGCAGTTGTTCCCAACAGCTTCCGGTATGAAGGTGCCAGTGGATCACTTCTGTGGGTTTTACCCCAGGTACAGATTGTGCATGTGTGATAAATCATGGCAGAGATAATCAGAGAAAACTGTTGTGTCCTGGGAAACACTCAGGGCAAATCTGTGTTGTAGTGGTCTAAAATAAACAGTTGTGTGTTATTTTTCATAGCCTTGTCCACTAGGAATAAAGATGTTTTTAAATGTAGCAGGATTCCATCACTTTGCATAAGTACTCGAAGTAGAGTCAGTGGAGTAGAAATAATTAAATGAAAAGAGAGTGCTTGATGGACCTTTAATCTTTTTATGTGCAGCATAAATGCCAAAGTAAAGTACACAACCCTAATAGCTACTTAATGGCCATGCAGGATGTTGTGCAGCGGGCAGATAACCCTGCAAATGAAGAACTGCTGCAGAAATCCTTAAAAAAAGCATGGAAAAAAGCGATGCAAGCTTCTACTGGGTGAAGCTATGAAACAGATTGGAATGGGATATCACCTTGTCACGGCTGTGCTTGACTGGGCAGAAAAAACACCAAATTAATAACCTTCTATTTTCTTGGGAATTTTTGAAATCTTTTGTGATCAAAGGCGTCGTTTGGGGCTTCCCAGTGTCTGGAACCTTGCCTGTGGTAAGGGGAGGAATCACACTCCGAGGTTGTGTCCGCGGCTGCAGCTACAAACTGCAGAGCTGAATAAATCTTGAGCTAAATTCTCTTTCCAGACTGATGTGTGGATATGACAGGAGATCTCATCTTCTGTAATTGCTGTTGCTTATTCCAAGTGGTTCTTTCTGCTTCTGGATGTTGAAAATGCCAAAAGTTAGGTCTGCTTGGTAGTTTTCTAAAATGTCTTTAGTAAGTGCCTCTTACAGAGGAGGGCAGCTTGAAATGTTGATTTGTGCAGTGGAGCAAAAATTCCAGTGAGCAAAATCTCAATCAAAGTTTAGTTTGGAAATGTATTTATTAGCTCTGATAACAGAGGGAAAGAAAATAGATCCATAAGTACAGTTTTTAAAATGGAACCAAAGTAAAACAGGTGATACTTTGGCCTGAGAAGTGTCCTCTGGGATTTTTCATCAATCGTAAATACACATTTAAATTACACTCAATTTATAAGATTTAGAGGATGATTTTCTCCTCTCTATATTTTGTACTTTCCCCAAAGCTGATGATGCCTTTTCTTTTCTTCCTCTAACTTCTAATCTCCTGACTTTTTGGGTAAAGAAGTCCATTTTGTTAGATCTCTAATTATGTATTCAGGAGGCTTCTCACTTCTCCAGGTTTTTTTTGGCTAATGACCACTCTGCTTCACTTTATCTCAAAGCAAAATGCATGATGGCTTTTATTCCTTCAGGAATAAAGCAGATGGCATTCAGCACAACATCTGGGGGGGAAAAAAACCCTCAGATCTTTGAAGTGTTTTTAGTAAAGTAAACACTGCTAAAATGAAATGATGGATTGCTGGCTTTACCTAGAATATCCCTGGATGGAAGGAAGGTTCTTTTAGTTCCTACCTATTTTGAGTGTTTTGTATCTGGAGACAGGATTTAGAAATTGATACGTGCCAGCAGCATTTCAGTTTATGACATTTTGTGGAGAAAAAGCTTCAAAAAAATCAGTATTATTCCTGCTTTGGTTCTGGGAGGAGCACCCTGATTCCCAGTCCTGAAAACACCTCAGTGGATCTGGGCTGCTGCTGTCAACACAAAACACTGCAATTGATTTTTGTGATTACTCTAAAGCTGGCAGAACTGCAGTTAACTCTAAATCCTGCACTGTGAATAGCAAACCTACCTTTATCTGCCTTATTCCTGTTACCCGTTTCTAGATGAGGCTTCTTCTTTTAACCAGTATTACCTTAAAATTTTAACATCATAATGTTCTTGAGGTGACAAGTTGTCAGCTTCAGGTTATGTGATGGGGAAGGAGATTATCTAAAAGCAGTTATTTGTCCATTTTCTCCTGAAATGCTGGTGATGTATGGCAGTAAGTTGAGGTTCCATAGCAGTCCTGTGAAGAGTAATTAGACAGTGATGCATGAAGAGTGATTGTTAAACCAGTTGGATCTTTCTGAGGGTCAAAAGAACTCTTCAAGCTGTGCAACTTGTTATCACTGTGAGGTGATTCTGTCTTGTGCTGTCTGTGTGCTGGATTAGGGTAAATAATGAAATGGGATTTTTAAATTATATATTTGGAGGATTAGATTTGCATGGCCTCTTTGTGGATTAAGTTTGGATATGCTGAGATGCAATTTATGTGTGAGAAGGAGATAAAGGACAGGGAGCAGGGGGAGAAGGTGGGAGTGGGATTATCAAGCACAGAGAGATGGCTAATCCAGGTGGGCTTAATACACTCAGTTACGTTTTTAGAAAAGAATAAACTGACTAAGTAGAGATCTCAATTAAGTGCATCCCATGTTTGAGACACCACTGCAAAACAAAAATTCACAAATTCAAAATCTCTCTCCCACTGCTCTTTATTTGCCTTTTTCCACTCAAATTTGAGAGGTCCCAAAGTCCACCCTATAAAAGCTTCTAACAGGCTGTATCTTCACATTTTCACGTTGCAGGTTTGAGAGTGGTTTTGGGAGATTTTGTACATCAGTTGGGAGGTTTGACCTTTTTACATCATTTGACTATTTGATTTCTTCAATTATAACACTTCACAAATCTCATAACTAAAAATCTCGTAGGTACCAAGATGCAGCATAATTCCTTTTTACTTATTAGTTTATAGGCATTAAGCAGGACACATAATGGAGTTTCAGGAATAATCAGTCTTAGGAGAATTCATTTCTATATCACTGCTTGCTTCCAAGAATTAGTAATCGCAGAAAACATCTGGAAATTATGGCAAGTTTATTTTGCCATTCCTGCTATTGTAACCTTTGGGCACCTTGGAAATAGGTTTTGCCATCAGCAAACGTACAATTTTATCATTAAATTTACAAGCTTAAAGCTCAGGTCCTTTTTCAGCTGCACAACTTTAAACCAGGTGTATTGCCTTCCTTTGGTGCTTGCTGTCGTCTCTGGGATGCTGTTTGCACTCCTGTGCCTCAGGTACCTTGTTCTCTAAATTGCAAAGCTTTTCTGAGGAGAAACTTCATGAATGTTGATCCACAGCAGTAAGCTGGTCTTTTGCTGTGATCCCTTCAGGGATGGTTTTCACTTCTGTTTAGGCAATTTCATCCTAATTGCATTATTTGAATGGTGATACGTTTAATTTTTGTAATACTTGTATATTCCTACAATTGCATGGTCAGATATTATTCCAAATTTGGGTAAACACTTTCCTTTCACCTTCACTGGATTTTGGGGAAAACTGGACAAGCCACTCTTCAATTTAACCAGTGCACAATTAAAAGGCATCTCATTTTCTAGTTAGTGGTCCATTCATGAGGGTTTCAAAGTGTGTTATAAATAAAACTTCTTCAGTCTCTGTCACAGGAGAAGTCAAAAATCTTAACTTGGGAAACAATTTTACTGTCACGTTTAAAATAAATTCTTAATCTAGATCCAACTAAGTGGTGGAAAATAAAACTTGAAAGGGTCTGGCTTTAGGTGTAGATAAAAGATTGTCAGATTTGAGAAGGAAGACCTACTTTCTGCTCCTTTTTTTGAAGACTTCAGCAGATGAAGAAAAGGCATTAAGTGAAATTGTCAGAACTAACAACCAAAAGCTAACAGAAAGGATAAGATATATATTTCAACCTGATTTTTAGTGTGATCTTTTATTGTTCTTCATGCATACTTATGGCCCTCTCTCTTTTTTCCCCCTCTTTCTGGTTTTTACATCCTATGATTTTGAATCTAATTAATCAGACTTCATTCCCAGTGGTGGCTTGGTGTCAACAAGGAGAACCCCGAGCAGGTAAAAGCCCCAGTTCTTTGTCTCCTGAGTGCTTCCTTCAGTAGGTATTCCCAGTATAGATGGAGAGTGCTCGGCTGTGGTCTGGAAATACCACATTAATCACTTGAGAGGCCTTTTCCTGCACAAGTGTGTTTCCTCTTCCTCAGTTCCTCCTGGTTGGGGTCTAATTGTGATGTTTATTGGCAGAAATTGCATTCATTTCGAGTAGGTTTGGCACAGGGACCTCACATTCCTGGTGCACACACAGGTAGCACAGAGAGCCAATCTCCTCTGTGGGCTCCAGACTTTGGAGCAGCACTGTTTAGTCAGTCACCTCACTTCTTGTATACAATGACAACCACTCGGGAGACCTTTTCTGCAAAACGTGACACAGACAAGCAGAACTTGACAAAATTGTCAGAAGGGTTTGAAAGCTGTGCTTTTGTCAGTGTTTTATCAGCTCATGCTCCAAGAGTGAGGGGAAGGGGAAAAATAATGGGTTAGTAACACTAAGTTCAGATAGTCTGAGACAACTCCCAAAACACTTGGTCAGAATCACCAGCACAGTCCCTGTTCCACAGCATTTGAAATTTTCCTGTGTGACACGAGGTAGGAACAGGTTGAGTCCAAAGCAGTGGGAATGGGGCTTGCGAAGGGTCTGGAGCACCAGGAGCAGCTGAGAGAATAGGGGGGTTCAAGCTGGGGAAAAGGAGGCCCAGGGGGGACCTTGTGGCTCTGCACAACTCCCTGATAGGAGGGGTAGCCAGGTGGGATCGGGCTCTGCTCCCGGGGAACAGGGACAGGAGGAGAAGGAACAGCCTCAAGTTGTGCCAGGGGAGGTTCAGATTGGTTATTAGGGAGACATTCTTCATGGAAAGGGTTCCAGGCATTGAAACACTGGTATCAGAACCCAGGATATTTAAAAGCCACTTGGATGTGGCACCTGGGGACATGGGGTAGTGGTGGCCTTGGCAGTGCTGGGAGAACATTTGGACTCAATGATCTCAGAGGGCTTTTCCAACCTTAATGATTCCATGATCCTGTAGCTCTGTGATCAGTAGACACCCAGCTATGCCTGAGCTGTGTGCTGTGGTTGCACATGGATGTTTAGTACTGTATTGATCAGAAATTATATTTACATCAATTTTTTTAAGGCTCATTAGCCCTTTCATGCAGATCAAAGCATTCACTCTCTTATTACTCATCGAAATGACTCAAGTGGAGTCTCTGACCAGTAATGAAGAGAGAAGTTTTCAGGTCCCATGGATTTTCATGGCCAAACATTAACTCCATTAGTGTTTTGCAACAGATACAGTCTGACTTCATTGTGTGCTTGTTACGTGAGAAGTATCTTTATTGCATTTTCTTTTTTTTTTTCCCTCTCATAAGCAGCAAAAGAGTGGGTTTAAAAAAAAATAAAGCAATATTGTTTTTAGAACACTGCAACAAAATATAGAAGTGATAGCTGTGGCACATTTCTAATAGCTGGGCTGAATCATATTCTGTTCCTCTAATGGCATGCGTAATTGCTCCAGGTTTTCAGGCGTCCTTCAGCCGCACTTATTTAGATTAGTGACTGATGCATTTCCATGGAAACCTGCAGCAAGGGAAAAAAACCCTCTTGGTACAGCGTGGAACTGAAGGGACGTGGGCTTTGAGCCTCGTGTAAAGTAAGGCTGCTCGGTTGTGGTCAGCTTGGTTTGGGGTTTCTGTTGTAGCTGCTCTCTTCAAAGGAAGAGGAGCTGCCAGCAGCATTTTGTGTAACAATTTAGAACGCTTGTCAAATCCTACATTCCTTGAAAAGCTTCAACTTTCTGAGTGTAGTCGAAGGAGTACATTTTGAAATGAAATGTCTGGGGTGTTCTTCTCAGGGAGGATGCAGAAGCACCCAAACCCCAGGTAAGCTGGTGAGAAACTGGCTAGAAAGTCAAGGTCCAAGGAGGGAGTTCGTTTTGGGGGTGTTGTGTAGAGCTTTAATGAAGGATCACTGAGTTTTGAAGTGCTAGTGGCAGGAATGGAAAGGTTTTATACAACCTCCATCACTAAAATACCTGGAAAATATAACTACTTTAAAAAACTTTGCACAGTACTGTTGCCTTTCTCAATATCTGGTAAAATGTTAATATGCATTGCCTAATATACAATAAATAGCTGATTTTTAGTGCTTTCTTAGAAAACTTGATTCTCAGCATTCTCAGCAATTTGTTCTAATTTCCAGGAGTGTTTAAGGTTGCAACACGGATTTTCAAATGTGTTTTTTAAAGTAATTGCCCTTATGTGTTTACACAGTGCTGTAAGGGCAAGTACCTTCCATACTTTTTTAAAAGTAGATATATTTTTGGATTTGGCTCCTTTCCTGCTGCAATCATCCTGATTATTTGGAATACCAGTGTAGGTTCTCTAGGAGTAAGCTCTCAAACCAATGATGATAGTTACTCCTATTTGAAAACTAGTTATCCTGTGGCCTGGCTCTGAACCCTGTGTTACTTAGCAGCCATCAATGCAAAGTATCTCCAACCATATCTAGAAATGATTTTGGTATTTTATACAAGTTATTTTTTTTATTATGATATCTGTACATAGCCATTTCTATATATTCTGATACAGCACCACGAGTTCAGTTGATAAAATCTGGTACTCCTGTTAAAAGTGATGAGGTGTTTCTAAGTAACTTTTCTTTTGTATTTTGGAATTTATAGTTGAACATTTTATTTTAGACACATGCAACAGCGTGGCCAGGCAGGAGTTCTTCCTGGTGAGCAGGGAACTGTCCACATCCACATCCACATCCACATCCACGTCCACAGATCCTTGTTCCACTTTCATCTTCCCCTCTCTGGTCCTGTGTAAACCTGGGTACCACATTGCTTAGCAACATCCTGCTCTGAGCTGTTTGTTCCCTCTGACTGGAGTTATAACATTAAATTAGAAGTTATTCTGAGGCCCTTGCAGTGGTTGCAAAGTATTCCTCTCTGTGTTGGGTTTCGGTCGTGTTTTATCCACGGTGAAAATCAGACTGGGAAGTCCACGTGCACAATCAAGGCAGAGGAAAAGAAAAGAGGGAGTGCTGTGGTGAAAAAGATCGTGAGGTTCTAGGAACTTCCCATGTTATCTCCCATGCTCAGCAGCTCCTTATATATTCAAAATTTTATCTATTATTGAAGGCAGAGAATTTGACAGATCATTGATCCTGAGTACAGCTGGTGAAGATTTAGACTTGAATGGAGCTTCTTGTAAGGGAGGAAATTGAGGGGAAACATTCGTATCACCATTGATGATGAAAGTCCATAATAACTCTTGTTGAAACTTGCTGTACATGAAAATTAATGATTTTTGAAATTGAACAGAAGAATGGCTTTCCAGGGCCTGTTTTTCCTTACTCAGCCCAAAATAATTCCCCATCTGTTCTTTCCAACTCGGAGTGCACAATGACCTTCTCCAAAGCAGTTGGCTGTCTTTGTGGGGCTGTAAACGTCTCAGGTGGGAATAATCCCTGTCGTGCCAAGCACACCACAGCTCCTGCCACACAAGCAAACGCAGAGTTCCTTCACAAACCTTTAATGGGATTTCCCTAGATTTAAGGCAAAGTCACTGAGTCAAGGCAAAGTCATTAAGCCAGGTTTCACCTGGCGCCTGCCCTTTTATTTTGGGTTATCAGTGAGAACGCAGATATTTGCAGGACATATTTGAAATATTTGCTGGGAAGATGAAAACTGTGAAATAAGGTGTTATGATTAAAAACACTCGTACCCTGAGTCACTTCCAAAGACCTGGAACATGACAGCACCTGAGCTTTGTAAGTGAACAAACCATCCTGACCTTCAGGATAAATGACATTTGCAACAGATGATAGCGCAAGCAGGCAGCTCATCAAGACTTCTTTGTTCTCCCTGAGTTTCAAAAACAAGATGCCTTTATTTATGTGTGCAGGAGCACTTTGGGATCGACAGGGAGAGCTGGTTTTTATGAGGCAGAGGTACATATTGTCAGGCCACAATTAAAGGTTAAGCAAAGTGCACTGAAGTTGCTCTGTTTTGGCCTGACTTTGTAAAAATTGGGCATTTCAGCAAGGATCAAACCAGGTGCAAATGGACCAAAGCCATGTGCAGTTGCTGGAAACTCTGAGGTCAACATCCAGCTTTTTACAAGTTCTTCACTCTTTTGCTTTGAGATGCATTTTACTCCGTAAAGCAAAGAGGGAAAAAATCTTTCCTCTCCCACTTAATTTCCTTCGATGACATTGCCCAGAGCTGTGTCTGTGCCTGTCCCAGACCCTGAGTGGTTTAATCCTCTGCATCCTCTGCAGCTGAGACCATGGACACAAAGCTGCCACAGACGGGTTGGAAATGAAGGGCGGAGGGAATGGAGACCCTCAGAAACCCAACGGGAGAACTTAGGGAAAGATCAAGAGACCATTACCACGTTTTGAAAATATGAGGGAAGAGCTGCAGAGCTCCCGAATTGTACAAAGGGCTGGTAAAGTTGTTAGGACACAAAGAAGCAAGTGTTTCCACAACTACTTGCAGGTTTGGGGTTTTTTTGAGGTGTAAGTGAGCTTTTTGTTAAATTAAAGAGGAAACTGATGACATGGGAAACGCTGTTCTTCCATAACTGCCTCTCCAGCAGGTCCAGGTTGCATATTTCAATTATTAAGGTTTCTCTTGCAAACAAACTTGCTGATTCACTCCATTGATCAGCCATTTCAGCATCCTTTGTGGGTAAACTAATTCACTGTATTCCAGCTAATCTTCCTCTAAGGATGCAGGAGGGAATCAACACTCAGTCTTCCTTTCTTTTTTTGAAAATAAGATTTAGTAGGGGGGAAAAAAAAGAAAGGAAAAGCAGGACGACATCCAAGGCTTTGCAATTCCAGTCAAGCTGTCCTTGAGACATTTTTATGCTTATTCTCAAATCTGAAAAACTTCAAAAACCACTTAAGATTTGCTGTTTCTCAGCTTTAACTGAAGGAAAAATTGGTTGAGAGCATCACGTCAACTGAACACTGGGACTTAAAGAAACCCCAAAACATCCACAAACTGAAACAGAAGAAAGTGAACCATGAATTAAAGGTTTTCATTAATTTCACATTTATAATGCCTTCATCATATGTTTCTTTTCTCTTGATCCTCACAGTTTATCCCTTCAAATGAAGCATCAATGTTTTCACCTCAGATTTGCAAAGATATGAAAAAGATAATTGTAGTTTCTTCTGAATTCTTGTGTGGTACATACCTGCAGATTTCACTTTCATGAGTTTTAAGAACCCTTTATCAGAATCAACAATCAAACAGTTAATAGGGAAAAATTCCATTTCTATTTCTTCATCCCATTTTTTTGTCCACTTTTTAGAATCCATAATCTTACTCTGTGTGATTTGGAGGAGGATCCCTGACCTTCATCTTTCCTGTGGCTCAAATGAAATGCTCAAAGAAAGCAATAAAATATAATGATAAGCAATTGTATAATAGGCTGGAAAAGAACTTACTTATCACCATTTCAATGTACCATATTTAATAGAAACTCCAGTTTTGAAGAGTCCCCATTTTCTAAGGGGGAAAGGGAATAAGTAAAATAACTTACTGAGACTTCACAGTTTGTGGTATGAAGAATATTTTTATCTCTTGATGTGATTATTTTCTGGAGCAGCATTTGGTATGGCAAATATTTTGGATATACTTGGGATAGAAAAATGCACGCTCTTCTTAGGGATGTTTTCACTCCCATGAACTTTTTTCTTCACTTCTTCTTATCGCCAAATTTGGATCAATTTAAGGAAAAACTCCCAGGATAACAACTCCCTGTCTTGTTGCAAACCAGCACAAGTGTCCTTGAATTGTGAACTGCTGATTTTATTATTACTCTGCTTTCCTCAGCTTTGAATAACTTCTGGTCTAACCCTCAGCATAAATAGTTGGGAAAGTGTTTTTCCCTCAGGAAGGGGAAGGTGCAGAGGGAAGGCCTTAACCTCAGCCACTGTTTTGGGTGTTGCACATGCAGAGAGCTGTACCTGAGCTGCTCTGGCAAAGAACACCTATAAATGTCTGTTGCATGAGTGAAACATCTCCCAGGGCTGTCACTGGGGAAGAGGGAAGGAAGAAGGAAAAGCTGCATGTTTTGGTGTGGGGATGAAACCCACCTCTACCCACCAGAGGTACCTGGAGCGAGCCTGCTGCTCTCTGTTGCCTTCCCAGTATCACACCACAAATTCCACTCCTATTTCCTTTGTTTCCATCCTGTGGACAGGTTGGTGACTCTGAACCTTTCCTAGAGTGCTGGCAGGCCTCTGACAACATCCCCGCTGGCGGAGCGTTCCCGCGCAGTTTCCTTGGAAACACGGCGCCGAAATGCCCTCCGAGGAGCAGCAGGGAGGAGAGAAGGAATGGAGACAGTTGCTTTGGGATTTTTTCCCCCCTTAGTTCTTTACTCTTCCAAAGGAGTATCGAATATGCAAGCAGCCTACTCCAAGCAGGAGTGTCAGGCTGGGAACTGGGCTGGCTGCTGGAACAGGCCCACAATTGTTACGTGGGCCAAAACAGGGCAAGAGTGGCCTCATCTATGCGGATTAGAGTCCAAAATTTATTTCCTGCTTTTCATGGCAGTGATTTTTCAGCTTTTGATGGTGTCTGCAAGCTCTGTTGGAGTCCTGTGGTCACTTACGAGACTGAGAAGAGAAGCTACAGGAAGTCCTACATTTATTTGGAAGAAAGCCCTCACCACTCCTGGGGTAGAGAAAGGAGGAGATGTTTTCCACCTGCACTTTCTCACCCTCTTTGAACCCTATAAATTAGATTCTGGAAGGGCAGGGTTTGAGCCTGTTGCTCACTGAGATGTCTGCAACAATAAATGATTCTAATAAAGAAACAGCTGGGGCTTTATTATTTGGATTGCCACTATTGCCCAGGGCACACAGCTTATTTCTGCTGCAGCTCCACTGGCTTCAGTAGAAAATGGATCAGGAAAAAAACTGTTGTGTCCTTATGGTATTTATTCTGGTAAAATATGGGCTTCTCAAGAGATCTAGAAATTTCAAGTGATATCTCAATGTTCCTCTCTTCTGTCAATGTAAAGGAAACGGGACCATTTTTGCAAACCCTGGTGCTTTGTACTGCCTCTAAGAAAAACATTTTGAACTGATCCAACTTAATGCAGTGACTTTTTGTCTGTGGTGACATGTTCCTCTCAGTAAGAATGCAGTATTAATGAAATAATTCTCTTTATTAAAATATAGAAATTGCTAATTAATGTTTTTCTAGACCTTCTTGTCCATATCTTCTTTCTGGTCTTTCTAATCTGTCTGCAACCAGGTTTAAGAAGAAATCCTCAAAAGACTCTGTGGGTAAAAGCTTCTTAGATGATGATAGGGTTGTTAGTCTTAGCTGGCCCTAGCTTGCTGCAAAGCATTTTGATAAAGTGCTGCTCTTAAGAAAACCTGGAACATGAGAATGGGTACAAATGCAGGGAAACCTGGAGCTAACCCCTTGGTGCTAATATACCTATAATAGTGTTACTGTGCTATATTTGGCTTGAATTCAGAACAGCATTTGCCTATGGGTTCTTTGTGTTCTTTTGTCAAGTCAGAGAATGGAATCCTGCTCTTTTTTCAGTCCCCAGTCCATTCTGATGGCAGATTCCTGGTCCTCCCCCCTGCTCTTGAGTGTGTGTACTTATGCTGTGTTATAGGGCAGCCTGGAATCTGAGTCAGCCGTGAGGGAGAGAGGGTAATTAGAGCACTTAACACAGCAGCCTGGGAAAGTGCCACTGAGCCTCGAGTTCAGCGTCTTGCAAGGCTCCTGTTTTCCCAAATAATCCCTGACTGCACACAGAGGAGTGGGGGGAAGCAGAGGGGTGGCAGAGCTGGGGAGCAGATCCAAGCTGCAACTGAGGAGTGCTGGCTCTGCAGTCCTGAGGAGCTGAACAAAGCTCTCTGTCTTGCTGTGCCTTCATGTCCCTCCTACCCACTTTGTATTCCTTACAGCACTGAAATATCATGCTATAGAAAACAGATTCTGCAGGGGAAACATCTGGTTCCTGGTGGCTCAAGCAGTTGTTCTAAGATTTCAAAATATTCTTCTTCATCATAATTTATTTCTTTTAATCATTTCTGAGGGACTTCTGAAAACAGGCCAGGGGGAAACTCTAAGTAGACTCCAGGTTTATGATTTTCTGTGTTTTTTCTGTTTATGTCTCTTGGTATTAACCTGATATTTAGAATGGCATGAAAGAAGAATGTTGCTCGTTGGGGAACAGACTGCAATTTGTGCAGCAGGAGCAGGAATTTTGGGTAAAGGAAAGGCCTCTTAGGCAGAAAGTACAGTTTGTAGGTGAGTGACAAAGGGACAAAATAAACTAAACTATCAAGTAGAGATCATATTATAATAGGGATTTTCTCCCTCTCTGGCCGTCCTGTAGGATGGAGGCTGGCTGGTCTCCAGAACATGTATATAAATGTAAATATTTCTGGTTTTCCTTGCTACTACTTTTCTTGGACCTTGTGAATCGGTGCACAGATCTAAAGAAACAACTTTCTTACTCCCTTAGCTGGCTGGAACCTGCACACACATTTTCAGCTGGAATCTCTCTGCATTATGGATATATTTGTATTTATGCCTCCAGCTGGGGGCACGATCCAGTTATGTGTTGGGTACACTGGTTAAAGCAAGGAAAGATGCATCTTGCCCACCCTTCTTCCCAAAGTCTGCCTCCCAGGACTTTCTCCTGCTCCTTGGCCCTGTTCAAAGCCCTTCCATCCTGCTCTGATGTTCTTTTTCTCTCTGCAGGCTTGCCCTTGGTCATTTGACAGCACCAATTTCTCAGCCATTTGTACCATCCTTAAAAGCTGTGCCACAGAGGTACTGTGCCTTCAAGGCTGTGTCTGGCTTGGAGAATTAATAAAATCTGTTGGGATGGTGTCAGGCTGCCCCTCAATGGAGAGTCCCTCAGCTGTGCAGATGAGACTTCTGCGGTCATAATCTAAACCAGAAACTTTTGCATCTGATTTTTGATGCCTTTTAGCCAAACTTCAGGAGGTTGCATTGGTGGACCAACCTGTAGCTAGGCAAAAAAGAAATTGATTTGCATATTCCAGCTATTTTCCCAACCTTTGTGAAATGTGTTGCAGGTTTTTCTTCTTTTTTTCTTCTCATATTTTGCCTCTCAGCTCTAAAAGAACCAAATATTGGACGCAAATTTTTTGCCACTGAGAATGTGAGTGGAGCTTTAAAACTTGTGAATGATGTGATTCATGATCTCTGAGAAGTTCCTCTTATTCACTTGATGTGTCTGATGTGATAAAAGAAGCCAATGTTATTTTCCAAAATGCCTTGAAACGATGTTAATTCACTGTGAGGGAATATAAACAAATACTTCAGCACTCGATTAAGAAATACAGGAGTATTGAAAGTTCTCTTTTCTCTGTGCAGAAACACGAACAGATAGAACAAAGAAGCTGTTTAGACACTACACAGTTGGATCCTATGACAGCTTTGATGCTTCAAGGTAAGAATTCTCCCTTTTGATTGCAATCTCTTTACAAAACCTTCCCAGGTTTTATTTAATTGTTACTTTTGGTTTAGGCTTTGGAGGGGAAGAGGGAAGCAGATCACTAAACAGAGCTTCTCAGGGCACCATTTAACTTCTGAATTGGTTTTTATTGCAGTTTACTTTGTTCAGATGGGATGGGTCTAGAAAATTCGGGAGCGGTGAAGTCATGAGTATCAGTGGGTTTTTTTGTGAGTGGGGAAAGAGATTTGTTGTTCTGAGCAGTAACTTTGGAACCTGAGTAGAACTGAAGCTGCTGGAAATGAGAAATTAGATCATTTATTTGGGGAGAATTCACGATTTTTAAGCAGGTTCTTCTCCCCCATGGATATACCTTGAACATAGAGCTGACTGCTGGTAGAAAGGATGACCTTTAAAACACAGAGCCACAGTTGGCTTTTGGTGTCTTCTTGAGGAAATTTTGCTGGCATACTGGAATTATTTTGCTTTTCTCCTGACTGTCTGATTACAGCTTGGGTTTGGGTTTTTTTGTTTTCAAGGAAACCACATTTATTGCAGGAGAAAAATTCTGAAATGTGTAAAGCGATGGCAGAATTTCACGTAGCACAATATTAAAACAAAATAAAAAAAGAAAGAGAAATGTGGTAACTGTTGGTTTTATTCTGTGGTCTTAGACTTTGTTCCGAGGTTCAGGCAAAGTTTCTGTGTCAGTTGAACAAGTTGGGAAGGGAGTTCACAGTTGGACAGGATGTGATTGACTGGGGCAGTCTGATGATGGTAAAGTTGTCAAGAGAAGCTGTGAGCCCATACTCTGAGACAAGGAGCAGCTCTGCAGAGCAGACTCCCTGGTTACTGGGGCCATTTGCAGCGAGAAGAGTCGGCTTTTTGCAAGGTTCTTTGAGTGACCATTAGCCTACAAATCCATAGCCTTGTCTCTGTATTTCGGTGTGAATGGAGAGGGCTGCTCCTGCAGAAGAGAGAAGCTGCAGCTGCTGTGTGTTGCCTCAGAGATACCAAATCATTCCATGTGGAAACCCCCTGCTACTTTCTAACAACGGATTTTTCATTAGCAAATGTCAGTTCCATCAAAACCTTCCTTTATTTCTCTTCCCCCTCCCCGCGCCCCTTTGGTTTTTTAGGTTGTTGGTTCATTTATGTATTGTTTTGAGGTTTTTTCCTAAAGGTATTGGGTTTGTGCAGTGCAACAGTAAAGCTCTCAAAAAATGTACCTTACCTGATTCAGGACTGAGCAGGAGAGGTAGTCAGGAAAAAATGATCTTTTGTACAGCCTCATATAAATTCGTTATGGAGCATGTCTGCAGTTGGTATCTATTAATTGTCTGAGCAGAGAGAGGGAAAGCAGCAGAGGCAAGGATTGGAAGAAAACTCTCCTTGAGTTTCCACAGAGAATCCAAGGCCCAGTGGATCCATTTTGAAGGGTAATAGTGGAAAGTGAGAGAGAAAGGTAGGAGAAGGCAGAATTAATGGGAAATTCCAAGAACTACAGTGGAAAGGTAGACTTGCTTAGCACAGTTTTTTCAGCAAAGTCTGGTAAAATTTGGAATTTTTATAAGGTAACAGCAGGAAAACTAAAAACCAATAACACATCAAGTTGTGTTTCAGGTACCTGACTGAGGCTGCAAATCAGCTTTTTGTACCTCTGAATGGTGATTTCGGTGGTGCTTACGTATTGCTGCTAAGCAAAAAGAATTTGCATTTCAGAACCTGTCTGGAGATTAATGTCTCCTGGTGGTACATCCAGATTTAATTCCTCACAAGGGCTTCTTCAGGGTGGGGAATTATTCAAAGACGCAAATAAGGTGTGAAAGTGAGAGCCATTTTTGATATTGCCAGATTTGTATTGCTTTGATTACTTTCTGTGTTATCATTTCCTATCAAAGTCGGGGAAGAATGCATTACAACAGATTTAACGCTGGCAGCAAAGGCTTCATAAACATTTGTCATAAGGCAATTGTGCCTCTGTGCTAAGAACAGCTCTGAATCCAAAGTATTAACAAAGCTGATCCAGTTCCTTTCTGGAGATGATGTGGGGGAGTGAGGGGAAGTGTCTGCTCCCTTCTCTCTTCCCTTCTCTCTCCCAAAGGGCAAAAATTGCTGAGTAGAAACACTCTGTTCAGAAATCTATATTAATGGGCTTATTCACATGCAGGAAAATGCATTGTACATGGCATTTTTCATCTTGAGGAAAATGTGCAGCTTGAGTAATGGAGCTTCATTAAATCCTATTTCAGCTTTGCATAAGAGATCAGTTATCCATACATTAACTTTGGGAAAATGGAGAAGATGCTTACTAATGTGGAGAAGGACACTGAGACTTGCAAGCAGTCACTAAATATCATACAAATATAATATAATATTTGAAACTACCAGGTCTGATGTATTATCTGCTTTAAATGTTCATGACATGCCCTCACAGGGAAGAATCTCTTCTTCATGTCTATCCTCTTTCAGTTTAAATCCTCACTCCTTGTCCTAAAGAGAAGATACACCACTAAAACTGCAAGGACATAATGCAAGACTGCCACATCTCTGGAGTTTTCTGTCTTCCCTGGATTTGTGGTCAGCAGTTAATTCAAATGAACTTATTTGTAGGGTGTAAATGAGTTATTTCATCAAGGTTGAATTCCAGTTTAATAACAGAAAGCATTGCTAAGGCGTAGAATGGATGTTCGAATTTTAAAAAATTCTTTATTTTTAAAAACTTAAAGGTAAACCTTTAGAAACGATCATTTTTTATCTGCTTTTAAACTGAAGTGAGGGAATTGATTAATTCTCTCAAGATGGGACAGTGGATTGTTCAGCCAGGAAAATATGTGGAATTAATTAGTTGCTTAATTTCAAATGTAAAATGTTATCACCCTTTTAAATGTAATGTGGCTGATAATGCAGTGACAATTTAGTTTCATACTCTGGAGACATAAATCATGTGAGACAGTTTGGTGCTATGTAAAAATGATAAGCTTGGTGTGATGGAAAACACCATCCATCGCCTCCATGGATTTGGGAACTTTAGGACACTACGGTGGCAACTTTTTCTACTGCATTCATTGCATCATCTCCCACCCCCAGCAGAACAGGGCAACAGCAAAAGTCAATAGCACAATTGAATGCCAACCTCAGTGCAATCAAATATGCAGATAAATGTGAGGTTTCCTGCCTATTGTGTGTCTTTCTTCACAGAATTATCGACTTCCACACGGGGGTTTTCCTCCAGCCACTTTAACTGGTTCCAATCCCTGCATGGGAGAAGTTTTTCTGGTGCCTTTCCTTGACATCCCATGGCTCCAGCAGTATTGCAGAGCTCACAGGAGAGAATGTGATGACAAATAACCTTTTTCAAAGGCTTTTTGCCACCAAGTTAATGACAGGACCAAATTGATTTGCCTTAAGGTTTTTGTTCTGTTTTTCTGGAGGAAGAAAAAGAGGAAAATTAGATGGTGTAGTCTGTAAGAAAACTTAATTAAAAGCTTAATTCATTAACCCTACTGTCCCTACTTGGAGTCAGGTGGCAGCATCCGTGTCCCACGAGTATAGGAGCTGACAGGAGCAACTCTTCAAGAGCCAATTTACACACAAACACCTTATAAAAACCTGAGAGATTCTTCTCAGATGTTCCTTCCCGGCCGTTCTCCGTTGCTGTTGTCATCCGCGCTGTCGGGTAGAGCAGCCGAAGCTTTAATCCTGAGCAGCTCAGAGAGACTCCTTGGCACAGCTGAAGCTGTCTAACCCCCTGTACCTCAGCATGCTGTGCAGAGCTTTGTTATTTTTAAAATATTTTTTAGCCCACAGGATGTGCCTGTTGGATACCTTTGTTCCGAAATTGTGATGTAAGTGGTGCTGTCTTGGTAGTTTAAGCATTGGGTGTGCTACACACCATTTTTTGGTGGAATTTCCCAGTCTGATGCAGAAATACTTCCCTCTGGTTCGAGATCCGGTTTCATGTGGATATTTTGCATAAATAATCCTCCCTCTGGAGAAATGCAGTCGCTCATCTCCTTCAGTAGAGATTTGAAAATAATAAAATACAGATTTAAAACAGATGGAAATTTTTGGGTGGCATTCTGGCCATTGCAAGTGGTGAGGAATGTAAAGCTGACAGGGAGCAAAGGGATTTTCTCCTGGTTATGGTGGCCCCGTGTCCCTGGGTTGGGGAATTTGGCATATGTGCTTGCTGAGTGCTGCTTGCCTGGCAGCAATCCACTAAATCCTGGCAAATGGATCCTTGCAAAAATTGAGGGAAGGTATAAGAGCTGCTGTTATATTTTGTATCCTGCTTCCCACATTTTCACGTTGGTTCTCCCCAGGCAGAACAGTGAGAGAAGTGTTGTTACACGGAGAATAAATTGGGTTTTCTGAATTGGGGTTAGAACTAGATGATGTGGGATGGGAACTGGATGATCTTTAAGGTCCCTTTCAACCCAAACCATTCAAGGATTCTGTGAACTGCTCTTTTCTTTGTTTTCTGCTGGATGGCACCAGTTCCACTGTATTAATGTTTCCTGGGAAGCCTGAACTGTTCAGGTGATCTCTTGAAGGAAATGGGAGTAAGGAGATTAAAATGGTGCTGTTCACTCTTAACAATAAATCCACAATTTCTCTTGTTTATTCTGGGATTGACACATTGCTAATAAGTGGAAAGTGATTTTACAGCTGTTCTTACCTGCAGGCATATATTTTAAACATAATCCTTGGTTTCCTCTGGTGGAAACAAGTAAAACCAGCAGCATTTTGCCTTTTTTACCTATACACGTAGCTCAGGTTTGCCTAGAAGATGGTAGCAAATATATCTGAGTATGCTCATCATTTTAATTAAATATAACTGTGTGAGGCAGTGATGTGGTTACATCTAAAAGCTCTCTGAGACTGTAATGATTTAAGATCTCTGCAGATGTGATATCATGGTTCTTTTGGGCGCAGAGAACAGCCAGCACCAGCCAAACTGTAGGAAAAAAAAAGCATGGAAAGTGTTTTGTGTGCATGTAACCTCACCTGATGTCTAAAGTCATTTTGTTGGACTTGCCTGTTGTCTGTTCTGAATTAATTAATTAACAGTGAGTGTAACAGTGGACTGCTCTTAATGTGAGGCAGAAAGGCAAGGGTAGCTCAATTTTAATACCTTGTGCCTCATTAACTTGAAGAGCATGATTTGATGCAATTTGAAGAATTGCATATGTATTTAGGCAATAATTAAGGCAATAATTGTAGCCTCTGTGGAGCAGGTGGAGATGTAAAATGTGAAGTTTTTCATTTCCACTTATTCAATTTCTAATGGAAATTCCTTTGGTTGCTGATAAACAGCTTTGCACTTTGCCTCCCCTGCTGCTGTGTGATGCCACGATGGAGCTTTTTGTGCTGGTGACTACAGCAAATATTGAAAGGAATTGCTGAGATAGGAGGTAAAAAGGGCGTGTGTATGTGTGTGTACATCTGAATTGTGGTTCCTCTCCATCTAAACCTCTACTAGAATTGCACTGTTAAGGTCTAATCCAATTACAGTAAGATGCAAAACTCTACAGTGAGTGATAAAAGTTTCCATTAGCTTGTAGGTGCGTTTTTAAGTAGTGTGCTGTCTTGACAGTGAAGTTTGCTTAACCTACTTCAGTGAGATTTCATCTTTTAGCAGCTAATGGTTTGGTAACTAATGATTCAAATGTGTCAGGCATTTTCTGGGCTAAATGTTTGCCTAAATTTTTAGTGGCAAGTGTTAGCAAAGAGAGATCAGCAGCTGACAAAAAATATACAGCCTTTCCCAAATTCAAAATCACAATGCTCCTTCTGAAAAACTTTTAGGCTCTACCTCTAGTGCTGGTCCAGACTTAACTTTGTGACTGTGGTAGAGAAGCTGCTGCCTGCAAGGGCTGGGATCTGGGGGCTGTGCCGTTTCCTGCACAGCAATTGGTACTCCCAGGCTCAGCAGGATTTCCTCTGCAACTCCTCTGGCCGGATGCTGGAGAACAGTGTGGATTTAAATGTCACCACTGAAAGCAGCAGCCTGTGTCCTGTGCACAGGGGGAATAAAGTGGTTTTTTTCTTTAGACTAGAGGAAATCAAAAAAGAAAAGGAAAGAAAAAGGAGTGGAGATGCAGAAATCGAAGTTCGTGAGGGTGTGACACCAGGCTGATTACAAGCAAGAGTCACATAATTAGAGCAGAGGAAAACAGGACAATTAGTGTTTTCCATTCCTGTGTCCCAGCCTGTACCATGATTTAATTCCCTGCCCCAGGGCACCTTTGGCTGCTGTGCTCTCACCTCATCACCAGCTGAGCAAAGCCTCCGTGTGGTGCCTCTGCTTGGGAGTGATGCCATTGGAAATTTTGGCAGCCCCAAATGGAACAGATAACTGGTGAGCTCGCACTGTGGGCTTGCCTCCAGTGGGAGCAATGATTTAAACCACTCTTTTTTTCCCCACCCGCCTCTTTCCAGCCAGATTTTCACAAGTATTTGATGCATTTGGTGAATTTGATCTATGAGGCAAAATTCTCAGTGTGGCCGGCAGGCAATGTATGTGTTTTGCTCCTCTTAGAAGCTGAAATGATCCAAAATTGGAAAGGGGTGGATTTTCATGCTCGGTCTCTTCCGTGGTGCAAAAGGCAGAGGGTGGGAGGAGGCTGCCTTGTTTGTCCTGGGACAAACCACATGTGCTGGAGTTGTGTTTCTTTAGAAGCCAACAAAGGGAGCAGCTAAAGAGCAAACAATAGCTGGTGTTGGAGCGTTCACCTGGGCTAAAAGAAGGTCTGGGCTTCAGTCCCATGTGTGTCAGACTTAAATCCACAGCCTGAGCTGCTGCTGAATGCCAGGAACCTGCTGGACAGAGCAGTGCTTTATCCAAGTCCTCTGAAAGTGTTATTCCTTCCCGAGCCAAGGGGCAGATGCTCTCTCCGTCCTTGTGGATGTGTGCAGGGCTCCATGGCAGTGATTGGCAGATGCACCGACTGAGTAGCTGGTGATGCTGCTGGGGCTTCCTGCTCTCTCTGACACAAAATGTCAGCCTGTCGTGGGAGAAATGATGTCTGACAAGGACTAAAATGTATCAACAAAAGATTTGCTTTAAGGGATAAGTGTTACACTAGAACTGAGTTCACGGCAAGGTTCTGAGCAGAGGAATAGTGAGTGTTAAATGTGTGCACTAAGAAAAAGCGGCACCTGCAATTTTAGGGGAAAAAAAAAGACTGTTACCCATGTGTCTTCTAATTTCTCTGATTTTTTATTTGGCCCAGATAACAGAATTAAGAGTTTGGTGAAAACCAGGCCTGATACCGAGTAGGTTGTGGGATCCTTTAGACCAGCATGTCCAAACCTGGAGCAGCTGCACCTGTGGCAGAGGTGGTTTCTACCTCTTGCAAACACTTCCAACACCATAAATTCTGAAATACATTAAACTCTATGCATCTGAACTGGCTTGAAATGATAAACCAACATTTTTACCCTGTCCCCAGTACACAGAAAATGAAAGCTTCATATTCCCAGAAATTCCACACCAGTGCAACCAACGAGCTGAATGTGAAAGGCAAGGGGGCACCAGGGAGAGGTTCCAGTTCAACATTCACATAATTAAGAGAAGTCATGGCCAATTTAAATAAATTGCAAAGTCAGTGATTTTTTCCCTGCTACCAACATTTTGGGCTAAACTGGCCGTGCTTTGACAAAATTGCTGGAACTGATGATGCTGAAAGGCAGGAGAGCTGTTAAGGTGGACATTTCTCAAGCTGTCCTGCAGGAAAGCAAAATTTGGAGAGACACTTAAAATAACCCAAGGGCTTAGTGCAATTAGAGAAATGCAGAGGGAGAATATATTTCAGAAAAAAAGGTAGAGTTGCCACCTCCTTTCTGCTGTTAATGAGACTGTGAAATAATGTGGTGATTAGTCAGGATTTTTAAAGGGATATGTGAAAATTAAACCATAATTCACATCACCTTTACCGGCCTTTTGTGTAAAATCCTAGAAATTCAAAGTTTTTCACTGTCCACTGTATTTTTAAAGCTCTTGGAGAAGATTCAAGATGTTTTCAGAAAAACTTTATGCCTTTGGTGAGGCCTCATTTGTTTTGAGACAGAACTTCAAACTAACTTGTAAGCTATGTACTAAAGGCATAACATTTTTTGTCATAAAATTTTGCAGTGTGTGTAACACTGATTTAAGCACTGTACTCTTCTGTACAATGCAGACTTGTAAGTGAAATACTTACATCTGTAAAGCTGAAATGAACAGTCAGGGCTACTCAGACTCCTTGTGGGTAGGGCTGTATTTATTTTCCAAGGACTGCAGGACAGGAGTATGCTAATTCCTCCTGCTCATCACAGCAAACAGGGTGTGATGGAAAACCTGAGGAATCTCTTAAAACTAATTGGAAACTCATGTTTCTCACCAGTCCTGAAATGACCTATTTCTTTCCCCTATTTCATAGTTTATTTTTGTTGAGACTCTCTTGGAACAAGTGGAGTCATGATACCAAAACATACAGTGAGTTTAATCATTGTTGTAAAGACTTGCAAGGTCAAACTGCTGCCTTCAAGGGCTTGTGACACATTTTAAAAGTGTTAATAAAACACTTTCTGTTTGTTTTCTTTTAAACTCAAGGTGTGACTGAAGTTACTTCCCTTGTTCTATCTTTGTTACTTGTCCTGTTTGATAACCCTGAACATGTTCCTCTCCTTGGTACTGAGGTTGTCTGTGATAGTAATGACCAATTTTTAGCAAAAACAGCTGGAAAACGATTAATCAAAAAAAAAACCCTCTATAAAAAAGCAGTGGTTTTAATATCTATTATTGCTATTCCTTTTGTCTAAACACTTTTTATGTTAAGATGATTAGAGAGAAAATTCCTATTTCTCTGTGGTTTAGTGGCAATATCAGGGGCTGGAACTGCAGCTGGTTTGGGGTAGGAAAATACAAACCTAACCAGTAAAGTGTTTATTAGATAAATATTCTGGTTACCTAAACATATGTGAGTGTTTGGACAGCCTGTGTGCTCAAGGCTCATCGTATCAGCAATGAATATTAATATTTTCACAGTCCAGGCTCACACTGCTCAAACGCTTGATATTTAAAACTGAAAATTGCTGATAAGTGTCAGCTGCAAGTGGAGCCTGCTGGAGCCCCAAATATTCCTGTGCTAGGTGGAACAATATGTGTGAAGGGGTTTGAAGGACTCTGGGCTATAAAACTCTGCTGTTCCATACCACAAGGACTCCTGCCTGCATGCTCCATGTCTGGTTTTCACTTTGTCGTGTGTGGTGTTTGAAATGACTGTTCATTTTTAAAATAGAAATGAAATTCATTAATACAGGGAAATGAAGCTTTTATTTTTTAAGCTCATTTTGCCACTCTCCTCATCCCCAATGATTTTTTTGTTTTCTCCCTACCAACGCAGATGTGAAAGAATAATAACATTTCTCTTTAAAAAGGCTAAAATACTTGTTTTGTTATGTGTGTGTGTATAAATATACCCATATATGGATATTAATATATCCATACATATGGTGCACATATACCCTATACATGTATTTGCTTAAGATTATGAACTTAATGCCAACTTTTTTATTCCCTTCATATCCTGTCCTGAGGTTCCTCCATAATGTAGAATCAGAGTTTACTGGATGATTTCCCTTTCCAGAAAATTGTCTGGCTTCCTGGTTTGCTGTATCAATATTTTGCTTTAGTTGCAGTTTCAGCAACATAAGGTGGAAACAGAGAAAAAACCTGCAAGTACCATTAGCCAGATCAATAGATTTGAAATGTATTACTTTAGATTGGCTACTCCCTTCTCCTACACACCCCAAAATATAACATTAAATGTAATTAAAAGCTGAATAAAGGAATGTGGACTGAGGGGGAGAGAGAGAGGAAGTTTCTCCTCGGTTCTACATAAAGAAATTGTGCAACTACTTTGTACTTCTGTTGTGAAATTTAATATTTCTCTTTTAAACCTGTATTTTTTGGTAAAGGTTTATAGCATAAACCCAACGAAGTGTACAGCACTGTTACTCTCTTTAAGATAGGTTGCTTCTTTGTAAAGATGGTTTATTTTTTGGGTGCCTCTGCTGATCACAGGCTGGAAGGAGCAGCACCATCTTTCTGACTTCCTGATTCTTCCTGAATCACTTCATGGCTGGTATTAGTGTGGGTTTGGGGACTTAGTGAAGAACTCTTCTTTTTTCACCCAGGGTATCAAGTATTCAAAACCCAATACAGATGGATTGATTCCTTGTTTAGAAGTGTGAATGAAACACCTTTTTTAGGTGGAAGATGTGATGTGCCCTGTCAGGTTTTACTGGAGTCTGTGATTCCCTCACTGTGGAGTACAGGTCCAGAACTGGAGAGTTATCTGAATGTCTTTTAAAACAGCCACGGTTTGACATATCCCTCTTTCATCAGCAGATTTCAAAGCAAAATCTGCAGCCTTGCTGTTCCCATGATCAAAGAGCTCCACGAGATGTTTACTAACTCTGGAGAGGCAGCACTGGTACCAGAGATTGGAAAGACAAATATATGAATATGGGGAGCTTAGAGGAGGATTGCTGGAGCGTCCTTTCTTCTTTTCCTATTCCTTTACCTGGCCTGAACATAGCC
This sequence comes from Corvus cornix cornix, assembly GCF_000738735.6. NCBI lineage: Eukaryota > Metazoa > Chordata > Aves > Passeriformes > Corvidae > Corvus > Corvus cornix. The sequence goes on along the minus strand of NC_046335.1, from coordinate 57,783,266 downwards.
AGCTGAGGAAGACACAGCTATGCCAAGTTTACCAAGGAGAAATGAGACCATGTCCTTTCTGTTGCAATTTGAAACTGTTTGCCACAATTTATAAAGCCAGAGAGGAAAACAGTGCAAGCAGGGCTAATGGTGATCTTGTCTGTCTTCTCTGGGTTGTTTTGTTTGAGTGCCAGCTGTGCCAGTCAGGCACTGGCACACAACCAGCAATTGTCTGTGCCAGTGAAGATTCTCTTCTTGGATTCCTTTGAGAGCACCTGTGAGGCTGAGATCCATGGGTAGTACGAAGCATTTGATTCCATGCTGCACTCCCATATGCAGCCCTGATTCTTCAATTTCTTTTTTTATAATGGGATAGCAGAATGACTTGGAGATGTTTTAGTTCAGTGTGGTTCCATTCATCCCTTCTCTGTCATATTTTAATTGGACTTGTATCTTCAGCTGCCTAGTAAGGAATTTATCAATTTAAAATTTACTGTTCTCCAGTATTCCTATTCCCATGATGGGTTCTGTCTGCCCTGAGTAGAGTGCTGAGGTACTTACCCATCTATTCGGGAATATTTTCTTCCTCCCAAACACGTCTTGCTATAAACTTCCCGATAAACACATGTTCTAAAGGAAAACCATTTCAACTTGCCATATATGACATTAGGATTGCTCAGCTGTACAGAGTAAGCCAACCTCAACCACTGTGGGATTCCAGGATTCCATGAAGGGAGAGGTCACTGTGGGTTTGAATTTATGGCTGGCTACATCCCACTGTTTCTGTTTGGGTTGCCAGTGGGTTTTTTAGGGGCAATCTGTGTATTTTCCTCTCTGCTGTGCACAGAACCCACTCGCTGCTGTAGCTGCTGCCTCTGGAGCAAGTGACTGCTGCTGTGCCTGATACAGGAGAGCTGTGAGAGCTCTTCTGTGAGACCTAAAAGTGGGTGATCGATGCCTGGGAAACTTGAGCAATCACAGACAGAGTCTTCATTAATCTTGAAGGCCTTAATTATTAGGATTAGCCAATTTTCCTGAAGTCATTAGAGTAGTTGACTATAAATTGTAAGGTTGACCCCTTCCAGCAGTAACAGGAAATGTTTTCCCACTGAAAGTTTGCTACATCCTACAATAAGGTTTGCTGTAGACATAATTTCCGTTTTTTTGTGGTATCAGGACACGTTACTTCCCGAAAAGAGGGAGAGAATATTTTTGATATGTCTTTAACAGGGACTGACTGTTGGATAATGCACAAGGGGCTCCTCCTCTTGAACAGATTTCCCAAATGCCCTTCTCTGGCTTGAACATAACCACTATAAATTGGCCATCTTATCCTGAAAGGAATTAGTGTGACTGCTTCCAGACGTTGGATATAAATTTATGGAATGATTTAGATATCGTTTTATTGCACCTGGCAGAGCACTTGATTCTTCTAGGATGTATCTAGCTGTGAACTCAGTAGATCTTTCCAAAAGATTGCAATTGCAAGAGTGCTGAGGAGAGGAAAAAGGGCTAATGAAGAGATGGAGATTTACTTGGCCAACTGAAAGGAGTGAACCTGGAGGCAGCCACTTCTCACTCGAGGGGAGAGCAAGTCCTGACTGGAGGGCTCATGGGCTCAGGGGCTACTGGAGCTGAGAAGGTTGGGTTACATTTCTAGGGGATGCATGACTGCAGAGAATCAGGAAAATAATTCCTTTTAAATTCATTTTTTTCCTCTGCCTTGGGGAGACACTGACAAAATACCAAACAGCCACTTTTCTTTCCAGATAATGGTGATAATTTTCAGTGGAGTGTCCTCTAAGTGCTGTTTTTCAGATCGAAATCAGCAATGAAACACTTGATACAAACTTGCCCAAACACATCCTGTAGTCCTGATAGTCTCCACCTCTGTAATTTAGTATTTTAACTTGTGGGCCAAGTCCTGCCTTAAGATAGGGTGTAGTTATCCCCAAGGAGAACAGGAAGCCATGTTTCATGGACCTGCCTCCAGCATGAACCCGCACTCCAACCTTTATTTTCTTCATACAAGTCTTTATGACAGACTTGACGTTTCTCCTTCCTTCCTCAAATGTTATCCTAATGGGCTGTTAGCAAAGCAGAAATTCCTGCTGTTTTGAAAAGCCCACACAAATGATGATTGTTATGTGGAATGGTGCTGAGTTCAAAACTCACGTCTGTCTGACCATGGGCAAACCCTTGCATTTCCCTTTCTCCATTGGTGAGTGTAAAATTATGGAAGTTGTAACAGCTCTGCACAATTCCTGAGCCTTAAGTTGTTAAGGAAGCTACATGAGCTGATGAACAAGTACGTTTGCTAATATTTACTGCTTGAGTAAAGCAGAGCTTTAGACTGACTGTTATTTTGGCCTGAAGTTTTTACGATCATGCTCCACACAGATCTATCCTGCACTTGATAGGATGCCTTTTGCATTCCACTTTGCCTGCAATGAATCTTGGCCTTCCACAGCCCAAAGTCAAAGCAGTGTGTGCCCTATTTAAGTAATGAGCTATTGATTTTAGAATTACTCCTTTTATTACCATCATATGGAACTGGTCATATTCTGAGGACTCCTCTCTGAACTGGAAGCTGTTTAATTTTGGTTTGGGATGGGAAGTGGACAGAAATGGACTTCAGGGATTTTACCTATTGAAATTTAGCATATCACAGATAACAGGGACTGTCTGGCCTCACACAGAGCTCTGCATTGTGCTGAAAGAGCCTGGAAAGAAATTACTCTTCTTGCTTGAGCTCAGGCCTCTGAGCAGGCTCCTCACGTAATGTCACCTTCATTTGTCACTGGTTGCTGCACCCTGTGTTCTGCTGCTGAATATTTACAACACCTCCAGGATCAAAGAGACGCTGCCAAAAAAGCTCATGGGGAGAAATTTTGACCTACTTTTACATTTGGCACCACTTTGCCTGCTAGGAGCAGGTGGACTGTGAACAGACCTTCGGTGGAGGGTCCACCCTGACTGGCACAGAGAACCCTGGCATGGCAAAGCAAGCAAAAAGCGGCATTGCAAACAGTCAGAGGTTAAACTCTCCCCCTCTTCTGCCCCCTTGTCTTGGGAATGCGAACTCTTCTGGGAGAAAGGCTGTGGAGGTTGCAAGTTCAGTTCATTTTTGTGTGTGCCTGTTGGTCTTCCACCTTTTCCTGCTGCTGGTTCTTTGCTCTGCAGCACTGGGGGGTGCATGGAGAATCAATTTGCTTTCTGTGGTTGCTTGAACAAGTTTAAGCTACTCAAGCCATAGGATTATTGCAGGTTCCCTACTCCTAGGGAACATAAATGAGAAGAAATGCTACACATCTGATTTTTTCGAGCCTATGTTTTTACTTTCCAGGCTGTGATGCTGTTTTCTTTATGGCTGCAACTATATATTAGAAAGCTGTATTGTCAAATAGTAGAGATCAGTTTGTGTGTTTTCTCACCAAAAATCATGTTGTGCTTCCCCTTGCCTTCCCTCTCACCTCTCCCCTGCGTGTAAAACTCAAAACTTGGTAAAATGTCGTAAAATGTGAAATTGTAAAATGTTGGCAACTTGGTATCCCCACTTTCAGTACATGAACTGAAGTATAAACCTGGGTAGTTTATGGAATAGGTGTGCTGGACACGAGAAGAAAATCACAGGTGGTTTTTAGACCTTTAACCTGTACATTAGGATGAAGTGAGCATGACTTAACAATGCCCATCCATTTCGTAAGCTGGCTCTGGAAGGACCCTGGATGCCTGGTTTTTTTGGAGAGTGTAGACCAGGTGAATTGATCCTGAGTTTGCTGAGCTGATAAACTTCTGAATTCTGTATGGAAATGAACTGACACTGGAGTGGGATTTGGGGAGGGGACATGAGGGGGTTCTTTGAAACAAACTCTTGCTGTGATTAGGATCTCAGGAGTTGCCTTCTAACCTCTCAAAAGTTGCCTTCTAACCTCTATTAAGCTATTGAGTGCTTACAAGGAAACTTGACAGGAATGGGTTTTATTAATTTGACCAAGTATTAAGAAAAAAACCTCACTGTTGATTCTTCAGTGGATAAGTACAGGAACCCACCTTGAGAACATGGTGGTGAAATGAGGGAAATCAGCCAAGGCACTGGCAGCTTCTAGAGCATCAGAATGTTGATGGAGAGCTTCAGTGGGCTCTGAGAGTTGCATATTCCATCCCACCCCGATATCCCTGAGCAGAAGGGTGTTGGGCTTTCTCAAGCAGCAGAAGTTTTTCAATTGTAAGAACAGGAAATGTCTGAATGACACAGTGAATAACCGTAAGTTGAGAGATACCAAAGCTGTTGGTGCTGATGGAGACCATCTCTGGCCCACAAAGTCACCGCTGTGGCAGTTTGAATTCATGTGTGGTGTTAAACACTCTGCAATTTGGAAGACAACCTTACATCATCGCTTCAGCAGCCATGGGAAGTTTCATCCCGCAGAGTTGGAAAGGCACCAAAAGGATGGTCTGTGATGCACGAGAAATCTGGAGTTTGGAGGCTGTCCATCGGTGTCCCGAGATCATCATCCCTCGCTTTGTTCAGGGCTTTAAATAAAAAGGTCACAGCAGTGTCCCTTTCTTTAGTTTCCTCCTCCCCTGGGGATTATTAACGGCCCTGAGGCAGATCCAGTCTCTCCTTGCACTCACTGCTTTGGGGACTGGATTCTGCACGAGACCAGTGGGAACCGAAGCTGGCTAGTAAAAAATTGAGGAAAGCAAACTTGCCCACACTCCTTTCTATCTGAACTAGTTCTGTAGGTATTTTAGAGCAGCTTAGTTTGCAGTGCTGACAATTCATGAACTTAACCCCTGCAACTCGTGCTGTGCAATGCTTTGGTACCTAAAGGAGCATCCCAATTTTTTTTTCTTTTTCTTTTCTTATTTTTTTTTTGAGCTTATTTTTAGTAACTTCATGTTTAATGAAAGGTATTAAACAACTTAAGGCTTTTACAGATCGTTCCCTGTGTCTGAAAGGTCCCATTTTAATGTGTATTTTGTGCGTTTTCTTCATCTACCTTCTACTTTTATCTCAGCCAATGACAGTGAGATTCCTAAGGCTACTTTCTCTTTAAGGGAATACTGCTTACATAAATAGTCCTTTACACCATCTCCTTGTTTTATAATATTAATTGTTTATCAGGAGACAGGAAATATTCCTTAGAAAATGTGTTTTCCTGCTTGTGCATGCCTTGTTACTATTTCAATTATGCAGATTCTTGATGCTGTGGAAATTTGTGCTTGATGACGCCAAGGCAGCTGCACGTTGTTAGCATTGTAGGCTGTCAGATGATCATGTGGGATTCTTGCAGCATGCAACATTCAATAGGATTGAAAAAGGGCTTTTGATGCAAGGCATAGCTTTCAGAATATATTTGTGCCTTTTAGTTAGCTAATAGAAAATCATAATTTATTATCTTTAAATTTAAAATGCTGCCTCATTTTTCTTCTGGTTGGTTTCATTTTGGCTTCACTAGAAGATGCATCTGGTACATCCACGATTGAGGAGTTTATTAATGATACTGTCGTTCAGTTCACTTACTTTTTTTCCTTTTAGAGTCCTAGCTAGCCCACAGATTACATGATCACATGTTCATCCAGTCATTCATATAGAACACAAACCACCATGCATGATTTCTTCTTCTTTCTTTTTCCTCTCTGCCTTTTTTACTCCTTTTAAGTTGCTTTGTCATGTTCTCTTTTACCATCCAGCTTAGTCTTTGTCTTCCCCTCGCTGCTATTTGTTCTATATTTTCCCATGCTTGGTTACTGCAATATTATTTGATTAACGGGCTGTGATGATGATGAACCTGCACACTGGAGGAGCAGCTACTACAGTGGTGATGAAGGGATGTAATAATGGTCGCTATCCTCGGAATTCTCTCTACAGTGACTGCATAATAGAAGAAAAGGCAGTGGTCCTGCAGAAAAAAGACAATGAAGGATTTGGATTTGTGCTCAGAGGGGCAAAAGGTATGTGCTTCTGTGTGTGTGTGTGTGTGTGTGAGTGTGTGTGTGTGTGTGATGTGCAGTGGCATGAAGAAATTTATACATCTCGGAATATAAGCAGGAATTATTCTTGGTGCACTTGGTTGCTAGACAACAGGATTCTCTGTGTGCTATACTACTCCGATGGATTTCGGTGGCTTCTCTCCGAAGCAGTTTGCATTTTTACATAGGAGAAGCACTGCATAATCGTTTTGGGGGGAGAAAGTTTTGCCTGTATTTTTCTCGTGCCGGTGGATGTAGTATTTTGCCGTTAATCTGTTCTGTTGTGCAGTTTACTTAACTGTGGGAAACCTGCTTTCCTCATAAAAACTGCTGCTTTATTTCAAATGCCAGCCTGATTAAATAGGGCTGCGAATAGGAGTAGGCAAGAGAGGGATGTTTTGTTTAAAATAGGGTGGATCTTTCTGCAAGGTGACATTGGTGCAGTTTTAGTATGAAAATACGACCTTTTTTTATATCTTCAGAAGCTGCACGTATGTTGCATGGCCTGTAGTGTGCTCATTTTTAAAGCTGTTCATGTGTTAAGCTGCATGGTCCTTCTCTGTAGGCTAAAATCTATCACGGTGGCATTCCTAAGAGTTAAAAAAGGCATTCTATTTAATGATTTGCTTTTTAACTTTCAGTGCAGTTTTTTAAAAAGTATTTAAAAAAAGAATATATATCTATGATGGTATGCCCCATCTCTTGTTCCCCCTCATTTCACATGGGTTCTCCCTTGCCTTGCTTGAGCATGAAAATTATTCCATGTCTTCATTCTTGGGACATGGCTTTTGCTCTCGCCGCTCCCCACCCCTAAACCTAAACCGGTGCCACCGCGGATCTGCAGGGCTGGAAAAGCTTTGCCAGTTTTAGCCAAATGAAATGTTTGGAGTCGAAGCAGGAAAGCCAAAGGCACTGCCTGATCTCTGAGCACTGGTGTGGGTTATCAGTGCTTTGAGCAGGGCTCACTCCCTCTGTGGAAGCCCAACAGTTTCCCTGAGCTTTTCTCCGTAGCAGCGGGGGCACCTCAGGTGAAAGACCCAAGGACTTTCCTGCCCGTGTGTGTACGTGACACAGAGGGACAGGCAGGGCTGTCACAGGGCCAGCTGTGCCTCCTGTCCTTAAAAGTGATTTCTTCTGGTCTCTTCTTTGTTATGCACATCTAAATTTAGGAGGAAAAAAAAAAAAATTCTGGTTGATCTTCTTCATCCTTTGCCACCGACCCTACCCCCCTAGTTAGCCAGATGCTCTCTCCTGGCTACAGCACATAAATCATTTTTAGGTGGATGTTGCCAGAGTTACAGCATTCTGCCAGGCACACAAAAGGGTTACTCGAGCCAATACCAAATATCCTGGAATATCAGAACCCAACTCTTGCCTGGTGCAGCTTGATTTGGTTTGTGTCAGGAAAGGAGTAGGTATTTTCCCCTCTGGAAGGAAGACCTGTGGATTGCTATTGCAGAGGGATTGCACTCTGTCCCCAGCATCCTGATCTCCCGTGAGGCACATCCCTCTCACTTCCAGCACCCACCATTTTTTAACCCTAAATTGGAATGGCCAATGATAGGCCTGTAGTCAAGTGGTAATTGAAAGCACTCCATAACTTTCTTTTTTTAATGTGGTATTTATTTTTAAAGCTGACACACCAATTGAAGAATTCACCCCAACTCCAGCCTTTCCTGCTTTGCAGTACTTGGAATCTGTGGATGAAGGGGGAGTAGCATGGCAAGCTGGCCTGAGAACTGGAGACTTTTTGATCGAGGTAGGAGATCCTGAAATTTGATTCTCAGTGCTCTGTTGGGGAAAGAGTGGTGTTCCCGTTGGAGGATTGACTCTGGAAAAAAGTGTGGGATGCCTCTGAGCAACAAGTTCAGTGGGCTAACACCAGTAATGTGCTTCACTTGATCAGTTTAAAACTTCCTGCAGCATTCAGGAAAGCAGTGACAGAGAACAATGGTCAGGCTGGCTGGGAATTTTCTGGTTGTTCTTTTTGTCCTTTGGGAATACACTGTCAGAGATATTTGAGAGGTCGTAGTTGAGTTATTGAAATTTAGATGAATTTCAATATTTATTGTAGGCTATCAGTTCTGGTTTCTTCTATAAGTTTTCGGGGAGTAACCGAAATTAATGACTTTTTATGCAACTGTTTCTGCACTCAGAAATATCCGTGGTCTAGTGGTGTTTAGTAACCATGGAGAATAAAGCAAATTACTTTGGCTTGAAATTGAATTTTTCCAACACTACACTGTAAATACAAAAAAAAAAAAAAAAAAAGCAATGGATGTTATTGCAGTATAAATTACTTTATAAAAAGGGTATATTTAAATACTCTGTTTGTTCATGCCAAAAATATCTTTGTGTTTGATATTTTGGAGGATTTTTTGTTGGTATTTTAGGTTTTGTTTGAATGGTTGGTTCTCCTTTTGAGTGTTGCTGGGCAGTTTGCAGCAAAATCATGATTTGAGATTTTTCTTCCTCTTTCCTCCACAACCTTCTCACAACCAAGAAAGGGATGCTGTGGTTCTGTGAAACTGGGTATTGAAAATAGGTCTTTTGGGATGGATTGACCAAGCCTTGTCCTTAAGATCTATTGATTTTAAATTATTTGATGTGTTCTTCTTCAGGCTCATGTATGATTTGGTAAAATACTTCCCGGTGTTACAACGTTTATTTCTGCAGAGCTGGCTTTTGCATGCGGGAGAGGGTACAACACGCATCTTTTTTTGGAGTGTGCCTTGAACTCCCATGGTGATTGAATTTAAATAGTTGCACCACTTCCTCACAGTGTAGCCGTGAAAGAATAGGCTTTGCAGGCTTCTAAAGTAAATAGATGTGCATTTTTATCTCTGTCTTCAAGCACATTTCCCTCGCTGTTTGTTTACTTAAGAAGAAGCGTTTAGCAGAGCGTTAAAGACCAGCTTACAAATGGAACTGCCTCATTCCCTGGGCAGGGATCCTTCCAAAGCTCTCCTTATTCCTCTTAGGTGGGGTTTTGAAACAAGGATATATTTTTAGAGGTTGGTTTCTTGTTCAGCTTTTAATCCATGGCAAGTATGAGGAGTCTGTACTGGCAGGTTGCACAGATAGAACTGATGATGAACAATGTGCAATTTAATTGATTATGGAATGAAAAATATGCCCATGGATTTTTTTAAGATCTCTGAAGGGATGGAAGAAGTCTGGGTAACTGATTCCACACAAAGCTTACTGGTTTTTTGGCAAATGAGAGAAGAATTATAATTAATTGTCTAGACAATTTACTCCTAGCCCTAGCTTAGAAGAGCAGCTAAACATGCACATACATTGCTGAATCAGGAGGACGTTAATCCACACTCCAGCATATTTGTAATTAATTCTGAAAGAAGCCATTATTACATGCAAATCAAATCCATTTCTGTGTAATTTATGTTCATCAGGGTTACTCTGCTCTGAATTTTGCAACTTAATTAACAGGATATGATAATCCTGAGAAATGACAACTTGGCTGTTGCAGGAGACTTTTCTGTTGGAGAAAGGCAGGGCTTTTTTCTGTTCTATGGCCAACATGCAGTGTACAGCCCTGGCTGGCTGGAGAAAGCCATCTTTAGAGATATTTACAGTGAAGCAAAAGATTGTTGAAATAGGAGTCCACCTGCACTTCTAGGAATGCCACACTACTTTAGCTTTTATGCTGAACGAGAAGATTTAAATTTCCATGGCAGCAAGTGGTTGTCAGCCCTGGAGTAGCCAGCCTGCCTTGCTGCTAAATGATTTCTCCCGTGACTCTGAAGTTTATGCCTCTGTGTGTAAGCACCACCTCAACCATTTGTAAGTCATATAAGGCATTTATCATAAATGTCACATGAATAATAAAAGAGTTAATGGGCAACCAAGATCCTAATTAGTGCCATTTATAACACTCGAGGAAGGTGCCGGGTGTCAGGGAAGGGAGAGTCCGGTTCGGCAGGGGGCAAAATGAGAGGCAGAGCAGATGTTTCGCTCTTGCTTGAGGAGGTTTGGTGGCTTGGGGTCATGGAGATGAGGGGAACCTCACTCTGGAAAGACAGGTTTGACAGGGAGATAGGTCCTGTCTTTGGAGAGCACGAGGGCAGGAGAAGAGAGGGCATCATTTCTTCATGTACAGTTACGGTCTGGAATCTTCTGAAGGAGGTAAAACTTCGAAATCAGCTATGAAACATTATTATAATTCGTGATTGGAGTTGATATATGTGGAGCAGAACAAATAAAAGATACGAACAAAAAAGGAAGAAAAGGTGCTGTCTTACTCCAGCAGATAAATGGAGTAGGGATTACCTGGAGCAGCTGGCATTGTATCATATGACTGAGTTTTTATCAAGTGTGCAGTTCCCGATTTGTCCAGCCTGTACGACTAATTTTAACATGAGACTTCAGAGATGAACATTACACTTGCCCTTGGAAACAGTGCTCACAGAGTCTCCATGGAAATTTCTGACAGCATGTGGTTTGTCTCCTCCTTGCTTCAAGCCCAGCCGTGGTTTTTGTCATAAAAATTGTAAAGTGTGTAGTGGCTTTCCGGGATGGAGCACAGGGCGAGTGTACTGGAAAAGTGCAGGAGTAGTTTTAGAGCTGAAGGAGTGAGGCTGTCAATAGACGTGGATTTCCATAAACAATTCAACAGATGCCAGTTCAATGTGATTTTTTTTCTAAGCTTTGATGAACAATCAGAAAACAAGGATTTGGTTGTTATAACTGCGATTTTCCAGCATGCCCTTTGTGTTATTTTTAACTATTTTAGTTGATGTTTTCTTGAATCTTGATATCAGCCTGATTAAAAAGATAGATAGAAGTAAAGCAACATATTAGGCCAAGTGCTAGAAATTGCAGTCTCCATTAGAAAGGGGTTAAAAAATTCCAACCATCACTAATTCTTTTGTAGGTCATTGATAACTCACCAGTGACGGGATTTCTATACTATAAGTGCTCAGCTTTGTAAAAATTCAGAGAGTTCTGCCTTGAAACATGACTTCAAGAATTCTGGAAGGCGGGGTTGTGTTGGAGATTTGCCTTGATGACATAAACAAATCTAACCATCTTTGAGTAAAGAAATCCATTAAACTGGAAGGCCTATTTTACCTCAGAATATGTTTTTTTGGAGGGTTTAGTGTGGTGAGATATAGATTGTCTTTTAAAATGAACCCCCAGTGGATTATTAACTATTTGTTCTTGTTGTCCCCATGAGTGTGCAGCTGTTCTGCAGGTGTTGCCTGATGGGGCCCATGGGGATTTTTCCTGTCACACAAACAATAATGTTACAATATCAATACTCAGAAAGACGAGTTAATTCTGCAATATTTTACCAGAACAATGCATTTGTTCTCTAAATGAGGCATTGCAGTTTGCATTATTGTGCCATAAAATCTCTTATTTTTCCAGATAAATTGAAATGTTATTGTCTTCAGAATAGCATGGCTGCTTATTTACATTCCAGTTAAAATGTAAACTAGATAGACCTGGTGAATTATTCATTTATAAAATAAAACCAAAAGGGAAAAATTCAAGGTTTAATTTGAGGATCAAAACCAGAGATGGTAATAGAAGAAATTTCATCATTTTGCTGCAGAACTCTTCAGTTGGTGCTTGTACTAAAACGTGCAAAATATCTGTAATATAACTGCCTGTATTTCTTCATCCTCGAAAGCTTTTACAATTTACTAGTACAAACTTTTCTTTAACTGGTTTTGAGTGGAAAATAAACATTTTATTACAGACAGCATTATTTTGTCATTGTATTAAAGATATTTGTCCTCTACTGCATGTAAGAAGTAGCAATAAGCATTTAGGGAGACATCTATAAAATATCTGAAATATTAAAAAGAAACCCCAAAGACCCCACCTTCATACACAAATACCTTTAGATTGATATTTAGCAATAGGTTACTGGTTTTATTCCAGTAAGCACTTTATACAAACTTGAAAACTGCTGTGGGAAGCAAACTTTGAACTTTATTGTTGTAGCTTAGACTCTGATAATTATGAATATTTTCAGCAATGTGATGCCTTACATTGGTATTCAAAGGCTGGGTGAATGAGTGGTTTTACAAAGCCAGCTATTACTGATTCCAATCCTTTTAGCAATAGAGAAACCTTCTCATCCTTTGATAATCTTTGTTAATTACCCTGTGGCTGCATTTTATTCCTTGTGTGAACTTTGCTCGCTTCCACCACCAGATGCAAATCTAAATTTATTTTTTTCTCGGGCAGGCTCATGGGGACCATGACATTTTTTTTTGCTCTTGGAGATAAGTGGAGGCTTTGTTAATGGCTTTGTATGAACAGGGATTCTCACGTTGCAGATGAAAGTTTGCTCATCTCCTCCCAGCAGTGTGGACACCAGCTCCATGCAGTGCTTCATAAGAGTGCTGTGTGTAGGAGGAAGAAAGCAAACCAACATTCTCACTACATTTCTGAGGGCTGGATTTAGCTCTCACACTTAGGCCTTTTTGGGGCACCAGCAGGGTCAGGTCCACGTTAGCTCAGTGTCTTGCAGGAGGGTTTTTGTTGCCAGCTTGGCTGCTGCTCCTGCCCTGCCAGAGAGCCTCCCCTTTGGCAGCAGAACAGCCAGGCTGGGAGCTGCTCTGTTCCTAGACAGCACCAACTTTGGGTTTGGATCAACTCTACAAACCTCTTTTTAATGATGAGGGGTTTGCCAAAGCTGCAGCAGCACTGCAGTGTTTGAGCTTCGAGAGAGCGCGTTCCAGGCTTGGAACTGGATGGTCTTTGGTTCCTTCCAACACAAACCATTCAGGGATTTCTTATATATCTATACACAGCACCAGTCTGGGCACCACTGTTTTTAAATCTGTATATTTAATTGACACATAGTTTGATCTAACCAACCATTAGAGGAGAAGGCTTATTTCTGTCAACCAGTTACTTGTCATCCTGTTGGTGACACCGGTAAATTATGTCTGCTAAGCACCAGCAAGCCCCTGACACTGCTTAAAATGCAGGCTCTCAGAGTGCAAAGAAAACTTTCTTCCTGTTTTGCTTTTGGAATTCTCCTGCTGAAGTGTAGCTACAGATGTACTGGAGGGTTGGGACAATGGGCTCTTGGAAAAAGAGCAGCTGTGGTACAAGTGTTGAAGAGCCTGGTGTATCTGTGCAGCATCTGACCGAGGGAATTGATTTTTCACTTGATGGAGAAGTGTTTTACTTTCTTTCCACTTAAACTCAGTGACTGAGGGTTTGGATTTGTTTATTTATTTTTTTCTTAATTTATGTTTTTAGTGGATGGTGGCAGCGGAATGAAATTACCGAGCCCTCAGAGTGCTTTGGATGTGCACAAACCCACTGTACATAACTGTTTCTGATTGTTCTTTTCATCTGTTTCTCACATGTGTCCTCTAACCCGTAGGAAGTGATGGTGTTCCAAATGCGCCAGTGTGAACATAAAAAGGAGGAACAAATCTTGGTTGATTTTTAAAATACATTATTAAGACTGTTACCTTTTTGACATAGATGGAAATGGGCAGACAAAAGAGAATTTGGTTCTTAGAAGAGCTCAGTTATTCCCACATAAGCAAATTATATGCTTTAAAATAAGACTGAGGAGCAGAGAAGAATGAAAGCCCTTTGCTTTCCAGGCTGTGAGCAGAACTGGGAATCATTTTTCTTTAGCCTTGACTCTCCATGAGGTGTATATTAGGCTTCTGATTCCCCAGAATTTAACAAGTAGCTCTTTGAAACTCTGAGCTGATTTTTCTGCTTCTCTGAGAGGAGGATTTGCAAGGAATTGTGATGATAATGGCAGCACCAGCCAGAATTAGCTCTGTGTCCATTCTGTTCTCCATTTTCAGTTTTAAGGCATTTTGGCCTCAATGCCACAGTATTTTAGGAGAATTTCCTGACGTTCCTATCCTGAGGGATTCTGCCAAAGCCCGTGGGACTGCGTGTGGAGTGTGGAGATATCCACAGGGAGCCTTCTGGCTCCTAGTGAGTATGAAACCCACTATTTCCCCGAATTCCTACTACAAAATCCTCTAAAAATAGCAAGTTTGTATAATGTTAAGCTACTTAGTATCAATAGTCAGTTCTTGGCCACCTAGAAGCCCTGCAGTGGCATCCAGCCACCTTGGCCATCCTGGGATTCACATAAAGCCCAGCTATGGACAATCGTCACTCGTGCAAAATCTGTTCATCCTCTCTTCAAATACCACAGCAAGAGTGCATCTCTTCCATTTCCCACTCTCAGGTGCTGGGGTTAAGTATTAAAACTAACACCAAATAAATAAATGCCTTTTTTGTGGCATGGTTGGGCAATTACCACAAGACATTCTATTAAAATTAATTTCCCCAAAGCCTGTTGGCTTTTTTTAGTCTCTGGATACTATGGAAACCTGGTTGCTGGAATGGAGCTATATGAAAAACACTACTTGTGCCTGGTATTTTAGGGGAGAAAATACCATGTCTTTTGATTGCAGGATGTTGCTACAAACCTGCAAAACTGCAGGTGAGGGAAAGCAGATGAGTTGTTTCAAATGGTGGAGAATGAACTGGCAAACTCCTGTTGCTGAGGGCAGAACTAATCTAAAAACCTGGAATTCTTCCTTCTTTCTTTTTTCCCTTTTTTTCTTTTTCTGGGGGAGGTGCAAGCATCTTACAAGCAGGAGAAATACTATCACAGGGAGTTACATGTGTGTGTACATGGTTTCTTCATTTATTTATGGACAGCTTTCTTTTTCCTCTTCTGAGACTGGCAATCAATTTGTGTGACACTGAAATGCTCAGTTCATCTGCTGGTTGTGTTTCATGAGCCACAAGTCTGTGCAGAGGTTAAAAGGAAGGTTATGAACATCTGATCATCGTATGCTTCATGAGCAGTAACATTTCCCTCTCTCCCTATCCCAAAAATTCAAATTTTCCTTAAAAATACCTTCACTCATAGACCTCTACTAGGCAAATAGATCTATGCTATTATCTCCAAATCTGAAAAAGCAAATGAGAACTCTGTAGGTGGACGTGTACTGTATTTATTTAGGGTTTTTTGGTAGGGTTTCCTCAGTGTCATTCTCTTTTAACCTTCACTGTGGAATGAGGTTCCTAAACTGTTCTTGAGGTTTCAGAGGGGTTAAATAAATCCCTCCATGTTGGTACACACAGCAGGCTCCCCACTGCTCGTGTGTGGGTGCTAAGAACTACAGAAACACTTGACTTAAGGAAATTCTGAACTTTTGGGTCTGATCTAGCAGAAGCTCTGCATTCCTTTGGTTATTATTTCTTTAATATTCAATCTCTAACATGTGTCTTCTACAGAACAGTGGGTTCAGATTTAATCCATTAATTGCTTAAGAAAAGCAGGAGGAGGCTTTCTTCCCCATTGCTGTTCTCCTCAGAAGCTGGCTGATGGTAAATACATGGGAATATTCAGTGTTGGAGTTATGCTAAGCTTGATCCCAGTAAATGGTGACTATCCCACTCAGAGCTGCTGTGCTCCTCTGAAATGGCTGTGCAACTCTGCAGGACACCAGTGAGGGAGAAGGTGGCTTTCCAAGGAATCCCTGCCTTGTTTAGTTCCTCTGCCTTCAAAGCATTTCCCGTGGCTTGTGACTGGGGGGCTCAGCAAATTCATCTAATAAGCAAATTGAAGTGTACTTTAAATCAATCAGATTAGAAATAACATTTTACATCCTGTTGTGCCGCTGATAGGAATCTTCAGAGACTCTTGTATACAACAAGGAAGGAAAATAATAATCCTTCATCTCTACCTCATTTTTGCCTCATATATTCTGGCAGCTGTTTGGGGAGCTGGATTTGTTGTTCTCATCTTGTGGCACAAAGTTTTCACTTGTTAGGAAAACATCATTTCTCTGTAGTCAAAACAGGATCTCCTGTGTTGTCTTCATGGCCAAGTGGTGGCTCCTCTGTTTTTAGGTTCTGGATGTGGCTGGACTTGAAGGTCTCTGAGTGCTTTGCTGATCAGAGCACTGGGAATTGTCCTAGCAAAATACATGGAAGGTTCTCAAGAATGGGTATATAGGATGCTAGGATAAGAGTAGGTAGCTAAGTGTTCCTTTATTAGCTGATGAAGAGAAAATCTGAAAGCAAAGAAATACGTAAAAAGAAGTCATGGAAGGGTTTATTTGCAGCCTGCTACAAAAAAGGTTGGTTCTGGACAAAAGCCATACAAAAATCTAGAAGGCAGATACCAAAGTCTTGTGTTGATTATGTTGTATTTTATTTAAAAAAAATACAAGCAGCAAAATCAAAGAATCCTTTTTTATCTCACCCCATCAATCTCCCCAGTATTTTTTATTGCAATTTCTTCTTCCAGAGCTGTTCTCCGAACAGCTGCTATTGTTTTTAATGGACCCAACCTGTGGCTTTTCAGCACCAGATAGATTTGTGAGAGGCCGTGCTCATTGCTGACAGGCTTGGGAGTTGTTAACTGCATCTGGTGTATTTATTTACAGTGGGGGTGATTATGGCTCACTTCAGCTACTAAATTAAAGAGAGAATTGTTTTTAAATGACCAGCAAAACATCCACTGTAATAATGCTGTAAAAGTTTCTTGAGTTTTTATATCTAAATATGCCCTATTGACTGTGCCTGGTTTTGGAGCTGGCTTGTGCAAAACCAGATAGATTGGGAATGGAATTGAAGATGGGTTTTGCCTGGGAGTAGTTCTTTGGTTCCCATAATTCTCTGTGCATTTTTAGAATAGTTTGGAGATATTTAATAGAAATCAAGTGCACACCTAAAAAGTGGTGAGACCTGATGCTTGTCTTTGGCAGCTCCAAAGGTAAAGAAACTTGCCCATGCCCTGACAGGTAGCAAATAATGCAAAATTGGGCAACTGCTGCCATTTTAAGGCCATGATGGCCTCTGTCATCTTCTCCCAAGGAACAGGACAAGAGGAAATGGCCTCAAGGTGGACATGGGGAGGTTTAGATTGGATATTAGGCAAAATATCTCCCCAGAAAGAAGGGCCTGGAACAGACAGACTGCCCAGGGCAGTGGTGAAGCCACCGTTGCTGGAGGGATTTAAAAGCCTTGTGGATGTGGCATTTGGGGACACTGACATGGGTCAGTGGTGGCCTTGGCAGTGCTGGGTTAGTGGTTGGACTCAGTCATTTTTGAGGGGTTTTCCAACCAAAACCATTGTCTGTTTCTATCCTGGCAAAGAAGTTGGGATAACTTGCGGGGTTTTAGGGCTCTGTGAGGCAGTTCCATCTTCCTGTAGTTGCCTTATCCAAGTGCTCATGTTTCAGCTGCTTCACTGGAACTGGAAACATGGGATTCAGACCATTCCCATGGTGGATAAATCCTCTGATGGCTGCAGGTGGTGGCTGGATGCTCTCTGAACTATTCAAATGCACCTAAAGCAGCTACATTAAATCTTGTCGTTCAGGTGCTGACTTTTTTCTTGTCCTTTTCCAGGGCAGATTGAAATGAAAGTTAGATTCATTTTGGGTAGATTAGCATCTGTGAATGTTAGTATCAACTGTCACTGGAATAGAAAGATTGTCTGGATAGGTTTTTCTGTCTCTGAAGGGATTATGTAGTTAGTAAATTCTTGTCTTTAACCTCAGAAAACAGGGAAGGGTTTGGAATATAAAAATGGGAACTGGTACAATATTTGACACTGTTGTAAGACTCACCAAGAATAAGTTTTCCACACAGGAATATTGTCACCTTCCTAACATTACAGAGGAATTTTTAATGGGTGAAATTCCTCCTTCATTTGCATACTAACCCAGATCTACTTGCTAGATTACTCTTGAAGCTTCAGCTTGACTCTCTGAATATTAAAAAAAAATTTGATATTTTAAGTAGTCTGTTTTGCTGCTTTTAATGTACAAATGAATGTCATTAATCCAATTTACATATTTCTAAAGACCTTTTGATGTAGTAAGATGCAAAAGTTGTTTATTTTTAATTTTTTTTTTTTGTTAGTGATGATCTTATATGCAAAAATGCTGCTGCCAGGCAATTTTCCACCCAGAGAGTTTTAACACAGTTATTCATAATCAGCATCACATCAGTGACATGACAGCAGTTTTTGGGAGATCTATGACCCATTCTACACATTAACTTTCAAATTGCCAAGACTGTGCAAATCCACATTTTAGAAAATTCTAATTCTTATTTATTTGTCTCCATGGGAAAATATCAGGGGTTTGTTGTTTTTTGCTTTTGGTCTTTGTTTTATTGTTGTGGTTTTGGTTTTTTTTCCCTTCTAATATCTCAATTGCATCATATTCTATAGACAAGAAACATTATTTTCCCTACTTTGGATTTTGGTTTCCAGTCCATAGGGATCTGGATAAAGAAATGCTGCCTTCAATAAAATATGCCATGTTTGCACAGCAACTTCTTTATTGTTCTGCAGTAATGTCTTTGGGAGAAGTGTCTCTTTTGAATTATTATTTTAATTAGTTTTGATTCACATTGGTTCCTGTTCTCTCCCATGCACACAGAGAACTCTGTCACCACAAAGTTTACTCTGAAAACTGCCCCGTTACAATGTCAGGCATTAAAAAATCACTTTGTCCGTAGTTGTGGGAAGGTTCCTGCCTGCCTGGTCCTTCATATCCTGAATATCAAATGAGATCTTTAGTCTGCAGACTTGAGAATTTGCTTAATGTGGAATTTGGAGTGATGTGTGCAAGCTCAGGCTCAGTAGCCCATTCCCAAAGGATGCTCCTGCTCTCTGCAAGCCCCATCTGCTTCTAGCACCAGAAGGGGTTGATTTTATTTGATGCTTTCAGTATAGATAATCTGTATTTACAAGGTTCTGTAAGATCCAGTCTCACTGCCCCCTGCTCATCTTTGACAAGTTAAACCTTGAGTGTTTCACTCTGATTTGGAGCAAGACCCTCCAAGTAGTGGATGAGCTGCTATCAGACAGGCAGAGAGACCAAAACCAGATAAAATGTAATCCCAGCATACTTCTCTTCTTTTGTCAGTCTTCTTGCTAATGAGAAAAAAAAAAAAAAAAGAAAAAGGAAAACCCTTACAAATGTAATCCCAAAAGTTGAAAGAGATGGGGAGAAAACAAGAAAATGGGAAAAAAAGTGATTACATATGGGGTTTTTTTCTGTCAGCCTACTGAGACATTTTGATCCAATGGTTTAACAGACTGTGAGGTGTTTGTGATGCAGAATAAAGCTTCAAGATATCAATCTGAGGATCAACTTTGTATTTGCAAGTTAACAGCTTTGCTGAATGGCTCTGTTGGGATTTTAGGATATATTAGGAGTGGTTGAAGAAAGAAGGTTATACTTAGACTTGGAATTACAGAGCCTTATTTAAAATGTAATGTTTACTAAACTTACTGTGCAATGTAGAAAATGCACAGCAACTTATTTGCAGAAGGAATAAAGACTAAGGGCTGTCCAAACCCAAATAAAATAGTAATTTTTTTCTTCAAAAAATTGTAGATATGATTTCTTTCTTAAGGACTCCAGACCACAGCTGGGCACTAAACAAGGTCCTGGTTAGCCCAAGTTAGGGGCACAAGTGCTCAGAAGACACTCCGGGCAGGAACGTAAGTTGAGCTGGATAAATCCAGTCCATGTGTTTCCACATAAATACCAGTAGGAAGGCAATGGCAGTACATGTTTTGGAAAATTAAACATTTGGAAATTGTCAGATTTATGGCTTTGTATCAAGGCACTGAATCACCCAGAGATTATCGGCAGTAAAATATGTGAATAAGGCTGGTAACATATTGTTTGCATGTGGACAAAAAGCGTAAATCCAGCACTTTCTAACATCTGGGAAGCCTGGCCAATAGTTAAAAAATTATTTTGGTTCCCTAAATTCCTCACTTTTGGAAGAATTCTTAAAAAGGTGAAACCATTGATTGTATCCGGGGAACTCTCATTGTTCCATGTCTTGTCATCTTGATGTTAGTGCCAGCTGTCCCCTTGGAGTCCTCTGTCAGGGACTGGAGATAGCCCTGTGATTCAAGCAGAGATGTCCAAATTTCAATCCCCCCAAATAAGCTTCAGAACCCAGTAACACTGAGAGAGCTGGTACAACAAGAGTCCAGCTCCCTGAAGTGCTGTCACGTTTTCCAGGCATTCCCAGGGCTGTGTGGTCCGGAGAGATCCCTTTTCTCTGAGCATTCCTAATAGCAGTGGTAGCCTGAGCTGGATGTAGCTGCCTCAGCCACCATATGTATCCATCTCTTCAGGCTGTTCATGTTTTGTGGCAGCTTTGGCAGCCTGCCGGGATTTTTCTGAGTAATGCAAGTGGTGGGGAATAATAATAATAATCCTGTTAACCCTTTGGTTTCTCAGCCAGCCAGGAGTGGGATTTGGGGAAGCAGAGCCTCCCCTGCCCCCCTTTCCCTGTGCCCCTCCAAAAATGCACCAATGAGTACGTGTTAGGAAGCCAAATAGAGACAGGGATATGAATAATCTTCCTAAGGAGGTGAGAGTATAAAAAAGGAAGATGATATGATTCTCCCTCTGACAATTTTTTCTGGCAGTTTGAAAAATATAAAGAGTGATTCGTTGTTTGCCCCTGTTCCCCTTCACTCCCAAGGTCAGATAAGAATGGCAACCACGGTGGTTAATGCTGACAACCTTTCTCCATCCCTGTCTGGCTTCTACAAGGCAGAGATTTGCAGTGGCAGTATAATGCAGCACTGTGAGCTTTTTTCCTTGGCTGAGGCAAAAGCTTCCCAAATTCTGCATTTGGAGGGATTTCCAGAGCACCAGAGGACACTAACCCTGCACCGAGAGCTGGGGACAGCTGAGCTATGGTAACATTATTAAAATATTGGCAGCACATCACTGCCTTAGGGATAGGATGACTGCATTTTGATAAAGGCAGGGCAGAGTAAGGATGAATAACTGTTCTAATGCAGGGAAATGCACAAGAAGGGGGCAGCATGTGGGACTGAACTTCCAGGGAGATAAACAGAAGACCACAGATTTTACTGACACTGCTGGTATGCAAATCAGCTCTACCACATTATGAGAATCTTCGTCAGATTCCTGGTCTCCTGGAAGGTGTCCCTGCTCCAGTGGAAGTGTCTCCCGCATGGCAGGGGAGCTGGAACTAAATGACCTTTCAGATCCCTTCCATTCCATGATTCCATGATTCTTTGAGATCTCTGCACAGGCCCAGACAACTTTGCCCGATATGCTTTGGCTGAAAGTGCAGATTTTTTGCCAGGAAATGCAGACTTTAGGCTGAACTGCTGCTAACTGTGCTCAGTGTGGGAAAGGAAGGTCCCTGCCGCTGCTGTGCTGCCACCTGCCATGGCCTGTTGTGGATCAGTCCCTCGGTCCTTCACGTCCTCGGGCTGGTTAATGAGCTTCCCTGGGCTTCCTGCCTGGCAGCAAACAATGCCACTTCCCCAGCTCTGGAGTCACCAGTGACTGAAGCAGTGCAATTATCAAATACTTGGCCTCGTTCCACAGCTGAAATAAAACAGCTGTGTTAAAATGTTGCGATCAAGTTCTTTCTCCGTTATATGACCTAATAAATTAACGGTTGGGAATTGGGCATTGGTGGCTCAGTTTGTCACTAAAATATCCTAATTCCATCAATGGTCTTTCGGATAAATTTCACTGAGTTTGCTTGGTCTGAAAAGAAACTTGGCTGCTCCATGGCATCTGTTCTAGGAGGACTGAGGCGGTGGTCTCTGGGATACAGAAAAGGAGCGAAAAAAATAGAAAATAATGAAATATTTCTGCGAAGAATTGGCTTCACAGAGAAGTGCTGCCTCGTCAGTTTAGTGAGAGACACAGGTCAGCTCCTGAGAGCTCTCAAAATTCTCCTGGGTTGGTGTCCAAGGAGCTGTCTGGGTACACTTTATGTGGATCGATGGCTCTGCAGAAAGCCTAACCCAGCATGTGGCAGGACAACCCTTGCTACAACAAACTCAAGGGTGAAAAATTAAACAATTCCAGAGCAATACCTGGTTTGCAAAATTAAAACATTCTTCTGAATTAAGCTAAACAGCATTTCTCTTTGGCTCCTCAAGTATTTTTACTTGCTCTAAGACTGGAAATTTAGCATCCTTCTACACAGATTGGCCTGCCTTAGACACCTTTTAAAACAAAAGATATCTGAATGTTTTTCTGCTTTTCTTCCTAATTTTTTTGTCTATTAGGAGTGCAGCCACCAAAAAAAGGCAGTGTTTTTAAATGGCTTCCAAAGAACATCAGTTAGAATTAGGAAGTCTTAGTTTAAAACTGGAAATGAGAACAAAGGAGAAAAGACTTTAAACCCTGCAGAGCTAAAACTCTGTTGTATGGCTCACCAAAATAGATCTCAAGGAAGAAGTAGCCAAAGGCATAAAAATCTGATGATAGATGTTTTTTTTTTCAAATGTGCCCGAAATAGGGAGGTCTGCCAGAGGTCAGCAGACCTGGAGGATGATGGACCTTTAAAAGGCAGCACTGTTGAAAGAGAATGTTATAGATGGAAACCTCAGAGGGTTCTTAGTCATAGTCCAGCTATGGAGGAGCTTTGGATACAGCTGCATCCTCAGGCCACTGAGAGTAATGACCTGAGAACTGAATTAGGAATGTTCCCACAGCTGGAGAGCTGGTGCTGGTGTCAGAAAGAAGAGAATTGCTAGGAAAGGGATTAAAAAACCCACCAGCCTCCAGGAGCTAAAATTTAGCACTTCATGATATGGTTCAGGGGCGCGGTGGTGTTCAGTCGAAGGCTGGACTTGATGATCTTGGAGGTCTTTTCCAACCTTAGTGATTCCAAGATGGGAAGTCGTGTTTTTGGAAGAAATTGGTGGTTGTATGAAGAACTGCCCTGGCAGTCTCAGCTTTCATTTGGACAATGGGAAAGATGTGCTTGAAAGCCAGGTTACTGTGTAGTAGGAGAAAATTACCTCCTTGGATAAGAAATAAAGGGTAGAGATAAATGGACTGATTTCAGAATACAGGGAAAAGGAGTGCAGTTTTTGAGGGCTGTGCTCTGTGAGCTGTCCTGTTAAATTTGTACAAAAATAAGCAGGTATAGGAATTTAGGCATAATTCAGAACAGTAAAGCATTTGGAGCTTAACTAAAAGAGCAGTAGATGCCAATGTTGAGTATGTCAAAGGAAGGGTACCTGGGGAGGAATGACCCCAGGCACCAGGACGTGCTGGGGGCTGCCCAGCTGGGAAGCAGTTTTGCCGAGGACTCAGGGATCCTGGTGTTTCTGCTTTCTGTTCATTAAATGTATTTGTGCCTCTGTTTCATGGTTGGCTTAAATACATGCATGCAAAGTGCAAAAGATGCCAGAAATATGAGCAAGGATAAGGGGCTAAGGGACAGAAAGAGTGGCAGTGAATTATTCGTGTTTCACATCAGGTAGCTCTGACACGTGGTCTAGATTCATATTCATAAGAGAGAGAAATGTATTTCATACGTCCTAATACTGAGCAAGAACAAAATGCAGCTACTAATTTGTAAACTTTTATGTCTTTTATTTATTGAGCCGGTGTGTGAAGTATTTCCCTTGTCCTGTTTAATGACAATCTCCACATTTTTTCGTGCAACTCCAGAATTGCTGTGAACAAAATGCAACACGGGGAAATGATCAGTGCTGTTTCAGAAGGTTTAACTTTGGTATTAAACATGGATCACAAATGTATCAGTGAGGACAGAAACCTTCCTAAGTCATTCCCTCCTAAATACCTAAACCTCTGAATCTTCAGGAGCGAGGAGAGAGAGCCCTGAGCAGCCAGCAAGTACAAGACCCCCCTTGCCAGAGTATCACCAATCTGTGCCCGTGGTGCTATTTTACAGCTCCAGTTGACTTGTAACATGGCAACTGTCTCCAAGCAACTGTGAGAAATACCGGGATGTACAACCGGGATACAAAACCGGGATGTGCCACCGGGATACAGAGCCCGGCGGGGACAGGGATGGTCAGGCAGCCCTGCACCCCTTCCCACCCAGCCTCGGCTCCTGCCTCCTGCTGGAAAAGGCTCCAGCTGCCTTGAAGGTGGCCCTTTCCAGCAGGAAGCAGTTATCCCTGCAGGTGGGAGATGGGACTGGGCCGTCAGCTGCCCACGTCAGTCATTTTGCCAAAATAACTCTTTGGGTATTAATCGATTCAGCTCCCTCGTCTGTGCCAGTGGCACTTGGCAGAATGGTATTTTTGTGGCCAACTGACTCCAAACAAGCTCTCAAAACCAAAACAGAATAGCTGTAGATTTAATCTAATTCACTACAATCAATATGCAGCAAAGAAAGAAAATTTATGTGTTTAATATCATTTCTCCCCAGCTGCTTTATCAAATTGCAAAACTAGCAATATATGTAGGAAACATCTTCTTTTAAAGGTAATAATGTGCATTTGCAGTCTTGGTCCTTCTGAGGAAGCTCATCATTTTGTTATTTGCTGTATTATGTTTCATTTAGGACCCATTCCAACCGTTGTAAAAGCTGCAGGAATGTAGCAATCCACTGCCACCAGTTTAATTCCAGCAGAATATTTGGAACCCTTTGTGGAAGGGAAATTGTAATCTATGAAATACTTCTAACAAAAATCTAGTAATGAAAAAGGGTTTTTTCCTTTTATGGTGTAACTTTTGTAATCATTCGTGTGACTGTTGATTTGGGGTATTCCAATTTTGAAGAAGTGTTTTGAGATTAAAAGCTTGAGCCTTTTCTTAGGGGGAATGGAGAGCTGGAAAGAGGGAAAAGGAAAGGAAAGCAGCTAACACGAGGTTGCTTTTTGGCTGTTAGTTTGCCATTGTTTCTTTTCCACAGAAAGATTGTCAGGCTTGTGGGTGATGCTGGGACATGCACTGTAAGGTTTGCCTTGCTTTTCCTCATTTATTCCCTTTTTTTCTCTTCCTAAATTCTAAGCAGTCGGCAGCGAATGTGCTCTGTTAGTGACCACACATTAACAGCAGATGACTCTACTCCCGTTTTACAGCTGCTTTACAGTGCTGACACTCGTCAGTGCTATTCAAACCAGAGGTACTGCTTTACTGATCTGAATAACTCAACCCAAAAAACTCGCTGAAACACGTTTAAATCACAGATTTAACTGCCTTCTCCAGCTGTAATTATTTAAAGGGAAGTAAAAGCTTCTGGGTAGGAGAATGTGGCAGATCATGCTGCAGAAACATCAGTGTGCTGACAGCTCTTCATGAGTACTAGCTCCTATGATTAGCCTCTTTCAGACCATAATTAAAATCATTCATTTAAAAAAAAAAAAGTTGTTGTTGTTATGATGATGATGATTATTATTATTATTATTATGTTCATTTTTTGTTGGTAACATAAATGGCACACAGTTAGCATTTGGTGCACACCCACTACCTTGGAACTATCCATGTTTTCAAATTGGCCCCATCACATTTGAGAGGAAATGGCCTCGACTTGTGCCAGGGGAAGTTTAGGTTGGATATTCGGAAAACTTTCTTCACTAAAAGGATGGTCCAGCCCTGGCACAGCTGCCCAGGGCAGTGATGCAGTCCCCATCCCTGGAGGGATTTAAAATCTGTGTGGATGTGGCACTTGGGGGCATGGGTTAGTGGTGGCCTGGGCAGTGCTGGAGGGATGTCGGACTCGGTGATCTTTTTCCAACCTGAATGGTTCTATAATTCTATGAAAACATATAAATATATATATATGTATGTTACTTTCTGCTTGACAAAGAGATTTGAACTGCATCCCACCCATTCCACGATTAGATCTCCATCCTGAGAATATGAGATAGATTTTTTTTTTTTTCTCTTTCTGTGAATACAGATTAAGCTGCTGGATTTCTCCTTTTCTTCCTCTGGAATATTTTCTGTGTCCTGAGGGAAAAAAGGCAGTTCATTCCCCCTAGCTCTGGGTAGCAGCAGGAGAGGGAAAGCTGCTGGCTCCTCGGGCAGTCGGCGGCCTGGGGTGCTCCAAGGGAGGGATCAGGAGAGCTTTTTGGGGCCCTCCAGGGCTGGCACTGCTGGGAGCAGCGAGCAAGCCCAAATGTGCTCCTCTCCTGCCCTGGTGCTGCCCGCAGGGAGAGATGGAGAATGTGCTGCCAGGCTGGAGCTCTGTGGGCCACTCCTTCCCTTCTCCTCCTCCTGCTCCAGCCCCATGCTGGCACTTGGAATAAAGCTGTCACCAAACAGATGAGTGTCCCTCGAGTGACAGGCTCAGAGGGAGCTGGGGTTGTTCGGCTGGAGAGGAGACAGCTCCATGGAGAGCCTGCTGCTGTGGCCTTGCAATACTTAAGGGGGGCTCATGGGAAAGATGGGGACAGCTTTTAGTGGGGGAACAAGGGGGGATGGTTTCAAACTAAAAAGGGTTGATTCAGAGTAGACACGAGGGAGAATGTTTTTGCCAAGAGGGTGCTGAGGCCCTGGAATGGATTTCCCAGAGAAGCTGTGGCTGCCCCATCCCTGGAAGTGTCCAAGGCCAGGCTGGACAGGGCTTGGAGTAACCTGGGATAGTGGAAGGATAGTGGAACCTGGCAGGGGGTGGCACTGGATGAGCTTTAAAGGTCTCTCCCAACCCGAATCATCCTGTGATTATGTGATTTCATTTTGGACTCTCAGCTTTCACTACCAATTTCATAGTAAACACTGATTTTTTTCCACACGGCCCCCTTATTTTAGTAGGTACTTGATGTAGTCAGATTCTGATTATTTTACTGTTCTGTTGACTGAGTTTCTATTTATTCACATAACTTTCTCAGCTTTTCACAGACACAGTTTTGATTTCAAGGTGCTTCTTGAATGTCTCCTCCTTTAATCAATCATCTATGAAATTAAATTTCACTATCCAAAAAACCCCTCAAAGACTAATATCTTAAAATGTAGGCTTATCTGTATAGCATCTATAATTATTTTCATGTATTTTTTCCCAAAACAGATCTAGGTTAATGTCAAGTTCAGCTTCCTGCTATAATTTAAATTTTCCTGGTGTGTTTTTTAAAGACTGCAATAGATAGACATCTTTTATTGAAAGAGCACCAATTTTGCAATTGGGTAAAAATGTGAAATGCAGCGTGTACTGTAATTATGGAGGTCATGTTAGCTGTGAAGATGTTATTCCTCATTGAAGGCATTTAAAAGTAATATTTTTTAGAAAGTACTACTATGGATAAAAAAAGGTGTGTATAAAAATGAGTAAACTTAATTAACAAGCAATATCCTGCCTGATAATGTAAATGATGACATCACTTGAGTTCTGTGGATGGCAAGGATACTTTATCAGAAGTTTAACTACCTGCTAAAATCAGGATTTTTAATGTTAAATAGCATTTGTTTTGCAGTTTTTGTGCAATTCACTGGTGGCACAGTGTGCACAGTGTTTGCCTCAGTTTTTTTCTCCCTCTTAGATATTAGTGACTAGAAATAATCTAGAAATATCTGTACTGTGGCATTTGGTTTGACTACTCCAATTACCATCATTTTTCCCACTTTTCTACACTCAGCTTTTTCTGTTTCAACATCAGAGATCCAAAAGGCAAAGTTGTCCCATTAATTCAGTTAAGCTCCTTGGCATACAAACTTTAATGGCTTTAAGTAACTCATTTTGGAGTTCATGTGCATGTGTGTGCTTTGTCTGCTTAGATCTTTTAAAAAAATTAAAATTAGATATATCTTGAACTTATAAGGCTTTTCTTTCATGGTTTTCCATGTAAAAGGAATTGAAGAAGACAAAAAATGATTTCTTTAACTTCATAATTAGCTGGGTTACGGGGCCAATATTACTATTTCAGAGCTCTGAGGTTTGTTTGTTGGTTGCTTTTGGGCGGTGACAATAATAGGACAGATATGTCATTTGTAGATGATGTCATCAGCATGACTTTGGAGTAGAAGAACCATTTTTAGATGAGCCATACAATGACAGGCAGTGTAGTAACAACTTCTATTTACCCCGTTTTACCTTGTACAGCTTCTTGTGGGATGAAATAGAAGTTTCTCACCAGAACCTACATTTTCGTGTCTACACGTTGGAGGAGGCAAAGATCACAGAAGTGCACTGTATTCTGAAAGTTTTGCGTTATCAAAGTACATTTTGGATGTTTTGAATCCCTCAGTGAACAGCAGTTGAAGTGGGAACTGCTGACAACGAGGTGACAGGAGGCCCACAGCCATCGAAGAATTGAGAGGAGGATTTTGGGGTAGCAAGTGTGGGATCTTAGACCAAAATGTGGTTGTAGCCTGAAGTGAAAGACAAACATCTCTAAGGCATATAGGAAGTGTTGATAGCCAAGCCCAGCTGAAGAAATCAATCTGAAGTCCTTTAAAAGCTCTTCCATACATGACCTATCCACAAGTCACTTACAAGATCTGAAATCAGTCTGTGCTTAATGAACAAGTGGGGTTTACTGCTGCCTTTCTGCGTGCAGTGTGTTATTTGGTATCTAGTGCCTTAATTTTTACTAAGTTTGCCTCCCACACTTGTAACACCTCTGGGCAGGCTGCACCTTTTGCTTTGTGTTTCAGCGTGGTGCTGGGGGAATGTGACAGAACAAGGCTGTTTGTCCTCTTCTCCCTTCCACCTCCCCAGAGCACTGCTGGCTGCCGTGGGGAGCGTGCCCCGGACCTTGCCATGGATCTTTGCCATCATTCCCTCACAAACACAGTGCATGGTCCTGTTGGCTGCTAAGAGGCTGAATAGGCCGTATTTTCAACATGCTTATTCCATAATTTGAATGTCTCCTAGTGCAAAGATTTGTAAGGGATTATTGTGCTGTGTAAAGCTTGTGTTTATATTGGCCATGCTTGCGATTATGTGGGATTTGCTTCTTCCATGCTGCTAAGCATTTTTATTTTTGTTTTCTTCCTTAAAACTGAATGCAGTCCAGGAGCTGATGGATAGAGTCTTTATTCAGCATCCATCATATCATATCATAGTAGTAAGAAATAAACTCAGATAAATATTATTTGGATGAGCTTTGACTGTCTTTTGGTTTGCTAATCGGATCAAATACCCATTGCATTCTCCCAATCAGTAATGGTGATAATTATTTTAGTTTTATCATATTATTGGCCTTTATGAAAAGAAGTCCATATGATTATTGCATTATATATAGTTATTAGTGAGCTGAAGAAAGTAGTTGTGATCATCAGAAGCCTGATTTGACAGTATTTTTTCCTCATAAATATCAAATAATGTTTTCATTAGATTGGATATGCACAAGGGAAAAAAAGCCCCAACTTTAAAAAGAGGTAGATTTTGGGAAGATCAGATGAAGCAGCCAGAAGCCTCAAACAATGAACTTCTGCTTCTCATGTAAAAGGATGATTGTTGGGAATAGTGTAAGGTATTATTTTTAATCTGTGATCTATACATACAGCTGACAAAGACTGCAGTTGTTTCAAGTTCTATATGACTTGTTGTTGGGTTTTTTCCCCAAATAGATATGTTGGTGAGATTTACACACTGTAACTTTTATCTTCTACTTGTGCTCTGCTAAATGCACAATGCAAGTTCCATCCTCCTGGTTACTCTGAACAAGTTTTTTAAATAGTGAAAAAATATTTTGCACAGGTGATCTCGGTTTGATTTACCCTGTAACTCCTGTATTAAGCTTCTTTTGTAGACCAGATGTGCCCTCTTAAAAGGCAGAGTTCCCAGTGTTCTGCTTGGGTTGCCTGAGGAATTAGATTTTCCATGAGAACCTGGAGTGCAGGAGCATCCCATATTTTCTTTCCAAAACAGAGCAGCGTCCTACCCAGCAGGGTTTTATTTGGTTGCCTGTGGTCCAATGCCTGCTTTGTTTCAATGCATGTCATGTTGAGGTCCACTGAGGGGGAGGCAGGCAGCAGAAGGGGCTCTCTTAGAATGTGTCTCAAGCCGTATTTTAAATTGGATTAAGGTGAGCACTGTGCTTCCCTTGGAGAATGCTCCCGTGGTCGTGTCCATGCCAGGAGCTGATGCTCGCCCAGTGCTCAAGCCTAACCCCCCACGAGGGGAACAAAGCCCCTGAGCTTGGCAGAGCGAGGGGGGTTTGACACACTCTCCTCCTGAGCCTTCCCTCTTTCCCAGGGTAACTCCTCCTGTGCGGGACATGGAGCATTCGAGGCGTGTGTGCTTAAAATACTCCTGCGGTGGCTTTCCCTGGGAGAA
Organism: Corvus cornix cornix; assembly: GCF_000738735.6. Taxonomy (NCBI): domain Eukaryota; kingdom Metazoa; phylum Chordata; class Aves; order Passeriformes; family Corvidae; genus Corvus; species Corvus cornix. The sequence goes on along the minus strand of NC_046335.1, from coordinate 57,753,305 downwards.
CCTGAGAACGTTCCGTGAGGTTTAACACGGCAGCGATCGGGGCTGTGTGACAGGCTCTGGGTCACCCGTGGAGCTGCTACTCCGAGCTGCTACAGCAGGCAGGGAGAGAAGGGGGAGCAGAGCAGGGAGGTGTCTCTCAGGTCCATCTCACACGAGAGGTCCGAGGTCAGGAGAGATCTGGGATCCCTGTTCTTGTCCTTGGAGGTTGGGTTGGAGCGTGTCCCCCGTGCTGTTCCCCAGCCCTCCCCTGCCCCTGTGCCTGAGCTCTTTTTGCTGTGCTCAGTGGTGTTTGCCACTAGGTTACCCAGTGTTTGCTGTCCTTCACAGCTGTAATTACTTTTTGGTGATCCTCGTGCTTTTTTCTATTTTTTTTTTTTTTTTTAAATTTTTGCCTAACTGTAGTGACAACCCAGATGCTCCAGCTATTTTCCAGGTTAACTTACTGATAATACTTGGAACTGCAGTAATGCAAAATCCTCCTTGTCATCTTTCAACAGGAGAGTTCTTTTTAGTCATTAAATCTGCTAAATGGATGGTTATCTATTTAAATCTGTTGCCAAAGTAATTAACCCTGAAAAGTAATTCCCCTGCCAAATCAAATCAGGGTTGTTTTTTTCTGAAATTCTTTTTGAAAGACAGTAATTCCTGCCAGTATAGACCAGGGTCCTTGAGAGAATTCTGAAAGCAATTTTAGAGTTGTGCCTTCTTTCAGGCTCGGTGAAAGAAGCAATCGAGTCTCTTTTCTCAGGAAAAATATCCCCAGGCGACCACAGCAAGAGTAACAATAAAGGTGTAAAGGGGGAAAACAGCTCTTGTTGCATAGAGAGCTTGTCCCACCCCCAGCTCAGCAAGGCACTGATACAATATTTCTTAAAAGAAAATATTAAGCATGGAGTTATCAATACAGATGAGTACGGGATTGGGTTTTTTTCTTTTTTTGCCCCCTCCCCCCCCCAAATATTCATAGCTCAGCTCTGAAGCAAAAATAGCAGAGGAGTGGCACATTGCAGCAGAAAATGAAAGGGGCACGATGGCAAGGCAGGAGGTCAGCGGGGCCAGAATATCTGGAGACAGCTGTTGTTGGGCCCTGTTTAGGTTTTTCTCTGGTTATGCAGATTAAAATATCATTTTTCAGAGTTGTGGCATAGTAGGGATTTTTGAGTATGGAAACTTCCTGCTGTTTGTTTCTGCTGCGTTCCCAGGAAATACAGCTTAACTCATTGCTTTTGTAAATAGGCAAAGTGATAGCAAATGATTATTCCAAACAGAATAGCTGATGAATTGCTGATACCTGAGCACAAATATCCTTTTGAAGCCCTCAGGACTAACTGCTCACCTGAAGGACAGTACTCAGGTACTAATGGAAAGATGTCCTGGGCCTTCAGGACAGTGCTGATGGCCTCAGTAGGCACAAGTTTTTCTTTAGTCCTCAAGTGAGCCGTGGGCTCAGGAATGTAATAAAAATTTTAACACAAGAGCTATGTTTCTTCATATTTAAAAAAAATCCCAAACCACAAACCCTTCTGTTTCCCTAGAACACAAATGTGGAGTCGTGCTGGCTAATTGGAGGAATTCTCTCTAAACTTTTGCCTTTAATTAATATTTTTTTAAATTATAGCAGCCGAAGTCTAAAACAACGATTGTTTTCAGATCACATTCAGACTTGGAGGGGAAAAAAAAGTCTTCTCTGGTTGTTTTTTTTTTTCCTTTTAAATTGCACGTGGGCAGGATGACATTCCCAAGGGAATTTTGTGCTTATACTGCAACATGCAGCACAGCTACTGAAAGTGTCACAGCTTTAATCATGTGTGCCTTTGGAAGGACACCAGCACCAGATCACTGCCCTCCAAAAGAGACAAAAAGGGAGGAATAGCACGGGATTGCTCCCTTACCTCTGGCTGCTTTCTTTGCTCTGGCTTGGCTGGAGAATTTTCCCTCTCCCTGCGTGTGTGTGGCTGGAGACCACTTAAAGAACGGGCAGCTGCAGTGTCAGCTCCCGCTGACATTTGCACTCACAAGAGGCCTCGTGCATTGATCTGGCGTTGATCTCACTCACAGTGACTAAGGCTAAGTAAAGTCCTCGTGTTCAGTTCAGCTTCTCAAACCAGACCTGAATTCTCTTCCCTGTTTTAATATTGCAAAAGCTTTGAGGCTCATTGGACTTCAACCCTGTACGTCCTCAAAGGGTTGGGACTTGATGGTCTTGAGGGTCCCTTCCAACCCCATCCATTCCGTGATTCCGAGTGCTTTAACTAAAAGATTTGGAATTAAGGGAGTTGGTTTATTTGTTGGTTTTTTCTGGAATGCAGAGCATCAGAGTCACTGGGTTCGTCATGGTGCAGATAACGCGGGCTGGGGCCTTGTTGGAAGCAGCACAGGCGGCAGCGAGCAGGTGGCAGGACAGCTCTGGGATGTGTGGGCTCTGTAACCTGGGAACAATGTGCTCAGCAGGGCAGATACTCTGCAGGCTCCAGTTTTGTTGTTGTGCTTGCTTAAATCCACTTATCCACGTCCTACGAGGCCTCGGGTCACTCCAGAGGCCGGAATCACAAGCTTGGAAGGCATAAAAGGGGACAGGTGCATGGGTGAGTCTCAAGACCTGTTTAAATGCAACTTGTGGGACAATCAGCGGCTCCAGACTGAGAGTGCACCGGGGAAGACCATTGAAAATGAAGTTCAGGGAAGATGGGATGGAGCTCTGGCTCCCTATGGTGATTTCTATAAATCTTGCTAACTCATTTTTAGCTCAAGCAGGTAGACCACAGTCCCCTGAGAGACTCTGACTTATCTTCAGGTTTCTGAACTCTTATCCTTTTCTTCCCCCAAACTGGAATGCTGTGCCATTTGTGCAGATGTTTTTCCTTATTCTATTAAGTAACGCAACAGAACAACTGGTTACATCTGTTACTGCTCAATTAAGCTTTTTAGGTCACTTTTCAGAGGACAGCAGTGGCTTTCCAGAGTACTGAATCCATTGGTATGGCATTGACTCAAACCTAAGCAGGGGATATCACCATTTTGTGTGGCTGTTATTACTGTTCCATGCCAAAGTGTACAAAACTGACACATTTTTCTTTGCTCTGCTGCCTGTTCTCCTAATCTTTATAACTATAAATTTACAGTGCATAAGCACACAAAAATAAAGTTAAAGGCTGCCTTTTGCTGCATTCAGATATGAAGAACCTAATTAAGTAGGTGGTTAAGGAAATACAAATTGTAACTTGTTTCTATAGATACTACTGTGAGCTGCCATCTATGCCTGGAAGGAGATTTATTCGTAAAGATCTTGACTTCTACCAAATGTCTTGCACTGGCCTAAAAACACATTATTTAACTTTGGGATTTGATGTGATTTCCTTTATCCACATCCAACACATAACACAGGGAGTAACTTCCCACCTTTGGTGTGAACACAGTTCTTTCCCTGGGTATTGACTTTGACCTTATCCCGACCTAATGAGAACACCAAAGAGGTAAAAATGGAAGGTAAAACCTTTAGAAAACTACACATGTACAAGCAGTTTTAACTTGTGATTTCCATAGTTGTTAGCCCCTGGTTTTGACATTATTTTAGGCTGTCTTTATTTAAGGAATAACAGCCCTTCAAAATATGTCACATTTAAAACACGGGTGACAAGAGAGTTTCTATTTCCAGAAAAAGAAATGTTAGGTTTTTTAGGTTTCTCTGCACCAAAAAAATAATCATATAATGTTAAATCTTGCATGTCCCAAGCTGTGATTTGGGGGTAGCTCATTTGTTTTCACTGGCTTCTTTGGCAGGAGAAGGGAAAGTCTTCTGGATTCTATTTTTAACATTAGAATGCTATTGTGATTCTTGCATTTAATTCACTACCTGGTGGGAAGAACATTGAATTTTTTCCCCATCACTGTAGTATATCAAGCTTTTAAAAGCATTTCTTCTGTGCTTTCCTGCCTAGAGATGTTTGATAAAATGTGGATGGGTTGATAGACAGACAGACCAAGGGATTGATTTATTTGGGTGTAAACATAATTTATATAGGTCTGTAGGTACACTCCTACCTACATATGTGCATACATATGTATCAGAGAAAGCAACACATTTTTTAGACAATAGAAATTGCGAGGTTTATGTTCTTCTGGAATTGTAGGAAGGCATTTTTGCTTTTTGATTGTGGTCTGACGGCATCCCAGTCTCCAGGATGTCAAGTTTCCAGGAGAAGAACATACATGTTCCTTGAGACAGCTGGTAGGATCTAGTAATGTTTGAGGGCTAAAAATCTGAGTCTACTTAACAGCCTTCCCGGTTTGCTTCCATTCCCATTTCCAGGGTGTAAATAGCATTTTAGCGTTCTGATACTGACGATAATCTGTGCTCACGTTACTATTTTACAGCTAAAAAGGTGGTGATTGTGTTCTTCTGCTCTCTAGTTCTACCTGTGCCTAAGCAGAAATGTCATTGAACGCTTCATTTTTGTCAGGGCTTTCTAGAGATGATGATGTATCAAAGCACAGCCTCAGCTGCATTTCTAAACTAACCATATGTCCATTGAGGACCTGCATATGTTTAGCAAGCTTGGTTGACTTGATCCTTAAGCGAGTCTCAGCAGCAGTTTGTAGTAGAGTTTTAAACGTATTAAATGCGGGGAGATGCAGATAGTGGCTAAAATTGTTGGTAGTAACTAGCTGGGATGGAAGGAGCTGACCCTGTGGACCTGCCTTGCAAGTCTTGCCAGGGATTGGGATGTGCAGCTTGACAGAGTGAGAAGACACTTTGAATATTCCCAGTTTGGAGGAGTAGGATGGTACCTAGTGGAGGTGGTTCTAGACTGCACATATTTTAGCTATAGCAACGGAGATTTTTGTCTCTTTACTCCTACTTCTAGTGTTTTCTGAATACTCTCTAAATGCCCGTGCAGCAGCAGTGAACCTTGATTAAATGATGGAACATGATGGAATGAACTTAACAGCAAATAAATTATTACTGTTTCCAGAGTGTGTGTTCATTGTAGGTGTGGTACACGGTGGAGATCCTGGATGTGAATATTGACAGGGGAGACCTTTGATCTGCCACATCTTTATCAAACAAGCTGAAAGGGAAAGCTGTCTTCAAAGCTGGTGGGCTTTACAGCTGCTACAGTTAACCTGAAGCTTGCTAGAGTTAGATAGGAGCTGCTCCACTTTAACACTAATTTTATAAGTATTGTGTTTCCTATTCATTGCTAAGGGAGCAAAAGCACTTTTCTAAAAAGCTAGACCTTTCCATGGTTATCTGTAACCGACTAAGAGAATTTTGAAAAAGAGGTTGCACTGTAATTTTATTGCTCATGTGCTGCTGTCGGGGAAGGTTTTACATTCTGCTCATGCACAAAGTGTTTTGTGTGTGGAGGTTTTAGAATGTTTATGTTACCATTCCTTATAAAAAACCCCTTGTTTTCCAACTGGAATGTGCAAAGACCTTAATTTAGACAACTAAATACGAATGATTGAATACATCTTGAACACGAGAAAATAACCCCAGCAGCATCTACTCTTCCGTCACCTGCACTGCTGGTGATCATCTTGGTACCTGGTTTCTGTTATCTAGACAATCTAGAGTGATATTTCTTGTACGAGATCCTGTGCAGGTCAGGGCTGTGCCGTAGAGGCTGCAGAGTTATTTATTTCATTTTGGGGAAGATTTATTTTACTCGTGACTTGGAAACGTCTCTTTCGATGGGTAGGAAGACCAGCTCTGCTTTGTAAGGACACAAAACATTTCAGCAAGAGCAGAATTTTTGGGATTGACATCTTCAGGTCCCATGCATCACCATACACAGCAGCAACAGGGAATGGCAGGATGTTGGTCTGGAGCTGGGCTCTGGGGAACTGTTCATTTCTTTGCTGTATTGAAGCTGTGGGGATTTGTTTCATTGCAGCTTTTGAGCCTCGTATTTTTCTGTAGGGAGAGGAGCTGTATTGGAACCTTAAACTGGCAGCTTTTACTTTCAGCAGTCAGAGGCAGGTTTCAATTTCACTGCTGGATTTTTTGGGTTGGTTTAACTGTTCCCTGAGGCAGGTGTGGTCTCTGTTCAGGGGTCTTGTCTTTTCTAACACTTTGCCAAATGTTTAGAGAAAACAACTTGTCTCTGCATCCTGGAGTGAGATATTTGCTGCAAAAAGGGAAGGATGGAGGAAACAGAGGCGTGTGGGACAAATTTCTTCACTGCTGTATGAAATAAATCAGGCTTTTTCTTTCTTTGGGGATAACTATTAAGCTGAAGGTGGGTTTTTTAATGATTTTATTGATAAAAACTGGGTAGGCATGAAGCCACAGAGGAACATACAGACCATCCCTAAAGCAGGTTTCTAATCTAGGGAAAAGAAGCAAATGTTTCCTCATGTGTCAAGTACTTCAGATTTCCCAGAGCTGAAGCTGACAATGAATTGCTTACTTCTAATATCCATTTCTTGGAACCTGACTGCTACTGTGGCAGTAGTTCCACTCAGCTGCCAAATTTCATGTGACTTCCCTGGAATATTATAACCTTGATTTTGAAGTTAAGAGCTCTATTCCTCCTATTACTAAGCCTGACTTAAATCATTTCATAGGAACAGAAAGCTTTTTCTCTAGAACTGAATCTACAAGTCCATTAGTATCCTGATAGAAAAGTGGGAAAAAAATTTGAACAGGTGTTTCCACAATGACTTTTTTTCTAGGAAAAGACCTTACGGACATTTCCTTGAGTCCTGGAGATGCCATTTAATATCAGTCTACATTTTAGTAGTCTAATAGTCTCCATTTTAATGTATTTTCTTGATCTTTTCATGAGGAATTTAATATTATTTTTGTTTCTCACAATTTTTTGCCATTTTATGGGAGATGGAGAGGTAGAGGACATTAACAGAATGCACTTCTGCTAATGGATGATGCCATTTCTGCATGTCAGTGGAAAAGCCTGGATGGCTTTTTGCTTTAGTCCAGGGGCTACTGTAGCAGTTTAAAAGAAAGAAGTTAAGAACTTGTTTTTGGAATAAACAGCATTCCCAAGTGGCTGAGGTTTGGATTGTTCATGGGGTCATGTTAGAACCCCAGGTTCTTCTTCCACACATTGGAGACATTTGTAAAATCATTGTGTCATTAGATTGAGCTCCCAGCCGTGTTTGTTGTGGAAACACCAGCACTAATACTTGGGTGAGCCTCAAATTTGACTGGAAAACTCCTGCTGCTGGCTTGATGCTCCTGCTCCTGTGCCTGTTGTGATGCTAAAGGTGTTCCACAGAATAAATTCAGTATTCTCCTCCACTGTCCTGCAGCATCCTCGTGCTGTGGTCACAGCAGCCAGACAGGGACAGTTCTGCCCCTCGCTTGACATTGCTACCGTGGCCACATTTTTGGTGCTGTTGCCACTTTGCTGACATGAAGGAGCTTTTGTTTGCTCAGTGAGTTTGAGCTGTTTGCTCAGAGATGATGCTCTGGAGCTAGCAGAAAAGCTCCTCTTATCAGCATTTCCTATCCTGCTGCTGAAGGGGCTCTGCTGACGCGGCGCTGGCGCTGTGAACCCTGTAATGGAACACACGCAAAATTTAACTGGAAATTAGGGGATAATGGAAGAATTTTTAGGGAAAGTGCAGCTCAGTGGTAAATAAGTGGTAGATTCAAGTCTGCTCCATGCTGCTGTTCTGGTAGGTTTAACAGAGGTTCGTGTTCCTATCTCTGTGCGGGAAGTAATGGAGCGTGAACTGGAGAGTACAGGAAAGCAGGAAAGCCTTCCCTGAACTCAAAATGCTTTTTGTGTGGAAAGGATGAGGGCAGGCAAAGCTTAAAAGTGCAAGAACCAAGTGGTAAATTTGAAGGTCTCATATGAAGCAGTCTGTATTTTCATACCATCGAGTTTATAAATAAATGATGAAAATAATTGTCTGAAGCTCTGCTCGTATCTGGACAATGATCATACCCTGTTGGCTTGTATCTGCATTACCAAGAGTATGTAAAGTTCGTAGATGATTTATTGGCCATCTTGTACTTTTTGGTATTTTTTCAGAAGGCAAACAGGCGGGAGAGATTAAAAATCTGAGATGCAAGCAGGGATTTCACTACGAAAGCTCAATTTCCAGCCCCGGTGGATGACAAAAATCCTGATTTATGGTGAATTGAACTCAGAGTGTGTGACCTGGTTCTTCTCTGCTTGTGTGACATAATCAGGGGTATTTTGAATACACTTGGGATGCGATTTGTGTGTGTTTCAGATCATGCTACTTTCCACAAAGCCTATTTGCTCGGTATGAAATATTTACACATCATTCTACACAAAGATTTGTTAGTCATACATAATGCAGAGTGTTGAGTCTTTGGCTGTGTTAGCATCTGCCATCTTAGCTAGCAGTAGGCTTGCTAATTTAAATATTTTAATGAATGAGTCATAACCTTTGTGTGAGAGTACCAAAATCATGATTGTCATTTTATTACATCCACCAATGTATTTTTAGCAAAAAACCCTTGATTTCAGAGATCAGTGTGAGGTGTTCAGCACAGTTTTATGTAGGAGCCAATTTGTAAACTGGTGGAATTCACTTTAATAAATGTGTAGGACAGATATATTAGATAATAAATACCCTACTACTGTATTTTCATCAGATATATTAAATGTTCTGCTTTATCATTTGACCTTTGGATGGAGTTGCAAATTGCTGATGGGTGAGATTTAAAATCCTTCAGATCTAGATCTCAGGTGGAGAGTGGCTTTTTAATCAGAGGGTGTTTTTCCCTCTGTCACACGCAGGAGTCAAGGAAAATGTTACTTCTAAAAGCAGCAATCATCCTTTTAAGTCTCCTGAGCCTTAGAGGTGCCACCAGGAAATTCGCTGTGCTTGTAAATAGGTACAGCAAAGCCTTCACTGTGATTAGCATGGATTCAACTGAAAGGGATTTGTACAATTCTCTGTTATTTAGGACTAGTGATATAAGAAAAACACTTGTCGCTGTCCTTATCGTACAGCTGAACAGCAGAAGAACCAACAAGTAGCACCTAGAGGTTAGCAAATACTTTAGGAAGTGCCTTTTATGTTGAACAGTCAGGTTTTACTGGCTTGAGCTGCATTATAGGCCATGGCATCCCAAGGATTTTGCCAAAGGATTGTTTGTCTCATTTGTGTTGCACAAATAAGGAAGAAGCCTGTTTGTCTGGAAGCATCAGGGGTTGATTCTGAAGGATGCTTGCTGCTTAATTGGTTTCCTTATATTCTGATGCATAATTATTCCCTCATACCCCAATAGGTTTTGATGCCCCACTTACTTTAATTGTGAAGTACCAGAGGCACTGCATAAATAAAAATAAATATCCAAAGGCAGTTCATAAATACATCCCTACCCTTAGATGCCTGCACAAGATTTAGGTGTCTTGGAATTCTCGGGCAAAATGTATTTAGAAATCCTGCTCTCAGCTGAACAGTTAGGCTGTTTTATGATAAAATGATTCTGTGAATCAAAAAATACTATGTAGTTGCAACACAAACCTATGCAATATTGAGAAATGCAACTAAGGTTTGTTTTTGTCTTTTTTTTTTTAATGGACAGGCAAAGTCTAAGCAATGGCTCTGCTTAGAGCCATAAACATAATTCCTCCTTTGCAAACACGTGTCTAACAGGGACATCAGACTTCAAGAACAATGTGGATCGTGTAAAGAAAATTTACATTTTGTTTATTTATTTCCTTTTCAAATTGCTTCTTTTACCATGTGGCAGCAGGTTTGATGATAACAAGGCATGTGTGTTCTGGAGAGCAAGCTTAATTAGCTGCTGAAATTATGTCCCCTTTGTAGCTGCTTTCTTTTTTTCTTTTTTTGATGCTGGGAGAAGAAAGATTCTGCCCTTGTTGCCCACCAGAGAATGCTAGCAGGAAAAGCTAAAGTTTTTATTTGCAAGTGTTTTTTGTGGAAGATAACTCGCTCAGACTCCAGACATCTGCTACGGAGTAAAAGTGAAGAGAGGTTCCTGCACTGTGACTGAGCTCCCCCATTTTTGGAAGGAAAGTTTGCAACCCCCCATAGGTTTTATATTTGAGTAGGTTACTGTGTTAGAACAAAAATGTGTTCAAGGAGTAGGAAAGAAAAGTGTTTAAGGAGTAGGAAAGGACCCTGCTGAGGAGGATGAGTGGATGGTGGCCTTGACTTCTTCACTGGCTCCTCCTCTGTTTCCCTGCCTGACTGCTTTGCTTCAGGGGACGGGGGGTTTGTTGTTTGCTTTTGTGATGTGGAGCTCATTTCAAGTGCCTGAAAAGGTTCAGTGCTGAAGAAGTGCCCAAAGTAGGCTCAGAATGTGTGCACTGGATCTTGCTGGCAATTAAGTAAATCCAGGAGTGGGATTGAGACACTCTGCCTGTCTCTATAGCTTTGTCTTTTACTTTACGTGCAAATTTGGTTCAGGTGCCATTTGTCTCTATCACTCCTTTAAAGAATTGCTTTGCCACACCTGAGGCCTTTAACCATTTCTGATGAGCAAACTCACTACATTTTTATGTTGGTGAAGTGATTTTTTTGTTACAGGACTTATTACTATAGGAAATGCACTGCACTTGGGTCTCATCAGAGATAGTCATAAATTGAACCTTGGGTTGAAGATTTTGTGAGACTGATGGTTAATAAATGAGAGGATTATTATTAAGCTAGCAGGTGAACTTGGCTGTGTGTAGCATCTCACCTGAGGAGTCACAGTTTCCTCTTATGCAGGCTTAGTGTTGTACATCTCATTTTAAGGATGATTTTTCCACCTTCTATATTTACATCCCTTCATCAGTATGAATTTCTCTGGACAGAAACAGTTTGTGGCACAGTACCAAACATGTGTGAGGTGTGCGCGAGTGTGGCAATCCTCCTCCTGTTCCAAGTACACGCTTCCTGCAGGCCGGAATCTGTAATTTAGCAGAGAAAATTTCTGGCCAGTGGGATTATTGCTTCAGATGCTTCCAGGAGTAAAATCAAAGGGTGAGAAAGAAGGGGCTGAAAATTTAAACTACCTCCCATTTGCTTGGAGATGAGAGGGAGGAAAAAGGGAGAAGTAAGCCCTTAAGTTCATATTTTAAGTGATGCCTCCTTGCCACTCCTACATGGGTTTCTATGGAAACAGAAGCAGAAACTGGGCCATCGGCAGCCAAGAATCCATTTACACTTTAAATTTACTGCTTGAGCAGCCATGCAGTTTTCTTGTCCAAATTAAACCATAATGGAGTAACACATGCTAAGTAAATTGGGGGGAAGTTGAAAACACCAAATATTGAATTCATCTTCCATGGATATGGCAAAAGCCCCTCCACCTTTTTTTCTGAAAGGCCATCAAGTGACAGGTCAGATTATATTTTATAAAGAAGCTGCTTTCTTGTGGCTTTACAAATATGCATTGGAAGTATATTAAGCAGGTAATTATGTTCTCTCCTTTAATTAGGGATACGGTTAACACTCTCAGGCAATGTGGCTGTTTCAGTGCTTGGGATGCAGAAAAAACCAAGTTGCACTTTCCTTACTGCTCATCCTCTAATAAATTCCGTGGTGACATTCTCAGGCACTAACATGGCTTGTGGATGTTGGACAATCACATCTGACATTTATTTAGGCCTGATTACAAGATAAGGCCAGCTTAGATAGGGTCCTGAGCAACCTGGTCTGGTGGGTGACATCCCTACCTGGGCTGGGGGTTTGGGACTTGATGATCTTGATGGTCCCTTCCAACTTAAATCGTTCTGGGACTCTATTACAGAAATGCTTCTACTGCTTGGGATAAAACTGTTGTCAGATACTTGCCACTCTTAGAAACTTTGCTCAAGTTATTAAGCACTTGCTGAAGCTGTTTGAGTTGATGTTTTCCGTCTTAGTTGGTTTTCCTCTTTTTGTTGATTTTTTTTTTTTTTTTAAATTCTGGTGAGCTTTGAGTGGAAAAATGATAGTGCTCCTATGCTTTTGAAGAAGTTTTCTTTTGAAAACATGCCCAAATTATGTGTTTGGTTCTGTTTGTCAGTTCTCTAACTGCGCTTGTTCCCTCAGTTGACTTTCTGAAATCTGGTGGAAATCCCAGACCTTTTTCTCCAGTGCCCATGAAGCTGGATAGTGGGCACACCTGGAGTGAGGGAGCAGGCCTGGCTGAACCACGGCCTTACAAACAGCCATGGAAGAGGGACAGGAACTGGAGAGAAACAGGGATAACCCAGGAACTGCATCTGTATGGGAGGAAGGGTTAGGGAAGGAGAGAGGCTGAACTAGGGGAAGGAATAGGAAGAATGGATAGAGATAAATGGGATGCATCATGAGGGGCAGAGCAGGTGAAATTCCTAAACAACAAAGAAAAAGGAACGGGGGATGAGTAGAAGGGAAGTGGGACTGAGGATAAACTGGGAAGACTGGGACTGGCAGAAGATGGAGGCTAAGCCTGTGCTAAAAAGTCTGAGGAATGGAGAATTGGCAAGGAATATGATTCTAGAGTGAGAAAGCACCTGGGAGAAAGTTTGGTATGAAGTATCTTCAGAGGCTGAAGTGGCAGCTAAGAGAAATGCCAGAGAGCCAGAGTTTGGTCTGTGTTTGGGAGCCCTCCCAGCCTATTGCCACGTTCTCCCTGGGGGCTGGACCAAGTGAGAGCTCCAGTCCCTGCAGGGCTCTTCCCTCAGCCCTCTGGCAGGGCTTCTAAAAGGGTACCAGTGCCGTGGATTTCCTGTGTGGGCCTCAACATTATGGCAAAGTACAAGAATTTGTTTTGCCTTTGTGGACCTCGTTTCCATTCATACTTTTTTTTTTTTATTTTTTTCCCGAGCAGTTGGTGGCTTTTGGGTCTCGCTGACACCAGCGGAATATGCCAGTCATGAAGGTAGCGAGTGCTGGCAGGCAGAGCAACTGTTTTGACAGGCCAGGAGATGTGCAAAGAAAGTGTTCCTCCATTTTCTCCTGTTCCTGGTCAGGGATAAACACTTGTATGGCACAGGGAGATTCCGCTGTGTGGGGATTCCAGAGCTGCTGCTGCTGCTGTGTTTGCTTGTGGAGCACATGGAAGGGTCCTGCTCTTACAAAAAAATGAGAGGGAAAAGCCAGAAGCACCCAGTGTGTGTGGAAGGAAAGAAAGAACAATCCGCAGACACGAGAAGAGAGAACTCATTAAAGATGTCCAGCATCAGAGCCACAGTGAGTTAGAAATGTTTTGAGGGATGAAATGCAAGGATCACTTCACAGGCTCAGAGCCACCTGAGAGATCTGAGTCAGTGGGGGCTGATGGCAAGGGTAGATAGATTTGTTAGGAGAAAATCTATATAACAGTGTTGACAGCTAAAGGAGGCAATACAAGCCTGTGTTTGAGGAACAGAAAAGAGGCAATTTATTGTTATTACTGCTGGAACAAGTGGTACAGCCAGAGTCTGGCTGAAACAGATATGACACAAAGTGAAAAATGCTGCAAGCCATTGCAGCTTAGGTGAACTTTAGTGGGATTCCTCTAGAGAAATAACTCAGAGTCATGAAATGGTTTTGAACGTAGTTTTAAAAGAGTGATGGCACTAGGAGAGGCTTGGGATGTTTTATTTTCATGAGGAGGAGATGGCAGGTTTCTGTGGGGACTGCATATTGCCCAGATACCTGCAGGATTATCAGCCATCAAAATTAAATGTGCAAAGCGCAGTTAAAATTAGAAAGTCAGCAAAGGAGGCTGTGGAAATCTGTAGGATTTGGGGGGAAATTAAAAAATGTTCATTCCTGTTGATATTCGGGGTACATACAACACATTCATAGCTCTCCCAACATGTAGCATCACTTCTTCTTTGGGTCTGGAGAGAGAAGGGAGTGCTTTGTGCCAGCTTAACGTAGGGTTCATGCTGTGCATGTGGGTGACCAGGTGCCTGCTGAAAATGAGCCTGGCAGTCAAGCACACAGATGGTAAACAGCATTTATGGTGCTTAGATTTCTCAGGAGTCAGAGTATAGGCCAGCAGGAAAGATGACTGGTGAACATGACATCTGTACTCAGAAAATGTGAGGCAGCTGCTGGTTTTCTGATTTGGTCAAATCTGTGGGAAGTTTTAACCCAGAATTTAAAAAATGATAGGTGGGAACCTGAAAGTGAATGAGAAGCAAATGGGAACTGGTATAAATGGATTTTTTTTTTTTTTTTTTTTTTTTTTTTTTTTTTTTTTTTTTTTTTGTGCTGGTTTGGGAAGACTAAAGGCAGAGATTAGTGCAGGAGAGTCAATCTTTACGTTACTTTAGCATTCCATGAGAAATTGTTGTTGAAGGTGGAAAAAAAAATGGATAGGAAGATGGCTAAGGGGTCAACTACAAGCAGCTGTGAACAAAATACAATTTTCAGGATGGATAGAGATTAATGATTTTGTGCCATGATTAGAAGATATTATTCTTCTGAGGTGTTTGCTCATTAAATTTTGGCTAATGTGAAATTGAGAGGGTTTTGCTCAGATGGGGAAAAACTCATCATGCAGGGCAAATACAAAGGAATTGCCAGCTGGATAGGTGGATATGGAAAAGTTACAGGGCAATGGTCAAAGCTGTGCCCCAGTGATGAGAATTATAAACTGGGGCTGGTGGGGAGATACTGGAGCTGGAGATCCTGGGCTGTGAGGGGGGGCTGCGCCTGCAGAACCTGGGAAGCAGCAATTCCACATATTAACAGCTCAGCTTGTGCCCTGCCTCGTGCCCTCTTTTTCCCAGTCTGGATTCTGAGAAAAGGCCTCCGAGTTGCTTGGTCTGTGCTATAAAAGAATCCTTCCTTCCTTCCTTCCTTCCTTCCTTCCTTTCTTTCTTTCTTTCTTTCTTTCTTTCTTTCTTCCTTCCTTCCTTTCTTTCTTTCTTTCTTTCTTTCTTTCTTTCTTTCTTTCTTTCTTTCTTTCTTTCTTTCTTTCTTTCTTTTTCTTTCTCTCTCTCTTTCTCTCTCTCTCTCTTTCTTTCTCTCTTTCTCTCTTTCCTTTCTTTCCTTTCTTTCTTTCCTTCCTTTCTTTCCTTTCTTCCTTTCTTCCTTTCTTTCGAAAATATGCTTTTCTATTTAAGCAACACTAAACCCTACTGCTGTGCCCCTGAAAGGGCTTTTAGGTCCATCCTGCTGCCAGCGGGGGCCTCCCCGCAGTCTAGAACTCACTAACAGACATACTTCACTTCTGTGATCATCTGTTTACCTATCAGCAATAAAAACAGAGATTTTCAGGTATGTTTCCTTTGCATTTAGAAGCTCAGCTGCCATGGAATGCAAAATGTGAGCAGAAGGACCTGCACAGTGAAGCCCAGGTCTCCTTTTGTCCTTTTGTGCTGAACGTCCTCTGTTCCCAGATGAAAATTTCCCTGCTATCAGACTGGGAATTGAGTTTCCCTGCTTTTAGGCTCCTTTTGGAATTTCAGCAAGCTCAAGCTCTGGCTAAGAGTGATTGTCTGCTCCAGTGGTTTGCCTCTCTGCTACTCAGCCTGTCTGATTTCCATCAGGGAAGTGTGGGACATTACACTTTCTTTCAAGGCACTAAAAGGGTTGACTCATTCCTCCTCTTTTTCTGCTCCTTAACCAGGTTCTGCAGCACGGCTTCACCTCGTGCTTTAATAGTCTTTTGCACAGAGCTTGTCAAAAGGGTTTTAAAGTCTGAGTAAATTGTCAGGGAGGTTCAGCCATCTGCATTTCACTCTCCTCACGTGCTCCAGGATTGGAGCAGATGCACGCTGGGGTTTTTCTTCTCCGAGGATGCGGCTTCGCATCTAAGGATGGATTTATCCTTAATTATTTTAATCAGTTTTCTGGTCCCAGATGAACCAGAGGGGGCTGAATGCTGAGGGTGGAGACAAATGCTTGAAGCTGGAAACAACCCTGGAGTGGGGCAGGATTTTAATCCACATGTATCTTTATTGTCTTTATTATCTTTATTATCCTTATTCCTGCACATTTCAAAATACTTTGACTTGTTGCTCCCCTGGCTAGAAATGCTCTACACTGTATGCATTGGAACTGAGGAAATACAGACCATACAAATGTATTCGTTGTGTTCAAAACAGCTTCTGATCCTCATCTTTGCATCTCAACAGAAAAAAATAAAATATATCTCTTTTTATGTTTATAGCTTGTTCTGGTTTTTTGGGTTTTGGGGTTTTTTTAAGCAAAAAAATAAAATGAACACAATTCTATGAACATAAGACACAGGACCACATTAATTTGATTCCATCTGCTGAATAATTTTTGTGAATTTAATTGCACCCTGGTTCTTCCCAACACATGAAGACATATGTTCCTAAACTAATTGAATATAGCTTCTGGTCTTGGCAGTGGTCCAGTACACTGTTGAATCAACAACAATATTAAGAATTACTTCAGTTGTAGTATGTCAAATGATCTCTTCACCATTTTCAATTTGGAAAATCCTGTGACAAAATGAAATATAGGCTCATAAAAAGCTGGCTAAATACCCCAAATGAGATTCTAGTTGCCAAGAAGCTTTCTGATTGAAATGGTACTTTTTTTGCCATTCGTGTGTTTTGGCTGTAAATTTTACAAAAGCTCCTTTCAGGTGCTTTTGTTAGGTTGCTAAATGTGGCTGCTGTGACCTTAAATTCCTTCCTTGCATTTCTAAATGAAAAATATTTATGTGTCGTAAGATTTCTTATCTGTGAGATTATCGAGCTGGTTATCAAAACATGCTGAAAATCTGCTTCCAGACACAGAACCTGATAAAATCTACCAGCTCAGGGATATCCCATACATATAGAAGACTTCCTTTTCCTTTTTTTCCCCCCAGTGTTCACCTCCTCACGGCTTCAGGTGATCAGCTGAGTTTTGTGGCTGTTGCCTCTCCCAGGATCTGTGCAGTCGGGTAAGATTGACAGCAGCCTGACTTGCCTGTAGTAAACCAGGAAGATGCAGAGTGGGAACTGGAAAGATCCCTGATCTCTCCCAGCAGGTTAATTACGGTCCCTGTGCAATTACAAGCGCGTGGGATCAGCGGGAGAGGCTGAGCCCAAACTAGCCTGGGTGCTTGCTGCTGCTGTGGCGAGGAATTTCAATCCTCTGTCACAGAACCGCATTATGCAGACGCAAGTGTGTTATTGAAAGGGAAGAAATAGAAGTAATTGCTTCCTGCCTCTGAGAGGGGATGCATATTTGAAAGTCGAGGCACATGTTCTGGCGTGTGTGGCGAAGTTGCAGGAATTTTATTCAGTCAGTGCCACCGCCTTCTCCGAGCTCAAAGTTGGAGAAGAGCAACCCAGTGCTTTGCGTCTCATGAAACTGAAAAATCACATAAATGCAGCTGAGGTTTTTTACTGTGTACTGGGTCTCAGCCCAGTTAAGTTAGCTTGAATAGACATATAAAAACTGCTATTAAATGTTGGTATTTAAAGGCCGGGAGGTGCTTTTAGTGCTTGGTCACTTCACAGGGTTGGTGAAGCTACGAGAATGTCCTGTGTTGTATTTATCTGCCTAAATGCATATAGACTGGGTTGTTTTCAGATTCAGTTTTAAATAATTCATCAGGTCTGACTTTTGCTTATGAGTTAATAATCATTCCTTGCACCGAATCACAATGCATGTTAAAAAATTTCCTTCTGGAAGCAGGAAAAGTGCCTTAAAACTGCAACAGCCCTGACAGGACCCTCTGAAACTCATCTGTGCCCTTTTACTTGGAGTTAATAGGCACTGAACTGTGGTTCAGTGCTGGGTTAATGGTTGGATTCCATGACCTTAGAGGTCTTTTCCAACCTAAATGATTCTGGGATTCTGGTGAAACTTCTGGGAGACCCGCTTCTGCTTCTCACTGATTTAATCACCTTGGTTGAGGAGGATCACTAATTCCCGATATTACTAATTCCACAGTGAGAGTTTCCAACTCAAAAGGTAAGAAAGGATTGCAGACTAATTCCAAGCTTTGTTGTGGATGTCAGGGAGGTATCCAGTTGTGCTCTCTTGCCCCAAGGAAGGATGAAACTGTACCTAATGAAACAACTTGGCATGAAAATGAACAGAAAGCCTTGAAGAAGGGCTTGAAGCTCAGGCTCTGAGGTGAGTGGATGGGTTCACATACCTGAAATAATATGTAGAATATAACTTCAGAGTAGCATCTCTGAGGAAAGAAGGAGGAAGGAACAGTAATATACTAATAATTCTCTTTATTTGAAGGTTAAAAGGATGCTGAAGCAGAAATTGCAGTGTTCACTGCATGCTGTTAAATGACAAATAACCTCTCCCGTGTCCCAATTCTTCCTTCTTAACCAGCTTTTCCTGTCTCCTCCTATTAGAAGGGTGGATGTAATTCACATGTTATGTGAGTAGAAGGAAAAGTATGTGACAGGCAAAATACTGAGTGCAGGGTCCCCTTTTTAACAGAGCTCCAGCTTTATGGGAGTTTGCACCGATTTTTCCTTTTCCTTAAGTCTGAGCAAGAGGAAGATACAACAGGAGGGGACATGAGCACATTTATTCCCAGCTCTTTTAGATGAGATCTTAAAGGAATCCTCTCTTAGGTATCTATGATATGGTGGTCATCAAATCTCCCAAAAAATCAGCCTTGAAGGCGTCTCACTGCCCTGTCTGGGATAAACTTGCAGAGGGAGGGCTGAGAAAGGAGCCTTTTCCTTCTCAGTGCTGTGTGTTTAAGCCCAGCAGTTGTAGTAAAACTCAGTGCCACAGGTTTGGATGCTCTGCCTCAAAACAGAGAGTTTTAAAAGCAGATCTTTGTAATTTGCAAGGTCCATTTTGCAGCACCAGCAGAGCCAAGTGGTTGAGTTCACGGGAGGCAATTGGCACGAGTGTTGTCTGTGTACAAATGCTGTCCCTGAGTGCTTTCAGCCAAGATCATTTCCAAATTAAAAGGGAATTTTAGAATTTTAGCTAAAAAGCACCTGCATGCAGCTTCTTGAATCAGCAGCAGCTGCAAGCTCTTTGTGTTATGTTTCCCTGCATCTGGCTTGGCCTGGTACTGCTCTACATGTTGATTCATTTAACCACTCATAATAACAATAAATAATGTACATTTGAAGTGCTATGTGAATGTTTTTCCTTTCTATCTGAAGAAATGTGACCTTTCTCTGCCACACTGATACCACCACTTATTTCTCTTGTCATGTTCTGTGATAGCTCTCCAGTGTTATGACTTAGAAATGCTTTATCTTGGTTTTCCAGCAGCATAAAAAACTGTCCTAGTTGTGCAAGAGGAGTGTTAAACCCAGAGCTGGTTGTATCCTTTCTATTAAATATGGGATAAAACTGATCTAGCTCCAGAAGGTAGAATTTGTAGAGATCACTTTGATATTTTTCCTCTCTCTGGTGAATTTTAAAACTCCAGTGTCTTATCAATGCAACCAGATTACTCTGAGCAGAAGAGCACTGAGAACACAGCATCTCTCCTCTAAAAGAGGAGAGCATTCTGCTGCTGCTAAGCCAGAATGGAAGTCCCAGGCTCGGAGTCTGCGTGGCTGCTTCCCAAGCAGTGTCTGTTACCTGGCACTCCAAGGGGCAAAGTTCACTGCCAATGTTTATTTGGTCTCACCCTCTGCCTTGGGCTTGTTGATTTTAAATCACAGTGCTTTAAATGGATTCATAGATTAATTATGTATCTCTAATACACAAAAGAAATAGTCATGTGATTATTTTTTGCCTAGGTTGACTAGATAGATGAGAATCAGCTAAACACAAAAAGAGGCCATTGTTACTATGCCACAGCTCCTATACAACCTGGAAACTGTTTGGTTTTGCTTTGCATTTAAAGAAAAGCAGTATTGAAAATCTTCTCCAGCTGCAGAATGTTTATGAAGCATCTAAAGCTTTCTGCACTGAATATACATTAATAAATCACAGGAATTGATAATTTACAATAGAATACAGATAAAATGATTTGGCTTCTACTTGGCTGCATGCAAATTTAACTTAATTCATCCACACAAGCAAAATGAAAAGGAAAGAGACTGCAAGACAAATCTAAGAACTACACAGGGATTGGCTCCATCCATCTTTACTCTTTGTGGTGCTGGAGCAAAGAGATAAATGGGAAAAACCACCAGGAAAAAATAAGAAACTTTCTTGATTTGGGGGAAAGAAAGACAGGACTGTTTTAGAAAACACTTTTAAATAAATATTGCTGTTAGTTACAAGTGTACAGAGCATCTTATTGTCTGGATACATTTTCCATGCCAGGAAGTTAATGGAATTAAATGCATAACTAGATTTTGAACTGAACTGAGATTTAATTTATGGCCATTAATATTAGAAAATTTAACTGTGCTAAAATGGCAACCTGAAAATCTAATCCTTTGAAGTATAAATTCAATTCTGGAGAAACCAGTTAATGGAAGGTCTACATAGATAGGGCCAAGTGCTTAATACCATCTACAAATGTGCTATCTTTGGCCACTCTTCTGTAGGTACCTTTTGAATTTCTGGCCTCGAGACACTACTTAAATCCCTTTTCCATGTCCAGAACAGACCATCTTACAGTTTTCTTTCTCAGTCACAGGTAATCAGCAGGAGAAAAATTCAGTAGCAATGCCCCCGCTTCCGTCCTTCATCCAACCAATCTGAACTAATGTGGGTTTTATCACCTACTTTTGGAGAGAAGTTTCTTTAGTTTGGTGACTCCTCTTTTAAATTTGGGGTCAAATAGCTGACTAAGGATTTTTTGATGCTCAGAATTCCAAGTATATAATAATAATAATAATGATAATAATAATAATAATAATAATAAATTAACACTTCAGCTACGTAACACAAACTCAATTTTCAACTTGATTTCAAATATGTAACAATAGGTCTCAGTTGCTTGTTTTACCAGCCCCTTCACAGGGAGGGATGCAGATAAAAGGTTGTGCTTCTTGGTGGTGAAAAAATCTGGCAGATTACAGAACACTGAGTATTTATATCATGGCATTTTGCTAAAAAATTCCATTGACACACACTGTGTCTCAGAGATTCAGAGGAGTCTCCCCAAATCTTCATGTAGTTCCTACTTGCAGCAAGTAGCATTTTTACTGCCTGGTCTCCTGTGGGGGAAACGCTCATTAAAACTCCATTTAATTTGGTGTTAACGATGCCATTAGCTCCTCCACATGTTTCGTGTGAGTCCTCCCCCACATGCGAATTCTTTCTCCCAGTTTTCCACCATTCACTTTGTCTGTCCCCACAGTCTCTCCTGGTGTGTTAATGAATGCCAGGCAGTACCCTGGAGTGTGGTTCGTAGGTTCAGAGGAAACGGTAAAATGTGGGCACTGAAAAGTGGGGGTTTTGTGGCATTTGTCACACGGAGGCCTGGGAAAAGAGCCTTCCATCACAGGAGTGCTCTGCTGAGCAAACCAGCTTGGAGAAAGAGACTCCAACTCTCAGGTCTCTGCACAGGAAGTCTCTTGCTCTGCTTCCCATCTAAATTTTTAATGCCTGAGATTCCTCATGCAAAAAGAAAATCTGCTTTTTATTCAGGCTCACTAAAGATACCTATAGAGTATTTTTTTAAATCTACACACTTCCACTTCTTTGTTTTGTTTTTGTTTAAGCATCATTATTGGGATTTACTTCATTTAGATCAAATTTTAGTTGAGTTTTACATTGGAATTACAATTTTGCAGGTAAAGACTCAGACATTCCGAATGACCAGTTTTGACTTGCTCTTCAAGCTCTTTTCCAGCTTTCATGATTCTGTGATTGTATGAACAAATGAAATGCAGTGTATGAGAGGTAAATGCATAGCCAGGGTTTGCTGGTAAGTGGAAAGCATCTTTTCTTCCCCACAAGTCCTGTGCCCTGCATCCCAAACGTGTTTTTCCACCTCCAGCAATCTCCACCCGCTCTCCGAAGTGCAATTCAACTGCAGCATTTTCTTCAGCGGGATACAGATTTCCCATTTCCATCTGTGTCCTACTTCGGCAGAGAAAGGATTTAGGATGCACCGTGGAAGACACTCTGTACAACGAGGAAGGGTGGAAAGCTCATAAATAGCAGGTTGGCTTAATTCCTGCTGATATGGAGCTGCTGTAAATTGAACTTAGTTTGCTCACACACTTCAAGTGGGGAGTTGTTGCCTGCTCTGGAGGGAAATGGTTGCCAGAGAAATTTAAAATAAATTGATTGTTCACCTAGTTGGTGGATTTTTTTTTATTTTTAGCCTGGCTTCCTGGGGGACAAATTTTGCAGTCTCCATGTCTGCCTGCTCAGCCATTTATCACTACCCAACCTCCTCCTCGGCTTTCAACACATTGGTTAAGTTAATGCAAATGTGACAGAGCCAGAAGTCATTAGATCTAATCGTTAGTCATAAGATCTAGTCATTATATTTAAGTCATTAGTCATAAGATCATCATTCCTACAAATTTAATAAAAACTGCTGGTTGATTTGATGATAGAGACCCAAAGCAGTCCTTTCTCTTGGGGGGACAAGATGGGCAGCAGCCGCTCGGCCTCTCTGTGTGCGTCATTTCTGGGGCCGACATGTGGTAATATTTTACTGAACATTGTTTCCTGCAACAGCCAAGATCCTTATTTTTCTTCGTCATCTTATTGGTAAGAGTGGCAGGTTTTCCAATTCCCTTTTGATACTCATCCTCGCTATTCCTAATCACTGTTCCTAACAGGTTCCTCAGGGAATAAATTAACCCAAACTAACCAAGAAATCCTTGCAGAATTTCAATAGCAGCAACTGGCCTTTGAGTAAGATTTTCTTCCCCAGTGCATCTGATTTTGGTTATTTGGTTGGGCTTTATTTCTTCCCCTGGCAAAAAAAAAAAAAAAAAAAAAAAAAAAAAGAGATAAGTCATTATAGCTCCGAAAAGAAAGCAAATTTTGGTTTTCTCAATATAATACAATCAGGTATTTCTAGGCAGACATGACAGTGAGGTTCATCACTGCCCTAATTATCTTTTCACCTGTCAGCTTCTGCGGGCTCCGACTATCAATGCTGTGAGGTAATCAATGCAGTTTATATTTGCCCTTCTGTGCCATAACAGTCTGTGATAAGCCACAATGAGTGTATAAATTTAAATAGCTGGAGTACTAACCCAGCACAAGAAGGAAAAGTCATTTCTGATGGGTTTGGCTTTTTTTATTGTGTGCTGGCACGCATTCACAAAGTATCTGGGATCATAAAATATTAGAATCCCTATTTAGCTTCACTTCAGGTATTCTTACAGATTATTTAGAAACTCTTAGAAGAGAGTTCAGAAAAAGAAATAGTATTTTTTCAGGCCAAATCCTTAAGTCTGTATAGCTCCTTTAGGATATATGGGGTTTTCTATCAAGAAATGGCAGGTGGGTTATTCAGGTGGGGCTTCTTGGTAGACTGCTTTCTGTCCAAGTGACTTTTTCCTGGCTTTCTTTGTCTCTCTCCCAATTGTTGCAGCAAAGTGAGTAAGTCTGTGGGCTGGCTGTCACTGCTTCACAAGCACCCTGTGCTTATAAATGTAAATACCAGCCCTTTTCTGTTGTGCACCTTGCTTTAAAGCCACTGGTTTTGTCCCAGGACAAATAACAAAACCAGTGATGCCTTTTAAAAAGTTGTTATCCAAACTCCTTTTTGCTTCCTCCTTCCATCTTCTAGTGAATGTATCCTAATTGTGCCAAGTTGATTGCATGCACAGAGGAAAATTTTGCTAGAAATCAAATTCATCTTTAGAATTCTGCGTTCCTGATGGTGACTATAGGGTGATTAGTGCCAAGGCAAAGTGGCTTTCTCCTCAGTTCATCCCTTCTAATGGCTCTTTACCCAGCTAAATCCATGGATCCTGGGTTAATACCTGTCACTGAAAATGCAGGGATGGGATCCTGGCTCCACAGAAGTCAGGGTGTGACAGACAAAGTGGATGTGCATGTTCATTAATTTTTCCACTTAATGCATTAGATTTTTTGCTTGTTCTTAGGTATTTATGTGTTCATATTCAGACAATCAAACAAAGTCAATTCACAGCTTGTTTATAACACACTGACCTCTTTATGCTCTTAGTCTGTCACAAATCCACAGCGTTATTAGCAGAAAATCAAAGCCAGAATTGACATTGAAGGAGCTGAGATTGCTCCATGCACAGATTGGCCATGTCTTTCAGAGGCCTCAGGCAGCCTGATTTATTTCTTTATTCTTTTAGTTCTTTTAGATTTTCTGTCACATCATCCTGTACATGAAAGATGGGAACTTCTTAGTGCCCTCAAAATGGACAGACTCTTGTAATGGAGCTCTGAGGGGGAAGAGGGAACTGCATATGGAGAAATTAAGATCCCGTTTCTGTTCCAAGCCTCTGGAATATGAGCTGGAAATGATTTGTTCAGACCACCTGCAGTGTAAAACAATGAAATATATGTGGCCGGTTTAATTAGCTATTGGTGTGTGTCATATAACAACAACATCACACATATGTCCTGCTTTTTAGTGCAAAAATAAGTGCAAAATAAGGGGTTTTTAAAATGTGCCTTCTGGAAGGCAGTGATTTGTTATAAACATGAACAAAGCTTATATATCATATAAAACACATGCTTTTGGAATCAGATTTATGCCGTTTTCAGTGTTGATCTGGCACAGCTCTTAAAGAAAGCTGTATCCACTTAACCTGGGGTTCAGTTTTGGCAGTAAGATGTGAGAAAGCATAATATTTGTAGCTTCTGTGAGCCTGGGAGACATAATGAACAGAAAACTGTAATCCTCCTATTTGGAATCTTTGATAGTCCTTTCAGGATGCATCATGGTTTGTATCAGTTAAAGCCCATAAATGACCTAATAGAATGCTTTGGCTTTTTCTGTAAAAAAACCAAGAAAAGACAGCTCATGCCTTGATTCTTTCTTCCTGAGACAAAGTAGCCCTTTTGGATTTGTTGTGAATTTCCATGGATTGCAGGGAATTTTCAGGTTAAATACTAACTTCATGAGAGGAGTTTGAATTACTCACGCTGTGCTATTCCTGGCACAACATGTTTCCCGTGTTGCACGGTCAAATAATGAGATAATCAAAGGTGTTTTGCTTGTACTGAAATTCAGCTTTAGGCTCACATCATTCCTTCACTGAGCTGTGACAATTCGAATCCTGGGTTTCATTTGTGCCCCTGTTTGGGGATCCTGACTAAGCCAACCACAGGGTATTTCCTCTTTTTGTGAAGGTGAGCCCTTTGAGACATCGTGTGGCCCCGAGCTTAAAAGAAATCCCAGTGTCAGCCTGAAAGCCAGGCAGGGTGTTCAGTGAGAGATGACAGGTTGGTGTTTGAGAGGAGTCTGAGGAACAGCTTCAATCTTTCCACTGAAAGGGAAAATGGGGGGCAAAAAAGCTGAATTCAATACAAACTAGATTCATTTTTCTGGGGGTTGAACTGTCCGTGTTGTGCGTGGGATGTTTCTGCTGCGGCAGGAGAGGTTTCCCTCCTGTAAGGGCATTGCAGACCTAACAGGAAGAGCAGCAGAGGTTTTAATAGGGCTGAACCTGCAGGTGATCATCAGCTGTGCATTCAGCAGGTGCTGGGGAAGCAGCTGACACATAGCTGGAATTTCGTGTGTGCTGTGGAGGACTGTGGCATGATTCACTGCCAACTTACATTTTATGGACAATACTCAAGACTGTTTTTTCGACCCCAGTAAAAGATTTGTGGCGTAAAAGGCATGGAAAAGAAGATCCCAACCTGTTTGTCCAAGTAATTAAAGGGACAGTGGACACTGGTGTTGGTACTCAAGGGATGAAATCAACTATTCATATTAGCAGAGCCTCAAAGCAGGAATGATTGCTGCTCTCCTAAGTGGATGTGATGGAGACAACAGGGATAAATTGTTAGCTGCCTGTGTGGGCTGCAGAGTGATGTGGTTTGTGTAGTGATTGTCATAGAGATGCAGGGCTGAGCTGGAGAATCAGAGAGCAGCAGAAGAGATGAAACAGAACATAAAATATTTTCTTGCTATTGAGCAACATTCAATTGTTCATTGTTGCTGGAGATGGAAATAAACAAGTTTATTGTTGTACTCTGCTTTTGCGTCAGGTGTTAGAGAACAGAATTGTGAGAAGGTCTTAACAGTGCTACACAAAGTTGTTAGGAGCACGAAATTGTCACAGAGGTGGGGTTTCTTCTGTCTCCTTGGAGTGTAAGGTATTAGGCCTTAACTGCACTTCTGAAAACATTAACAGCAGCACACAAAAATAGAAACCTCATTGGTTTTCCTTGGGGTCTTGATATATTTATAAAAATTAAATCCCATTGTTTTACTCCGGGTGCTCGAATTTAACTCGAATGGGCCTAAAACATATTTTGAGCCTCTAAGCATGAGGTGCTGTCTAATGAGTTTAAGCCCAATCATTAACTGCCTCTCCCAACTCATTTCTAATTGAGCCACTGATGATGGTACATCCGTGATGGGGTCCTCTGGCTTGGTCCAGGCAAAAGTCCTGCAGCAGAGGAGTAACCCCTGGATAAGCCAGTCAGGGCAGTAGCTGGAGTATGGGGTGGCAGAACTGGTGCTGGAAAAAAGTAGACTGCAACAGGAATTTTAATCAATAAATGGTGGAGGTGAAGGAATATTTTTATTGAATACTTCTAGAAAAGAAATTTTATTTCCTGGTATTGGTAGGAATTGGAAAGCTGAGTGTTCTCTCTTCTTAAGAAAAACTCTGGCTGGGATGGATAGTGGGGCTTTTCCTCTTTTCCATACCTGACTGGTTCATTTTTACAGGGCTTTTCTAATAGCTTGTATCTCTATGATTTTACTGAAGCAAAATAAAAATAATTTTACCACAAATCCCAGAATCACAGAATGTACTAAGTTGGAAGGGACCCATCAGGATCATGGAGTGCAGCTGAAATGTATGTTGTGCTGAAGAATTCACCTTTTCTGAGGGGAAAAACAACTCTAGAAAAGACCACGTTTGCCATGAGAGAGTGATTGCTGTCACTCCCTTTCTTAAATTATATTCTAAGTGCTCTTCAGACACTTTGGTGATTTCAGGAATAATAAAGATAGTGAAATTTATGTCAACTCTTCCGTGGTTACAGCAGAGGAGTTGAAGTGCTCGCTGATGTTCTGTGGCATTTTTAGCTCTGATTTTAAGGAAGTCCCCACGATTCCCTCCTAACAACCCAACACTCCTGGATGAGAGCGAGCTCGGCAGATCAGGAGCTCTGGGGCCCGGGGGAAATGTTTAACCTGTCGCTGCTGTTGCCAGAGAGCTGGAGTTCATTGCTTGGCAGGAAATGAGACCAGGATATTTTTCATTTGTTCCAGACATCAGATGGTTTTTCAAGCATTTGACATATTCTGGGGGATTAAAGAACCTTCAGTTATCAGACACAGTCATGTCAACATGAAATGAAATACTCTGAGTTCTGTTTTACAGATAACCATGGTACCAGCAACAGGAATATCAATTGCTTTTAGTGAAGAGGGAATTTGGGAAGGCAAATAGGACCCCAAGTATTTTATCATATTACCAGTGGGCAAGAGAACTCCATAAAAAATGTACTTATCTTATATTTTCTTCCAACTAAAATAAGTGTAGATAATAATAGGAATGATGGAAACTCCATCTATCTAAAGTAAATATATCCGTATTTGCTGCTGGAAACTGGTTTTGTGCATCAGGCCTTTTGTAATTAGGCTGATCTCTGTTTAAATGAATCCACCAGGCTCTAGGGATCAGATAAAATAATGTTATATGCAGCAGCTGTGGGAAAGGAAAAATGCAGTGATCTGTAGCACTTTGCATGGAATATTAAATTAGACAGTTGGGAGAGCTGACCTCAAAGGAGAAACTCCCCTTTAGATCCTGTGATTTACAGATAAGCAAATTTTAAGTATAGACTCTCCTAGAACTATCCCACTAAGATGATGAATAGAGGAGTCATTAAATTTAGGAGATAAAGTCACAGTCCTTAAAATAGATTGCCCAGCTCAAAAACTAAAAGGGCTTTGGTCATTCTGTCTGGATTTGCCTTTTTAGAGAGCAGGCAATGTTTAAATCATTGTTTAAATCAGATAAGGGAAAAGATGTCCAGGGTGATGGAGGGATTGGCAGTATAGGCTGTTATAACCCTTTTCCCAAATTCACCTGTAGTGATGCCAACAGAAATTTATGGCACACTATTCGATGTCCCAGCTGTTTTCCTATGGCAGTGGATTTCATAAGTTAGTGCTGAGTTCCTGCCAAAATATGACTAAATCACTGCTTTGCAGCTCACTACTATTTTACCTTGACCTTAATCTTGGCAAAAATCGAATTTATTCCATTTAATAAATGAATGCAGTTTGAAATGTGCTCATTACACCAGGGTTCAAGAAACCAATGCTGGGTGTCCCTCTGCTTCACATGGACTTCAAGCTGTTTTTGCTTTGGTTCTAAAGATCAGTATCATGTGACCTACAGAATTAATTTAATAATATTCAGGGGAAAAAATCAATGTCAATAATGAAAGATGTCGCTGCTGCTTGAATCCCCTTCATTTCAGTGTCTCTTTTTTACACCTGTGTTCTCTGCTGGTGTTTACTCTTTGCTTTGTTGCCATCTCTGAAACAATTCACATTCTGCAGTTACAGAATAATACTCAGTTTTGGCTTTGTCATTTGGATTGAATCCTCAGTTGGGAAGATGCAATCAGCTTCCCGCTGCAAATTGAATGTGTCTTGTGTCTTTTTCTTCAAGTCATTCTGTGTGCCATCAATATTTTTGTCCTGATAACTCTGTTCTTTCTTTCACATCTGACCAACACCTTTGTTTTTAACCTCCAAATATTCAGAAATCTTTTCTCCTTTATTTTGACTTCCATATTTTCTAGCCCTTGACTCGTATCCAGAATGAACAGTTCTTGCTTTCCATTATTTTCAGAGGTTATCTGTCTCTTTGTCTTCCATCTCTGTGATGAATCCCCGTGGCCAAATCCCTGCTGGCCCTTGGGCAGCAGCACAGCACAGCTCTGCTGTTCAGGACCTGCTGAACACAGCTGAATTCCTTTGGTCACTGTACAGGTTTCCTGCCTCTGTCTCTGCATTTCTGCTTTGTTCTCTAAGCAACCTTCAGCTTTTATCGGATCTCTGAGAATTTTTCACTCGTGATCATCTGTATTTTTGCATTGTGTCTCTTACGCTGCCCTTTCCCTTGTGCTCAGTGACCTCTGTTTTCTCTCTCAGACCTGCTGCTTTCAGCATTTGTGTGTTGACTCTGTCAGGTGGGGCTCCTTCCTCGGACTTGCCTTAGTTCAGAAGTAGTTTTTGGGTGGAAAATTGATTTTTTTCCTCGCTAGTGCATTGAAAAATGGCCTGGGGAGGTTCTTCTGGACAAGCCAACACACCTAAATGGCTGAACTCCACATTTTGAGGAAAACAGAGAGAATATTTGTGCTAGGCCAACGTTTGGACTCGATGATCTTGAGCTCTTTTCCAACCCAAATGATTCCACGATTCTCCGAGTCTTTTTGTAACACCTCTTGGATAATGGCAGGTTTTTAAGGTCTGTGCTATCAAAGAAACATTCTGGCTTACGTGAGGGGTAATTTCGAGCCCACGCACAGGGTGACAGAGGTTTATGCCATTAACTATTGATGCCTTTGAAAGGAAGCTTGGACGTGTTTATCCTTGTGCTCACGGGTCGTGGTTTCCCAGGAGATAATGGGGAGTCATTGTGGTTTGGGGAATCAGCTGCTGGATTTTCCAGCTCTCCCTGGAAAATGCTAAATTGCAGGTGAGGAGTTTCAGTGTCTGACCCAGATTCTGACCATTACTGAAGGAAGCTGCGGCATGTGGAACAAAGATGAGCATTTCCATTTTTCCGTGGTTTTGCTGCTTGGTCTGTTTGCTCTAATTAACAGGATTCTGCAGGGGTTTATTTTGCTGATAGCAGTAGCTAATAACTGGTTGCTTAAGGCTTCAGCCATGCAGTTAGCATTTGTTTTCAGTACTAGTTTTAACTTCTTCCTGGCTGCTAACAGAGAAAGGAATAATTAATGAATATTGCCACCATCCTCTTGGAATGCTAATATATATTATAAATATAGGTGGGAACTAGTTGAGCTTTTTGGTCCCTTCCAACCCAAGCCATTCCATGATTCTGTGATGCAGACATATGGATTCCATAGATTCATAAAAATTAGATAGATCATACAAAAATTAGCGAAGTTTGGGGTTTTTCAGGTACACAGGTATCAACGAAGTGTTGAGAACACCAATCTTGTTCTCCGTCTCAGAGTTAAGATGCTTAATCAAAATGCACCAGCTGGATTCTTTGCTCTGCTGAAGCACAATCACTCTGCAAAATTCCATGCTGAGAGTGACCCCAGGGCTATTTGAGTGGCCACAAAGTGGCCATACTGGTTTGGCCACTGACCCACCAAAGTGCTGCTTTTTTCAATGTTTTTCCACACACCTGCATCAGCATGAAGATAAATAAGTCATTGCCTGATGAAGGTTTTGCTGTTTGATTATTTTTAGTTCTTATTGACTCCTAACGTCATTCATTAATTTTAGATTAGTTAAAGAAAGAGGACTAACAAACTTCAGCTCACAAGAGAATGATCAGCTTCTAATGACCACCTAACATACCAATAACTGTGTGAGTTTTCATACTTAAAAAATAATTGTAATTCGGGTCTGCTTGCTGAAATTATTGTGTATTCAGTAAGCTTAAAATTCCCATTTTGGTGCTTGCACAGGAGGGCTCCCTTCATGCAAATCCTGCTGTTATTTGCATTTCTGTCAATTTATTCAGCAGAATATCTCTGACTTTATTTATCAACATGGGATAGTTCCAATTTTTTATTCCTTCCCTAGCAGAGTTTAGTAAATGCAGCATTACTGTGTCACTTCAGGCTGAGTAAATCTGGCTAGACTAGATTATGTTGTTGCTTTTATTTTTAAGAATTCATTATCTGAAAAAAACCCAACAAAACCCTTTTGATTATCATTTCATTATCATTTTTATTTTCAAGGTGTTAATAATTTCAAATAAGCTAATAAATTATTTACTTAGTATACTGCAAGAAACTGTGGAATAAATTCATTCTCTGACTTGATTCTCTGCATGAATTTATCTCTAAAAATATTCTCCTGATGTTTTTTCTGACCTTGCTCCTTTCATGATGTACATAAAACCAGTAATCAACTGCCTGGTTTGAATACTGAACTGAATTTGGTGTCAGATATTTGAAAACAGTTACAGGCAAATGCACATGCCTGTAATTGGCCATTTAGACAGGTCAGGGTTCTTCCCATCAAAAAAGTCCTCAGCTGGACATTTTCTGGATTTCCATGAAAGTCTGGACTCACTCTTTTGGAAAACCAAAGTTGTTGTGGGCTGAGTCACATTTTGCATAATCCTGGTCTCAAAAGTTTCCTGCTTGGTATATGGAGAATTATCTGCAAAGAGGATTAAGTCATATTCTGGAAGAAGATGATATAGCTGGAAATTATTTCAGTTATTTCCTAAGTCAGTACCACAGGGACTTCAGTCTTCTTTTAATCTGTTGTAAGTGACACCTTCACTTTCCTGCGGTGGAAGTGGCTGTAGCCAAGTGCATGTGTCGTGCTTTGCTGTAGCTGTTGTTATTAATTTCTTATTAAAGTGTGCTTTAGCAGAGCAAACTTGCTGTGGTGGGAAACAACGACTGGTCTGTACTGATATCCAAGAAATGGGGTACGAATAACTACATGTGATTTTATGACCTGCAGACTTGCTTCGACACACTTGGACAGTGTTTTCTTATTCATAGTTCCTCCTAATGTGATAGCAGTCAAAATCAGATCTCTGACACTTCTAGAAAATCTGTATTTCTATCCAGTTTTTTGTATTCCTGCACAGACACTAACTGAATTAACAGACTTCAATTTTTTTAATGTACTTTGTCCCTCAAAAGTTTTCATTGCAATACGTAGAGTTTGCTGAACTTTCCCCCTCCTGATCCCTTCTGTGTACTGCGAAATAACTTGGGTTTCATGCTCACAATTTACAGATGAAGTATACCTGTATATATATCTTACCTCTTATCTGTGTATCTTAAGGGCTGGATTTTCAAAAAATACACAGATTCTTGAAATTCAACATCAATAATAATTTTGATATCCCCTCTAGCCTCTTCCACTTCAAAGCCTGGGGAACTGAAAAAGAAATAACTTTAAAGAATTTTCAACATTTTGCAGAAAATTCCTAGCGTTTCATTTTTCAGAAGAGGGGGCCAGATTTGGAAGAAAAGTTAGATCACAAGGGTCTAAAAATGACCTAGGCAGAGGGAATATAGGGCTGACGTTATGGCCGAGTTATTCATGAAGTTATCTCGCTGCTTCAGATGAAAGGAGCACCATCATTCACATTATTAGGGCAGACAGGATCACCAATTAAAATCAGGTCAGAAATAGCTGAAGGTTTTGATCAGATGTGATGCAGGATAAGCAGGACAAGCAGGAAAAGGCTGATAAATCCTTCTGCATCCACAGCGTGCTCACATTTGGGGAGGTCCAGCCTGGTCTTGGGCACTGCCAGGGATCCAGGGGCAGCCACAGCTTCTCTGGGCACCCTGCGCCAGGGCCTGCCCACCCTCCCAGGGAGCAATTCCTTCCCAATATCCCATCTAAACCCACCCAATGTCAGCTTGAAACCATTCCCCCTTGTCCTGGCATCTTGAGATGCTCTTCTGGAATGGATGATCTCTCACGTGTTTTTCATCTTTCAGAGCCACAGACTTTACAAAATTCCAAATAAATACTGCAGAGGATAGGTATTTTTATTAATTTTTCATGAATTATATTGATTCTGTTAGCTCTTTGGCTCCACAGGCTTCTAATATGGATAATAATTGTCCAGCTGCTGCAGAGTTAGATGTTAAAAATGGATTATAGATCATCTGTGCCTTCCTCAAAGGCCAATGTAAAATGTCAGAGCCTTTTATCACTGGGTCAGTGATAAGGCAAAAAAATATTAAGGAAATTGAGGAAATGTTTTAATGGAAGCTGTCTTCTTTGGTTTATCAGTTACTGGGACTGTGGAGAAAAGGGTGTGTCAGGAAAGATCTACTAAAAAATCATCGCTAAGGAAAGAAAATATTTCAGTTTCTACCACTTGTTTGTTGTTCTCAGAGAGATATAAGACTTTGCTGCTCCTTTCCATGTTTTTCACTTGACTTCCATCTGTTCTTCCAGAGAAGAGCTGGAAAAGAGGTCAAATAGCACCAGTGAAATTTTAGATGACAATAGAAGGAGGCAGAAATCTGCATTACAAATTTTGCTCTCCTTTTCTGCCATCTACCAATGAAATTTTTACTTATATTCCAACAAATCTGTGGTTTTTTTCCTGAAGTGCAGCTTTCAATTCGTTTGCGTGAGGAAGACTAGAGGTCCTTCTGTGCTCTGTGTGGAGCTGCACGTCAGGGGAAGCTCTTGGCCTGATGGCTTATTCCTCCTGGACTTTTCAGCTCTTGCTTGTCTCCTCTGGTGGACAGCTTGCCTTGTGATCTTCTCAAGCTCCACCTTCAAATGCAGTAGGATTTGAGCACGCTTCCTGGAGGAAGTGTTTCCAGGATCCCATTCATCTCTCCTTAGATGTTCTGTGCAGCATTAATCTGACCCCACACGCAAGGGAGAGAGTGAATGAATATTCACACTTGTGAATATTCACAACCTTGTGTCGTGGCCGCAGAAAAGTGCCCAGGATGGCAAAGCAGACAGTGCTCCCCCAAAAGAATAAAGCAAAGAAAGTAAGCTGGAGAGGCCCTGATGGATTGTTGTGGCTCTTGGAGTGTTATGAAATTTTTCCCTCCAAAAATGTTAGTGAGCCATGTGTTTGCTCCTTTAAAGGTTAAGGACCACTGGAGCTCATGTTATGACTAATGCAGTCTGCAGCTCTGAGCAAAACCAAGCCTCCAAAGTTGTGCCTGGTGTCACGAAAGTGAAGCTGTGTTTGAAATGTGTTTTGTGTGCAGATAATTGTTTCAATGGAATGAGACAGTCCTGGAGCGCTGGATCCCAAGGAAGGAATTCAGAGCTGCTGCTGACTCCAAACGCTCACCACCATCCCTGCACACGCCTTAAATTAACTCCCTTTCCCCCAGTTTTGGTTTTGCCTCGTACTTCTCCCTGTCTATTTTACAAAGGTCTGAGCTGTCCAGGCCCTCAGAAATCTAGGTTTGAGGAATTAATGAACCCTTTAAGCATCCATCTGGAATATTGTGTGTGAAACATATGGTGTGCTGGGAGAGACATTTGGGAAGGCAGGGCCGGGAAGACAATCCCCACTCCTTTCTGCCATGCAGGTGCCTTCCTTCCAGCAGACCTGCAGCCCTCCCTGACAGCAGACCTGGTAGTCGTCTTCTGGAACATTGCCATTTGATCCAGGATTGTATTGTGGAAAAGTTTCTAGTAAGCTATTAATTTACTGCACTGACTTAGTTCATTAACTCAGGAGAATAAACTTTTACATAAGTGTATGAAAACTCAGAATACTTTCTGTATATGGGGGGAGGGTGAGCATGGTTTAAAGGCTACAAAGAAACTGCTCCTGCTGCCAGGACTACCCACTTTGTAATCTCAATGCCTCTCTTTGCCAGAAATAATTCAGAAGTGCCCAAGAAACAAGATTAAGTTTCTTTGGTGTCTGATAAAACACGAATGACATATGTTCCTAATGCGAGAGGACTGTCAGAGCCACGGAAGAATCTGTTGTTGTTCGGCCTTTCCAAGTCTGGCTACGTAATTAAAAGAACTTCACAGAGGAAATGAGAAGCTAACTGGGGCTTTTAAGTCTTGGAGAAGCCACTGACAGTGTTTTTCTAATAGGAGCCAGTCTTGGTTGTCAGTTTTGAAGGACAATATTCAGTGACCTGACAGTTTGAGGTTTGTCAATGAAAGATCCATTGTGTTGAACCTGCAGGGCATCCTCTTGTTTTTCTAAAAATTTCTCTCCCCTCTTGAACAATTATAAAATGTGTTTAAAAAATTATCGCTCTGACCATCTTGAAATAAAACAGCTCTGCTGTAGAGGTGGGTTCTAACTTGGATACATCTTCCCTGTACAGAGAGCTGATCCAACCCAGAAAAAGTGATTGATTCTTGTCCATTGTGTCTTGAAGGATAACCACCAATATGTCAGGCTCATTGTTTAGCTGCTGTTTTAACTGCTCAGATGAAGGAACAAGAGGTGATTGTTGTTATGGAGAGGTTGGAGGGCTTGACAGCACCTGAAAACTCTTTAATTCCAGGGAAACATAAATCCAGGACAGTTGTCTGAGGCACATTCAAGCAGGAAGAGCCTGTCTGTTGGGATAAGTGGGAAGAGTTCCTCATGGTCCAGTTGTAACCCAGGGAAGTTTTCCTTCCCTTGGCTTTACTGAGCTTTGCTGTGCTGTGGAAGGGTTTTTTCCTTGGCTGGTGCTCCCTGGGTGGCGTTCTGCATCTGACAAATACCTAATATTTGAATTTTCTGTGTAAAAATACTGGAGGTGGTTACACTCCTTCCTAACCAATGACACCTGGAGGACATGTCACGGTTTAATAGTTTCCTCAAAGTGTCAAAATATAATTCATGTGTTTATTATGGGATGCATATGTTGAAAATATTTTCTCTTTGTACAGAATAGTTCTCAGACATGATTTATGTTTTAGGAAGTATTCCTGTTTTCTAGTCAGAAGTCGAGCTTCCCTTTGGTATCACTGCCATGCAGGGTTCATGGATGCACCAGTGTTTCAGGGACAGAAGATACCCCAAAAGGCTCCTGGACTGAGATAAAGACAGGGAGAGATCACTCACCAGCTACTGTCACTGGCAAAACAGCCGTGATTTGGAGAAAAATCAAATTAATTCATAACAGCTCAAGCCAGGGTAATGAGAAATATAAAACAGATCTTAAAACACCTTCCCCTCCCTTCTTGCCAGGCTCAGCTTCCCTCCTGATTTCCCCCCACAGTGGCACTCTATGATGGGGACTCAGTCCCTCATATGTGGTCATTGGTGCTCCTTCCTCTTCGGTGGCTGGCCTCCTCACACACTTCCCCTGCTCCAGAGAGGGGGAAAGAGTCCTCCATGAACTTCTCCAGCCTCAGTCCTTCCCATGGGCTGCAGTTCTTCCCAAACTGCCCCAGTGTGGGTCCCTTCCACGGGGTCAGTCCTTCAGGAACAGGCTGCTCCAGCGTGGGTCTCCTGCAGGATCAGAGGACCCTACTCCAGCACAGGCTCCCTGTGGGGTCACAGCCTCCCTTGGGCATCCCCCTGCTCCAGCGTGGGCTCCTCCGTGGGCTGCAGGAGGATCTCTGCTTCCCTGTGGACCTCCATGGGTTGCAGGGGCACAGGTGACTCTGGTGTCTGGAGCACCTCTGGTGTCTGGAGCACCTCCTTCCCTGACCTGGAGGCCTGCAGAGCTGTTTCTCTCTCATTTTCTCACTCGAGATGCTCCCACTGTTGCTGATGGGCTTGGCCATGGCCAGCATTGAGTCCATCCTGGCACTGGCTCCATCAGACAAGGCAGAACCTTCCAGCAGCTTCCCACAGCAGCCACCCCCACAGCCCTCCCTGCTGCCAAACCGCGCCACGCAAACCGCGAGCAA
Source organism: Corvus cornix cornix (assembly GCF_000738735.6). NCBI lineage: Eukaryota > Metazoa > Chordata > Aves > Passeriformes > Corvidae > Corvus > Corvus cornix. The sequence goes on along the minus strand of NC_046335.1, from coordinate 57,716,887 downwards.
GCGTCTGCTGGGAATTATCTCTTTTGATACCATCAAATCAGGAAGGTGCAAGCAGCAGAGGGAGAATCCATCCCTGAGCGTGCTCTGGCCCATACTACTGCTTCAGTAATAGAGTAGTTTCAAGTGGGGAAGACTAAAGATGTAGCAGCTATTATTAGCAAGGCTGCCTCTAAGAAGGTGCTTATTTTAGTCTTGCATGACTCATCCTTATTCTTACATAAAAGACAAGACAAAGTGCAGTTCACTGACTTTGGTCACTAATCAAAATACTGGCAAACCCTCAAAGTGCCTGACTTCCCAGTGTCTGTCTGTCTTTTGAATCTGTGTCTTGCTGCATGACAAAGGGAAGGAAACAAGGAACCAGAGTTTATTCTTTCTATCACCTAGGAAGCTTTTAACTAATCCAGCTTTTGCCGTGGAAATTCTGTACCTATGGAATTCACAGTGAGGGTTTTTTTGTTGTTTGCTGCTTCTTGCTGGCTGTCACGGCGCGGGATGAAGTCATCGCTTTTGGCCACATTACATCTCCTGCAACCTTCCAGATGGGCCGCAGCTCTGTCAAACAAAATTCTTCATCTCTTCTTGATAAATTATGTGATAACCCCGGGGTGAGGCCAAAAAAAAAAAAAATCCAGCTATGCATAGTTAAGTGAGGGCATCTTCATTAACCCAAGGTGGGGATGCTGCAGCAGCAGGGAGTGAGAGGCTGCCCATGAGCTTTGTAAAGAGGTGCTCCTCATTTTCAAAGGCATGGAGAGGAAAACATAAAAGCAGCACATGCTCTGAGCCAAAATGAATGTCACTTTTCCAGGGAAAGCAAAAACAGGAGCAAAGAAGGTCACTGATAAGACCTCAAGTCCCCGTGGTAATTAGGATCTCCCAATGGAAGTATTTAACTGGACTTTTCCAGTGTTTTGGTTGGAGCTGTAATGAGTTCAGTACTCCGTGCTTTAAAAAGAATTAAAGTTGTACTGCATTTCCTGCTTAGATGGCAGAGCAAGAAGTAAAAACATAGAATATATGACTTGGACCACACTGGTTTGAAAAGTGAAAGATCACTTCATCTTTTCCAGGTGGAGGAAACTAACCTTGATTTCTTATCACAACCTGCAACCCATCCTTCCTTTCCATTCTTGGCTTTTAAAAATTACCCATTTTGCTCTCTTGTTTGGGAATGTGCCTCCCTGGCTGAACAAAACAGGCTCTGTCCTGCTTCTGAGTTATGCTTTCTTAGTGGCTTAACTCCTCAGTGCTATGAGAAACTTTTTCCGTGGTTAAAGGATGAATTTGATCCTAATTCTTGCTCCATCCCCGTTTCCCTGATTATTTAGTTGATCTTACTGAAGTTGGTGGGAAAGATTTTGCATTTGTAATATTCCTGCCTGCTAAGGGTGATCTAGAATTTGTGAAGTGTCTCAGTGCAGAAAAGCTGAGCCACCTTCAGTGGGAATAGACTTCAATGGCACCAAATTAAGGCTCCGATGAAATACTCTTAGAGCTCAGAATTCAGGCAGACATGAAGATATTTCCCATGCATAGCAGGAGTCGTGTTACCAAAATAAAGTAAAGGTTTGGGTGATTGATTTGTAGCTAAGAACATCACAACTGTTCTGTCCTGAAGGAAAACTTCAGGCTATAATCACAAAAGGTACTGTTAGGCCTCCTTTGGGTTCTGAAAGAGAAGTTTCAATTGCTAAGCAACTAACCCCAAGATTCTGCCTCTTTTGGAGCTATTAGCAGTTGAATCTTGGTGCAGATAGGTAATGATACAGTTCTAAGATGCAATCTTGGCTTGGTTTCTAAAGTTCCAATAAATTTGCTTTATTTTATGTGCAGCAGGGGCATTTATTTGCCTCTATCCTAAGATTTGGCTTCACGGGAAGGAGCCCAACATACTGAAGGACGTCCATGCCCATGGCAGGGGGACTTAGACTCTAAAGGTCCGTTGCAACCCAAACCATTGTATGATGCTGGGATTTTATGATGAAATCACTTATTTTTGAGCAATGATGGAAATATATTAGATGGCAACTTGAGAATCTGATGCTTTGAGGAGGCTGCATCCTGTTTTCTAGGTCTTTGATCTCTAACCAAAGTGACAAAATGTCTGTTTTTAGAGTTTGTGCATCCACACAACTTCCTACACATGGAAGTTCTGCCTATGCCGTACATGCAGGAAAACTTCCCAGAGAGTTGCTGCTACTTTCCTGCATATCCTCAGTTTCTGAGTACTACTCTGTGAGACACTCCCTTCTTTTCTCTTTGAAAATAAAGCTGGACAGGAATGTCCACATTAACCACAGAGATCAGGAATTCCCAAACAAACAGCCACCAGGCCCACAGGAGTAGCATAGAAAATCAGGAAACCCGAATTATTTGCCCTGACTTTGACATACAAACCCCAGTGAATTTTACAAATTCGTTTTTCCAGTTTTGGATGCAGCCAATTCCTGAATTAAACAATGAGATTCAGTCTCTCCTGGAGCACAAAACTTCCAGCTCTTTCCTTCTGAGCAAGAACGCCGAGAAAGAACTGCCATGTAAACATAAGCAAAATGGCTTTGAAGCTTTCTGCTGAGGAAACATTTGAATTGGAGTCAATTTGTGCTTAACAGGATGGTTTTCCCAGTCATTTGTCCTTTTGTGTTATTTTTAAGTAGCCCTTGCCTGTTCTACCAACACTGGCCATTTGATGGAGTCAGTAAAGGCTCTATCAGATTAGAGCTGCTCTTCCCCCCTTAGAAATTAGAAGGACTAATTAATGGCATCTTTTTGTCTGCCTGATTGATTTATTTCTTTGCTTTCAAAGTTCTGCCTCTGAAGCCCCCAGCTTTGTGGTGTTCCCATGCCTTTTAGCAGAGTTATTTCTAGTGCCTCTAGCCACTGTCAAATGCACACACCTACATCTTCCTCAATTCCTCTGGACAAAACGGTGCTCCCTCAGTAAGGAATGTGCTCAGGCTGATAAGCATGTATTAAATATGTGTGTGAAAGGAACCATATATTAGCAACAATGGCTCACTTAACTATTTCAGACAGCATATATTTAGGGTGGCTAAATATAGTTTTAATCTCAGAGACTCCCAGGAGCTTTGGTCGTGGATCAGGCATTCCCTGCATTCTGCAGGAAGATGCTCTGAAGGCTGACAGTCGTGCACTAATCAAACCCCGTGGCAGAAGATATTCTGCCTTGGATTTGTGCAATTCCAGCAGTGCTGCCTGTGCAGGATTTGGGGGACACAGTAGTAGGAGTGAGTAGCATACGCTAAGGTTGCTTTTTTACAACATTTCCTGGAGCTGAAGCTTTTATGTCACCTTAGTCAGACTTCAGAATCTAAATCATGTCTTTCATGGCTGTCTTCCTTGTAGTCTAAAAAAGCCCCACCTGGAAATCAATCAAAAGCATATTAGGATGCACTGAAATTGTCCCTCTACCATTGCCAGACTTGTCAATGCCAGTAACTGGGGCAAAGCTGATTTAGGTCAAGGTATTTGGAGAGAAATCAGATGTGATGCTACTGCAATTTGGGCAATTAGGCAAGGAGCTCAGAGGCTGGAATAAAAAAGAGGATGGCACTCGAGGAGAATCAATTACTACCTTAAAGTCATCTAAAATTTATACATTAGGGCTGTGAGTGTGCCTCCTTCTCACAGTTCTGTCTCCATGTGAGATGGGAAAGCTGTGTGAGCAACGTGGCACTAAAGAAATTGCTCCTGCTAGCTATGGAATGAAGTTGGTAACTTCCAGCAGGGTTACCTGGTGTATGTTTGGCAAAATGCAAAGTTCTTTTTCCCAGGTTTATCTGCAGCATGTACAATTCACACAGGCTGGGAAATTCAAGTGTTCCACGTTCTCTGGGATGCGTGGCCGCTGGCAGGGAGCATCGTGCTATCACACAGATGGAGTCAGGCTCCAAAGCAAGGCAGCTGCGTCCATCCAGTCCCTGGAAACGGTCCCCAGCCCATGCTGGTTCCCAAATCCTGTGGTGGGAGTGCCCTTGGAGGTGCTGGTGGGTGATTTCCATCTGCATTGCTGTCCCTGACCCTTCCTGGGATGGGGATTTAGGGTGAAGCTTTGGCACATCAGGTGCTCACAGGAGTCATTCCAACACCTTGGGTGGTTTTATGTCCTGTGCAGGGGGAGAGTACCTCAGGAATCTGAGCTCCTGACTCTCCCTGAATCCATCCATCAAGGGCAGTATCTGAGTCACCCTGACACAGCTTTTGGCAATTCCAACTTTATGGGAAGTATCAGCTCTTTCTGCAGTGCCTCCAAGTTTTGAACCTTTGCCTAAGAGCTTGGTTGACATTTAAACTCCATTCTACAACACCCCGTTACAAATCTAATTTGAATTATAAGGGATTTGCATAATATTCGGTTTTTAAATCTAAGTTTCCCTTCCTTAATTTTGGAAGCACACAGCCTTTCTGCCCTTCAGTGTAGGGCAGCACCATCTCTTTCTGTTCTTCTTAACATACTGAGTAAGTTCCTTTTCTGATCTTTCCTTGTGCTCTTAAGACTTAATTCACATTTCAAAATATTTAGTATAGAATCCAACTCAGTGGGGCTTTGCTGTTTGTTAATTCTGGGAGTTGGGTTGCACAGAAAATTTAGGTGGCAGGAGAGCAAGCATGCAAAATTGTGACCTTGGAAGTCTTTTCCACTGATTCTAAAATTACTGTTGGTGCAGATGAGGCTGCTGCTTCCCGACTGAAAATCCCGTTACGTCCTCGTTGCTTGGGCTTTGTTTGTCACTCGTGCTTCGTTTGTCTCCCTCTCCTCGGTGCCTGTGCTCAGGTTTGGGGCATGTTTCTCTCCACAAGGCTCTTCAGAGTGTTCCTAAAATGTCAGTGTGTAACAGCACTGATTCACCCCAGCTTCGCCCAGCTGACTGCTGCCCGCCGGGCGGGCGATTGTGCTGCCGGTTCTGGGTGCTGAAAGGAAGAAGGTGGCAGGTTTGGCTCCCTTCTGGCCACTAGAAGGCAGGAAGTGCCTCCAAAAGTGTTTCCAAAGCTTTGTTTGGACGAATCCCGACATTTGTGGAGCAAATGTCTCCGAAGGAGAGGCTGCAGCATCGCTGGCTGCTGCGGGCAGCCTCGGCCTGGGAGCGGTGCAGAAGGCAAAGCCTTGCTCCGCTGGTTCTGCTCCCTCGGGACCGGCGCTCTCCACAGCCAAGGTGGAACCTCTTCAAAGACCAGGAAATTGCCTCGTGCTCTGTGAGTCACCAGATCATCCCAAAATAGATTTTTATTTCCAACTATTTACAAATAAAATCAAACTTAATGAAAGGTTTGTTGGTGATTCTTATTCGCTGTGACAAAATGCTCTGAGGGATCTGCTGTTACCCTCCTCTGATGCTTGTTCACTCACGAAAATAAATCATTCCTTCTTAAGAGAGGAGCTTTTTGCACTCATGCTCTTGCTTGAGATGATAGAAAGTGGTTATCCTGTGTGGAGAGTAAGTAAATTAGAACGTCGCTTCTTTGAAGTGGTAACAAAAAGCCTCATTATGAATTAATGAAATTGCTCTTATAAACAAGTTTGTTTTCTTTAAGAGAGCTGCAAGAGTTGTCTTTGGATGCTTTTTTGAGTTAGTGTTGTGCAACATGGTATTTGTGGCTCGTGTCTGTTTTACATTACAATTAGGGATATACATTTGGATGTTCTTTTGAGGTTGGTTTAAACTAAACATTCCCATGTTTATGCTGTCCAATGACTCCATCACTGACATCTCTTTTTGGGGTTTACCTTCAATTTGGGAAGTCTGGCATAAAGCATGCACAAAAGCTGCAGGATGGGTAGTGCAATCAGTAATTTTCTAAATTAAAATAGGGCACTCACACATCACCAGCTGACTGATGGGTATTTCTTCATTCTGATCTAACACAGAACACATTTTTTATGTGAGTTTGATTATTCTGTCTGTGCTTATACACTGCTTAGGCCCAGACTTCAGTCCTCATTGCCATGGCCTCCAAATTGAACTTCTAAGGGATTCCAAGTTTAAGGCAGCCTCGTTAAAATGATCATGGCTTTGAGAAAGAATTCTCTCCATCTGCTCTAAGATTAGGCTTTCCTGCATAAAGAGGGATGCATGAGCAATACATTTTTTTTTTAATATTGTTCTTAGAGCAGATGCATTTTCTGGAAAGTGACTGTATGTGGGAGGAGGAAATATAGATTATCAACACATGATGACAACACTTTCTGTCAATATATCTGTGTAATCTCTGGGAAGGTTTTAACAGAAAATCATTGAAATGTACAGAACCAGCCAGTTTATATCCCATGTACAGGGTTTAATTTTAAATTGTGTTGCCTGACTAACGGGTGCTTACCTAATGTAAATTAATATTGGGCTGTATTATTAATGCTCATGAAGAGATCTATATTTTGATGCATATTTTAGAATTCTCTGCCTAATGCCCTTTAGTGTAGGTATGCAGAGCTTTAAAAATAGAAGGACTCAGCCTGCGAGCTTCTACCTCCTGTAAATACTTATCAAGTGGTTCATTCAGAATTCAAATAAAGATCCATTGTCCTCCCAGTGCTTGCATAACAGCACTGCAACTCCCCATTTGAAAAAATATGATATTTTTAGGGTGGAACAGAGCCTCCTGTTTTCCTCCAGCGCTGGGCTGAGAATTGTTTAGTTGGGGTCTGAAGCCCTTCATCACTTTGGGGGGCAGCATGTGCAGGTGGGTGCTGTTCCCAGGGCACAGCGGGAATGGGAATGCTGCCTCAGCTCCCTCTGCTCTCCACTCCTGTCCCCATACAGCAGCACAGGAGGAAGCTGGAGCTGGCTCCAGGGACTGGCTAGGAAATGCACTCTGCCCAAAGGGGATCCTGCTCTTCATGCTGCCCTGCAGGGAGCTGTCCCCGAGGAGCCGATGGTGGCACAGGGCTGCCGAAAGGAGGCTCGTCCAAAACTTGTCAGCAGAACAGACCAGCTCCATCCACTGGGCTGCCCAGAGCTGGCCCAGCACTCAGATCACAGCGACAATCCGTGATCCAGAGCAAAATTATCCTTTCAATTTTTGATTCTTTCTTCCCTCTGGAGTCAGTTTATCAGAAGGGCCTCACGGAGCATCAGCGACTGCGCTGAGGGAGCGCCAAGCTGGGGCGTGGGTGACTGACCAGCAGAGGAGCGTGGAGGCATGAGAGTTTGTTCTCCACTGCTCAAATGTGCAGCTTGGGTTGCATTTCTTTTCTTTCCTCAGTTTGCTTCCACCTCAGAGCAGCCCCCAGCAGAGGAGGATGACTATGGATGTGCCGGGGGAATGAGGTGGAAGCAGCTCTGGTTGCAGTGGTTAAGCAGTTTCAGATTTTCATGCACGCTCTCATCTGTGAAGGGCAGACGTGCTGGAGAGGTTTCTTTACTATATGGGTGACCTCTAGTTTGCTATTTTTGGTACCCTGTTTTTGGTGCTGTCTCTGTACCATAATTTATGGGCTATGAGAACAAATTCAATATAAGAGGCATGTTCACAAGATGAATAATGTTAAGATACTCTCTGTTGCACTTCAAACTTCATTTTAATTTCACTGAATTTTAAGCTAGTACATATTTTTTTGAGCATTGGAACGTGGAAAAAAAAAATTAGTTACTGGCTTATCTTCAGTGAGTTTATTTTAAGGAAAAAGAAGCAAAACAGATGTGCACAGTTCATTGGATTTTTTTTCCCTGAGAGAAGTCAGAACATGAGAAGCTGCCACCTCTTGCACCTGGCAGACGTCGGACAAATTCATCCTAAGTGCCACTTAATTGATTGCTGAACACTGCAGCTCAATCAACTGCAATAAAGTTAATTGAACCCCTCCAATGAAACGTGACTTAAACCAAAGGATTCAAAATAGGAACAGGTACTGATTAATGGAGGCCATTATTTTTAATAGGATGGGGTCCAAGTAATTGAGGGATATTTGAATGTTCTGTGTAGTCTCATGAGGACGGGAGTCACTTACTTGCAGCAGCTTTCAGGTGAGATATAAGTAAGCAAAATGCAAAATTTTAGATGAGAGTGCTGATTTAACATAGTTCTGCCTTTTAAAGAATGTAATGGGTAAGAGATGAACAGCAACCTTTAACCCTGCTGCTGCTTTTTTGGGGTGTCAGCTTTGATCCCAAACTCATCCAGTCAGTTTGTAGTTATTAGAAGAAAACAAGTTGTGCATTTCCCTTGAGGGAGGTCAGACAGTGCCCTGGGACCAGAGTAAGCTGGGTGAAACACAGATGAATGCATGACCATCTTTATAAGCTGGTTTGGCTGAAGTTAGGCACATTAAAAAAAACTAAAAAGGTCTTTGAAGGACTGACAGCTGTTATGCTCCATTCAGGTTTTCGACTTTGTCATAATATATTATTAAAATGTGTGTTTAACCAAGGCAGGGCATTACTCCCACCTGATATGTTTGTAGCATGCTGGGAAAGTAAGGGGAAAATAAAGGCGATTTAGGCTTTTGGTAGTTTGACACAGGAGAAAAAAGGATTAGTACAAACTGGTTACACCTAGGACAGAAATTAGAGAAAATACCAGTTCTTCTCAGAGGTTCTGGGCCTAGCGGGAATAACAGGGACAAGAAATCTGAGAAGTTCCAAGATGGAGCTTGGCTAAATGTTAAGAAACAAATTTTGTGATGCAGTTGCCATGACAACCAAGGAGTCTGGAGTTTATGATCTGAGATGCCTCTGCCTTCCAGTGCCTCTCTCAGAAATAGATGTTCCTGAGCGCAGCCGAAGGTTTGGCGCGACTCGGGGGGATGAAGCTGAGCCCTTCCTCGACAGCTCTGCTGTCTCCAGGCAGAGGCCATGCTGCACTCCACTTTTCAGCAGTTTGGCCACTGCTGAATCAGCTGAGGGGAAAGTCTTTGCCTGGCTGGATGCCAGGTTTCACCAGGCTCCAGCCTGTCCTGCTGCCCTTGCCCGGAGCAAGCGCCAGGCAGTAACATCTCCCTTTGCCACGGGAGCTGCAGCAGAAAAGGCACAACATTCCCTGTGTGCAAGCAGGGGGAAATGTGGTGGCAGGGTGGAATCCAAAACCTCAGGACACTGTCTCTCCACAGGGTGTTTTCCTTTAGGCCTCTTATATCTTGTTTGTGCACCCCAATATTTGAGTTTATGCAAAGAAATTTCTACTGTAGCAAGGCTACGAATGATTTTGATGCTTTTCCCTTAATTCTTATGTATTTAGTTTGCTGTCAAGTACTTCCTTATACTATTTCTTCTTCTGGAGAAATGCCAGAAATGACAGAATTCAGGTGAGAAGTTGCCTCTGTTGATCACCTAGTCCAATCCCATGCTCACTGGTTTCAACTTTACATCATCCCATGCAGTAAGACCACGAGGGCAGGCAAATCTATGAGCAAGTGGACTACTGCAAAATCATTATTAATGCAAGATGTCAGCTGGAATTTCCACATCCTTATATCCCTGTTTCTGTGAAGCTCTTTTTTTTGTTTCTTTTTGTTTTTAGTAGCACCTTTTAGATCAACAGTACACGAAGTCTCTGGAGCATCTTTTACACCGAAGTAGATTAAATGGGATATGGGCAAACACCAGTGGCATTCAGAGATGTTTATGTGGGAGATCAGAACGTAAAAAAACTTCCCATTGGTGTTGGAAAGTCTTCAGGAATCTTCCAGAGACTGTTCAAGGCCTGTTTGAGAAACTGTAGAAATAAATGAAGAGTTGGAGCCCAGTGGACTGAAGCCATTTGCTTCTGTCTGTTTAAGCTTCTGTGGTGTGATGGGAATAATTGGGTTTGCAGAGACAAATTCATAAATTAATTTCCATTATGGGACTCATTTATATATTATATTATATTATTACTTTCTCTTTTAATCTAAGACACAGGTTAAAATTGAGACAATGAATCTTGATATCATTTGTGGTGAAATGCATTTTGTAAGCACATAAAATGTCATTACACCAAAGCATCTTCTGGATTTGGACCTTTTTAACTTGCCTCCTCCTTTGGGTCTGTGGTCATTTTTTGCATTCAAGCCTTTCCTGAGGTGCTCAGGGCAAAGTAAGCTGCCAGCAGAATTTGGTCAAATTTGCTTTCACCGAAGCCTTTCCAGATTCACTGTCTGTGTACCCTTGTGCTGTCCGTGAGCCCACTAAATTCAGCTTTTAGAATGAATTTAGAGGATAAAAGAATGGGATTCTTGACACTCAGTATGCTTGTCAGGTGCAAATCTGGGACATTTGTGCTAGTTTGTGCTAAATGCTGCTCCAGCCCATCCCAGTATGGCCGCAGACACCACAACCCGTTGCTGGTTTTCAGTGGGTGACCCCTGGGCTGGCCCTGTGGGTTTACTGGGAGCACAGATAACTTCCCCAAAACTGTCTGGGTCACTGTGTCTTTCTTCCTCTCACATTTTAGTCTCCAGATGGGAAACCCTTCCTGGCTGGCGACAGGCAGTGCCACGTGCACAGCTCCGTGGTGACTTGAAACACAGAGCCTGCTAAATCACTTGTGGGCTATTTATTTTCACTGGTACAAGTTGTGATGGAGTCTGTGTGTGTGAAATATTTATCAAAAAGGGTGAATTTCAAAAAATGTGTAGGCAGGGGGTTGTAAGTGTGTGTAACGGGTTTGGGGGTTTGTTGGGGTTTTTTTCAAGTAGTTCAGCGGATAAGGAAGAGCTTCTGAGAAGCTTCTTCTGGCAGCATGTGCATTTCCAACTTCAACCATTCCACCAGCGGGCATTCCAAGCATAATGATGGAGTTCTGCCTACTTAATTACTGTTCAGAATGATTGACTGCCTTTTCCACTGAGGGAATGTTTAGGTAATGGAAGGATTAGGATGATGCATTGAAAAAATTGAGGGTTTTTTTTGTTTGTTTTAATCTATTTTTTTAAATTAATAGAACGAAGTCTGCAAAGGTCTCTTTCTCTGGTAGTGGGGTTTTTTTTCCTTTTGCACCTTCCTACAGGAAGGCTGCTCTGGTGAATGTATTCCAGCTCGTGCATCTGCCAGCTTACAATGTGCTAGTTATTTTACTATTGTATTATATTATATTATATTATATTATATTATATTATATTATATTATATTGTATTATATTATTATTATTTTTTCAACCCATTGCACAACTGTGCATTTCAGAAAAAAACCCCCACTTTCATCCAGCCTGTTTAGAGTATTTTTAAAGACATTCAGTCTATGAGATCGCATTATTTCATAAATTAATTCTCTCAAAGTGATTTCCATCCCACTGGCCAGTAACCAGATGATAATAAAGGATGGTCTTCAAAAACACAGAATTCTGAGGCTTTTCCTGAGAGTCCAGAGCGGATAGAGGGGAGTTGTTGAAATTGTGGGCTGTCCCAAGGGACAGTTTTCCTTGCATTTGGTTTGTTGGATGATTTCATTGATGTAGCATAGACCCAGCCTCCTCACGTGTCTGTTTCTTTCAGCTATTTTCACTTATTTTTGAAGGACATGGCAGAAGAAATTCAGTGCAGAAATATTTTGTGGAATAGTAGAAGGAAAAGAAGAACTTGAGGTTTTGCAGTGAAAGCTTGCACAAAATATGCTGAAAGATTGGGTTGAAGAAGAGGGAAAGACACAAATTTGAGCCTGCAAAACAACTTTACTCTTTGTTTCTAGAGCTTCCTTCCAAACACTTAGCCACTAAAAGAAAAAGCAGTTTTTGAGTGTTTTGAAAAGTGGGATTACATTTAATATCAAGAACACGGTGGTGATTATGAAATGAATTGGCACAGTTGGAATAGATATCTGCTTTCCTGCTTTACAAAGTCCCCCCTGCCAAAGCTTGAAGTGGAAGTCGAGAGAGATTCACCTCAATTTATTCACACCTGGAAAAGTTTTGCTGCATAATATCAAACTAAAGCTGTCAGACAAACCTGCTTGAACTCTGCTGTCTCACTGCCTGATGACCCTTTCCGCAGTCATTTGGCTTCTGGATGAAATATTGAAGGAGGGTAAAAGAAATAATGTCATTGCAATCTTTATAAGCTATTGACAGCTCCCGAGTTACTGCTTTGTAATCACGCTCCAGTTTTACCCCCTGAGGTGCTAAAGACTGTGAAGATGAGATTCTGCTCTGCTGGTCTCATGATTCTTTTGTTCTCCACTATTTCTGTAAGACTCTGAGTTAAACAACCTTCAGCTCTCCTATCAATATTTTTATTTTCTTTATTTTCGGGTAAATCTTTCTGGTCCCAGCTTTTGTAACTGGGTCTTTTCAACAAAGCTGCTATAAACAGTCATTTACGGGTTCTGTTTCTGAGGCAGCTTTAAAAAAATGTGTTGTATATATTTGCTAAATGTTAAATATCATTGCACAGAACGAAGGGAACAGATGGGATGCTGCATAAGCTGTTTATCATATTACACATTTATCACTTTACACTAGTGAAAGTATACATGTGTTTGATTAATATTGACTTTTGATTTATTTGGAGGGCTCTATTTTTTGACAGCATTAGGGATTACATTGTAATCCTTACTGGCTTCCAAGCTTGAAATTTAATTCCAGTAAAAATAGAGTAGATGCATTCCATAATTCTTAATTACAGGATTTTTTTTTCCTGTGGAAAAGAATTACCTGGTTGAGGCTTTAATACTGGAAGGAATTCAGAAGTAAATGGATAACGCTGTTTGCTTCAGTGTTTTAGACAGATTAAATTTAGATGCCATTGGTCCAGCTAAATAAATATCTCTTGAAATTAAATACCAGATGCTAAGAAGGTGTAAAATAAAGCAAACCAGCAAGAGCCCTATTTAAATGGATATTCTTTTATACCCTCCACCTACAGAATGAGAGAACTTCATCTTTGCCTGCTCAACAGGTCTGGATGTTCAGCATGTGTTCCACCTACGTCACAGTACATGAAACCAAAAAAGCATCTCCAAAAGCACCTCGAGCTCAGACACAGAGCACACAGCTCTCCCCTCGGGCTCCTGACTGCAGCACTGTGTCAAAAAGATGCTTTACCAACGCACTGGTTCATTAAAATGCATTTTGGCTCAGCTAAAGCTTGGAAAAAGGGAAGGTTTCCCTTCCAGACAATGGATGGAAAAATGATTTCAAGTTGGAGTGGGGCGGCTTGTGCTGTTTGTTCTGCTAAATGGCAATAATATTTAATGAGAGATTCTGCTCTAAACTGTAAATCCTTGAGAGTGTGAGATGCCCAGCCTGTCAGAATAAATAGAGGAGGCTAAAAACACTTACTTTGAAAATGAATGTTCATTTTGGAAGGCATTGAGTGATCTCAGTGAAATATTACTGAGTCAGTGGAATTTTGGAGAGAGATCAACTTCCCAGCATGTATTCTGGCAGCAGCTCTTCCTCCATTCCTCAATATCTTTTATGCTCAAATAGCACAGGCAGCACTTCAGTCTTACATGTTGTCATCATTCAGATTTCAGATAACTTTCAGTGACTCCTTATAGATTGAATGAATAAATAAATTGCTTTTAGCCGTGCTTACTTGCAGTTGTTATGCCTCTGCTTTCTTCTGTGTCTATTAATTTATTATTTTATGTGTCCATTAATTTTTTAATTTATGGAAAGACATATCCAGCAAAAAGGATGATACAGCACTAGGAATTACTGAGAGAGTACATTTTTTTTTTTTCTTAAGTTTATTTTTTTTAGCTGAGTGTTGCAGTGCAGTTTGGAGTTTAATTGCCATGACCACAGTAGCTGCTTGGATTTCATGTATTTAGCTCTTCTTTTTCCATGGAGACTCTTTGGGCCTGCTATGGCCCTGTTGCCTTTGCTCCCAGGACAGGAGATCCTTCCAGAAACTTGGAGAAGGAAAACTCTAATTGTTGTAAATAAAATACATAAAGGGCAGGATTTGGTTGGATTTCTTTAGATGTGTATTTCCCAAAGGAGTAGCTTTGTTTTCTGGTCATCCTGTCAGCTGTGCACTGTTCCTTAAATACGTATTTTCATTAAAAGGCAGTAACTGTAGAAATTCTGTTTCTTCCCGTTCTTTCCACCTTCTGTTTATAAAAATGATAGAACAAACATTTTCTGCATTTTGGTCTAAAAGACTCCTTCCTTTCTGTGCAGGTTAATAATGAGAATGTAGTGAAAGTTGGCCACAGGCAGGTGGTGAACATGATTCGACAGGGGGGCAATCACCTCGTGCTGAAGGTTGTCACAGTAACCAGGAATCTTGATCCAGATGACACAGCAAGGAAGAAAGGTACCTTTTTCTCTCTTCCTAATGGACTCTCCTGCTCTTGCTTCACAGAAAACCAAGTATGGGCATGAAACTGCTGCTTTCTACATTCTGATTTATTAGACTTGCCTTCCAAAGTTTGAAATGCCCAGTTCTTGTTTAACTTAGAGCGATGTAATTCTGTTGGGTTAGACATTAACACAATTAACACAAGCAATATTCTCTTGTCATGCTTGGTGAGAAAGTTCATCTTTTGGGGGTTTTCTCGTGTGTGTGTTTGAGGATCTTGTAGTAAAACTTCCTGCAGCAGTGAGAGAGGAAAAGCACTAAGAACAGATGATCTTTTATTAATTGCAAACCTACTTGAGATAGGAGTAGTTCAGCAGTGTGTTTCTCACCCACCCATCCAAAAAGCCACCACAAAAACTTCACCCAAAATAAAAAGAGGAAACAAAAAAAGGAATTTACACTGTCTCCTTCACCTTAGATGCCCCTGAGTTTGCTTTCCCAGCTATGCAGGGAAGTCATTAGGCCCTCATAATTATCATTAAGCAGGAAAGATTGCTGCTGCTCACTGGTGTTCCATACAGCAGCGGCACGTTGCTGAAAGCTCCTGTTCCTCCCACCAGTCCCAGTTATCCCTCACACACACCTGGCTCTTCAACACAGGAGCAGGGGAGGAGCTGGCACTCCAGGGCTCCCTCCTGCTCCAGGAAACTAAAACTTTCTGTCTGTGCTGGGAGTGTTTTTCACCTCTGTTGCTTATTAAAAATAGTAATAATTTAAAAAATTGAAAGTGAGACCAGCTTGTGGGGTGGAGGGGAAAGGCTGTTGTGTTAAACTAAATCATATCCCAGCATGGTCCTGCATTACTTTTAGCTTGATGGAATTACTGTTCACACTTTTTAAACAAACCTCTTTGCCCCCTGCCTTTTGGGATGTGTCATATTGGCCTTAAATGTAGTGACAGGACAAGGGGCAATGCTTTAAACTGAAAGGCAGCAGGTTTAGACTAAATATTGCGGGGAAATTCTTTACTGTGTGGGTGCTGAGGCCCTGGCCCAGGTGTCCCAGAGAAGCTGGGGCTTCCCCTGGATCCCTGGAAGTGTCCAAGGCCAGGCTGGATGGGGCTTGGAACAACCTGGGATAGTGGAAGGTGTCCCTGCCCGTGGCAGAGGGGTTGGAGTGAGATGGTCTTTATAATAACAGAAGTATTTGTTATCAGGATACTAAAGCACAGATCTTAGTTTTTGTGTTAGATGTGCCTTGATATTGTAAGGTCTTATTTATTCTGAGAAGGGAAACACCTGTTTCCCTTAGACTCCCCTTAAGAATTCAGATAAATTCGAATGTCCTTTCCTGGATTTCTCAGACTGAACCGTTTCTCCAAAGTTTAAATTAATCTGCCAGAGATTGGCTGGTGCCCAGGAGGTTTTTAGCCCCACATATTTCTCAGAAGGGGCAGCACTGCTGTGAGGTCCTTTCTCTAGAAAGCCCTTTTCCTGCTGGGAAACAGAAGTGCACAGTTATTTAGCTTTAAGTGTTTCTATGTTTCCTGTTACATAAAAGCTTGCGGATGTGTCAAGCAACCTACGCTAGAACCAGAAACAGTGGAGAAATTCAGTCCATGAAAAGCATCTCAGGGCTTTTCCTCCGCATGTAGGTATTTATTTCCGCCTTGTCTCATGGAGCTTATCCTTTCCAGCTGATACGGAATTGTGGCTGTGAGCACAGGGCTCCCAGGGTGTGTGTTGGCTGACACCTGTGTGTTCTCTCTGTTCCATGCACAGCCCCACCACCTCCTAAGCGAGCTCCAACCACTGCACTGACCCTGCGGTCTAAGTCCATGACCTCAGAGCTGGAAGAGCTTGGTAAGAAAGTGTTTTTTGGCAAGCATGCTGGCTTAGTGGAGATGTAAATATCTATCTATATGTCTATATGTGAAACTGATGAAGGGTGCTGCACTGTGTACAGTGTCTAGAGCAGAGGAGGTTTTAAGAATGCTGCATCTTTGGAGAGTTCAAAATGTGCATGACTCGCATGACTGATTTTTGTGGAGACTTGTGCCTTTACTGCTACGCAAGGGAATGTTGATACATTTTATGCATCATCAAAGTTTGGCACATCTACCAAAAAAAAAAAAAAAAAAAAAAAAAAAGAAAGAAAAAAGAAAGAAAGAAAGAAAGAAATGCTGTATCGTGTTTTGTTAGCTTTGCTTTCTAAATTTTCAGTTCATCTAATATTGTTTTATTTTAAATTTCTGTGGCCTCTCATTAGTGGATAAAGGTAAGCTGCCAGAAGCTGTTGTTAAAAGCTGACAGTGTTGAAGCAGCTTCAACTTCAACTTGTTTCATTTGATCTGAAAAAGTGCATATTATGATATCCCTTTGACTTCTGTGCATGATATAAACTTAATTCCTCTCACTACTGGTAATAAAAAATTATTGAGCATTCAGTCTTTCATTTGCTAATTTTGAGAAATGTGGTTGTAGATTCCTTTGCTTGATCATCCACATTCTAGATATGCATAGTTCTTCAGGAATTTGTATTCATCTTCTAGAAATGAGGAGGGTAGATGTTCTTTTCTTCCTGGTTTTAATCTGTTAGGTCATTAAAAGGTAGAATTTCTGCAGCTAGACTAAGACATGGAAATAGGAATAAATCACACATAAAAAGAGAAAAGCCCAGTGCACATTTCTATGTGGCTGTAACACTAAAACAGCGTGTTTAGCAAGTGAGAAATGGGTATAAAACCAAACCACATCCCTCACTGCAGAGCAGTAGATGATAATAATTCACACAGTAAAACCATTTTTCCATGTAATTCTACAGCGATTTAAATACTTAATTTTATGAGCTTGGGGTTTTCCTGACATGGACTCATCTGAAGGCCAACTGGAAGGAATCATAGCCTCGTGGCCCCTTTTTTTTTCCCCTGCAAGTCAGTGTTTTCTGGGGCAGATGGACCCCATCCATCCTTTAGTGAGTTGAGTCACGTAACTCCAGTGGGAAGTCTTCCCAGCAAAGTGGTGCTGAAGTGGGTGCTGTTCTCTATGGTCTAACAACCAAATGAAGACCAAAATAACCACCCCAGTCTGATTATTTAGCTCTAGCAGGTCTCAGAAAATTTGATTTTTATGTGCAAGGAAGTTTAGGAGCTTAAGTATCAACAGCTTGTGAATGCTCCATCATTTTACTTCCAGGATTAAAATGTAAAATATTATTTCTGGAGCACACTTTGTGGGTCTGGGTGTTTTTCATTTGGTTTTCTTTCATGGAGTGCTGAGAGCTTGTAAAGGTGGTTTATCAACCACCTTTCCCAAGGGGACAGCAATACTTAGGCACCATTTTTGCCCCTTCATTATCCTCTTCTGCCAATTGCTTTCAAGCTGAGGATATTCTTCTATTTCTCTGACTTTTCGATCTTCCACAGGAAGATTGAAGCTGTTCTTACAGCAAAAGCAGCATTTCCCTAGGGGAGAACAGCTTGTTAATAGTCCCCAGTGGAGACATCATATTTGAGCTTTCCCAACCCCCTGCTCAGGCTGTAGTCCTTGATCTGCTGTTTGTCCTCACCAAGTACCAGAAACCACTGCAGCTCCTTTAACAAGCAGCCATGGGACATATTTCCATTTTTGAGCACATTTCCCACTCATATTTATCCAGATGGGGCAGATATTGCAGTGGCAAGAGTTTTCTGTTCTGAGGAAGAGTCCTGCACCATGTTCCAGAGGTGCTTGTCCCCTAGGAAAGCTGTAGTAGTGAGAGAAATTTGCTCTCTTCCTGAACAAGGCTGTAAAATGCCACTTGTGTGACACTCTGAACATCTGCCACCCTAGCAAACAATGTGACTGCTCTTCCAAATAACATCTGTGGTCTACCTATTTTCATATTTGCTCTGGGAAAGGGCTGTTATCAGAAGGGACAAGAATCCTTCAGTTGCATGGCAGCTGAACAAGCTTCCACAGGGAAAATGTTCTCCCTGTCATCAGTTAGAAGTTGTCTCCTGACATAAAACACAGCTTGTATGTGTGTATTTATACATAATTTATCTCTCTCTCTATGTATATGTGTATATATTGGACATCTGTGAGAGCTATGAGAACACCCACATTTTTACAGCCATTGAACTCCCTAGTGAATAAGCATTTCTTCACG
Source organism: Corvus cornix cornix (assembly GCF_000738735.6). Lineage (NCBI taxonomy): Eukaryota > Metazoa > Chordata > Aves > Passeriformes > Corvidae > Corvus > Corvus cornix. Next base: position 57,698,562 of record NC_046335.1, on the reverse strand, counting down.
ACATATATGTGCAAACCAAATAGGAAGTGCCTATAAGTGAGCACTGTGGATGTTCTCATCAATACCTCTGTGTAACCCTTTTTCCTGAGCTGGAGAAGCTCATGGTCTCAGCAATGTCTCGTGACAAAGAATCCCACGGGCTAATTATGTGCTGTGTAGAGATGTATTTCCTTTTTATTGGTTTTGAATGTGATGCCTTTAATTTTATTGAATGTCCCTTGTGATGTAATAGAAGAAAAATATAAATAGAAACTCCCCATTTGTTTTCCCTTAGAGTGCCTAGTTTTGTAATGTCATCTAGCTAAGTTAAACATAATTTTTTTTAAAAAATTATCCATCTTGCTTCCTTTGCCTGGCTCTGAACCCTACTTACAGTTTTATTGACAAGTTTTGAGCTATTCTGTTCTTCATAATACAGAGCAGACCATCTGAGCTGTCCTCTTTCAAATTAATTAATCCAAAAGATGCAGTGTGCTAATGATTCCTTTCCACTTAAATCTGCAAAGATTTGGAAATGCCCAATGTTGACGTAGTTTGACAGCCCTGGCATCAATAAGTTGCCCCAATTACTGGTTTTAAAAAAGAACTTAGGAAGAAAAAAAACCCTGCGGATGTATCCCTAATAGCTGAGGGGAGAAATTCCTCATGGTTATCATAAACCCTGATAAACAGCTTGGCAAAATCAAATTTTATCTACTGTGGTTTGAGAGATACCTGTTTAGTAGAGGTGAGCAGGGAGAGACTGACGTCTTAGGGGGAAGAATAATGTTTGTGCTCAAAATGACAGACAAGGATTTAGCATATAAAAAATTACCTTCAGAATTGATTCACAGTTCATTCCCTTTCTATTTCCAAGCTTCAGTACGGAAGAAGAAGGGTAAGGGGAAGCATTTTGTCTCTTGTTTAACCTGTTTCTCACCTTTCCATAGTGGAGGATAATAACATAATGTAAATGTTGGCATATGGTCCAGTTTATTTTATGGTGTCAAATGTACATTAATTATTGTATATGTTTTTTTAGTTATTTAGTTAATAAATTGCAAACACACTAAGAAACTCAAACAGAAGACCACATTCGAAAATATCCCCCGCATTTCTTCCTTTTGTCTCCTTTCCTTCACCTTGCCTTTTTTTTCCTTCTCTGTACCCAACTCTTTTCCAACCCCTTCCATCTCATGTCCTCACAGTTCCTGTGCTGACTGGCAGCCACAGAGAGTTAGTGGCCAGTGACCCCCTCCCCCCAGTGCGGTCCCCCGTTAGTGCCCCGCTTGTCTCCCGAACGGCCGCGCGCTCCTCCGCGCCCACACTGTGTCTGTCTCAGGAGTCAGGGATCTCGCACACCACACCTGGGCTTCCCACCCGGACAAATGCTGCTCTGCACAATTCGGTAGTGTCCGATAGAACGTCTTCCACGCTGTCCTGTATGCATGGAGTGCCCTCCCTGGACTGATTCATGAGGCCACCCACCACCTTCTCCTTCAAATCTCTCCCAAAGACCCACCTTCCCTAGATCCCTACTGCGCAATCATCCCAGCACTGATGGCGAGGCAGGGGGCCAGGTAGAAATAGCAGTGCTATTTTAATAGTTTCCATAAATGTATTTTTGTGTACAGAGAGTTTGTTTGTGTTGAGCTGCACTTTCTCCATGCTCCTGTACGTCATTTTGCTTCCCTAGATTGTGAGCTCTCCCGAGCAGGGGCTGTGTCATTTCCACCTTCTCATGGAGTCTGGCCCAAGGAAGAGTCTCCCACTTCCCTGAGCCCCTGGGTGGTAGCTGGTGAAAAACAGGCTGTGTCCTGCTCTTGGAAGAGGCTCAGTGTCATGGAAAGGAAATCTAGGCTGTAGGCAGTGTCTTCTCTCAGCAGGGAAGCTTTTCCTTTTTAACATTTAATAGGACGAGATTGGGTTATTTTTCACTCTTTATTTTCCTGCTCTTTCCTGACCTCCTTTCAGGTGGTTACCACAGGCTCCAGCTAGGGATACTTGCTATTCTCCATTCAGAGAATATGACAGGATAAACCACATTGCTGCTGAAAAATATGTTTCGGCAGCATATTAAAAAAAAAATCTTTGTGTTATTGTGTAAAGTCTTCTGTCAACCAAAACTTCAGTTTTCTGGGTCAGAGATGGAGCAGGCATTAAGATAAAAAGAGTGACTTTTGTGGTTCTGTCTGACTGGTCTTGTTGGTTATCACTGGAGATGGGTTCTGGTTCATTGGGAGAGCAGGGGAAAGGAAGGCAGGGCAGGACATAGGCTGTATTTTTTGGTATTCAGGATAGAAGATAGGCTGTCTGTGTCTAAAGAGATAGGTGATAAATTCCTTAGGTTTGGAGCAGTATGGCACAGGCAGTTCTGTCATTTTACTGCAGTTACAAAGCATGAATCACTAAAAGTTACCTTCATCTATGCCACTGACTTTCTGCTTGCAGTAGTTGCCTGACTCAGAGGTAGCTTCCAACCTTGAAACGCGTGTGTGGAGGGGTCGTGTTTCCAAACTACCTTCTGGATTTTGTGGGATATGTGGGATGGGGGAGAGGTGTTCTTCTCTCTTGTGCCTTGTAGTTTTCCAAGGACTGTTGTGTGAGTAAGTTATGGCAACGTGTAAACCAAGAGTTGTAGCAGCAACTTGTTGGAGGCAGCACTTAAAATGTGATTCCATTAATACTGAAGAATAACCAGGATATTCGTGCAGCAAATTGAAATGAAGGTTTGAAAATACTCTGGAAATGAAAGATGAAGAGAAAAATTTGAGGTCGCAGTTTTCATCATCACCATGGGAAAATAGGTATCATTGGAGCCTCAAAATTAATATTTTAAAACTTTAACTCTGTTCATAAGACGTTTATGCAGCTGGTGGAGAGCTTGGTTTTAAATGGCTTTTCCTTGAGTTTTTGTTTTGACTTTCCAATAACTCCATGTGGAGGGAGAATTTTAAAATTATATGATCCTTAAGGAACACATCCATACACTAAGATCTGTAAACGTCTAGATCCATGATTTAAAAGTTTCCTGCTCCTCAGCTTGCTTTGCTGCCAGGAAATGGGTTTGATTTAGTGATTAATTTGGGATTTTCAGTGAAAGCTGAAGTGGACAGTGTTGAATTTTAAAACACCTGACACAAAAATCCTCTAAGAGAAGGGGCAAAATGAAGAATAGAGCAGGTTAAACTTCCACAGCGAAATGGGAATGACAGGATAAATAATTCTTCTGCATTAATAAATATTCTGCTGGCAGTGTCACACGGGTGTCAGTTGTGAGCTAGGGGTGGTGCTTTGTTTGTTCTTAGATTCAATATGGTAATCAATATAAAATATTGATATATACCATATACTGATAAAGTATGTGTGTTGGTCCTGGTCTTTGGGGTTTGGTGTGGGCTGCAGTACCAACTATAAATAAAGGATTTCCTCCTTTGAAGGGTTTAGATTCTGTCACCACCTCACAAATACAGAATTACTGTGATATCATCAACACAGAATATTGTTACCCGGCATCAAGTCTTACTGGCATTTGAATAGAAAAATATCAGTTGATGGCATTCAAAAGAAATATTATTAGCTCTGTCTGCAATAAGCATTCCCACTTCATCCCATTCCTGCTGTCCATTGTTTCAAAGGTGGCGCCTTCCAATGGCATCTGAAACAATGAAATTGCAGAGCAAATACATATAAATGAATGCCAAGCAGTGGATTAGCTCTCAGTGTTCTGTTCTGTTTGAAGAGACCACTCCCAAAGCCGTCTGGGTTCAAAACTCACTTTTTTATTTCACTGTGGTGGAGTTGATGATGGAGATTTGTCTGCAGGGAACAGTGGAAATACCCCCAAAGCAACTTTTACAGCACTCACCACGTCAGCTCCAGTGATAGCTCCCAGCATCTGCAGTGCTTCTCTGTAGGAAGAAGGTTTTCAGATCTTCACCAGACACTGCATTTGAGAAGATGAGAGCAGAAGGCATCAGGCTTCATGAAGAATTCTTGAAGGTTATCCCTTGTAAGTAATTGATTCGCATTATGCATTTGAAATTCTAATGAGGTGGCAGTGTAGTAATGAGGAAAAGGTTGTCATCGGGCTGTCATTTATCTCAAGCAGAAAGCAGTGACTCTGGGTGGAATTTGTCAAGTCTGTGTGAAGAAATGCCAGCCCCATTTGTGGTTGGCGCAGCGAGGTTACTGATTTTATGGCTTGTGGTGTAACTTGGGGGGGCCCACAGCAGTGTAAGTGTAGGATTAGGACCGTGGCTACCATATAAGTACTCGTAAAACTCTTTGTGAGAGAAAAGTATTGAAAATCGGCCTGTTTCAAAAAGGGAATAGTGCTAAACCTGTGTTTTCCACCAAAAAGAACTTGGCACCTAATTGGCAACATGCTGATTAGCAACTTGTGGCACAGAGTCTAAACTTAACAGGTACCTCCTGGTACTAAAGACTTCTTCAGACCAGGATTTACCTGTCATAAGGTGCTTTAAGTAACATTTTGGAAACACTGGGAATCCTGAGCAGAGGCTGCTTGAGTCTCTGTGTGGGTGCTCTCATCTACACTGTTATTATTTTGAATTTATCAGGTTATTCTTGAGGATGTAGTGCCCTGTCATGATACTTTTTTTTTCTTTACTACAGGACCATATTGAAAAGGTTTTCAAAACCTTTCTGCATCAGCCAAACAAGACAATGGTATAAAAGAAGTTGGAAGAGGAATTGTAAGTGTTACAGAAAATGTGGGGTTTGCAGCATTTGCAAAGAGACACATTAAATACGTTGGTTTATGTGAGTGTGGCTATGCTCAGATATTACCAATTTAATATCTAAGCGCATATTCAAAATCATGAGGGCTTGAGGAGCAGTTAAAATTGCATGTGTTTCCCAACATGGCACAGTTAGGGCAGTGGAAAACTCTTTCACCACTTTTAATGTGTTCTCTCTCTTTTTCAGGAGCCAGGGAGATGAAGGACTTATCTCCCTCATCTCAAAACTCCCTTTGCTGCTATTTTTTTTTCTTTTTCCTTCAAATGTTCACATACCCATGTTAATTAATTTCTAATCTAATTAAAAATAAATGTGTTTAGATAATTCCTCATAGTTTGTTTGGTTTGTCCCCTCGGTGTGGAAGCGTGAGAGTTAAGTGTAAGACCAGAGAAGGCTGCAAGTATTTTAGATCCTCCACTTCCTTTTTGGTTTCTTTGAGTTGATTGCCTTTCTTTTGTGACTAGGCCAAATTTTCAAATGCTGTCTCTTAAACAGAACATCAAATTGCCACTTAAATTCCACCTGGCTTGCAGGGTAGGAGTGGGTATTGACTATATTCTCTGCTTTGTTTTTGTTCTTGAACAGAAACCAGTGTTAGACAATGACCATTCCTCTTTCAAGGTAGGCTGAATTGCAAGGCTTCAGCATTGCAGGTGTATTTTAAATGCCTGTATCATTATTTCCTTAATAATGAACATGCTGTTAAAGAGCTGGTACTTGAAAATTGTATCTCTAGAAAGGAATTTGAACATATCAGTTTTCTGCCTTCCTTAAAATTACTCTTGATGGTGTGGTTATAATGCGTAAATGTGACTTGTGTGTACTAATGTGAAGCTATTTTCAGCCCTAGAAACACAAATAAGGCTTTCTTTCAAGAAAGTTTTGAGAGCTCTTTATTGTGAATACCTACAAAGCATTTTCATGTAATGGTATTTATAGATACTCAATGTTAAATGATTAATTTTAGTTGCTAAAGTTTTTATGTTTTATTGCTTTATTTTATTTTTTTTTCTTTTATTTTATTTTAGAGTACTTTGTAGAATTTACAGTATCCCAGAGAACAGACAAGTATTTTTACTTAATTTTTATAGAAGGAAAGTGTTTAAAGTGCCTTTTGTGTTTGACTGTATTGCAAAGCGCTTCTATTATTTCCTCATTATGCTGACTGCTAAAATAATATTCTCTGCCTGTTGTTTGCAGAATGGTAAATGTGTGGTTTGGGCATTGTGACTCAAGCACAATACTGCAAATTGTTCATCTGGGGTGGAGCTGGAAGAAGTTAATTCCAGATTAAAATGTAGTGGTGGCAGATTGGTGAGGATTAGCCTAATTGTCCGCATGAAAACTCAGGTCATTCCATTTCTGGATATTTTTAACTATACAGGACATAACTGTGGGCTGAACTTGTTGCTTCTTCCCTTTAATTTTTGATCTTACACAACAAATTTGGATTTAGATCTTAACTTTTAAAGTTCTTACCCTGAATCCATGCTCTAGCTAAGGTTGGTCTTCAAATGCTCAGTGGTGTGTTGAAGGCCTTGTTATACTTCACCTACTTTTAGTCTTTGATGAATTTTTACACATCCGATCCTGTTTGAAGAGCTGAGAAGAAAGCCCTTAGTTCTCAGTGGGCACAGATCTGTTTTTAACCATCTCCAAACAGGAGTCACCTGTTTTTCCCCCAGGGACACTGGAGCTCTGCTCCTCAGGTGAAATTGCTCCTGTGCCAAGCAAGGTTATCAGATGAACTCCTGTGGTCTGACCAAGCTCTCTTTTGAAATCAGTAGGTTCTCACCTGCCCATTAGCACTGGGAAGATGCCCTAGAATTTTTGTTCATCTGCTTCTTTGAAAGCCTTGTCCAGATCCCCAGACCCACTGTTGCCCAAATTGTCCTTTAGTAGCTCTCCCACCCACAGACATTCCCCCTGAAGCTTTTATCCAGTTACTTCCCAGCTATTCTTCTACAAATTCATCAGGGCAAGACCTTTGGCATATATATGGGAAGTGCCAAAAACCTAAAAGGAATGCAGTGCAAACAATTGCACCTACTTGATTCAGATGCTGCTTTTTTCTTTTTTCTTTTTTCTTTTTTCCCAGATATGGAAAATTAATTATATGCATAATCACTTCATGCTAAAAACAGGCTACTTGTAGTTAAAAATAAAAGAAATTGGAAAAAAAATCGAATCCATAAGATAAAAGCAACACTACAGCCATATTTTTATGTCGTTTAAAAGGATCTCTATGCATTTTTAATAGGCACATGTGAAGACCACTCCTTTAGTTTTGGTGCTGCTTCTGTGACCCATTTTTGCAGATTATTGACAAGGAAGCAGATTTTATCAGCTAACAAAGGAAATTAAACAAAACCTGCAAACTCGTATTTAGGGAAGGAGATGGAACAAAACCCTTGTGTGGGCAGTGCCTGACCCTAAGGGCTGTGTGCCCAAACCTGTTGCCACCAAGGAAGAATGAATGCCCTGTGTTCCCATCACTTTTCCAAAGGAAAAATGCATGTGCCCAATATTTGCCTGCAGATGCTGGACCAGGTGGGTGATCCTACAGCACTGAGGTGCCTTTGGCATTGTCTGAAGTGTTGCATAATGCGCCTGGTACAGTTTCTGTCTGTATCTATCTTAGGTATTTACAAGGCACCTATCACCTTGGTACCTAAGCAGTTTGAGAAATGCACCCACCCCAGGAGGGAGGATGAGATACAGACAGAGGCCCAGGCCCAGAGCAGCAGAGGCAGGGCCCGGGAAGCTCCCCAGCTGTGTTCCTGCTGTTGTTGAGCTCCTGGCCCACTTGTTGTGGCCAAGGAACATCTCCACCCACCTGTCTGTCAGCAGGAGGAGACGGTGCCCCAGCCCTCACGCGCAGCTCCGCTGGTGGGCGGTCTGAAAAGGAAAGATAATGGAAAAGGCAACGATCCGGTAGCAGAGGTGAAACAGGAATGGTGGGATTTCAAAAGGAGGGCTTCTTAAAGAGCAGCACATCTCAGGGGAGGGATCAGCTGCCAGTCCAAGTGGCAGGTAAGGCACAACACAGGCATAAATCTCAAATGTTCTTTGGTGAACAAAAGTTAAAGAAATACTTCTGATGTCTCCGAAGTTTGTGTATATCCAAAGCCCTGCTCTGTTCTTGGCCTCTGTCTAAGTCCTCTACCCCTGCAGCTGAGTCAACCTTTCAGTAGTTCTCTGTGTATCTCAACCCAGTAATTGCTACAATCCTAAACATGCCTAATGACCAACACAAAGGACTCCCAGTGGTAATGAACGTTGTGGTGCGAGGAGACCGCATGGAATAGCAGTGCTCCAAAATAATGGACATATTCATGAACCTAAAGGCTGGAATAAACTTGGCTTTGATCAGCATGCTCAGGGCAGGATGGGGCAAACCACAGCTCTCCCCTGCAGGCACACCTGGAGCAGCTCTCCTGTGGCCTCCAGGAGCATTTGCTGATCCACCATGTCAGACCAGGCTCTGTGTCAGCCCAGGGAAACACCCGGACAGGCAGCAGGAGCAGAGAACCTGTCTGGCAGATTCTGCTCCGCTGCAGAAACAGAGAACCTGTCCATCAGGGGAGAAAGGGAGATAGCCAGGACTTGGGTGGAGGCTCACCAGTTCCTGTTGTATGGACCCCTTTAATACCAGATCTTTTTTTTCCTTAAACACAGCAGAGTCAGTGAGGTCAAACAAAAGACAGCCTTCAGAAACCTGTGGGTCCCAGGGGGCTTTTTGGAAATAGCTGTGTAGTACCCACAGTGATCAAACACTAAAGCTGAAGTGCAGTGGGTCACTGACTTCCAGATGTTTCTGCTCCCTTTAGCCCACGTGCACGCTCCCTCCTGAGTCCCTTCCTTGGTCATTTAAGGATGGAGATGGAAGTCCTGTCCTGGCAGAGCAAGGGACATGAGGTTAGCAACGTGAACCTTGGAGGCTGCAGGTTTGATGGCTGCTATCACTTGCTATAAAGATACCTGTAAAAGACAGAAGTGACCTATTTTTCCTGTAAGTTGCATCTAGCACTGTGAGCAAAATGCTGTGTGTAGGAATGGTGTGTCAGGTGGAAATTGCTGGAAAGATCAGGGAATCTGACCTCCTCCCTTTGCTTCACACCCAAGGAAGCTAGCTGTGCTTCTTTGTACTCACTCTACTTAAAGCTTGAAAAGAAAGAGATTTGGTTTTTTTTAAAGCAAATTAACAACCAAGTGAGGTCAGCCATGTTGGTGCATGGTTTGATCCATGGCCGATTTTGACTTCACAGTTGCAGTGGCCTCTCTCTCTCTTTTTTTTGGAAGTGACCCCTTTTCCAAGGAATTAAAGGCATTTAGTTGAGGTCACTCGGTCAGCTGTTCAAGCATAAGGACAATTTCTGGCTGAACCCAGTTTTGCAGTGCCCCTGCTGTGCCTGGCACACCTTTCCCACAGCCCCAGCCTAGGCACTGGTGCGACCAATCTGACCAAGATCCACCTGGAGTTTAGGGTGACTTTTGGTCACCAAGGAATGGATTTCTTGGGCAGATACTCACACGTTCATCCAGGTGCTGTCAGTCAGTGGCCTCCAGGCAATTTTCCCATGATTGCTCCTTAGCAAAGGAAGGTCTGTGGAACGCCATGCCTGTAACACACTCTTGGTTCCCCATGCCCCATGGCAATGCTTCCCAAAGCATCCAGAAACCGGAGCTGCTGAGAGATGCTGAACACCTTGTTACAGATAATAACAGCTATGGTTATTCCTCCTTCTCATTGCCAGCCAAGTTTACCAACCTAACCTAAAGCCTGTGCATGTATTCATTATTCAGAAGTATTCGCCAAGAGTTTCTGCAATTCACCTTCTGCCCAGGGGTTTTCACAGACTCTTTGCTTGCGCCCTTTGTCGTTTGTGTCATTGGTCACCTATTGCCAGATGCTGTTCTTTCAGCTCTGAAAGGCTGAGAAGGCCGATTGGGAGGATGGCAAACATTTCATAGGACATAAGGAATTTTGCAAAAACTGATTATTGTGCTTTTTCAGATAAATTTTTCTTTACCAGCCTCTGGCAAATGTGTAGACATGCACAAATAACAAAGGTGTTCTGGTCCCCCTGAATCTGAACAAAGTAGACACAGTGATACCATTTACAGAAGTATACATAAATCAGTGTGGAGTCTGGAGGTTTTTGATTTCGTTTTGCTTCTGTTTTTGACTTCCAGTATAGTTTGGTTCTACTACTTACCAGTTGTTAGGCGGGCTCTGTTTAGAACACTTGCCAGGTAAATGGGGTTTTCAAATATGGGGTATTTTCTGCTGACATGTTAAAAGAAATGCCAAGACATTCTGTATGACCAGTGGCTCTACCAGAATGAGTATTTATGATCCCTTACCTCACTCTGATTCCATAGACTTTAACTGAAGTGTGTGTTTGCTTTGTGTGGTACAAGTAGGTCCCCTGTTTTTTTGTTCTTTTTTTTTTCATGTGTACTCAAGTAGGAAATTGCTGAGAAATAATTTCATGGTCCTACACTGTAGTTGTTAAGAGAGCTTTGCTAATGAAGGAATGCAGCTATGGCTGTTTTAGGCAAAGCAGGAGAAGAATTGCCAAGGAAGAAGCAGTTCTTAGTTAGGTTGATATACAGTTCCTTTCAAATATCCATGGAGTGGAAGAGCCAATGATTGCATGACAGTTTGTCCCTAAAATTCATTTTCATAAGGAGCTCATGCCTTTTTACAAATACAATCTCATCCTCACTTTCCATAAAACATGCAACTGGACAGTCCAGCCAGACGCAGAGACAATATGAATACTTTGAATGTGAATACTTTGAAGTAGTGAATATGCTAAATGCACGAATAATATCCATTATTTTAGCACTTAAAAGTCATCATTCTATGAAGTCACACAGAATCCCTTTCAGAGCACCATAATATTGCAGGCACTTGGGTATAGAAAGAATGAGTGCCACATTGTGGTAGACAGCGATTGAGATACAGGAGGGGGGATCCTTGGGTCTGTCAGAAAGATTTTTTCATTTCATTATATTTCACATAAAATAATTTTTTTTTTTAAAAAATCGAACAAAGCCCTGCCCTGATTCATAAACAGAACCAAAAGTATGGTTTAACATGACCTCAGCAACACCTCGCAGATATAAGCTTACAGCTTTCACCGAGGTCTGAAGAGCAGTGTTTCAAAAAGCAGAAATTAATCCTTACCAAAAAAAAACCCCAAGAAACTTTTTCAAGGCTGGGATGCCAGAGAGTAGGCACGGCACTGATCTGGCACTGAGGCCACTGCGGTGTGAGCAGCAGCAGCCTGGTGGGGTCACGATCCCACGGACAGCAGTGCTTCTCTGAGCCGTCCCTTGCCTGAGCGTGGGGAATGCAGGGCTTTGGGCTGCCTCCTGCAGCACTTCAGCCACACTGCCCCAGGGCCATTTCTGATGACCAAATTGGGCCCCTCAAAAAAAAAGTTTAAAAAAAGAAGTGGACTCATTTTTTTTATCTGAAGTAAGTGTACAGAGTCCCGGCCACAGCCTCACGTAATCCAGAGCGGTGCAGGACACGCGCCACTGTGAGCCGGTGATTCCTGCGGCTGCAAAAGCCTGAGCCCTTCCTGCTCTTTGGGAGGGCATTTGTCTCTAGAGTTGCCACGGGGGAGAGCTTGCACCCAGATTTCCACCACACACCCTCAGGCAAGGGAAGACGTGGCCAGGGGAGGGCAAAACTCAGTTCATTTCCAGGAGACAAAGAGATCCCGGTGAGCAATGCCCTCAGATAGCATTTCCTACTGTTTGGAGAAGAGAGCAAGGAAAATCCGGCAAATGTTGAGGAGGGCATTGCTCGCGGGATAAATCCCATGGATGGCCACCGTCGTGCTGCAGCAGTGACTTGGGAGAGATTTTGGGTGGGGGTGACGTGAGACGTCGGACAAAAGTGAAGATAGCCAGCAGTGCTTCAGAGCAACAAAGGGCTGCCCTCAGCCAGTGGTGGAGCACATCTGGCACCCCAGGAAGCTCAATTGGACCCTTGGCCCTGAGCTCGTCCCAGGGATTTCTGACTGACACCACTGCAGTGCATAGGTGAGCTTCTCGCTAGGTTCACTGACATTTCCTGTCACAGTCACGCTGAGGGGAATTTGGTAGCTCCTGCCTTGGGATGCAGCATGGCTGTGTGTGTTCTGGGTACAGGACAGTGTGCATTGAGACCAAAAGTGCTTAATGACGCCAATTGCCACGTGCCCAATGCAGTCACTAAACTTTAGTCCGCCCTTCTGTTTGCCCAAACACATACACTCTGGCTTCCCAACTGGCTTCTTTCTATGTGTTGTCCAATGCATGTAGATACCTCCATCTGCCTGGCCTCAGATACAGTGGTTGTTGCTCCTCTATTTGATTGCCAGATGTCACTGGGGAGCAAGATGGGGAGGTTCCTGGATCCTCGGGGCAAGCCGGCCATCACCGAGGGAGCTCGCTGTCCACGCCGGCCGAAGAACAGGAATCCTCGGTGCCTGCCTCTGACGAAGACTCGCCGGCCAGGACCACAGAGAGCTGGCAGTGGCCGCTGTCCTCGTCTGAAACGCACAGCAACGTTGGGGAGGATTTTGAGGGATTTCAAACGCCGGCGCGGACTCCGGAGTGCACCATGGACATACAGTCTCCCGGGGATCAGTCACTCAGTAGGACTCCTCAGTTTGAAAGTGACTCTCCTGAGGAGGAGGGAAATGATGAGATGAATGAAGAGCGCTGCGGTGTTGAGCCTGTCCCTAGGGATCGGGGTTGGAGAGGGCAGCCCCAGCTAACAGAGGGAGAGAAGCTGTTGATGGAAACCAACAGTAGGATTGTGCAGCTGCTGGAAAATATCAAGAGGGAGCATGCACAGTCCATGGGTCTCATGTCCCAGTCCATGGGCCGTATGGAGCTGCAGCTGGGCATTGTGGCTACCTCCACAAGAGCCATCCATAACTACCTGTCAGAGATTTTAGCTTTCCTCAAGCAGCCGAGGACGCAGGTCCTCGAAACGCGCATCTCCCAAAGAGCCACCCCCCATGTCGAGTTGACGTGTGCCTCGACATGGACTGGTGAGGACGCAGTGGCATCCTCCACTGTGTGCTTACCAGGGGCCGAAGGGACGAGCGACTCTCGCGACCCGCCGCAGGCCACCCTGCCTTGTCGCAGTGGCCGGCTGCAGAGAGCCATAACCGAGAGGGCCTCGCTGCCCATGCCTCCACGCCAGGCAAAAGGGGGAGGGAAGAAAAAATAACCACTCCATAGGATTTTTAGAGTTTTTTTTAATGTGCCTGTCCTTTTAATTCTTAGCCATAAGGCCATCGGTGGCAGAGTTCAACCATTTCCTACATTGGCTAACATTGTATTCTGGCTGACTAGATTAGTCTAACATTTTGTAGTTTATATTTGCACTGTTAACGATGTGTGCTGCTGGTATTTGAAGAACATTTGCCTCTGTTCTTTCACTTTAACTTCATACGAGCATTTTTTTACTCTGTGCCAGGCATTCATTGCTTTTCTTACAAATACAAGTCATTTCTTGAGGCAGCTGTTTTTTGAGTTTTCTTTCTCCACTATCCCACCCCCTCTGAGCAAGCACTCGGGACTTGGTGGTAAGTATAGAGGTCTTGGCAATACTCGCCTCCCAAACTGTGTTCGATCAGTCTTTGCCTGGTGTTTCTGGCATGCCAGCCTGAGGTGTTGGGGTATAGCCTGTACTGGATCATGACCATTCTTATCCTCTGTGGGTCTCACCAGCTCACTTCCTAAGACCCTCGGTGGAGCTAATCCACGTGTCTTGGCTATGTTGTACAATAAGTAATGTTGCCAGGATCATACCTCATATTTCTCTTTTTGGGGGCTGTGTAGTGATGTGCCACCAGATCTATCTGGGCACCTGACTCTCGTTTTCAAAGTTCATTTGATGATGGATCTGGTGGCTTGATGGGCAGCATTATACTTTTTCCTCTGAGAGAGTCTGGGGATTCGGAACAGGAGTCACTAAGCAATGTGTTCTATGGGGATAAGAGCCATCTCCTGCAACAAATCTATTAGGAGGAGACTGTCCCCTGTAATTATCACAGATACTAATTACTTAAGAAAAAGAAAAAGAAAAAAAAAAGCAACTTGCCTAGCAGCCAGAACTCTTGAGAACGTAAAAGTCATGACATGCTGTTGGGTACTGTGCTACTCTGTCTGTGATTAAGAGCTTTTCATCAGAGACGAGACCTACATCTTGATAAAACACAACTACTTTCTGTGCCTTTAGGCCATCCAATTTCCTGAGGGTTGGCACCCTGAGCAGGGCACGGGTCCCATTGGTAACCCAACAGGGCAGATGGAAACGCACTTTGGCAATAAATTACTTTATATCTGTTGGTGCTGCCTCTCTCGGGGGAATTTAATATAGTGGCACTCCAATTGCTATATGCATGCAGAGGCATCAGACTGGCTTTTACATGTGGTATCCCTAACAGTTGTCTGGAAGGATGCTGCTTCCAGGAGCCCCTGGAGCGGTGGGGACAGGTTCTCACAGGTGTAGCATGACTCCTGTGTTTGACTCTCTACACGCCGTTGTGACTTCTCGGGAAGGTGCAGAGCAGTTTCTATGGAAAATGCCAGGGAATAATCATAGGCCTAAAAATCCTCTTCTGTGACTGCAGCCGAGCCGTGCTCTCTGGCCAGTGAGACATAGACTCTTCTCCCCTGTCTTCCTGCAAGGCTGAGGTTATTCAGAGCAAAGTGGATCAGAGTTTGTTACTCTACCAGCTGGCCACAAACTGCTCCTGTAGAAGTGTGTGTGCGTGTGTGCTTGTGGCTGTACTCTGCTGAACGACCGGTTCAAGGAGGAAATGCAGCTGGCATGGCCAGCCTCCAGTGCAGGCTCTTCCCACATTCCTTCCTTTCAACCTTCATCCAGCTGCATTCCTTTGAAAAATCCCATTGGAGGCAGGCTTCTTTGGGCCACTCTGTCGACACACCTCACAGCAGATGCCCATTTTTGCATCTGTTTTGTGGCTTTTTTCTCTCTCTTTTGTCAGGGTTATTTGTAAAGTTATCCTCAGACAATTTCCAACACGAGCTTGTGAGCTTCCCCTCTCGTTGGTACGAGGAGTGTGTGCTGCAGAGTATTTGAGGTCACGAGGAGGTTGGGAGGAGAGCTAATTAGTGAGCCTGACAAATTATTCCAATCTGAGTATATTTGGAACATGTGGTTCTGGTGCAGGAGGAGTTTGCACTCTGGTGCTGTGGAGACGATCAGCTCAAGGCACAGGCGGGTGGCCCAACACGTCTTCTTTCTCTGGGGTGAGTCTGAGTGCAGCTAACTGCAGTTCAGCCAGTCCATTTCCTTGGCCTGAAGAGCATGTTTGATAAGGCAGTGAGGATGTTTTTGTTTCACATCGTGCTTTCACTCCAGCAGGGTGGGGCAGTTGTGGCCAGGCGTTCAGATTTTGACGTTGCCTGCAGGACCCGCCATGTAGCTGCCGCTATTTAGGATCAGTCTCCACGTGCTGGCTGCTTCTGTGGCCTCACATTTTTTGGTGTAGCTCCAAAATGACAACCTCCACTCTACCTTTGCTTTCTGATCCAAGGGCAGTAGAACAAGAGAAGGAGCTGTGCAGTGCTGCCGTTGGAAGTGCCACGCAAGGAAGCCCTAAAGAGTTCCTTGCAAGCAGCTCGAGCTTTAACCCACCCTCCTGTCCCATTTCTGAGTGCTTTGGCTAAATGTGGCAAATGGGGGCAGCTGTAGGGTGAGAAGGGCTGAAAACCTCTCTACAGACAAGAAACCTGCAATAGACTCACGCAAAACCAGGGGTTTTTTCCCCACATGGAAATAGTAGATGGTATTAAGAATTGGTACCAACTGATATTTTGGTCAGATCCAAAACTAGGATCTGACTTCTAGGATTGTCTAGGAAAATCAGTGCAGTTGGAGGGTATGTATGTTTCATCCCCAACAAATATTTTCATGCTTTTCCAAGTGTCTGTCATGGCCTCATCACTCTTTCCCTGTAGCTTTTTGTTGTCTGAATGGGTATCTGGTTACATGTGTCTGTTCAAAATAAAGGGGATCACTTCTTACATGGTATAGTTCTATTTCTCATGTGCAGATTTTGAGTGCTTCAGTTTCCAAGGCTTCCTTCTTTCTGTATCCCAAAGACCAGTTGTTTGGCTTCTGGGATGAGAACAAGGGTGGGAGAGTCTTAAGAGAAACCTCTGCCCGGTCGAAGCTCTTGGTGATAGATCCCCTGAGTACCATTCTGCAGTCCAGCTGTATTTTTGCTGTACAGGGTAAATGTTCATGGTTACACCGTCGCTTTCTGATGCCTTTTGCTGAGCAGAAGTGCAGATATTTTTCTTTCAGACGTTTGTATTACAAAGCCTTATGAAATGTGACGTGAAGTTGGTTTTTATTTTTGAATACATGTGACGATATTAAGATTTTTTTTTTCCTTTTCTCCTTCCACTGGATGATTTAAACCCCACAAAAAAAGATAAAGCAGACCAATGAAAAGACTTGAATGCTAACTTCAATTGAAAAGAAACAGCAACACTACTCTTGTGAGACAGTTTTCAGCAGTGTTCAGCTTACTGGTCCTGCTCAGCCTTTCCTTTCCTGCCTGCTCCCTGACCCTCTGTGACACTGAAATATCCACTTCTAGGACAACCTTCTTCCTAACCTGAAGGCTTAAAGTTCTTCCCTCTCTTCTTCTCCCATTTAAAATATCATCCTTGCATCAGCCAGATCTACTGTTTAGAGGGATCAAAAGCTCTTTTCCTCCTGCCTTATTCCCATCCATATCAATATCCAGGGCCCTGAGTGCGCTGCTCTCCAGTGAGAGGTAAAATTTAAATCCCTGAATACAATACTTGGGATAGTAACACCAGCTCTAGATCACCAAAAACCTGGGGGTTTTTTAAAGTCTGTAGTATCCTAATAAAGTAACTATCCTTGTTTGACAAATAATCAATTATTTGGGAGATGGATCCAATTGCTGAAAAGTAGCATTGCTCTGACTTGTGTTGCAGAAGCCTAGGAGCCAGGCTGAGGTGTTCCACTCACAGAAACACCACAGGCTATGCAAGTAATCCTAATTTTGGTGAAACTTCAAAGGAAAAGACACTAAATTAGCATGATACAGGCAAGCAAATGCAATGGAAGGCTTAGTAAGGACAGCTGTTGGTGTGATTCCAGTTTGGATTCTAGTAGAGATTCCAAACTCAAACTCTCCTGGTGGCTTGGGCGAGTGATTTAATTTCTCTATGCCTTGGTTTCGTAGCAGTAGAAGGGGCAAAAAAAGGAGCTGTCAGGCAATAATTAGTTGATTATACTGTACTTTGAGGTCTTCAGTGTGAGGGAGTAACATTTTGTATTAAATGCTGATGGACCTTGTTCGTGACCAAAGTTGGAGACGGGGCTAATACCAGCACTCAGCTTTGGAATATCCTGATTAAACTTTTCCCTGTATTTTACCATCACATCATGCAGTAGATCAGAGTCCCAAATCCAAATGTTGAAGTTCTCATTCAGATTTGGACTTTGCCTGTTTTTTGGCTTGCTTCTGACAACAACTAAATACATTCCCAAACTGTACAGTTACTAAAAGAAATTTAAAAAAAAACCAAACCAACACATACAAAAGTATCATTTAAACAAAGGATGCAGTTAGCAGTGCTAGCCTACAAATCCAAGAGCGTGAACAAATCAGGATGTGATTACTTAAGGAGAATAGGCATAAAAGAGCACTTCTGGAGTACTTGTTAATGTCCAAAATATCACTGAAATTCTGATGACTAAGTACAGTCTGCTTATCTCTATTTGAAACAGTGCTGTACGGATTCACTATTTCTAAAGGTCTTCTTTCCATTTCTATATAGATATTCTCCCTTCACATTTTGAAGGTTTGAAGAAGAGGATTGTTTTTCGAGTCACACTAAGTAAACATTAAATGCATGCAGGCTTAAAACTAAAGCATGCATGTTATGTAGCAGCAATTAAAAGTGCTCGGCTTGCACGACTTATGATGCTCAAGCGTTGCCTTGTTAAAATGCCAAAAAAACTTTTTCTTTGCATTTTTTTGAAAAGTAAATCTCTTCCTTTGACCTTGCAATACTTAACTGTTCCATTTCTTTGGACAAGTGGTATTTATTTTACTGAATGCTTTTATATTACAGATAAGGTGGATGAAATAGTGCCAGTTTCCAAGCCATCAAGAATTGCAGACAATGCAACTGTGGACTCAAGAGTGGCAACTATAAAACAGCGGCCTTCTAGCAGATGTTTTCCCTCAGCTACAGATATGAATGTGAGTGGGAGCCATGAAGCACTGCTTTATTCCTACTAATGCATCTAATTCCGTGATTAAATAATGCACACTGCTTTGTTAAGGGAAGAATTGATGTTAATACTATAGCACCTATTAAAAATTAAACCCCAGAACTCTGAAATTGCATTATTCAAGTGCAGAATTTGATCTTACAAAACTTTGTGTTTAAAAAAAATTATTGGTTTTGTTGCATTTTGGACATCTTTTTCCATAACCCACCTTAACCTGTTGCCTTGTAAATAATATCAACAGTCTTCACTTACAGCTGCTGTCCTTTTATGACCATCTAAACAAAGCCCAGGCTTCCCTTCCTCTCCCCCTCCTCCCCAAAAACAACCCCAGATTTATTATTTCCCATAAGAATTCTCGGTGGAAGGGGTAATGGATGAGGCATTATTTCCATGTGGGGGAGACTTTCGTGCTTTAATGCTGTTGGGGTTTCTGTTTGCTCTCTTGTAGTCCATGTATGAGAGACAGGGTATTGCTGTGATGACGCCCACTGTCCCAGGGAGCCCTCAAGGTCCTTTTCTGGGTATACCTCGGGGTACAATGAGAAGACAAAAATCCATAGGTAAAATGCCTCTCTTGTATGGTTTTGTTCAGTAATCACATCCTTCTAGTAACTTTGCTTCTTTCCTAAAGTGTGTTTCTCTGACATCTTTAACCCCAGTGAGTGACTGTTTAATCTTTATACACAGCTCATAAGAAAAGAAGTTTGTGTGTAAGGTGATGTAATTTCCACATTCTGCTTGGCAAGTATGGAATTACAATTTGAATGTTTTCTTTAGAAAGTTCCCTCTAACAAGGAAAAAAAAAAGATCAGTTAAAGCTTTTGCAAAAGGGCAAAACGTTATCCTTTTTTTCCTTGTTATTGAAGTGAAAGCATCGTAATGCTGTGTAGTTTAGAAAGAAATCCCGTTGATCAAATGGACTAAAATTCACCTCTTCTTTTCACTTCAAATGATGGAACTAGGTGATTTTACAACAAAGAAACAAAGCACAGACCAAATTTGGGCTTTCTTTGTTATTGTTAGTAATCTTAGCAGTGACTTTTATCAATTTAGAAATGCATTATGCTGATGTAAAATTAGCATCCAAACTATCCCAGTATTACCCAGTTTATTTATGTTAAAAGCCATATTTGTAATGGTATAATGTCATCTTTTGAAATGCAACATTATAGGGTTTTTTCCCCAATGGGATCTTCACAGTCCCTTCGCTAAATTTCAATTGCATCTTAAAAATCCATTCGATTTCCAAGTTGCATTTGTAGAGTGTTAGAGCAAGGCAGAAGTGACTTTTCTGCATAGAATCTCCTCCCTGTTCAATAGTTTTCAAAGAAAATGTGCTTTTCTACAGCCACCTTGATGACACATAAATCCCAAACATTTGCCTAGACATCAGTTTAATTAAAATTCCGTAGCATCCTTTCCAAACCTGGGATGTCCAACAGGAAAGAATGATTATGGTGGGAATCAACCTAAAGGCCTCTTTTGGAATTTTGCTTACTTCCCGTGCCACAGGAAATGCACCCTGGAATTTTTGGGGTGGATGGAGAAATAGTGCAGTGTGAGGGATCCTGGTGGATGTGGCAGGGTTTTAAATGCCCTCTCTGATTTTTCAGGAATAACGGAGGAAGAGCGGCAGTTTCTGGCCCCTCCTATGCTGAAGTTTACCAGGAGTCTTTCAATGCCTGACACCTCTGAAGATATCCCACCACCACCACAGTCCTTACCTCCCTCACCACCGCCACCTTCCCCTTCTCTGTACAACTCCCCCAAATCCCTGACGTCCCGGAGCTACGGAACGATCAAACCTCCATTTAACCAGAATTCAGGTGCAAAAATCTCTTTGGTTAGGCCCGAGAGCGTGGGGACGATGATCAGGGACAAAGGGATCTATTACAGGAGGGAGCTGGACCGATACTCCCTGGACTCGGAAGACCTGTACAACCGGAGTGCCGCAGCTCAGGCGAATTTCAGGAGCAAGAGGGGCCAGATGCCGGAAAACCCCTATTCCGAGGTCGGCAAGATCGCCAGCAAAGCAGTTTACGTGCCGGCCAAGCCAGCCAGGCGGAAGGGGATGCTGGTGAAACAATCCAACGTGGAGGACAGTCCAGAAAAGACCTGCTCTATTCCAATTCCAACCATCATCGTCAAAGAGCCATCCACCAGCAGCAGCGGGAAAAGCAGCCAAGGGAGCAGCATGGAGATCGATCCTCAGTCTTCGGAGCAGCCCGGCCAGCTCCGGCCCGACGACAGCTTGGGAGTCAGCAGTCCCTTCGCAGCAGCCATCGCAGGGGCCGTGAGGGACAGGGAAAAGAGGCTGGAAGCGAGGCGCAATTCCCCGGCCTTCCTCTCCACAGACCTGGGAGACGAGGACGTTGGATTAACGCCACCAACACCACGGATGAGGCAGTCCAAGTTCACCGAGGAGGCAATGTTTAGCAGTGAGGATGGTTTCAGACAGCTCATGTCGCCATCTCCGATCCCCGCCCCCAGAGAGCCCGAAAACCTTTTTAACAGCAACGAGCCCAGCAGCCAGAGCGACTCAAGGACATTGAATGCTCCGTCCAAAACGAAAGGTACTGACAACAGTACGGCGCCAGCCAAGCCCACCAGTGCTCCCAGCTCGGATAGCTACGTCCACCCGGTCACAGGGAAGCTGTTGGATCCAAACTCGCCACTTGCCCTCGCGCTCTCTGCCAGGGACAGAGCCATGAAAGAGCAGACACAGCAGATTCCAGGCAAAGGGGACGCTGTCAAAACCGACCTTAACAAACCGCTTTACATCGACACCAAGCTGAGACCCAACATGGAAACGACTTTTCCTGTTACTGCCACTGTCACCAGGCAAAATACCCGCGGCCTCTTGAGACGACAGGAGACTGAGAACAAGTACGAGATGGATGCAGGGAAAGAAAAGAAAGCCGAGGAGAAGAAGAACATGTTGATAAACATCGTGGATACCTCGCAGCAAAAGTCGGCTGGCCTGTTGATGGTGCACACTGTGGACGCGGCAAAGTCGGACGATACGCCTGAGGATGAGGAGGAAAAGGGAACCGAGATGGAGCCGAGCCCTGAAAACTCCCCACCGGAGAGGCCGGAGGGCAGCGAGGAAGCGGAGAGCGAGCTGAGCGTCCCTGCAGCACCCGAGCCCCCGGCTTCTCCCTGCAAAACCATCATGGCCGCCAGCTCCGTGGACGACCCCGTCATCCTGCCCTTCCGCATCCCCCCGCCGCCCCTGGCCTCGGTGGACATCGACGAGGAGTTCCTGTTCACCGAGCCGCTGCCCCCTCCCTTGGAGTTCGCCAACAGCTTCGACATCCCCGACGACCGCGCGGCGCCCGGCTCGGCGCTGACGGACCTGATGGTGCAGAGGAAGAATGGCACCCCTTCGCCCAGCCAGCCAGCAAACTCCTTGGACGGCAAAAAGCAAGCGGGTCTCTCAAACTGTTTGCCTGCCTCCTTCCTGCCACCCCCCGACAGCTTCGACAACGTCACCGACTCCGGGATCGAGGAGGTCGACAGTCGGAGCAGCAGTGACCATCACCTAGAGACAACCAGCACTATCTCAACAGTGTCCAGCATCTCTACCTTATCCTCGGAAGGAGGGGAGAACGTGGATACTTGTACAGTCTATGCAGATGGGCAAACATTTCTGGTGGACAAACCCCCAGTACCTCCTAAGCCAAAAATGAAGCCCATAATCAACAAAAGCAATGCACTTTACAAGGACGCGCTGATCGAGGAAACTGTAGACAGCTTTGTGATCCCTCCTCCCGCTCCGCCCCCGCCTCCCATCAGTACCCAGCCCAACCTGGCAAAAGTCGTCCCCCAAAGGACATCCAAGCTGTGGGGGGACGTGCCAGAGGTGAAAAGCCCGATTCTCTCAGGCCCCAAGGCTAATGTCATTAGTGAATTGAACTCAATACTCCAGCAAATGAACAGAGAGAAATCCTCAAAGCCAGGGGAGGGATTGGAGTCGCCGACTGGAACGAAAACTGCGAGTCTCAGTACAAGGTAAAAGTAATTAACCAAATCATTTTCTAAAAAGGCTTGACCTCTTTTTTTGTTTTCTCTCCATCCCTTTGCTGACTTCTCCTGTAAATCACGTAGATTAAAGAAGGGTGTACTTTTTATTTGCTTAACGAATGGTCTGTGTCAAACAAGAATTTCTTACACTGCCAGCATTTGTGTTGCCTACATGATAGGACAGGAGCTTTCTCAGTCTTCAACTTCAAGGCAGTTTGCACAAACCTTTCAGTTGTTTTGATGTGAATTTCTTAGATTTCTCTTTTATTTTTTTTCCTCTTTAGTTTGTTTTCCTTTTAAAATGTGGTGATAATTTAATTTTGCTTCAGTCCCATGAGGTATTTTGGCTTCAAACGGGTAAAAAGTGTTTTTGCCAAGGGTTGCTTCGCATTCGCTGTGTGGTGTCATTTGATTCATGCTGAGACCTCTCCTAACCTACTTCATCATGAAGTATTTCAGAGAATTGCTCGTTAAAATCACTTTGCACTGTCCATGTTATTACTAAATCACATCTGTATGGTATGTAGACATAATGTCATGAAATCCACAGTTACTCAAAAAAGAAAGGTAATTTTGTTAGTTTTATTAGGACACTGAGGTATTTCTTTTTGCAAAAATGCCGTGCTGGCATTTTGTTTTTAAAAAAACCCGAAGTGGCACTTAAGTAAATTTTATTAGAATTATTCTGGTGGTTAATAAATATCTCAACCTTTGGAAAGCTGCTGCACTTTGCAAGCATAAAGATAATTTGTTTTTAAGGGAAGGGTGTCTCTGCTGATTGCAAAGATTGCTCATTCAGAAAACCGTGTGATCCACAGGCTCAGCATCACACAGTTAGATATTATTTCCTGCAAGATGGAAGCCATCAAACTGGTGACAGGGAGGGAATTCAATTTTTAGAACTGAGAAATGGGAATAAAACATGAAAATTCTGTAATTCCTCTCAGTGGCACTTGAGTAAACAGAGCAGAAGCTGAGTTGGCTCTACAGGAAAAGCTTTCATACATTAAAAAAAAACCAAAACAACATTATTTTTGCTAGATGTTGGTCGTGTTCCTTGTTAAGCCCCATGAACACGTTGTCTGTAGCTTCATGTGTATAATATTATTTATCAGCTTTTATTTTTAAACTGAAAGGTATTTCCAGGTTACAGTGGAGATCTTTAGCATCCCTATTTTATTAGAAAATAACCGAGGCCACCAACTACAATGTACTGTAAATATGTCAAGGTGCTCTCATTACTGAGAGGAAAATGAAAAGTAGAAGTGAATAGAAACACTTGTCAAAATACATTTTAAAAGGTATAAAGGGTGGGGAGAAATTGAAAAACTATAGCACTTCACTAGAGAAAAGCAACCTATTATGTAAGCAAAAGTAGCCCCATATGTTACCTTTCAGAGGAAGATCTGACTTAGTGTTACAAATTTATGCTGCTTTTCTATCCTTGAGGTCTTTTAATTTTTCTAACTCAGCTTTGGCAAATTACCAAGTCTTCATTATGGAATACAGAGGCTCAATTAGGGGGAAAAAAAATCCCACCCAAAGCATTATTGCGGTGGGGCTGAAACCCTGCTTCTCCCCTGAAAAGTAAACCCAAACACTCATCTTTGCAAACTGGAGAGAGGATTCTCGGATGTACCAGGGCCAGAAGAGCCATGAGGGAATAAATGGGATAAGTTGGCAGTGGCAAAGAGCAGCAAAACTCTTGGCTGTCATTTGACTGTGGGAGAAAACGACACCCCCGCAGAATTCCCGGTGGGAACAGGAGGCAAGAGGGCTGGGTTTTGTTTCCTGCCGTTTTCCAAACTGATGTGATTACTTCTCAATTATGAGCTGAGTTGAAGCTGCTAAAACCACCAGGAAGGGTTGCTAAGGATTTCTTTTTTAAGCAAATAATAATCTGGAGATAGCAGAAGAGAGCCAGCAATCCACAGATGCTGGAAGTGTGTTTGAGAAGGTGCTGCAGGCAGTGTCTTTTCATCTCAACAAGGGTAGGGCAGAGAGATGGAAATGGAGACGTTCACTTGTGGATTCAGAAGCCCTGTGGTTTCTTTCACTGCTTTTACTCCTGCTTTATCTCTCTAAAAGTTAAATAAATTACAGCCTTTCTAGCCCAACCGCACAACTGACACAATTTTTTACAAAGCTGTCAAATATTATGACCAAGGAATACCATCTTGTGAAAATTTCGAGTGTAAAAGCTAATGTTCAAATTTCAAAGGTAAAATTCCTGGAGTTTCTTGGTATTTTTTTTGGTCCCCCTAATGCTCTAAAACCTGTGACAACCAATTGTAGAGCTTGCAGCCCTTCCCCCATGAGCTAGCATTAGAAAGGGACCAAGGAATTTTGGCTCACAAAAAGCAGGGATTCTGCTGAATTAAAGAACGACTTGTTAGCTCTGCCAACAGAGCAGTGATGATAAATGAGCCTGTTCCTATCCTTCAGCCAAGGAGAGGGATTGGGAAGTGTTATAAATAGGAACAACGTTCGCAGGCTCTCTTGGGAGGTGTTCGCAGCGCAGGCAGCCTGATGAAATTAAAAATATGTATCAGCTTATGGGGCCGTGCATGAAATTACAGACCAGATTGGAATCCGAAATCCCACTAGGAAGTCTCTTTGCACAGCCAGTAGATGTAAAACTGGGGTTCATTCAAGGCAATTGCCCTGTTGGGGTGGCACAGGGGTGAATTAAACTACAGATAGCTGGGTAATGGCTGGCTGCAGAAACCCATAAAAGTACCTTCGATATGTGTTTTTGATAAAAGAGGATTAGGAAGAGACCATTTCTCAATTATTCCACTAAAACCACCCTAAACTTGCTTTTATTCTCTGCACCTTGGTTTAGTGATCGTTTTCCATGGTGTATTTATAGTTTTCCTGTGGTTCTTATGGAGACACCAAGCTTCAAGATTTTTAAATACAGCTTGAAAACACTTGGCTGGAAACCATCTGCTCCTCAGTGGCAGTGACCAGCCCGTGGGATAGGGAAAAGGAGCCCACTAGGAGAAGGAAAAGGAGGAAGAAGGGAGAGGATGCGCTTGCTTACCTTGTACTAATTAAAGTGTAATTAAGGGGTTTGATCAGAAGGTTCAGGAAGAGAGCTCCAGATCCCACTCCCAATTTTGGCCACCATTTACTTTGAGAAATTATGGCCATCAGTCAGGGTGACAGACGTTTTAATCTGGTTTATCCGTGTCCTCCTGTGGGCGAGGAGGACGGGACGTGTCCACCACAGTGCCATGAATACAGCAGGGCTATAAATCCACTTGAGAGGCCCCTGGCTTTTCTAGGGAGCTGATGAAAGAACTGGGAGAAGAGCAGAGCAGGGCTCTCACTGGGAGAGGGGAGGAGTGTTTGCTCTGCCTGTGACCCAGCAGTCGCGTAGCAACGTGACCATCAGGTGCCAGCCCCTGAGATCCAGGGGACAAAGTCAGCGTGGCTGAGGCAGGATAAACCCAGTGGCTGCCAGGGACACACAGCTCAGCCCCCAGGGAACACAGCATCTTCCCTCCCTCCCTCCGTGCCTCTGGAGCACTGAGAAGGGATGATGAACAGCAGCTGCTGCTGCCCTCCACCAGCACCGCACCAAAATGATCCATGGCTTTGCCGGAGGGAGAAACACTTTCTGTTTCTGTGTTTGTCCAGCTGTGTTTGCACAATCCCGTGGCTTCTGGGGCACATTGGCATCACTGCTGGTGGTGGGAAATGCTCATGATAAATGTGGGAGTTGTGGGGAGTGCATAAGCAGGTGGAGTCGAGTCCTCTAGGAAGAATAATCTGCACTGTGCTGGAATAACAAGTTTTAAAAGTGAAACCGGCCAGTGGTTTTGGCCACCTCTGAATCAGTTTTTTCATGCATATCTCGAAAAGTTCCTTTTATTTTCCCACCAACAGGTAAGGCAGAACTGAACTTAGTGGTGAGTCCTGTATAGGGACTGGTCCTGCATTTGGTTTATCGTGAAGGATGTCTGGGTTTGGCAGAGGATGAAATAAGTGCCTTGATTTTTCACTTGCTGCTCTCCCATTAGACTCATTTCACGTCGTTAACTGTTTGCCAGCCGATTTCACAGGATTGCTTGCTTCGTCAGTGATTTCTGCAGTGTTTCAGTCATTCCATTTTGTCATTTTTATTTGCTGTCATGACTGCTGTTGTCAGAGGAGGGTCATGCTGAAGTGCCATGAAGTAAGTGCCAACCATAAAGCATGGATTATTCTATGTTGTACATTCTGCTGCTTTTTAATGCTCACTCGTTGTTATTGCATTTCAGTGACTTTGGTGGTGACTGTGTTTCTCACAGTGCAGTGTGGATTAGATCATCCTAATCCAGAAATGGTAGCCATCCTAAAATGGGACCTAGGATGTCATCTCAAGGTGAAATAAAAGCCACATTCATCAGAGGAGTACTCAGAAAATATGTTGGTAACATGAGCCCATAAGACCAGATTCCTGAATGTGTCTGAGCACCTAAACAAGGGGCAGGACTTTTCACATGTAGCCAGATTCTGCCAGATTTTGGGAGGTGAAGGGGTGGGGAGGGATGATTAATACAATTTTACACACCTGTGTGGGGCTAAAAGTAAAGACAAGCTAGCCCTTGTGGTCATCTTTTGTCCTTGATAGCTGTGGGATTCCCCCCGTTCTCCTTCCAGCTTCCCTTTTCCCTGCAGTTACCCAAGTACAGAGGGCTGAGGCTGCCTCCTGGCCCGGCACCATCCCCTTCCCTGCTGGTTTCCAGACATTTCACATGGAAACTCCTGCTCCTGAAGAGACAGACTCCCACAGACCTTCACGATTGTTCCTCACTGGCAGCAGACACAGAGCATGTCTCAATTCTTCTCCCAAAATAACACCGTTGTGAGGAGCTCGGGATGCTGCCAGCCACCGCGTCAGCCCGTTCTTCATCTGCCCCCAAAACAGACAATTCTTGTCTTACTTTCCTGCCGTGCAATTTTCCTCTGACAACAAGAAGAAAGTAAAAATATTAAGAGGGGAAGGCAAAATTTGGGCATTGTAAGGATTTTGTTTCTTGCAGTACCCCCATACAGGGACTCCACTTGTTGCTCCTCCTGGTTTTTAAGATGTCTTCCTTTGGAAAAGCTGTGTCAGAACCAGCAAGTCTTCTGGAAAGTTCTGGAATAAACCAGCTCCCAGGAGCTGAGAATAATGTGGTTTTTTGATTTTTCCGTGGGAGCTGCTGCACTGATTTTCTTCTGATATTAAGTTAACAGTAAATTTGAATCTTGCAAATATAATTTAAAATTTAAAAGAATTTCTTGCCTACAAGCTGTGCTGATGGCTTTTATACTTGGAGGCCACATGGTTGTGACATATAGGTCATATATTTTGATTTTAATATGAGGCAACGTAATGGGCATTGCAATCAGTGCAGGCTCACAGCAGCAAATGTTTATAAATTACCACCATATGCTGATTCTAATGGAGCAAATTTTATTTAAAATAATTATCGGACTTTTCACCTTTTTTAAAATGAAATTTGGGGTTTGGCAGGTTTAATATGGATTTAACATGTTTAGGATAACGAATGATCAAATAAGGCATAAGAAATTGCACTGATTAAAAATCTGGAAACCCCATAACACAACAAAGCGTGCCTGTTCTCCAGATGGAATGTGCTTGCTCCTTATTGACCAGGGTACCAATCAACCATAAAATGCACGACAGATGATGGTTTCAAGGCTGTGTCTGCACCCCAGATCTTATGGGAGATGTCATAAATTATAATTTAGGATGCATAGGAGTTACACAAATATCCTTGGATTTTTTCCCTTGGATCACAATTACAGTGCAGTGTGGAAGAATGGAGGTGATATGGCAGGTGGAAAAAGGGGAAAAGAACGTGGGAAAATAATCTTGGAGTGAAAGGCTTGGAACTGAAAGCCTGGAAGTGCTTCAGCAGACTTCCCTGAGCTTCACCAGGGCTGTGCCCGTGCCGTGAGGCCTGAGCACTCACATGACTGAGAACTGAGCTGGTGTTGCAACCTCTGCAATCAGCCAAAGTTTAAAAAAAAAAAAAAAGTCTTATCACTGTCCCAAAGTTTTGGTTTTTGTCAGCAGTCCTGAACCTCTGGCTTGGAAAAAGCAAGATGCCCTCGGACGTCCTGCTGCTGCTTGCAGCCATGCGAAGCCAACACTTTGATCCAGGCTGGCAGGAAGCAGAGGACCGGGATGCCTAGGATGCTTTGCTCGCCCTGGGTATTCCTGCCCGTGGGGCTGGCAAGGTTAGGGAACACTAGCCAAGGAATACTTCAAATGAGAGCACAGAGTTTACTTTTGTTTCACTTGTTTAACATCCCTTATTTAAAGGAAGAGTGACAGTAGTTTCCTGAACAAGGCTGGGCTGGGAGTCTTCAAGAGGAGCAGTCTAGAGGAGAAGCAGTAAAAGTGAGATGCAAAGCACTGAGCCTGGAGCTGTCAGTCAATCAGTAGAAATTATCTTTCATTGCCTGGAATAAAAGAAGGTGGATTTTCATCATCCATTTGATCTTGCCACAATGGGTGTGAATACAAAACCCTCATTTCTAGCATTTGCAAGACAGGAATGTTAAGTAGAAGGGTGATTGCAGGTAAAGATGGGGGATTCATTTCCCTATTTATACAAAGCTCATTCTTGTCATCACTAGGACAGCACTACCCCAACCTTTTTCAAAGCAGGCTTTTTGTTGGCTTTAAATTACAGCATGCCTTAGTAATGAGTGTGAGACTCCTAATGCTGAGGTAAAGGAGGTGGAAATAACTTGCTCCCCTTGGTTAGTAGAATTTAATAGTCTCTTGCCACAGACTTTTTTATTTTTAAGAATGCTTAGCTCCAGCCCCGGAAGACAATGAGAGCCATTAGACTCCAAAAACATCACAGGAAACACTCAGGACCTTGCCAAATGTTTCCTTTCTTTGTTAAATTACAAAGCCATAAGTGCTGGAAGCATTGTTCCTACTGGGTTTTAAGTGAAGTACCAATCTTCCAAAGAGATCCCCCTGTTCCCATTGAAATACGTGGAGCAGCCTGTGGGAAATCGGTGGGAATGCTGGTGTGAATAAGAGGTGTGTTCTCCGAAAAGTGCTTTTTTCGGTGCTCTTCTCGCGACAGGGAGCTTTATTTGAGCGGGACCTGCCGAGAGACGGGAGCAGGAACTCGGTGTGGCAGAGCTGCACTTCCCTGGGCTCTGGGCTGGTGGTGAAGTGCCAAAGCCCCAGGGGTGGTGCAGGGAGCACTCGCAGGGCTCTCCAGAGCCGGCAGCCAGCCAGGGAATCACTGTCTCCAGCTCGGGCTGCAGTGGGGGAGAAAGGCACGACTAACCTGCTTGTTAGCACTGCCCCACGGTACCACTACCCTGCTTCTCCTTCAGCTCCTTTAGCGCACAGCACTGAACCTGCTGGATTAATGGCAGCATTTCCATCTGACATCGTGCACCCAAGCCATCCTCAGTTCTGCCCAGGCAGGACAGGCCAGGCCTGGGGACAGTGTGGCACTCAGAAGCAGAGGGCTTCTGCCAGGCTCTGCGCTGGAAATATCAGTACAGCATCAGCCACATCATCCTCTGGAGTCCATGGCATTGCTTCCAGGATAAATAAACCCTTCCTTTCCTCTGGAAGTGCTTTAAATTAGTGTCTGAAGGTTTTCCCAGTTGGCAGGATATTTCTGAAGTGAAGAACGCTGGAGCTCCAGGCACCCGAGGGCTCTGTGGAGCGTCCTGAAGTGCATGCGCTGACCAGCAGGCTCTTCCCATGGGAATAAGGGCTGTGGGCTCAAGCCTTTGATGACATGAACAGACCCAAACCTTCTAAATTTGCTTCTGTAGCCAGTAGGCAGAAGCAGAGGGTCGTGCTCCTTCACCTGCCCTGTCAGGCTGGGCATCAGAGCGAGCCTCTCAGCGAGGTTCGTGCCTGCTTCGTTCGTAATCTGAAACTCATTTGCTTTAGGCAAAACTTGATCCCAGCTACATCACTTCCAGTCATGCCCAGGAAAAAGGATTTTGTCTCCTTAACTTTGTAGTGAAACTGCCAGAGTATAATTTCTCTGTGGAAGGAAATGGACACTAAGATGTTTTAGGCACCTTAGAAGAACTGATTTATGTTTAAAGCGTGGATAGAAAGGGAAATAAGGGCAGCTTGTTCTATAAACAAACAGAACTACAAAAGCTCTGCAAAATTCACAGAGTGAAGCCCAAAGATCCAAAATCCACTGCTCCTGAAACTTTCCACAAATACTATTACTAACCATGCTTTGTGTAAAGCCAGAACTGAAGGACTCCAGCCCTCCACGCGGCAAAGGGAAGATAACTCCCGGTCGTGCTCCACACACTCAGTGTTTCTCATTCAGCCAGGAGTTAATTCGGGAATAAAAAGGGAAAGAGTGTGCTCTGGAAGGTGTTTTTTTCCTGGACTGCTCATAAACAAAGGTTTTGTCTCTAACTATGGCTTACCATTGGTGATGGTTTTCTGGGAAAGAGTTAACGATACCATTTTTGTACTTGGAGTTAAAATGTGAACTACCCAAGCGTTCCCATGCCGTACTTGCCACGTGCTGCTGGGGTCATGCTGGTGGCCAGCAGCTCTAACTGTGCCTGTCTGTTTGCAATTGCAGGAGCACGGAAGTCATGAGTACTGTCTCAGGTACACGAAGTACAACAATCACTTTCACTGTCCGACCCGGAGCCAGCCAGCCGATCACACTGCAGAGCAGGTCCCCAGACTATGACAGCAGGACCTCAGGAGCAAGGCACGCTCCCAGCCCTGTGGTTTCACCAACAGAGATCAATAAAGACATCATGCCTGCTCCTCTGACTGCTTCTGCTTCAGCCTCATCTCCTTCTCCAACTCTGTCCGATGTATTTAGCCTACCCAGCCAGCCCCCTTCTGGGGACTTATTTGGCTTGACCACAGGGCGCAGCAGGTCTCCTTCTCCCTCAATACTACAACAGCCAATCTCAAATAAGCCTTTTACAACTAAGCCTGTCCACCTGTGGACTAAACCAGATGTGGCAGATTGGTTGGAAAGTCTAAACTTAGGTGAACATAAAGAAACATTTATGGACAATGAAATAGATGGCACACATTTACCAAATCTACAGAAGGAAGATCTGATAGACCTTGGAGTGACTAGAGTTGGGCACAGAATGAACATAGAAAGAGCTTTGAAGCAGCTGCTGGACAGATAAGAATAGCTATTTTGCCTCACAAACTTCTGTTGATAACTAGAGATGGGCTGGTACTGACATACCCCAAATGCCTTGTCTGTCTG
The DNA here is from genome assembly GCF_000738735.6 of Corvus cornix cornix. Classification (NCBI taxonomy): domain Eukaryota; kingdom Metazoa; phylum Chordata; class Aves; order Passeriformes; family Corvidae; genus Corvus; species Corvus cornix. Next base: position 57,667,209 of record NC_046335.1, on the reverse strand, counting down.
CGAGTGCCAGCAAAATTTGGGGGGGGGGGAGGGGGAAAACAGATGAATTCCTGGTACTCAGGTGATGCAGACTGTCTGCTACATGCCCAAACACAAACCTAAAGATGCTAAAGAAGTGGGGCCACTTTATTTCAAAGCTGTGGGGAGGTGTGAGAGAGAGACAGTTGTTAACTTCAAAAATGGTATCTCTTGATACTGCCCTTGGCCGGGACCATCGCGTGACGATTTTCTTTTAAAATTGCAAACATTTCAGGGCTTCTTTTATTGAAAGAAAAAAAAATTGCATTTTATTTTATTCTCTTCTTGACATTCAGTCTCCAAGTGGGCTTCCTTCCCCAGCTCTTGGTTCATTTTAAGAGGACAGGTTGCTCTGTTACCACTCAAACCCAGTTTTATCAGTAGCAGAGATACTGAGGTGGGCACAGGAGTTCATATTGCTCTCTTTTTACTGGCATAGCTCCCTGATCTGTTGGCAGTGAAGCTGGCTGTCCTGCTGGAGTCAGTCCAAAGGTAACCTTGCTCTGTTTTACCTGGTATTTCTTTCTTTCTGCAGTTGTATTTAGCACTCTTCCAAGGTGGCAGAACAAGTTCAGTGCACACTCCCTTGACGTGGCCTGAAGGACGGTGCAGACGTTGAGCGAAGGCCGAGGAGGGACGCACACTTAGCAGCAAACTGAAGCTGGTTTGAGCCTGAGAGCCCCCAGTTCTCAACCAGCTCAGCTGCTGCCGAGTCAGAATAGGAGCTCCACAAGGCAGGACAAGCTTTGGGACTTGACAGCCAGACTCTGAGGGAGGCTGATCCCTGAGAGGTGCTGTTTAATTCAGTGAGTGCTTGGGTGTTTTGAACAGCAGGCCAAGAAGGAAGGAGAGGAGAGGAGAGATGAATGTTCCCATTGAAGTCAGTGGGAAGGGTGCCAGGATTTGAAGTGAGAGAGGGATTTCAGCCTGTTAGCAATGGAAATGCCTCGGCTCATTAAGAGGAGGCAGAGAGGTGATGCCAAGATGGAAAGAGCTGTCGAGTGTCTCGGGGTGCGCGCGTTCCGAGAGCCAGGAGGGCTGGGGAGGGATCCAGGCTCTCATTTTATCACTACTAGCAGGAACTGGCTCTGGACAAGGACAGAGGGCTGGGCACTGGCCCCCAGCCCATTCCTTGGCACAAGAGGTGGGAGCACCCTGCCAGAATCCAGGGCTGGGAGCGGGGGCAGAGAGAGCTTTCCAGGAGACTTCCGTCAGCAGGGGAGAAACACCCATGGCTGGTTCACACGGCTCCTTTTAAAAAGAAAGAAAAAATTACTATTATTATTATTATTATTATTATTATTATTATTATTATTTCAACTTTCAAGTTAACAAGTCTCTCTCTGCATGTTTGAACTCCCCCTTGTAATTAACACCTCTGAATATCTGTGAGTTTTGTAGGACTTTTTGGACAGAATATTCAAGATGTTCAAGGTGGGTAAATTGGGTGTGGATGGCTAAACTGCCTCCCTACCAAACTTTCAGGTTCCCTTACACTTTGCAAGGTACCTGAACTTTCTTTCCTTGATATGGTCCTTGATATGGTCCAGCCTATCTCTAATTTTTTTATTATTGTGATTATTTTTTGCTCACAAACAAGTGTCTAATTAGGTCTGCAACAGCCCTAGTATGAGTACATAAAGTTTAGCATTTTAAATATCTTTCTTTACTGCAAGTTTAAATAGTTGTACAGATAGTTTATAAGCACAATATTTTAAGAAAATAAGTGGCTGGTCTACTGGGCAGCCTTTGTGCCACTTCAGTGCTAGGAAGTTAAAAACAAACACAAAAAAAACAAACAAAAAAAAAGAAAAAAAAAGAAAAAAACTTTTTGTGGTTTACTACTATTTCTGTGGAATAATTATAAAGTCTTGACCTTTTTAAAATCAACCTCATTTGGATGCATCTGAACCAGCAGAGCTGTGTTATATTTTCTATCTTTGCTAGAACTTCTACAGAGGAGGATGAATATTTCTTCAAAAGTGGTTACAGTTACCAACACATTGGAAACTCATAAAAAGCAACTTATTTAAGCCTCCTGCCCCCTTTATGGAACAGCAAATCTTTTGACTTAACATCTGTTACTGCGCTCTGTTTGTATTTGGGGAGTTCCAAGGAACCTGGTAATAAAAACGAAGCACCGAGAGGCGTTTTGCTGTCGAGGAGTGCTGAGTTTTTTTCCACGGGAGGTGTAGAACATGGCAGTTCCACTCAGATAGGTCAATGCAGGCAACTTGAGGCCATCACACACTTTAAGAAGTGGAAAAAAAAGAAAAAAAGAAAAAAAAAAAAAAGGTAATTTAGCCATCGTTTGTCTTCCATTTGGTGATAGGACAGAATTCAGTAAATAAACCACTGATGCCATGCTCTCTCTCTCTTTTATTTTTTTCGTTTTTCCTTTGTTTCTTTGGGTACAGTTGCTATTACCTCTATAACACGTGCCAGAAATGCGTTAGGAAACACATGCAGTAGTAAAAGAAACACGTAGAAGTTGACTTTTAAAGCTGCTTTTTTGGATCACAACCTCCCTGCGGGTTGAACTCGCGCTGAGCGAGCCCCGGTAAGCCCCAGGTGAGAGCCGTCCCTTCCTCACACCGGCGTGGCTCCTGCTCCTGCCTCTCTGCAGGTGCTCCAAGAGCAGGTACCAAACGAGTGGGAGAGAGCAGATTAAGGAGCTGTAAGGGAACAGTTTCGTTTTTCACGTTGTGTCCTGTGAAGCAAAAAGGTAAGGAGGCCTGAGGGGACCTACTTTGACCACCAGAATGCACCTCTGCCAAGCCGAGTTCGGTCTCCAGCTCTGAGGGGTGGTTGGAAACAAAAAAAGAAAGCAATAGTAACAGATAACGCCGTGGCCTCTGAGTATTTTCACCAGGGGGGAGGAGAGAAGACCCATTTCTTTCATGCTACTCTGATAGTGAAAAACAAAGTCGTTAGAGATCTATGATATTCTGGGTTTTAGGATCAACTTTTGTTTATATACTGTAATTTAAATAAATTGCATTTACATGCCTAGTTTCTGTAATATTTGTGTATACAATACCAAAATCTTACAAGATGTAAATTGTGTATAACTGCACAGACTCCTTGCCCTAGGTGTCTGAGAACATTTTAAGTTTAATTCATATATTATAAAATGACTAGATGTGACTGTTGATTTACAGAATTTACATATCACAAAGAAGTTAATTATTTGTGGTACTTAAGTTAATAAAAAAGTAGTGATTTTTTTTTTTTCTTTTCTTTTCTTTTCCTCTCAGTTCTTAAAAGGCATTACCCAGTTGATCTGGCGATGATTATGTGTATGAGCCACAAATATTGATAATTTTTCCATTACATTTTTTCTTTTCTTTTCTAGATATTACTATGTTTCTCGCTATAGTTTGTGTAACAACTTGTGTTCACGTTATCTATGTTGCTGTAATTTTTGTGCTTTAATTCCTCTTATTTCAACTGGTTAAAAAAAAAAAAAATCAAGCTCCTGTAACTTGCACTTTTCCCCAATCCTTAATACTCTTGTATGGCAACCAAAATTACTGTAAGAAATAAATATAATATTGCACTAAGGGTGTGGTTCTGATTGCAAACAGAGAACACTGTCTGGATTTTTATTAAAAAGGAAAAAAAAGTTGCCAAAAAAAGTTGCAATTTGTTATTGAAAACGCATAAAATGCTTTAACAAAATGTAGATAGAACTAAGGGAAAATTACTGATTTATTGTTGGGAAAAGCATTTCCTGTTCATTCCTTCTTTTTTTTTTTTTTTTTGGTTAAAGCATTCCTTATGCCGAATGTTCCGTTCATTCACTGAATTTCAGGGGTCACGCTTGAAATCTGGAAAAGCAGGAAACTTCGAAGGGGAGAGGTAGAAAACTGCGTTACCTGATTTTTTTGCCTTAAGGTGGAATTCCAAAATCCGTGGAATGTTCTTTGTGCTGGCTGAGCGTGTGCTGGGAATGCCCCCCCGAGCTTTAGTGCTGCTGCTGCTGCTGCTGCTCACACCACTCCGGGGCTGCTCTGCCACTTCACAGGGCACTCAAAAGTGGGGCCTTGGGGTTTTTATTTCGCTGGGGGGCTGGAGTTTCTCTAGGGCAGAGCAGCTTTGCAGGGGGGAGAAGGGAACAGTGCTCCTTGTCCGACTTTGTGCATCTTGTGACTTTAAAATCTGTACCAGCTCTGTTTGTACTGTGAATAAACAAGGCTGCGAATGGAAAAACAAAACAAAACGAAACGAAACAAAACAAAAAACAAGGAAACAATTCGCATCTTCTTGTGGCTTAAGTTAAAGATTTGTTTTTCTATCTTTAAATGGTGATGCAATGAAGAGTATTTTTTATTTTTATTTTCTAAGATACTGGAATAAATGCCTAGAACTGTTGCCATTTGGTTTCATATGTTCCTTAACCACGATTCTCTTCTCAGCTGTCGTTCTAGCTCATCATTTTTGTAGCCCCCTGTTGTTATTTCTCTCATGATTTCCCAACAACAATTACGTGGCAGCTTTGTTTTGTTAAAAAACACAGACGAGAACCGGCCTGTTCGGGGGTTTTTTATTTACTTATTTCAGGTATTGTGGCAATCCAGTGCTAAACATCTGTGTATCCAAATAAAGTCAGGTATTTCCAGTGCAAAACAAAGGATGCTTTGCAATTGTCACTGCTTGTTGGCCAAAGAAATGAGAAGAGTTGATCATTGCTGTCGCTGTGTACATTGTATCAATGTGTTCTGCTTTATTCTTTGGTTTCTGTATTTTTTTCCTGTATTTTTGTTTTCCTGTATTTTCCTGCATTTCGTGGACTTTCATCCCCTCTGTCCTTGGCTGGGCCACCCAGAGTAGCACGATTGCAACAGCGCTTCAGAATGTGTGTTTTTAAAAAAAAAAAAAAGAAAAAGAAAAAGAAAAAACCAACAAAAAAAATTGTACGTGCCTTATAATTTTCCACCTGGATCAGCTACACTGTATTTCACATAAAAAGCTTTATCTTCAAGGTGTTCAGTACCTGACAAACAGAGAGTGCTGGGGGTTGGAGTGAGCTCCATGTCACTGCTTTAGGAAAAACTGAGGAACTGCAGTGATTCAGACCTTATCTCGCCACATTTTTGGCATTGTGAGCCTGATTTCAAGTCTTCTATTCAAACCTAGCAAGCAAGAGGGGGAAAAGAAATGAGATGAGACTGTTATTTTGGGTTCAGTTCACTGCCATAAATCCTGGGTGGTTGGTACAGCTGACGTGGGCTGTGTTTCACACACGAGGTGACGAGGATAAATCGATAAACTGAGTGGACTTAATGCCATTAAGTCTGCCACAAACTGGTTCTGTGCCACTGACATCTAGTGGAACCTGATGGACACTGTCTCAGAGCAATATCAGACCTTTAAAAAGATTGATTTATTTATTTACTTTCAACAACTGTCATTCTTTCTACAAAGAAGCCGTTTTAGACAATTTTGTATTGTTATTATTTAGGTTGGCCTGAGCATTCGAGTCACAGAAAGGCTGACTGTATAATTACACAAATTATACACAAATGAGAAGTCTTTAATGTGGTTTCTGGTCTCTCTGTGCTTGCGTTTTCTCAGTTTTCTGTTTTGAACGTCAGCATCTCCATGTGATACTTCATCTGCATCCGGCATGGTTTGTAATGGGAATATAGGTTTTGTCTCCAGTACTGTAAACCTTGGACTGTTTTGAACCATTTCGGACACTACAACCTGATGAACAACAGCCTGTTCAGCTCCAAATTGTGAAAAAAAAGTGAGTTTTGAGATTAGGAAGCAGTTCAGAACAGCTGGGGGGGATTTCCCAGATGCACTTGCAGTGCTGAAGTTTGGTTTCTCCAGTAAAATTCCAGTTCTTTTTTTTCCTCGGGACTGATGCCAGGAGGAATCCGTGCACGTGTGTGTGAGTTCTTGTATGCTTTCAATGTAAAGGTCCTTGGGCAGCCTTAGAAATCAATGTACAGATAGGACACCAGTGTTGCATGTGCTTAAACCTGTACTGGAATCAATGTCGCCGTGTACCTGTTTGCTTTGGAAATCTGAAGAGAATACAATATACAGAAACCTCAAAATCTACCTCATGTTTTAATGGGTTCTTTTCCACTGGGGTTCTCCCATTACCTGATGGTCTCTGAGCGTTCCCTGCTGGGTTCTGGGAATGGCCAGGCCTGGCTCTCCCCACCCAACCTGCCCCTAGAAAATCCTGAGTGAGGAACTGCTGGGGCTCTGTCATTCTTTTGTCCTTTTGTTGTGACCCCGTGGTGCAGCTTGGGGTCTCCTTTGGGGTCAGACCTGCAGTGGCAAGGATGAGGTGAGAGCTCCAAGGGACCAGACAGAAAGGAGGCTGAGACACAACTCACTTGCCTTTTTTTAAATTTTTTTTTTAATTGATGCATTTATCACTTACCATTTACTTGTCACAGTGCTGACAAGTGAACGACAATCGATTCATTTTTATCTGGGCATAGTCAAATTGTGCAAAACTGTGCAAAGAAGTAGTGTTGTGTTCAGAATTTTGTTTCCACTCAAGCTGTGCTGCATCCCCTGCTCTCCATTTGCTCTGTCTCAGCAATTTTCTTTCTCTCCAAAGCAGTGGGTGTCAGCTTTAGTGTGTGCAACGTTCCACAGGTTCAGCTGGCTCGCCTGTAGGACTTTTAGTGCCCCAGGAAGAGACATTTACAGGTGCACACCTCACCTGAGGCCATTTGAGATCTCCACAAACGCTCATTTTCTGCGTCACAGAGAAGGCACAGAGCAAGGGCAGGTGACTTCCTGGAGCTACTTTGCAATTTTTAGGACAGGAGTTTTGTTCCAGGGGCCAATCCCTCCCCTCTCTGTGCATTCCCAGCAGCCCACGGACACACTTGGCTCTGCCCCGTGGGCACATCCCGGCTCCAGCAGCTGCCCTTGGGCTGTTCTGGGACCCTTTGGGGCTGAGCCATCCTGTGTGTGCTGCCTGCTGCTGCTGGGGACCGGGCTGGTTCGTCCCAGGGAAGATCAGCTGGAAAGCCCAGAGCCACGGGGACGGGGGAAAGGTGCTCGTTCCGCACGCACGGAGCGGAGAATCCCGGCAGGAATTCCACGGGACCGCTCTGTCGGAGGGGACAGGGAAGAAGAGAAATTTGGCTTGGTAAAGACGTGCACAAAACCCAGCCACGAAAAAAGGCAAGGAAGTTTGAACAAGAAATAAATCCCTCTCGATGTGAGTGGCTGGAGGGCGTTCCCAGGAGCAGCGGGAGCAGCGGGATGAGGGTGGGAATCAGCTGCTGTGCTGGGAATGGGGGCTTGGAGCTGGGCTGGGAAGGACTCGCTCTGTTGAGCCGGGAAATGGGAGGCTGGAAGGAGGTGTCTGATTTTCCCCCTGACGTGAGGGCTGAGCTGCCAGAGGAGGGGGTGACTGAAGGGGGAATGTTGGCGCTGGAAGGACCCGTCACCAGCTGGGCGTGGTTCCAGGCTGGAAGCCGGGAGGGAGCCCAAACGAGGAGGAGAATGGGGCTGTGCTGGGGTGTCCTGCAAGGAACAGCCTGGGATTTATTTCTCACGGCACACAGTTCGTCCTGGGGCACCTTCTCGTGAACTCTGCTGCCAAAGCTGTGGGCTGGGAACAATGGGATGGAGGGATCCCAGCCCCTTTCCTGGAGCAACCTGGGCTGGTGGAAGGTGTTCCTGCCCGCGGCGGGAGAGGGGAATGAGAGGAGTTTTAAAGTCCCTCCCAACCCAAACCATTCCAGGGTTCTATGATTCTCTTGAAAACTATTAATTGGGTTAACACTGAAGCACCAGATGAAGCTCTGGAGCGGAGAAAGAAAACCTGGGATATTGCAGCTAAAAGATGCCAAACCTAAAGCCTGGCTGCAGCATTAATGAACTGCTGGGGAAAAGGGCAACACTTTGTTCAGGAAAGACAAAATTTCCACCTCTGCACAGCTCTGCATCCTCTTGTCAGCCCAAAATAGGTGCAATAAAGCAAACAAAGTACAACAGTGATCTGCAACCCCTTAGGGATTAAATTCAAGATTACACAAGGCCCAGTGTTCCTGCTAACAAGTGCCATTTAGTCCTTGCCTTCAGGTTCTGTTTGTTTTCATGGCTTGTTTTGTTCCTTTTTTTTTTTTAAAGAAAGAAAGAAAGAAAGAAAACAGCTGAAGATCATTGGGGGTTTTATTCAGCTTGTCTGCAAGGACAGCAGAAAATTTATGGCAGTTTCTATAAAGCCTAAAATCTTTAGCAAAACATATTAATTTCCTCCCCCCCCCTGTTATTAGACAACAGATAAAGGAAATGTTCTAATGTAAGGATGCTCCACCAGATTGGGAAAAACCTGTCTAATTAACCATGGTAAGAAACCCTGTGAGGAATTTTAGAGATTCGAAAAGCAAAACCAATATTCACAAAAAAACCCCAGAAATAAATGTGGGGTTATGGATGATTCACTGTCCCCTAAAGGGCAACAGGGGCACCTTTGAGGACACCAGTGGACTGTGCCATTATTTCATTATATGGCTCGCTCACAGTACTGAAAACACAAGTGTTATCTCATCATTTGAGGTTCTTGGGTTTATTACAAGACTCAGTTTTATCCCTGCAGTGTAAATGGAGGCTCAAATAAAACTTCCCACAGAAGTTAAGTCCAGTTCGTCCTGGCTTGTCTGGGGTTTAAGTCTAAGAACTGTTGAATATTTTTTTGCTGTATCACTGCCTTATTTTTCTTTATACGCAGGACACCTTCTTTTTCCTGACTGTCTCCTTCCTGGATAGATGAAATTCCATATTTTCCCTTGTGTTAAGCAATCTAAACCCAAGAACATTTGGATTTGTTTGCAGTTATCAGCTACAAAAGCCAAAGTCCAAGACTGGTATCTGGGCTTTGCAGAAGGAAAAGGTGGTTCCAGTGCGAATCAGCAGCAATGCAATTTTAAAAGCAGGAGACTCATGGAGAATGAACTGACTGGAGGATCTGTTTCCAGATTCCACTGGAAATAACACCCAGTATTTAGTAGAGAAATCTTGTTATCAACTTGCAATACTCTCAGGCCGTGTTTGAGTCTGAGATTTTGATGGCCTTTATTTTTATCAGTACTTTGTTGACCACGTGAAAGTTTTCTGCACTGTTGTGCAAACACAAGGGAGGCAGAGCTGTAAGAGGCTTGGTTAATTAGGAATTTTAATTTATTTTGTAGCTGCCATGCAGATGAACTCAGGGTAAGATGGTAGCTTATATTTTTCCAGGAATTGTAGTAGCACTCTGTGTGCCTGGGAATAAGCAGAAAATTGTTTAGGTTGGAGAAGTCCTCTAAGATCATCCGTTCTCCCAAGCACTGCCAAGCCCTCCACCAAACCACGTCCCCAAGTGCCACATCTCTGTGGCTTTTAAATAATTCAATAATTCTAAAGAACATCAATAATAATTGATCTTCAACTCGAGCAACTTCCCAGGCTGGGATGTGCCAGTGTCCAGGGCTGCCTGGCACAGACGAGCAGGGATGCTGGAGCAGTACATGTGGCAGGAGCAGGACAAGAGTAAATGAGCACCTGGTTAAATGATCACACATTGCTGAGGGGAGTGAGCAAGGAAAGGACGGCCAGCACCTGGGAAAGGACACCTGGCCGCAGAACTGACCCCTCCTGCATCTCTCACTTGGCTGACCCTGCCCACAGCGAGAGGCACCTGCCCCTGTTTGATTTGGGGTGACTTGGCCGCCCCGGCTGTGGTGTGAAACACGAGAGCTCTGTGAGCGGTGCTCAGGAGGATGGACCCAGCCATGAACAAAGAGCTGCTCCCGGCGCTGGATCTGGCAGGGAGCAGCTCCCTCCCTTCCAAAGTTCCAGCAAATGCTGATCCCCGTCCAAGATCCAACAAAAGGCTGTTTTGGGAATGCCTTTGTACTCCTGCTGACCTACCCGTGGCCAGCCCGCCTGTGCTTTGCTTTCAAAGAAAGGCCGCTAATTACTGGTGGCAACAATGACCGCGCTGGGGAGGCGGGAAGGCAAAGTGCAGAGTTCCTGCAGAGCTTCTCTGGGCCTTGCAGACCTCCTGCCAGAAAAATGGAATTAACTGAGATTCCCAGCGATGCCCCAGCTCCCGACCCGCGTTAGCCTGGTGTTTATTCCTCACTTAGGACTCCTCCTCGTGCAGTGGAGTTTGCAGAGAATTAACAAAGCTTGTTTAGCTCTGGATTTCAGTGTCTCTGACTCGGGGCATTTTTGCTGCACTGCCTGAAGCTTCTGGAAGCCAAAACCTGGCACTGGGAATTGCAAACACTGGCCTGGGAAGTCACGGGAGCCCAGCTCTCTGAGGACCACCATCTTTTCTCATAGTGGGAATTTTGCTAGAAATAGCTGCAGCAGATCATTTAAATTTGTGGCTACTTAAAAGTAATTGTTTAATCCATTTTGCCTGACTCCACTCGGCCATTAGACCTGTTGTGGGGGAAGCTGTACCAGAGCACCACACTCCTTTTAGGGTTGCCTTGCTGCATGGGAGGCACTTCCCAGGCAGTGGAAGATGTAGTGCCTCTTTTTGTGTCCCAGCTTCCCAGATCCTGGGACAAATCTATCAAGTGAAGCTGCTTTGATCAATCCAAGTTCCCCTTCTGGAAGCCATCCGGGCAGTACTCTACACTCAGCCTCGAGATCGATCGATCCCTGCTCTCTTCCTCATCCCATGGATTAATATATCCATTTCTCTTTCACCAAGGAACTTTGCAGCAGCTCCTGTACAAATGTGCTCAACGTGAGAGGAATTTTAAGAAGCTTCTTCAAATTTAGCACAAATGCAGCACCACGCCACGAGCATCCTGTGGCCAGAAATGGACGTTACTGCAGCCGGAGTTTTGGAGGCTCCACACCCCTTTCTAACAAGGAAAAGCCTGTAGTAAGAGGAAGAGTTGGAGTATTCAACATCCACAGGATGCACTGGGAAAGCTCCTGGTGCAGACTGGAGTGTCTCAGAAAACCACAGGTGGCTTCAAGCCTGGATTTGCAAAGCCAAACCACCACTTGGGGATGCTCCCTGTGCTTCATTTGGTGACTTCCCCAGACCCCTGCTCCTCTTTGTTGGTTAAAGTAAAAAAAAAAAAAAAACCAACCCAGTTTGGTTGATTCTTGCTATTGAAAATCTCTTTAAATTAAAAATCAACAGCAGCCTGGGGCAGCCAAGGGTATCTCATGACTGAGAATTTCTCCACTCCATGAAGCCCTCTCCATAAGGTGAGGCAAACCATGAGTAAAAAGCAGCATTAATAATCAGCAGCATTAAAGAATTATAAAAAGGCTGTTGGGATTTTCTTCCTCGGTGTTTCCGGCGGCGCATCAAGCACCAGATTCCCAGAAAAGTTCAGGGTTGGAACTGTAAAACCTGGGCAGCAAGGCAGAACCTTCCTGCAGGCAGGACTGAGAGAAGCAAGGCCTTGGGAAGGACCCACTCTGCCATGAACAAGAGCAGAACAGCTTCAAAGGGAGAGAAACATTTATTTGATGTAATCCACATCTGTGTTTGGGAGAGCACTCAGTGCCCTGCTGCTGCCCCCAGCATTCCCAAAATCCAGCAGCAGCCACAAACCCCACAGCTCACTGGTGGTTGTAGCAGAAGTAACAGGCACATAAAACAAAAGCCAAAGCTGAGCCTGGTGCTGAGATTTTTCAAAAGAAAATTATTGAAAAAAAAAATATTCCATGCAAATGGTTCAAAAAATTTATTGAATATTTAATTTACAAAAAACATATCCCTATGAGGTGTTCTATGCAAAATTGGATGAAATAAACTGCATATAAAACCCAACCCTAGTAATGCAAGTACAACATAGATATGAGACCACAGAAAGGAGAAAAATATAGTAATAATAATCATGAAACACACGTGACATTCATGAAGGATTGTCCCAACCATCCAAGAACTGGTTCAACATGATGCCTTCCTCCTTGATACACCGTACATTTCACCATTTTGTACAGGCCTTCTATATTCCATTGGTCCAAATTTAGAGTTGAAGGAATTCTTTGCCTTCTTTCTTGGCTGCTACACCAGATTTGCCATTTTTCTTTAGACCAGAAGGTGGAAACAGACAGTACAGACATTGAACACGTGCACTACTGGATACAACTTGCTATCTTTGGTAGGGACCCTAAATCTGCAGTGCTCAGCTTTCTAGAGCGACAGGAATTTCAGTTTTGGCAAAAAAAAACAAAACAAAACCAAACCCAAACAGGTTTAATTGTGTTGTTTAGTAGAACAGTACTGGCAGTTTCTGCTGAACATACAAAAAAAAAAGACTCTTGTCTGGTTTAAAAATGGAGATCATTCACATGGGCTTCAAATCCAATGATTAACATTCCTTGACTCGAGAATGGTTCCATAAAATGTCACCACTGCACAGCAGGCCCTTCCCTGTGTGGCAATGGATGTGCTGCACGCAGGACACAACTGCAACCCTGCCCCTCCCACCTTTTCCTGCCATTTAAAGCAATGGGAATATTCCTGCAGGTCTGGATGCCAGTTTCCTTCTGAACAAGCAGGAATCTCCTTGGGTGACTTAACATTTGCACAGTAACTTTTCCAAGTTTTCCTGGGAAAAGAGGAGGGTGAAGCAAAACCAAAAATGTAAAGGAATTTGGGACAATCAGTGCCAGAGAGTTTGCAGCCCTCCTCTGGGATAACATGAGCAGGAGGAGCAGGACCAAGAAAAAATAATTTAAAAAGAGGAAAAATAAAATTAATTCAAGAGCCAAGGAACTTCACTTTAAAAGAGAGAGAAAAAGTACCAGACTGTTTCCTTCATAACATTAATATTCCATAAATATTGGACAGTATTTGATTAACTGCCATTAGCTGCAATTTTCAAACATTTTCTCTGTTTTTTTCAAGAACTATCTGGAAAAGAAAAGAAAGAAAGAAAAGAAGAAAAAAGAAAAGAAAATAAAAAGCCCCCAACTCTGCACCTCCCCAGTCCTCCCCACTTGGTGGAAATGCAAACAACCTGCATAGCCATGACCTTCTCAGCTGCTTATTGGAAGACTAACTAGACTTGAACACTTGAGTAAATCTGCTCACTTAGGAGTAAAACATGCAGTATTACAGCAGACAGCTACCTGTCCTCCAAAAGGCTTGGCTAATTTGGCAGAGAAGAAACGTTTCCAGAAGAAAATAAATCCCAAGAGCCTCGGTGACAGACGGAGTAGTTACAATATATTAGCGATTTCTGTGGCATAAACGTTCTAAAAAGCATCAGCGAAGTATTAAATATAAAAGCCATATGTCTACACCCCCTCCATCCTCAGGAAAGCCTCGTGGTCTGTAGTGTGAGCAGTCGTGTGTGCGGCCTGGGGAATTAAGGCATCAGCAGCAGCGGGAGCCCCTACTGCCTGAGCTCCACGTAGTTGGCAGGGAAGAGGCCGTAGCGGCCCTTGCACACGCCCCGCCACCAGCCGTCGTCGATCATCTCGATGTTGGTGATGATGTCGTCGGGGTCGAAGGAGATCTCGTCGTCACCCGCTGCAGGGAGAGCCCAACAGGGTCAGCACTCACACAAGCAAGGGCTCACAACAGCCCCAGCACCTGGGTGAAAGGGCTTTCTGGAAATTCCCACCGCTCCCACAAACAGCACCCAGTAACTCGCGCAAGCGTCTCCACGCTGCTGTTAAACCCCCATATCCCTGACTTTTCATCTGCCACTACAAGGGACATAAAAAGGCAAAGGAAAAATCCAGATTTATCTTGTGCAGAACAGAGCTTTCAAAGGCAAAGGGTGAAAACAAGAGCTTTGCTCACCAGCTTGGTAATCGTAAAGGGCTATGGCTGTGATCCCAAGTTCATTTTCATACTCATCATAGGCATTTTCTTCTGAAGAGAGGAGAGAACAATTAAAACACGAAGCACATTATCCCCTCAGTTCTTTTCTGTGGTGCTTCTCCTTCAATTGCACTGCTAACCCACACAGGAAGCAGGGAACAACCCATGCTAGGTTTCAGCAGTGCTGCTGTTCCTTCTGCATGGAGTTTTTCCCTAAATCACACACACCTGAAGCATGAAAGGAAGCACTTACAAGAGACATTTAGCACAGGACTACATAAAAACAATCAGCCCTGTACTGCTTCTGTAAAACGTGACAGGACAGCTGAGCTCAAGATCACCGTCTAAGAGAATAATTAATACAAGTGGTGCATGCTGGGGAGGCAGAAAGGGGCCTGCTTCAAATTCCCAGTTTTTGTACCAGAGCAGGTTCATCCTTCACACCTCTTTCAGTAATCAGAAGAGGTGAGAAAAACTCAGGAATTCAAAAGAACCTTACTCTTGCAGTTTCGCAGATCCCTACTCGGCTCCCTCACGGGCACAGAACACAACACATCCATTTCAAACTCCAAGAATTGTTGATTGGATTTTTTTGCTGGCTCGGCACACGTTTAATCTCCAGCTCAGTGCTTTCTTCTCACGTTGAGCTACATTCCATGGGGTGGGAATGGTTACCCCTGAATTTCTTTTTGAACTGAGGCCCTGGAGAGCACTGTAATTACTCCAACATCATCTCACAGAAGTTAAGTAACTTCAACACCTTGCTGCAGCCATATATTAATTTCCTAATTAAAGTTTGTTGGTGGGGAATGTAGAAAGTCTCATCGGACTGAGAGTTTAGAAAACTAGGACAGCGTGCTATCGGCACCACTGCTCAGTAAGCTCTTGCACAAGGAAATAATCCTTATCTTAAGGGGTTTGCTGCGAGAAACAAACCTGCTTGGTAGTGGTCTGCTGCTCCTGCCACCTCATAGACAGTCTCTGGCTCGTACTCCGCCTCCCGCTGGCTCACTGCTTCCTGGTAGTCCGGCTCCGCTGCTTTGTAGCCAGCCTCTGGCTCCCGGGCAGTGGGGTAGGATGGGCTGGAGCTCTTGTAGGCTGACCCTGCCTCGTAGGAAACTGCATCCTGCAGGAAGACAGGGGAGCTCTGTCAGGGTTTTGGAAGAGGTTCCCATGCACAGGATCAAACCCCACGTCCCGAAGGTGATCCCAACAAACCTCGTAGAGCGGGCTGGAGGGCGCCTTCTGCTCCGCCACCTGTGGGACAGGAGAGGCTGGTGGCGTCTGCTTCTTGGCTTTAGCTTGCTCCTAAATCCAGGAGAAAGGAAAACTTCAGTGCAGTTCAGTCGCTACAGAGATGACCAAGAGACAACCCTCCAGAATAAGGGACAGGCAGCATATCCTGCAACAAACTGCTGTGGTCACAGGAGGACTGGGCTGGCTGGGCCGAGCAGAGCACCAGAAATGCAGCAAAGCACAAGGGAAAAAAGGGAAGAAACAAAACCCCATGGTACATATGCATGCCTGTGTTTAAAAATAGAGTACCAGTGCTGTTGGGCCCATCCCCAGAGGAGCTGCAGGGTTTTGGTGCTCAGTGTATTCATTCTGCTCATCAGCTGGCTGGGCTTCACGTCCCATTTCAGCCTGAGTTTAATGAACCTGAAGCCCACACACGTTCTGGGTGCATGACTGATGAACTGCCTTTGATGAGAAATGGCCCTGCAAGCTCTGGCAGGTCTGCAAAACTTCCTGCCAAGGCAAAGGACTGAATAGCTCAGACAAAAGAGGGTCCTACACAGTGACAGTGCAGGATTCAAATGTTCAGAGGAGCTAAGAGATGTAGCAGAAATAAAAGTAGTATTGCTATTGTGTTCTGTGACACAAAGAACGTGGATCTGTTCTGGCACTCAAGTGCTTCATGCTGTGCCATCCCACCTGTGAATCACAGGGCAATTCCACATCAGTGGGAAGCCACTCATTAGGGAGCCAGGACACCGAAGTGCAAGAAATGCTGTGTTGCTCACATGACACAAAAAAAGGTAACTATTTCAACAGGTAACTTTCATTTTGCCTCTCTTTACCACAGGGGAAAAGAAAACCACGAATCCAGGGCCAAACTGTCTTCTTCATTGAAAAAAAGAAGAGAGGATGTGTGCAATGGGAATCTGTGCACTCCAGTAGTTTAGGCCCATCAAACTGTAATACCCCAGAGGATTCTCAGGAGAAATGGCAGTACAGAGATGAAGCGGTAGGACTTTGTTCCAAAAAACTCTTCCTTTCCTTTGCTTGTCACAGCTCAGAAAAAAATACATCTAATGAAGAAAGCAAACCGTGTTTTGAGAGCAGAACCAGCTTTGAAGACAATTCAAAGCTTAGTGCTGTGCTTTTTGGAAAAAATCTCTCCTGATGCAAACCCTCCCCCACTTTTAACTCCTGTGCTACAGATAAAAAAGATAAAAAGACACCAGCATAGTGATTATTAGAAGTCAAACCTAAGTTTCGGGACAAATTAAGCAGTATCAATCCATTATTGATGTCAAACGTGGCAAGAGTTTGACTAACTTGTCCTAGGAAATGGGTCTGCAATCCAGATTATAGTTTAGGATAGACACAGCATAATTGCCATAAAACATTTAAATTGCATGGTCCCCCTCAGGCTGGGTTTTGTTCCACAGTGAAATGCTCCATGTGAAAGAGCATCCTGCCTTTTTTTCCAAGGCAGCAGAGCAGAGTAAAATCGTGAGGCAGCACTGACTCAACCCAGCCATCGAAGAAGAGCTCCCTGAGCACTCTTTGACTGCGTGACATTTGTGAGAAGCAAACCAGAACGAGGATTACCAGTAAACAGGGCTCTGGAAGGAATGCAGTCCATATGCACATTCCCCTGGTGGGAGTGTGTGTGCTCACATACCCTCTGAAAGTGGGACTTCATCCTTTGGTGTGAAGAAGTTCCCTGACAGGAATAAAGTTCACTCCAGTCAGAGTCCGTGCCCGCCCTTTGCACTGTCTGTGGATGCTGTGGATCACATCCCTGCCCTTCCCATGCTCAGCTTGGGAGCAAGGGGCAGTGCCAGCAGTGCCATTTCAGCTCTCCTCAGCCTCATTCCCCCTGTCCATGCCTGCAGAATCCCACAATTAACCATGGAGACGTTCAGGCTGTAAGAACATTAATCATCTCGTTACGGGGAAATTTAAATACCAGCTTTGGGGGAAAAACTTCCAATGTGTCCAGGCAACAGAATCCTTGATGAAACACAAGAAAAATCCATCAAAATGGCTTGGATTTAACCCACACTTACAGCAAAAATACCAGCAAATAAATAATGTAATTCCTGAGATAACAAAGGAATAAAACCAAAAAGGCAGTAGTTAAGGTCCCTTCCAACCCAAACCATTCCATGACCTCTTCCTCTCCCAGCTTTTCTCCAGCACAGTAAAGAAACCCCAGGAGTGTTTGGGGGAAGGTATTAAAAGTCCACGTGGAGGAAAGGCAGCACTAGACTGATGCAGAAAAGATGAGCTCCCATTCAGCCTGTGATACATCTCTGCAGTGAACATACGCTCGCACGGCACATCATGGTGCCATAAGGCAAAACAGGTGATAATAGCACCTTTTTGTACTCTTAAAACAAATTAGTTACATCAAGCCTTAGTCTCCTCTAATATAAACTAATCTAAACAAATATGCAAATTCCATACAGCAGGCAAGATGCAGTTTCTGACTAAACATCTTGCTTATGAATAACACAAAAATCACTAAGCTTTTACCCCTGCCAATGCTAAGTCAATTGTTTTAGTTCCCTAAGATTCAATAAACATTGGGAGGATTATCTTGCCCTAATCTCCTGGCTGTGTGCTGCACCACCTCCATCTCCCAAAACACTGATCCCAAAGGAACAGCATCACCAGCTATCACCATGGGGTTAAATTTCTTGTATGTGCAGGGCTTTTGGGGGACAACAGAGCTCTCTCCTCATGAGCTCCTTTGTGCCCAAAGGGAATCTGGGACTGCCAAAAGGCAGAAGTGCAGGAGGAAAAGGCCAGGCTGGAGTCACGCACAGCCAAAGCACAGACACAAACACACACTTTGAGCTTTACAGCCCAGCTGGAAAGGAGGAAAATACCTTTTCTCAGAGATTCCCTTTTCTCCCAGCACTGCACTGAAACCAGGCTGCTCCTATAGGACTTGAATTTTACTGACCTCCAGTTTCCTCCGAGCCTCCTCCTGTTCTTGCTTCTCCCTGGCCATTCTTTGGGCTCTCTCAGCTTCTGCCTTCCTTCGGTCTTCCTGCTCTTTCTCCTTGGCCAGGTTCTCAAAGTTAGCTCGGATGCTGCTTGTTTTATTAGCAACTGTGACATGGAAAAGAATTCAGGTCAAGTCATGTCTCAGGTCCTATATAAAGGTAGCCCAGAATGAGTTTTTGCTACGAATTTCTGCTTTTCTGCCCTCTGAGCTCATAGTCCAGTCAGGGAAGTCCTTCTTTCTTCCTCCCCCTTCCCAGCTCAAACCTCTTGTGCACCAAGAGTCTTCCAAAAAAACCTCTGCTTCTCCCTCCTCTCCTTCATGATACAACCTCCACCACTCTCCTACACAGCTCACTCTCCCTTATTTTTCCCTTCCTTAATTCTGACGAGCCTCAAGAGAAAAAACAAACTGTAACAAAGCAAAACAACCTCTAAAGGAAGGAGGCAGAGTATCTGAGGCTGCTAAAGAGCTGCAAATGCAGCAGTTCCCTCTGGATGATCCTTACTCAGCACTACTACATCAATATCCCAGGATTCTGGACATTATCACCTCCAAAGAAAGGATTTGGGGCCAATGCCTTACCAGCTTCTACTGGCTTGGTCTTCTGATAAGTTGATGCTGGTTTCTCAATATCTTCAAAAGTTGCTGCATTCTATCAGTAAGGCCAAAAAGGATACATGTAAAAACACCCACAAATTCATGAAGACATTCACACAGCCTCAGCCTGACATATTTTACTGTAACAGTGTCCCCCCCTAAGGCTTTTTCCAGAACATCAAAACCAAATCAGGAAGAATCAAAACTTGACATAATAATAATAATAATAATAATAATAATAATAATAATCCTTTCTGCAAGTCAAACTAGAAGGAATTAATGTTCAGGGGCAGTTCTAAACACATCAAAATCCTATTAATTAAAAAAAATGTTTAAGAGTGACTCATCAGAACTAAAAGCAAGGCAATACCCTAAACATACACTGTGTAGCTGTTGCTGTTCTAATCCACATAAGATGGCATCAGCTCTGTGTGTATAAATTTGCTTTTTAAAGGTTTAGGAAAGCACAAACCTTTACTCTTAGACTGGAGAAGGGTACAGAAATAGAGAGCTGAGCCGTGCAGATCCAACCAGGCTGCTCTGCAGCCCCACAGACTATTGAAGTCTTGGCTCTTTGAAGGAACCTACCTTGTCCATCCGATCTTTCTGGACACCGTACTTCCCTCCAAATCCTTTGGAATAATCTAAAGGCAGGACAAAAAAGGTCAGAGCAGGGAGTTTGGTGCCCCTCCCGCCTTGCTGCCAGATGCAAACAGCCACTTCAGGTGCAAAGAGCCATTTCAGCTGCATGCAGAGCCACAGTGACAGCCACCAGAGAAAATGCAACTTGGCTTTGATGCAGAGAGGACACAGAAGCCCAGGAGCCCTCAGGAAGACCAGCAGACGACAGACTGTGGGCCACATGCATTCCCTGAGTAAACGTGAAGCTGAGGATTGATCAGGGATCAAGCAGAGAGTAAGGGAGGAGCCCTTCTGATGCATCACTTCTGCAACACAGCCTTTGACTGCACCAATTCTGAGCCCTCTGCAGAAATCATGGAGCCTGAGACATTTTCTGTGCTCAAAGGAGTCTTCGGTGACTACAGAGGTGTTTTAGTTTTGGGGTTTTTTTTCCTCTTTAGCTTGGTAAATTCCATGAATGGCAGGAAAATGTAACAAACTTCTCATTCCAGTGGGTTTGGCTGTGATACTCCGCTGGTGAATATTAAAGCCACTGGAGATCACTCCTGCTCTACAGGTGGAAAGGGGCAATTCTACAGGCCACAGCTTCAGTTGCCTAAAGCAGCTCGCCAGCACAGATATGGGGTGGCTGTGCTATCCCACACCAGCCCTGAGCTGCACACTCTGCCTCCCAGCTGGTGCTGACCCCAGCCCTCATGACACTCCCAAGTCAGATTCACTCACTAGTGATGCTGATAAAAACAACAAACAAACCTGGACGGGAGTGGGTTTCTGCTCTCACAGGAATGTCTGAGGAGCACCAGAGCAGCACAACAGCAGCAGCCAGAGTGTGTGGCTGGAAAAAACACCTCTTTGTGGTGGCAGTGAGCTGTAGGAATGTGCCCTCACACTCTCTACATGGACAGGCTTTCCTATCCATCCCTGGAATACGAGCCCTGCTCCTCTCAGCCCCCAAACCACTGGCTCTCCCTGCCAGCCATTGTAGTGTTTGCACTCGGGCTCTGAAAGTCTGTCTGTGTCACTACAGCACAGGAAAATATCAACTATCAATGAGCACCCTCGTTTTCTTCAGCTTGGTATGTATTTTCAGCCAGAATAAATATACTACACTTACATTTTCCTGCTCCAGACTCCTCACTTTAAGATAACGGAAAACCAGGAATTCATGGGTTGTACCCCAACTATTTCACAATGAATAAACAGAGCATTATAACAGCATTTGCTCACCCAAGAACCACAAACATTCCCTACTTCTTTCAAAGACTACAATAATTGTTAAATGATCTTGCCACAGCTCATTGATTGTTAATGGTTACGTGCATGGCCATTATCTGAATATTTTCCCACCAATTTATCCAGGCACAACCTTATATTTAGTCTCTAAAACTGACTTCATTAACATCATACTAACAGTAATGTTATTATCACACTGCATGTACAGCTATTAATTAATTCAGGATTTTGCAGAGCTGTTGACTAAACCTTGGGTTTCCTGAACATAGGCTTGCTTTAGGTAATACTTGAAGGATAAAATGAAGAAAACTGCTGGATCATGGAAGGACAGAAGCGCAAGAAAGTGTCTGCACATTCCTGGCGTTGATCTACTCAGAGAACTATTTCAGACTGTGAGAGAAGTGGCTGCACTGGTAAGAAAGTAACAAGTGAAAAACGGTGCCTTGTTGAGATTCATGCTTGGCTAGTTTCTCCTTGTAATCAAACCCCACAGCAGATGGGTCCTGCCTTTCTGTCTGTACACCAAATTTCCCTCCGAAACCACTCTTATAGTCTGAAAAAGCCACATGGGATACATTAAAACCAAGGCAGGAAAATAAAGAAGTTTAGTCAGAGACACTCAAAATAATTTTTGCAATATTTTCAATTATCAGCAATTTTGGATGGCGAAAAAAAAAAAAAAAAAAAACTATCTCAAGACACTTCTGTAAAAGTAAATTGAAAAAAGTCTCAACTTGAGATGATTTATCAGATATAAGAACACCATTCTGAAGTCACAGAAAAAAACCATTTCTCAACATTTTTCATCCATACTGCATAATGCACTTGCATTTCATCAAAGGTATGAACACAGGCACACAGCTAATTTGTTCACCCAAACAAAACAACAAAATACACAAGAGAATAAACAAAATAAACACCAAAACATACAAGAGAATCAAATGAGCTTCCTTCATCAGCGTGGTTAACATTTGTACAGACAGCTGACTTTTAAAGAAGTGTGAAGATGGGCTCCACAGAGACCACCCTCCAGACATTCCTTAAAGGAAGGAGGAATATTCCTGCTGCCACACAGCTTGAGGGAGAAAAGGTTTCAGCTAAGAGCTGATCATTCCCTACTGCTGCCTAGGGGACAGCCATTTACATACATGTATATATATATATTTATATATATAAATACATATGTGTGTTATAAAACGAGGGATGGCACAGGAAAAAAGGGCTTCAGGTAATCCTCTCACAACAAATCTGCTGGAGCACCCAACAGAACAATATTCTGAGGAACAGTTTTAATTTCATCACTTAAAAACATTAATTTAAAAGCAGTGACAGGCAGAGGGCTAGAGAGCAACAGCTGCATTTTACAGGAAGTTATGTTTTTACTGGGCACCAAGTATTTCACAGTAATAGGTACCCCACAGGCCAGGAAGAAGGACTGCATTTTAGTCTGTCCCTGCACGAAAACAGGGATATACACAACAGAATCCAGAAGGGAAAAATTATTTGAGGGAAGTACAAAGGAATTCCTAACCTGTGGTTTGCACAACTCGACTGAAAAAGGAAAATAATCCAGGCTACTTGCAGGCTCATAAAGGGAGAATTTAGCCCTGAGCCTGGACTTTGAGGGGCTGGGTGTCAGCTGTGCCAAAGCCGCTCTGCAGCCACCAGTTCAACCAGTGACAGCAAAACCCAGGCACAGGAAAGGAGCCTCACGCCAGCTCCTTTGAGGCTGTGCCCGAAGACACCAGGGCAGGGGGCTCACACAGGCAACAGGAGGTCACAACGAGGGGAGGCAGAAAGAACAGCAAGGAATGGAGAGCTCTGTACCTTTCTGCGACTCGTGCAGCTGCACTTTCTCCTGGTGGTCCCAGCCAAGGGCACACTTGTCCTGTCTGTCTGTCTGCACGCCAAACTTGCCTCCAAAGCCCTTTACATAATCTGTGGAGTTTTCAGAAAACATTATTGCAGTTCGTAGCTGTAAACTGCATTCAACAGAAAAACCAGGAACATGTTAGGGGATAAGCCACCCTGTTCATAATACACGCACTCATTTGAGGGGATGCACAGTCTGCACACATACAGGGCAAACACACATTTACCACAAAAAAAAATAAATAATCCAAAAACTCCCACCCAAAAAAACCCCACAGACAAAATATTTTTCCCAGGTTTAAAAGGGTCTGAGCTGCTATTTTTAAAGAAGATAATAAAAACCTTTCTGTGATTCATGTTTTTCCGTTTTGCCTTGATATTCAAAGCCAACAGCACTTTTATCCACTTTGTCCTTGTCGACACCATATTTACCACCAAAGCCCTTGGAATAATCTAGAGATAAGAGGGAAGAGTTTTGTTTTAAGTGTTCAGCAACAAAATCATCACCTTGAGAAATTGTGATAATCAGGGCTGCTAGCATTACATCATGTTTTGAAAGAAGCACTGACAGCCTCAGATAAACTTGATTTCAGACACTGAAGTCAGAAATCCTTCAGAATACCTTCTCCAGGATGGAAAATAAAATTGCATTTTGCTGGGCAATACCAGCAGTTCAGCTGCTTGACTCCTTGGTAAAATTCTGAAGACACTTTAGCAAAGTGAACTTCAAAACCTGTGTCAGCAACAGCCTGGATGCTTTTAAACACCCCCTGCTCCTTGCTAGCATTTCTAGAGCACAAACATTTCTTTGGGATAAACAGGAAACAGATGGCAAATTGTCACAATTTTTTAATAAAATGGTCAATTTTTGATCAGACATGCCTGGAAACCTGACCAGCAACACAAAATCTATTAACTCTAAATGCTGCTAACTGGCAAATATTTTAATCCACAAACAGCTGATTCTTTTCGAAGCACTTCTCTGTGGTGGTTAAACTGCTCACAGTCTGAATACTTTGATCTACAGCTTTTCAAAAGGAGCTGCAAAAAACCTCCTTAAAACCAGGCAGAACTGACGGGTTTTTAGGCTTCTTTTTTCAGAAGTCGAGGTTTTCAGCAACGTAAATTTTACCCAGCATTACCTTTCAGCAGGTTGGGAGTGCAAGAAGTGTAAAACATAAGTATTTTACAACATGGCCTATGGGCAGAGCCTACAGCATCAGGGAAGGAGCCTGCTAACACATGTGTGTCTATTCACCCTTCTGGGAGTCGTGTTTCTCAGTTTTCCCCTGGTAATCAAACCCCACTGCACTCTTGTCCACTCTGTCAGCCTGTACTCCGTATTTTCCACCAAAACCACTTGAGTAGTCTGCATTGAGAGTAAAGCACAATAAAAACAGCATGAAGGCACTTGTCACAGATACAGCATAGCCTAGCAATTGAGGGGAAAAACAAGTTATTTCAGAACTGAAGTATTATTAATGCTTTAGCACACAAAATTCGGTTTCATTTTAAATACAAGATAAGCAACCGTCCTACAGCTTATGATGGTTCCCATTAAATTTATTCCCTATTTCCAACAGGGTGCAATACAGCAAAGAGCAACTCCCAGTCTTCCTGACATGTCCTTGAACCTCACTTCAGAGAGAAAAATAAGACTCCTGACGACCCACTATTTCCTTGCCTTAAAACCTCATCAACTCATGAAACTGCTCTGAAATTCATTTATTCCTCTTCTGTTCCACCAAACCCACCATTTGATTCATTGAGAATGTCATGCAGAGGTCTCACTAAACGAGGTACTTTCCATACAGTGAAAGAATCTACTCTGGTTTTTACAGAAAATGTGCTCACAGAGGTGACCACCTCCCCACTTTACCTTTTTGGGAGGGATGCTTCTCAGTTTTGCCTTGATATTCAAACCCAACAGCTGACTGGAAGAGAAATAAAATGACATGTGTGACAGAGTTAGGCATTAGGAGAAAAACTGTACGAAGAGCATGGCAAGTGGACGAAGAGCATGGCAAGCTCCTGTGTCTTTCCATACTGCTCTGACCTTCTGGACTGGGGGCATAAATACCTATTTAACTTATGAGCCATATGCATTTACATGGTAATTTAGTGCATGGCAAATCATACCAGCAGCACACTCCAGTCTGGCCTTGCCAGGTCCAGCAATTCAGTATGACAAAAATCCAGCATTTCCATGCAGGGATTGTTACGGAGTCTTGGAACACGACATTAATCATCCTGCCCAGTAGTTCATGTTAAGATACAGGGCAAACCATCCCCCAAACCCCTCCTGCTATAGCATTCACACTGACCTTGTCCAAGAACACAAGAAAAGTAATATTTTAACATCTCTTTTCAGCTTTCTTTTCAACTCATCTCAATCTCCCACGAGGGATTTTTTTCTGCTCCGCTTTAAACAGCAATTCATCTCCATAACAGTCAGTGTTAGCTTCTGCTAAACTTCAAAAAGAGCAGGAAGAGCAGCCCACGACAGCATCCTAAGGCACTGGAATTTTGCAGTTTTATGTACAAAAGGAGGAAATAAACCACTGTGGGTGGCTGCAGGAGGAGATGACATCACTCACCTGGTCAACTCTATCGGTTTGTACTCCAAACTTGCCACCAAACCCTTTCACCGAATCCACTTGGGAGCAATGCTTAGAAAGTTTGGATTGGTATTCATGTCCAACAGCTGACTGCAAGAAATTGGTTAAGTTCAGAGACAGCAGTTCTACACAGGTCTGTGTGTCAGACAAAACACTGCACCAAGCAACCTGAGGGTGAGTTTTGTTACCAGCATGCATCACTGCCACTCCTCCTGCTGAAACCAACTTCCCTGGAAATCCCTACTCACTTGGGAGGTCTCCACAAAGATGTTGGCAGGCTACCAATCCAGCCTAGGCAAGGGAAGTGACTGCATTTTACGAGGGCTATTTTATGCCCTGCATTTGCACTTCAAAAAGCACAGGAATGTAAGCAAGACAGGTACAGAGGGAGTCTTGATGGTGTTCATGCAGAATTTGAAGTGAGCTCCAGGTGAAACACACAGCCTTGTGTTTAGGCACTTGTATTTAGGGATCTGTTTTAGCTGACAGGGGACTGCAACAAATAACAACCAAAGCCAGCTGCCATTGGTTTAGGGAAGCATAAATCAGAATTAGGCATCTTCCTCACTTGCAAAATGGTACTGAACATGAGGAGATGCACTCACACCTGTGCCAAAGGTATCCCAGCCCTGCATCCTGGCCCTGGAAGTTGAGCTGAACAGAGGCTGAGCTCCATCCATCCCACCACAACTGGCAGGACACAGGGATATGTAATTACACACCTGGAAGTGCCTCCACACAGCCTTTGCTAGTGTTACACTGACCTAGTGCTAGGGAGCCCTTCCAGCTCCTGGAATTGTTGCTGGAGCCTCACACCTCTAGCAAAAGTGCTTTTTCCTTGCCCAGTGCCAACACTGGGAACCGGCCAGAGCAATTCATCAGTTTAATCCAACACTGGATAATCCTGTGCCAGGCAGCTGCACCAAGGTGAATTATTTTGAGGACACAAGGTACCTGCACACCTAAGTAACTTGGATTTCAGTGTTTGCTCTTTTTCTTCCACACAGGTGCTGGAGGGAACATTCCCAGCAGGTAGGGAAGCAAAGCATTACTGGCTGAAGTTACTGCCAGGTAACAGATCAAGGATGGCAACAATAGGACACTGCTTTAACTCAGAAGCATTACAAAAGCTGCCTTCTTTTCCTGACTGAAACAATCACACTCCCGTTCATTTTGCAGGTGTTCTGTACCACAGTATCTGTTAAATGTGACAGAAAAGGCTCCCACCTCCCTTTATTCTTCCCATTACATTTATGGAAAACACGAAGCTCTGAAAATTTTAGAATTTATGTGGTTTTACATGATCTCCCTTTTGTTATATCAACTGAGGTATGAGCGCGGTGTTTTCTTCGTGGTACCAGGACTTTCTGCGTTTCACCAAATACCAAGCATTACAACAAATCCCCCTTTAGAAAAGACTTAGAAGAATATTTTTCTTGGAAATCTGTATTTCAGAGTAAAACACCCCCATAATTTTTCTGTACATTTTAAACCAGCTCGGGAGGTGTGGCACACAGAGCAATGGAACTGTTCATTTTAACTCAGCACCAAGGTTTTGCCCTAAATGCAGCAAAACCCTGCACCAGGACAACGCTGCAGTGACTCTGATTTAATGGCCAAGCTTTAAAGCCAAGCTTTAAGAGCAGCACACCTGCACAGATACCTGCAAAGGAGACATCTCAGCCACAAGGCTTCAGAACTACAGTTACAAGGGGGAAGGATTTATTACAAACATAAATCATGAACACCTCCTGCCACCAGCATCACTCAGATGGGCCTGACCGGCACGTTTTTCCCCCATGATTAATTCTGGCCTATGGAAAACACTGCTGACTTTGGGTCCTTTCTTTTTCCCTATGGACACAGGTGAGGGATAAACTGCTGACACTAGAGAGCAGCAGCAGAACAGGTCTGGTGGTTGAATCTGCTCAGCAATTCCTCTTCTCAGATTGAAAGGTTAGCTGATTTCAAAGGCCCACTGAGAATTGGACAGCAATTAACTCTGGAATACGGGAATCCAGCAAAAATTTAAGGCTGCCAAGTTACCAAGAACACAGAAAGTAAGAAAACTTTCTCATTCAGGAACGTTTTAATTCTTATTCTAACAGAGTTCATGAAAGAAAGCAGCCAGAAGTTGATATGCCTATTTATCACATGACTAAAGGAATTATATTAAGAATTATAACTTTTTTCAACAGTGTAACATAAGCAGCCATCAACTCCTTATATAAAAACCTACCATCTGATTGAAGTACAAGGATATTTTAAATACTTGCATTACTTGTCACTGTTCAGAGTTTGTTCACAAGAGCTGCTCTCTGATTTTAATGCAGCAGCACATCCTTTTTTCTGGCAGTCTCTATCTACATGCATAGAAGAGCTGGCACAGCATCCAAATAGAAAGATCATACTGGACTTATTAATGCACGAAGCGCTCTGTTAATTTAGAAACATTAATTTGAAAACTTGAATCCTGACTCCAGGGGAATCCTCTCACGACTTGGCATCAATCAAAGTCATGTGGGGCCGTTGCACATCCCAGAGCAAAGCAGGAACACGCTCAGCTTACACAGAGTGGTGCTGGCCACGGGCAAGGCAAGGCTTATCACTTCACTTATCACTTCATCCCAGGGAAGCCCCATTCATACTTACTTTATCCATTCGATCTTGTTCCACGCCAAACTTCCCTCCATAGCCATGGGAAGCTTTTGGTCCTGTTTGCAGCTCCCTCTCTTTGAGGCTCTGGTGTTCTTGGAATACATTTTCCCTCAGCTGATGAATACTTTAAAAGACAAATAACCAAGCAGCAAGTTTTACTAAGGAAGTTTCAGCAAGCAACTTCATAAAGATGCAAAATATAAAGCTGACAAAAATACCATCTTAACTAGAAGTTGGATGACTTGCATTTTTCAAGCCCTTCCCATTTTTTCAGTGCACAAAACATCTCCTCATATTTTGAGACACTGGATTTGTCCCACTGCAAAATGTTGTTTAAAAAAAGAAAAGAAACTTGCTGGTTTTAAGACTAATGTGGAAGGGAACTTTATTTTAACAATCCATTACCTAGAGTTGATTTGTGCCTGAAACATATCTTTTTTTCCTCATGTCCTAATTTAAATTCTTCCCAATGCTTTCTATTTAGACGGCAACTTTTCAGAACAGGGATCATCCCTTATCACACACAGTCCCTATGGCAACAGGGCTAATTCTAACAGAGCATTCTGGACACCACTCTACTGCAAAATAAAGATGGCAGGAAACTTGCACCTCCTCTTCCCAAAGTGATCCCTTAAAATATGCAGGAATTGAACTGAGGGCAGAGCAGACTAGGCACAAGAAGGGTAATCCAGGATGTAATCTGCACCTTAAGCACTTCCCACCCAAGTTTTAAGCTTCCTCAGGTGTAATTCAGCCAGCAGGAATCCCCACTGCTCTCAGAACAGGGCAGAGTAACACTGATCCCTGAGGTAACCAGAGTTCAGTCTCCCTCTGTCTGCAACAATCCTGCATTTCCTAAAACTGCTTTATAGTTCGGTCTTAAGCACCTTTTGTAAGAAATACAAGACTCAGGAGATGCATCATCTCTGTTTCACATATCCCTCTGTGACGCACTCATCTGCTTTTCTATCAGAGAGCTCAGTTTGTTACTTTGCCAGGGTTTTTATGAGTTTGGTGGCAGCAGTTTTCTAAACAAAGTGTAAGAATTAAGGGACCAAACGTTTCCTTAAAGTACAAAACTGGAGCTGCTCGGATCCCTCAGCTTCTCCCCTGGCACTACTGGCTCTTGCACCAAAACAGCACAAAGAACCTTTCCAGACACAGAGGCAGGAAAAATCACATTTCCAGTGACAAAGAAAGATTTAAGAGGCCCTACACCGTATTTCTGCTCTGAATTTCAGCTCTGAAGACACTGACAGATTTGAAAGACCAGCAATCTGACAAATAATCAATCTTCTACAGGGACTCTTGTTTTAATTATGAGGACACAAGTAACTGAGAACATGAGGTGATTAAAAGTTGCCTAGGACTGTGCCTATTAATACATTTCACAAGAGAGCTGCTTTACTTGATGTGCTCTTGGTGGCCAGATCCATTCACGGTTTTAGCTCCCCAGCGCTGTTCTTTCTCACTCACATCGTTCTGTGAAGGACACACAGAAAAAGAGAGTTAAACACCCAAAGAAATCACTAGTTACACACATTTCACAGCTCACAGCAAAACCTTCCAGCAGTCACTGAGACCACAAGGGTTAGAAAAGCAGCTTCACTTCCCCTCCACTTCCAGGGACCTGCTCCTGACAGTTTATTTTGCCAAGACACAGCCCCCACCCTGCAGAGCTCCTCTGGAACTGTCCCAGGACCCGCTCCTGGCAGATCAGCAAACCCCAAAAGCCATACCACAAAGTCTGGATCCGTCTCCCAGTCATCAGCTCCGTCATCCTGGCTGACAGACACGGTGTGGCCTGCAGTAGCCTTCCACATCTGCAACACCAGCAGGAGAAGCAGGGTCATGCTCCACTCCAGTGCCAGCTCATTTGGTTCATGCAGGAGCTGACTCAATGAGGAGATGGAATTCAAAATTCCCAATAAAGTATGCTATTTAACCACATCACCAAAAGCTGTGCTTGCAGTGAAAACAGGTTTGACCATTGGTGCTCAGGCTGTCTTCTCAAGCTGCCTTAAAAACCTGTTTAATTCTCCCATTTGCGCTGTATTAGGAGCAATTGCTGTTTCAAAGAGAACAGTGTCACCTTTCCTTGCCCAAATTAACGTGTGTCTTTTGTGCAGTCACTGCAGCCAAACACTTCTCCTCACACAGGTTTCCAAGCCAACATGCACCTCCAAAAACTGCTAATTCTGGATCATGTGCATACAGTTAAGGGGTAGGAATAGGTGGAGTTTTTTTCCTCAGGCATTAAAACATTGTTCTTCACCTGCATTACACCTGCACGACCTGCCCTGCTGTGCAGTGAGTTTCAGCAAGGTGACAGAAATCCCAACAGCTCCAAGAATTTGCACACAATCCAGACATTGCTCCAACAACAGAGTACAGGAGTGTCTGTGTTCCTCGGGTAATCCCTTGTGAGACACGGTGTACACAAACGAAACAGAGGGCGACTGCTGGAGCACTGACAGCAGGAAGCGAGACTCGTGAAAAAGGCAAACAGTGACTTCTAGAAACAGCACCCAGCACTTTCAAGAGGTTAACGATTTGGGGCCTCTCACTTTCTGGAAACCTTATCCCCTGTGGAGTATCAAGTTGGAAGCTTTTAATCAACACTTCTGAATGCAACTAGTTAGCAGAATTCCTCATCTTCCTGGTGCTAGCGGCTGGATTTTACGCCCTTTATTCAATGTAAATCAAAACAAATAAATTCTAGAAAGCAAAACTAGAACATCAAACTACAAGCTGCCTGTTCTCCCAGCTTTTTCAGAACACACTTCAGAGAAAGGATTTTTCTTTGCTATTCAACTAGAGTTCAGCTTTTTAACATACCATCGTTCTGTCCTCTTACCTTCATCCTTCTAATTAAGAATAGATTACAAAGGTAATTATCACAGGCTATTTAATTCACACAAGCATAATTCAGTGGGCGGGATGAAAACTCCCTCTGAAATGCATAACTAACAGTCCCCGGGTAAAGTCCGCCGCTCGTTCTGTTAGGCGTGTTCTGCAGCCTGGCAGAACCAGCTGATGAGCCAGTTCTATGGAGCATTTCAGAAGTTTCAGGACTGGTAACGTGAGTGAGAACAACTGAAAAACGGATAGTCAAACACCAGGGTAGCAAATGCTGGAGTAGCCTGGAAGGAGGGTGTAGAAGCAGAGCAGGTGACATCCTAACACAGTACGAATACGTTTCCCCTCATGTTTTTTCAGGTCTCCCATCTCTAAATTCCTCTGGCAGTTAAGGAACTAACCTTTATAATAGTACTTCATATCCAAAAAACCTGTGAGACTATGAGTTTATAACCCAAACTTTTAGAACGTGGGTATTTTAACAGCATCCTTAAAATACTCTGTTCTAAAGCCTTCTTTCACATGATTGTGTCCGATTGCCCTACTCTTTCCTACTAAAATCCAATCTCTCACCAAAAAAAGCCCCAAAAGCCTTGGAAAGCAGAACCCAACCAGTTCAATAATGAAATTCAACATGGGTCCAAGTTCTTTCTAACTCCTCCTAAGAGGGATGTTTTGTATCCATCCTTCTGTGCTCCACCACACTGTGCAAGATGCTTAGGAATGGAATTCAAGTGACAAGAGCTGAAGCAGAGGTACATCTGTGTATGGCGAATTTCTACATACTTTGTGCAAAACACAACTTTTTTCCCCCCAAGTACTTGTTTCTTATGCTCACTTGATGGATGTACTTTGTTCAATCAGCTGTGCTTGGACATTTCAGAGAACAAAAGCTGGATCCTTCAGTCTAGGTTTCATTGCTTCCTCCTCAAAGCTCTCACAAACAATAGCTCAGGGAAGAAGGATTTCACACGCACCCCCGTGCAAAATCCAGAATCCACCAGGATTCTTTGCAAATCATGCGCATAAACGCCAACATTTTTCCGCAGCTCAACCCTGCATTCTATGAAGTGAATTCCACAAGGAGCAAAGCAGCCCCAGTGACCAAGGCTCCCAGTCCACAGCCAGCAGGAATAAGCCTGGTTTCCGCCTGCTATTCCAGCACCGATTCCAGGGCAGAACGAGGAGAAACACGATCTATTCATGACTCACTGACTCACGTGGTCATGATTCCTGAAGGAAGAAGCAAACGCTACGGTTCGAACACAAACCCAGGCTAAATATACGCCTCGAATGTATGCGCTCCTCAGCGCTGCTATGACTAATCAGCACACACATCATCCTACCCAGCACCTTTAGCGGCACCCTCGGCAGCTCCCCGCTGCCCGGGCCTAGGGACGCGCTCCGGGCAGCAGCAGCCGAGCCCCGGGGCGCAGGTGAGGGGAGCCGGGCAGCAGCTCCCGGGCCGGCCGGGGCCGCACGGCCTGAGCCCGGCACCGAGGCCAGGGGGCTCTGCCCTGAGGGGCGCCCACGGCAGCGGCACCACCGCTGTGGGGACCCCCCGCCGCAGACGCTTCCCCTCAAGTTCCCAGCTTCGGAGGTGAAACAGAATTTTTTAAGAAAAGGGCACCGAGTCGCGTCCGCCCCCGTGCGCGGAGCCCGCGGCCCGGCTCCCCCTCAGCCCCGCCGCGCTTACTCTGCCTCTGCCGCCGCCTCCTCCTCGGCGCTGGCTCCCCGCCGGTGCTTCCCAGGCTGGCGGCGGCTGCTGCTGCTGCAATTTCCGCTTCTCCCGAGCTCCCACTTCCTCTTCCCGGCTCCAGGTGGGAGCGGGACGCGCTCCGCTCCGCCCCGCCGGGAGGGGCCCGGCCCGGGAACGCCGCCTCCCCCCGGGAGCCTGCGGGGCTCCGAGCCGCTCCAACAGTGATAAACATTTATTTCTGGAGCCGCAGCTGAGCTGCTCTTTGCCCCGTTGCTTTCAGCCGCTCCAAAAATGCACCGTCAGGAGTTTTTAAATGGCCACAGGGGAGTTGTTGGTGCAGTTTTGGACATCCTTTTTTAATGTTAATACTCACTTTTGCACCGTCGTGTTTTGGAAGTCGCATCTACTCCGTCCCCAGGGGTTCCCATCACTTTTAAAAGGTTCCCCCGGGGCTGGGGTCCCCCAGGGGATCCAAATGAAACGGATGCTAAAATGGAATCAA
Organism: Corvus cornix cornix; assembly: GCF_000738735.6. Classification (NCBI taxonomy): domain Eukaryota; kingdom Metazoa; phylum Chordata; class Aves; order Passeriformes; family Corvidae; genus Corvus; species Corvus cornix. Next base: position 57,634,482 of record NC_046335.1, on the reverse strand, counting down.
CGAGGGTTTAAAACACTCTGGTAGGAGTTACTGGTTTGCCCACTGTTTGAGTCTTCTAGAGGAGGGAAAGGTCCCCAGGAACGCCATTTCTAGCGAAAAACATTGCAAACAAACACACGAATTCAAGCTGTAATAAAGGGCAAGATAAACAAAAAATCCAGGTGAACACAAATGCAATTCCAAATGTAGCCAGGTCACATTATAAATCGGCTCAGCTACTTTTTCCTGGCTTAAATACAGTGCAATTTACCCTATAAACCGAATACAGCATATATAAAAAACTGGGCTAAACTTACTCTCAGAAAGTTGTCTGCTCGAGGAGAACAGAGGTGCAGAGAACCTCGATCCTTTGGGCAGTACTTCTGGCTGTCCTGTGTACTTTTGGAGACTTCACCTGTCCCTCCCATGTACAGGTAGGAATATAAACCACATTTATATATCACTTTTCACCCATCTGTTCCAACATCCCATATAAAACCACACGGTACTGCTACCTAACTACAATTGCCCTTTCCCCCCCCAAGCCCCCTACTATTAACAAAAAATGAAATTAATAAAATGTAGAATAACTTGTGCACCAAAGCTACAACCCTGACAATGGGAAGTGAAAAACTTTCATTTTAAAGGCAAAGTGATTCTTTTGTTTCTTTAAAAAGTACCACCCCCAAACATAGAATGTCAGTTTTCATTTACCTGAAAATTAATTTTCCTGCCCCTCCCTCTCAATCTTTAGCCTACACCAAGTTCCAAAAATACATTCTGCTTTGAACTACTGCTTTACCTGTTCTCCAAATCTTGGCATGATAAATCACCACTTCCCACACGACACTGCTATAGCAGTTTAAAAGACAGAGTTCAAACATCTGTTTTGAGATTCCCCGTCCTTTAAACATGCAAAAATTGCAAGTTTAAAGTTCACTCAGATAATTCTGAAGCATGCAGACAGAATGCACAGTTTAATTTTTTCAGCCCTCTTTCCAACTAAAGCCATTAGAGACATTTGGCAATTTACAAGACATTGTATTTAATCAAGTGTTATCTAAAGATCACTGTAACAAACCCAGGTGCCTTTTCCATGTGCAGCTTTCTTTCAGTGGGGTGTGTGGGAGTTATTAAAATTGAGCAAGACACGTTTTTCTGGATTTCTCCAGCACAGCTCTGCTGTGTAACTAAGAAGGAAGTCACCACACAGTTTGGCCAGTTCGTGAAAGCTTTCGCCATTTCACTCATTTATTCTACCTCTCATGTCAGTTCCATTGTTCCATAACAGTTAAGGTTTTACAGCCTCAAAATAATAAACGCAGTTTCTGTTCACATTTTACAAGTCTATCCCGCATTGGTTTCACTTTTGAGAAGCAACAATACATGACTTTGAACACCTACTATCACATCAGTGACCAGCAACGCCTAGGCAAGGTTTCTCTAAACAGCAAAGTTTAGCTGAGCAGTGAGTCAGGATTTCCTTCTGCAGTTTCATTTTAGTTTTTTCTAGAAAGATAGATTCTCTGAGAATATAAAAGAGACTGCAAATGAACAGACAGCAACTCGTACAGACAAGCCAGACAAACAGAGATGCATTACTGAACAAGGTTTGGAGCATCCATGGCAGTGATTCTCCAGGCATTCCAGATCCTGCTGTTGAGGACCTGATGAAATATGCTTCACTACTGCTTCCAGTATCCTGCAACTTTATCCTTCTGTCTTCTACTCAACGAAATGGTTTACAAATATATCAAAATAGACATGAACAGCCCTACTGTGACCCCATTTTGCACTGGTTCCCTTGACTCGTATGTTTCTCCCCAAATATCACTATGGTCACGATCCCATTTTATTACCAAAGCAACTGTTGGTGCTGTCTAGAACAGCACTTCCATCTTCATCATGTGGACCAGAATACACTGAAGTTGTATGACAGGTCTGGTTTACCATTTTAAAAAGCAAATCATAGCTCTAACTATGAGTAGAAGTAGGCAATAAAGCAGTTTTTTTCCAGAAAACTGGTGTTAGTGCATGTGAACTCGAACACTTCCAAAGAAAATGTCACATTGAACGGAATATTTTTGCTACTGGAGAAAGGTCATCATTTGAAACCAGATCTATAGGGCAGCAATCAATCATTAAGATGCTTTATTGACAATATCCACTCACTGCAAAAGTTTCTGCCTGCATACAATTAGATCTTAGCTTTTCCATAGTGTTTTATTGGCAGTGGAAAATGCATCAGTACTTTATTGAAAGAAAGCAATAAATAATACTGTGATAAAAATAGTTCAAAAGTAGACTGTACATATTGTTACATAATCTGAAAATACACAAAAGATTAATAGAAAAACAGAACAGTAACAATGGATTTCAGTTTTACAAGCAAGTTAAAAGTGGAAAACAAAATAAGAAAAAAGACATGCTATATATATAGTTGCATAATAAATAATGCACCATCTGAACAGATTCTTGCTGGCTTTTTAATATGCCATTTACAAGTGTCAGATACATTTTCTACTCATACAGTCCAAAATGGCTACAACCATCAAAATGAACGTCCAGACAAGTCTTTAGAACAAGTTTACAAAACACAAAGGATGACTTACATAAGAAAAGTAAGGCCTTTATTAGAAGATGCACTGCTTTTTTTCAGCCCATCATTGTACCTTCATCTTTCACTACTCATTTGACAGGAGGCTGCAGTGCTTTAGGATTGGTCCATTAAAACTGGTTCCACCAGCATCTTTCCACCAAGTGTTTTCAAGCAAAAAGGTCTAGGACAAAAAAAACCTCTCTGTGGCCTGTGGCTCACAACCAGGAATCATTATGAAGTCTGTCTTCCTCAGGTGAGGAAAAGCAAAACTAAAAGCAGTCCTTGGTTTATGGCTTGTTTTCAGTCACTGCGAAGAGCCGCGATACAAATACAGCACGGGCTGTTACCACTGAGGCAATCGCTCCTCCAACGTGTCCCGCAGGGTTAGGAGCTCCTCCCAGCTTTGCAAACAAGTTCTACTTTAAATAAAGACAAATTGCCACTACTTGACACATCCTCTGTGTGGAAAGGTACAGCTCTGAGAAGAACAACGCTCGTGTACCGTCCCTCCTACGTCAACAAAGGCTCACCTGAAAAAAAGCTGGACTTGTTTTCAGATCTAAGCTAAGAGCTCCAAAAGACAAAATATATACTGCTCGGTGTCATGATACTTTTACAAAGGTATTAAAATCCTTTTCACCTTCAGTTTCATTATTAAAAAACAATGATAATTACAGTAACTGCATAATTTACAAAAACCCTATATTGCTCATAGGGACATATACATACAAGCATTACAGTACATTCAGTTGGAAAGACTAAAATTAGAATAAAAAAATCAGCAATGATTTGATTTGTAGACTGAATAGAAACAGAAAAAGTAAGTAACTATATAAATGAGAAGTCACATAAATATAAGAAACATTTAGATTCTAAAATATTTTCTCTATAGTACTCATGAATTTATTTGCTAATTAAAAACTCTGTAATAAAATATCTCAAAGTGTCCATTTAACAAGTATTAACAGGTTAAGGGTTCCAAATGTTCAAAATGCTGCATATCACCGGTAGAAATAGTGTGGGTAAACTGCAAAAACAACAAACAAAAACAACACACAAAAAGAAAAAAAACAAAACACAAAAGATTCCATTAGCAGTTTTTAACCAACATTTCCTTCCAAGATTCTCACAAACAGCTCAGCAGTGCAGCAGACATGCACTGAATTACTGCCATGCCACGCTGGATATAATTTTGTTGCCTCCTGCAATCTCCAGCTTCAGTGCAAAGTAAAGCAATGAGGGCAAATATTTCTGCCTCAAGGATTTCCATCCCACATCATCTGACTACAGAAAATCCTGAACCAGGGAGAAGAATCTGGGGGAGAGGAGACTTAAAACTTCGGTTTCTTGCAACTAATAATACTTTAAGAGAGCCCCTGAGATTATGAACTGACACACTCACATGGTCTGAGTTGCTACATGCAAGTTTCCTCTCTCAGCATTTCATATGTAAGAACTCCTTAGAACTCAACTCATACTTGCAAAAAGGTTCTGAATTTGAAGAAGCAAATACATGAGTTGGAAGGGATGCTACCAGTAAGAAGTTGCAAGCAGAAAAGATAATTTACAGTCCATGAAAGATACCAGTGAGGGGGAAACATCCACTGAACTGATTTTTAAAAATTCATTATAGTTTAAAAAAAAAAAAAAAAAAAAAGATCAGTTTCCTGACTTGCTTGCAAAATCAGAGAATCAGAATCAGTACTGTGCCATAAGAAAATACAGCAGAGGCTGCTGCAGGAACATTCCAGACTGATCTTTCACAAGCCAGAGTACGTGGATTTCATGTTACAACACATCAAGCTGCCTTTTATTGGCAGCACTGCCCCCAGCTCCCCAAATTTAGGCTGCAGGTAGCTAAATCCAGCCAGCCAGACTAAGCAATCACAGTGGCATGGAGTGTCCAGGAACTGGGAAACTGCAGTTTTCCCTGTGACAATTCAATACTGAAGCATGTTTTAGTGGGACCACTCAGACCAAGCAAAGACTCAGAGATCAACAATCTGAGCTGCAATGTCACACACTGGATTGTTTCTTTCCTTTCCATTCCTAATTTATTCTTTTCCTCCCCTCCCCACTTCCACTAGCTGTGTTTCATCCAACCTCTGATTCCAGCATTTTCTACAGAGCTATTTAGCACAGGCTCTTTTTGAGGCTGTTTAAAAACCCTCACAAGAATAAAGTACTGACAAAACCCACTATTTACACATTCAGTCTTTGTTGTAGGAAATAAACTCTGGATTTTCAATATGACAACCTACCCTCAAAACTTGGACTGTTTTCTAAGTGTGTAAAACCACTGTAGTAAAATCCCTGCTGTTTTATTTCACAAATAGCTGCTTTAGTGTTATTCCTATCAGCTTTACTCACCAGGAGAAGGCTTTAACAGGAGTAGGTCCTTACTGTAGCAGAATCCAATCTTTGTGTTCCTGATACACTGCCTATTCCAAGAAGCATGGGAAGACATGCAGAACACAGCATGCATGTTAGTTTTCAAAAAAAAAAACCCAACCCCTCCACAGCAATGGTGATTACAGCTTTGGTACTCACCCAACTCTAAGGTTACAAGTTAGAAAAGCAGAATTTATTTTACAGTTTGTATATTAACCACTTCTTGTTCCAGGGGCTAACAAAAAAGAATTCTAAAGAAAGACCTGCGTGCCAACTAGCACCTGGAAACTGGCAAAGGTGATTTTGTAAGTTATTTACTACTTTATGTAGTTTGCAAATATTTAATATTTAACAAAGAAAGTGGTTTTACATGGTAAAGACTTAATTTACTTTCACTTAGAGAATTTTCCACATGAATTCTGGACAATATTTTGTGCTAGTGACAGTATCTAAAATTTAGAACAGCTTAATGAGAGTAGCATCAGATGCAAAAATTGGTTTTTTGAGCTTTATGAATAAATAAGGGTTTTCAGAACCTGAGGCAACTCTGAAAGATTGTGTTCTCACCCTGTCTGTTCCAATAAAAAACATTTTATATTTGTTTCTACTTGTCTCTTGTAAACTAAATTCAAGTCAAAGTTTATTCTTATGTTGCTACAGAGACGGTTTTTAAACAGACAGGATCCCTCATGTGACAGGTGATCAGCTTCCACTTCCAGGTGTTGGTTTGGGTTTTTTTTAATTCATATCTGTGTGTGCACACATATACACAAAGATCATTAAGTACATAGCAATGAATGAAACTGATTTCAAGTATGCTCAATATTGAAGTGGCCACTGCAGGAGGGGTAATGGACCTGGTTACTCAAGTTTTACTAATCTCAAAATTATCTGAGGGGGTTTACTCACATCATTTTTGAATGCATTTTATTGCATTTCAGAAATGGGGCTCATATTGGTCTAATTGCTGCCAATTAGAAATTATGCATCCTGTGATTCAAAAACTCCTTACTAAGCTGTCATTTTATTTCTCTACTTTAAATTACATTTATTTCTAGCTATGATTCTCATTTTGTTACTCCAGTGACGTAAAAAAAGAAACTCCACCTCTAGTACAGCTTCCTGAAATGACAAAGCACCCTATGGTTAAACACAGTGTTATAAATACAACCATGCACAAGGCAGATGCTTTTATGCAGCAAAAAGGTCATTTGAACTTAATTCCCCTGGAATCTCAGGCAAAAAAAGCACATCATGCTTAAAATTATACAAAATCAATACCATCAATCTGCATCTTCTTTGGCTGCATAGAGGGTGAAGACATTGAGGTTGTAACTCTGAAATTTGCAGGAAGAGTCTCTGCTGATCCAGCAGCTAAACCTCTTATGTCCTTTGGTCTAAACTTCTTTCTCCACGAAGGTGCTCTCCTAAAGCTCTTATCATCATCCTGTCATATTGACAAACAACATTAGCAGTGCAAAAAGTGTGGGATTGTTACTGACATTAAAAGGATTACTGACAAACTTAACTAAATGTATCACCACTGAAGGAGGTGATTGTGAGGAAATAAAAAGTGTATTAAATACACTGCCAAGCAGGGTTTTCCTTAAGCACTTGGGTAAATGTAACTTAATTACCCAAGTGCATTCTCCTTTCCCCATTAATACATCTGCATCTTTCAAGCAATATTCCCACCTCAGAAATATAAACTGTATTTAGTAAGTGCAGCATTAAGTCCCACTTCCAAAAACATCTTTGTCAGAGAAAGTATTGTGTCAGTGCAAATATTCCCACTGGGCAGCTCCATTTGCCAGCTTCCCATTTAGAAACAGTTCAATCCTTCGAATGCTGTTTTAGCTCAGATTTATTCCCTTGTACAACTAGGAGATAAGTGCCTACATTATTTGAAGAGATCTTAATGATCAAACTGCCCTGTGCCACTAGAACAGAGCAAACATCCGTTCCCTCAAAGCTCCTTTTGCAGTTTGAAATCTCCATGAAAAATACTTCAGAAAACCATCAAGCTGCTTTCTGATGGGTTATTAAAATCTTGGTAGAGATGCACATGGGAACAGAGCAGTCAGGAGCTTCCCCTTCCCCTGTCCTCTTCCTCATCCCAGCAGCAATGTTTTTGAGACTGGTTTCCTGAGCTGAGGTTAACCACAGAAGGGTTGTGCCACTTCAGCCTTAATCTGGACCACTTTTGCCTACATGTGCTACCACATCAACTCCCATCAGCACCAAAGATGAGGCAGCATGGAGTTAATTAAGATTCTCCTGGGGAAGTAACATCAATTTGAATCTGTTCACTGAGCAACTTAAAAGGTTAAAGATGGAACACTCTCTCATCTGTGCTGTGGGTGCACAAAACAGCCTCACACTTAGAAAGCTTTATACTCATTTTGATGCAGTTTATACAGTAAGATCACAGGCTGCCCAACAGAAATTACTGGTCTTCTGCAGCAGTATGAATCAAAATTAACATGAGATTTCTTAAAAGCCCCTCGAAGCTCTTTGAAATACTGCTCTTTAGGATAAAGTGCCTTTCTCTATCACAGCTTGTTCATCTGCAATGCTGGTCGCTCATTTTCCCATATTTTAGATAAAGAGGATTCAGCCCAAAGCGCTGCTATTAGACATTAACCACACGAGCTACAAAACCAAATTTGCAAATGTTCCCAATACTTTCATATTCAAAGGCATCTTACCAAAATATACAAACCCTGCTGTATTTAGAAACCGTCAGGGACAGGGAATTTCACGTTAAGGTTTCTGTCACCATTCTGTCAAAAGCTTAAAGAGGTTCAAGCTAAATTCTTTCACTGAGCAGGTCTGATAAAGTTTCCAGGACTGTAAAATGGGTCAACAACTCGAGTAACTTACTTCATCAAGTCTTCTGTCAGTGCCCATAGCAAGAAGGTTATTGAATTCCCTCTCCAGAACAGCACGAGCCTGAAGTTTGTGGTATGAAAGAAATGGAAGTTAATTACAAAAGATTAGCAATTAGTAACCTATAAATGATTTAAAAAATTTAATAGGACCCAAATTGTTTAATGCTTTCTTATCAGATTAACAAACATACTTCGTACTTGAAAAGTCAGTACTTGGAAAGTTACAGTTTAATTTGTAACTTATTAAAAATTTAAGGAAGACTTAACAGCTCTCCTTTAGTTGCAACATGAAAGTTCATGATTCTGGCTCAAACTTAGTTATTTCAGAGTAAAAACTAGCAAACAACAAAAATGATGAGTTTCACACTACTGTTGTGAAGATGGGCTATGAGGAAAATACTAACATAAATATTAACGATTTTTTTCTCAAGCAAATTTACCAATGAGAATTGTTATTAACAACTAGAGAACTATTAGAAAGGCACGATTTAAAGTTTCTCTCTTGCGTGACAATGGACAACTTTCCATTGCTGAAGTTTCTAGATGCTCTTAACTGTGAAAAAAAGCAATCAGCTCCAGTTTTAACCTTCGCAGAGGCCTAAAGCACCTCCTCCTTGCTTACCTGTGTGTTTTGAGTGGGGATTTGCAGCAGGAGAGCTAATGCATTGTAATCAAAGGATTCATCTAAGGCCACAAGTGCACCGTGAACTCCGCTCTCGATCAGGTTGTTCGCGTATTCCTTAAGGCCGATGGACATGACCCAGTGGATCATCCTCTCATTGCTCCACACAAGGACATCTAGGGAGGCAAAAACACAGTGCCAGATTCATTATAACACCATTTCTCTGAAGCAAATCAGCCACAGTCATGAACTGGATGACCGGATTGGCTTGGAGTGGAAAGTAATACATATTAGAAGTCTGCTGGGAGGTGGTTCACACCCTAACAGTTTAGACTTAAATATTCCAAGGAGAAATTCCCCAGGGGCAAGAGATGCATCCATTCCATTTGGGAGGCTAAAAACAACCTACCAGCCACAGCCCTGGCTTGTTTGCTGCCAGTTAGTTGTGATTCCTGGGAATGTTCTCAGGCACAATTAGCAAATTAACCACCAAAAGGTATCAATGCTTTAAAAGGAAAGAGCAGGCACAGAACATTCTAAGCAAATTTTAGACTCAGATATCAGAAAATACTTCTGATATTAGGCAGGGAAAAAATTTCTATGGGAAGTCTTGGAAAACCATGAATTCCCACCCTGCTTTCTCTTATTCCTTCTCTCTTGTTCAATAATCACCATGAATCTGGAAGACATAACTACCTAAGTCACTTGGATATTTTTTCATCAACTGCTAGGTAATAAAAATTACCAGCCACAAGCAACACCAAAATGATGCAGATGTAAAGTTATGTCAAAACAGGGGGAAAAGAAGAAAATAAAGAAAAAAAACCCACCCAAAAGCATGTTCTTAACTCTCATTCTCCTAAAACATTTCGTTTCAAACTTCAGAGCAGTATGAGTTTCAAAAATGTTCACAAGTAGCACAAGTAAATGATTTAATGATGTGTTTTATCATTCAGTGTTCAGTGCCTACATCCAGACGCCTTGTGCATTTAACACTTGATATTTTATAAGTGATTCCTTCCTCTAAAGCCTTTCCTTTGTTAATGAAATTTTGAGGCTGATCAGTGAAAACAGGGCAGAATCAGACTGAGGTGAAGACAATACACTAACCTTTAATTTCATTCTGGCTTTCTTCTCTTTTTCTTTCCAGTTCTTTTCGGTCATAATTCAGTCTTCGGAGGCACATAATTCCACACTGAAAACTGTTTCTGTTTGGACCAGAGGAAAAAAAATTGGAACAAATATTTAGAGATAATGGAAACACTTCCTGTGGGTGAGGTCTCCAACTTCAGCCTCTTTACCTGTGGAAGCTGTCCACCATTTTCAGCTGCCCACGCAGGTCTTTTTTAGTTAAGTGATCCAGCATCCGAGCATCCACCAGACATTCCATGAAGTAGCTGCGGTACTGAGGGAGCCCCAGGCTCGGGAGCCACTCGTTGCCAATCCACTCGTGGTTCATGTCACCATAGGCTAATGTCTGGTTTGAAAAAAAATTAAGGAACAAGCTTATTGAAATGAGAAATGAAAAAAGAAAAGCTACTTTAGACAGCCTATTTTAAAGAAATTGCTTATTTAATTCTTAGCCTGCAAAGATAAGCACATCAGAATACTGAATACTACGTGTATGTTTTCCAAACAAGTCACCCTCGTGGAGAAAAGCAGGTTCAGATATTCAGATCAGCAAGTAAAACTGCCTCAATTTACATCAAGAAATAGCATGACAAAATATGCAAGAGGTAATAAAATTTTTAAAAATACTGATCTGCACGGTTGGATAGCAAAAGCCATAGAATTTCATTGTGTTGAGATGTTGCAAATACTCTCTCTCTTGAAAACTGGGGGGGGGGGGAAATCTTATTTTTCATGTGACTTTATAAAGAAAAGATATCAGAAAAATAACTGCAGGCCTTTTTAAAGACAGTTAGCTATTTTCAGAAACTGATAAAACTGAAGAAGAAGCCATTCTAAATGCTAGTCCTTATCCTAAAGACTTTTCCCATTACAGTTTTGATCTGCAAATCACCAGGCATTTTTGTAGAGAAAACATCTATAAAGATGAGAGTTTCTAACTGTATATCTAATCACTCCTTGGGCAACAAAACCCAGAAGCTCCTTTTTTCAAAAGTGTAATAATTGAGATTTTTCTGTTAAAAGTCAAAAGCTTTATTTCTCCTCTAGAGGAAGCACCTTCCAGAAAGGAGCAAGGCCACAGGGAAATGCACCTAAGCCATCAGAAGGTAGAAGAGTCAAAGAGCTCCTTACTCTGGGCTTGTTACCACTGACAATCAACAAATGAGTAGCTGAGATGTAGTTAATGGGACTTAAAACCAGGTTTAAGCTGGAGGGCAGCCAAGCAAGAAGAGCCTGTACTGTCCAAAGGTATGGATCACGGCTAAACCCCAAGTTTTGTTTATATCCCTGTATAAATACTCAGCTACATCAGTGCCTGAAATACAATTAGGACTTGCCACCACTTTAAGGCAAAACAATTAATCAAGGGGGATTACAGAATTAGTGCATAGAAATCTACTTAACCATCCAGGCCCAGGGTATCTTGTGGCACACCTGGGATGGTGGCTGGGTTGGACAGGGATTTTCTGCACAGAGCAGATATTCCTCTAGCAATTCTGGCTTCCCCAGAGAGCCACCCCCCACCAAAACATTAAAATATTTAAATCACATGTATTTCCCAAGTGTGCATTGTACAGAGATAAGCCTGCAGCTTCCCCCTCTCCCACTCCCCAGGTCACACCCAGAATCACTAAAAGCTGCTGGTCTAAAGGAAAACCAGATTCTTTCATGCTCTAATGATTGTGACAGTTTACATACAGTCCATAATATTAGATAAAGTTTCCAACCTGAGCCCAGCTTCCCTCCTCATCTTCCTGTTAGGTGGTTAGGAAAGCAAAAGAACACACACATATTAGTGGTTAAGTTTAGTAAGGAGGTCAAAGTTAACGGTGCACTGCAAGACTCTAAATCTACTGCATACCAAAGGATCTAGATAAAGCAAGCATCATGCAATGTAAAAAATTATACACAAGGCATTTATTTTTGTATGAGAAGTTGCAAACCCCATCTACTGATTAAGTTTCTGGAGAGAAGAAATTTCTGCACCAATAATTCAATTTGTCTATTTGTCAATCAAGTCAGAGCTCCATTTTACAGATCAGAATTTTGTTTACAATCTTATCAACGTTGATTTTTTTTTTTCCTCCCTTCTGGAAAAAAAAGCTATCAAGATGCAGATTGCAAGGTTAATAATTAGAAGAAGCAATGATCCAGAATTTTAGTGCGTTATTTTGAAGAAAAAAAAAAAAAAGACCAAAAAAACCAGACCAAAAGGTACTTGATTCAAATGTTCAAGAAGTGGGAAAAGCACTCTAAGGAAGAGAAGTGGCAACACTGTAAACTAACCGTTTGTTGTGTGGCTGTAAGATTTTCCATCTCTTCATGTGTTACCCAGACATTTCCCGTGGTCTAATATGAGCCCACAGGGAATCAATCCCATCCAGTGAAAGGAAAGCAGTAACAAAGAGGAGAGGTTGCAGAACAGATAAGCAATCGGTACATGTAAGGAGCAGGCATGGGCAAAGCAATGGTCTCTAAGTCAGGTACAGCTACTGAAAGTCATGGCATGCAATAAAAGCCTACCCACAGGGATCAACTTCTTCACAGATATTAACAAAACTGAGCGTCAGAAACAGCTTACAGGACTTCATTAATGGCTAAACACTCAGCTCTGCTCTAATCTGAAAAATACATTTGTGGTCTAGCACATAACCCCAGGAAGAACTTTAGACTGCAGGGCAGACAGACTCACGAGAGAAAATTCCCACTAAGTGCCTAAATTTACTATAGAGAGACAGGTGACTCCTAGTTCATGTCACCTGTATTATTTGGCGTTAATGGCCTTACAGCTGCATTAAAAGAGCCTCCAACTATCTCACAAATTTCTGTACAGACATGTATGCTTCATCTGGATTTTAAATTCTCTGGAGGCCAAAAGATGAGGTGAATAACATGTACTCTAACTACTTTGGATTACATACTTAGAGTGAAATAAATTTCTCTTTTCCTTGAGAAAGAAAACTGCAGTTATCCCTTTAGTTAATTTCCATGAAAGGAAGGAACAGCCTATATTTAAATAATGTATTCCTTTCCAAGAAATTCTTAATAGAAGCTCAGTTTTAAGTTTACAGTCAAATGTTGGGAATTTCTAGGTGTTTAATGCTGGATGAGTTTCCTTACCGTCCTTGAGGTGGGAGGGGCAGAGGGGCTGGTTAATGACATGATTTCCTGGATGGCCAGCCTAAGCTTGAGCCTGTGCAGGGGATTGCTGATCCCGATTTCCCGCTGGATTTCCGTGTCAGACAGGGCTGACATGATAGCACCGCTTTTCACATTGGCTCGGCAGGCTGCCACGTACCAGGCTGGCATCCCCACCCACAGCTGCAACACAGAGAAAAGGAAGTAAGCAGGAGATGGAAAACATTCCTGCCTCCAAACCCTCGCAGTCTTTACACGTCTGTACATTGAGGGGGCTTTTTATTAATTTTGGAAGGACCACTCACCTCCAGCCACACCACCACAGTGGGCCCATCCCACTGTGCAAAAGGCAAACCTTGTCTTCTGGCTTCCTCCAGCAACTCGTGCCTACAGTTACAGAAACAGTCATTAGTTATAATGGATGTTACAATGTCAGCACTGCACTTGCCTCCCTGTCTCCTTTCCAATAATTAGCTTATTCCTTTCCCAGCCAGCCTTGTATGATACCCCCCTCAGGCAGGTACAGCACGTGTACAGGGACTACATAGGGATGAAAGCTGAACCGGCCAGGAAATGTGAGAGCAGCAGAGATGTGGATCTTGCCTTTCAGAACCTGGTGTCTGAAGCCACTACTGACACTCTACCCAACACTCCCAACCCAAAGCAGAGATGTCAGGCTTATTTGGCAATCAGATTCTCAGCTGCTGCAGTTTTCTGCTCAGCAAAGCTGAACCAAAGCAGTCATTTTATCTCAGCATGCGCAGATCTGAAACCTGTGGCAACACATGAACCATCAGACACCCCTGTCCATCAGGCTGTCAGGGCTGGAACCTGGGACAGAGACCATTTCACTGGTGAACTTCAGCCTGTCAGAACATCAGGGACAGCTTCACACAACCAGAGCTGTGTTTGGCAATTATATCCCGAAGGGCTGTGTACTGAAACTCGGCTTTCACTCCCATGATGACACCATTTCCTTTGTTCTTCTGAAACAGAAGCGCCTGAAGTTTCATATTGACAATTCAGCTTCCAGAGACAATGGAAGCTCACAAGGTCCCTATAAAAAGCTGCCAAAAATGTTTGATAAACCAAAGGACAAAAAGTAGCACTGTGGGTATAAGCGTGCAATGCTGCTTGGATATGCCTGGCTGAAAACATGGAGAAAGCCTAAAAAAAAGCATTTTTACACTGCCTTTGAAAGCCAGTTGTATATGGTTAAATCTCTGCTCATTCTCCTTTGAAAATCAGAAAAAACAACTTCACCTAATTAGACTGGTTTTACTATTCTTTATTCATGCCTGCAAGTGTAGAATTAAGATATGCAGCAATACTACAGATTCAAGATCCTACATGAGGTATTTACCATTTTCTCGCTATTTAAATCAAATAAAATCTCCTTGCCTTCTGAGCTGTCTCACTGGATACTCTAAGATGATAGCATTTTTAGAAGTTATAGGTATTAAAATATACAAGGCACCTTGAAGAGTGATTACTGACAGAAAAGGAGCTTTTTTGCTACTCCTACAAAATGGAAATGCAGCGTTCAGCTCTTTCAGACATACCTGGCATCCTCATGTTATATTGGTAGGTAACTAAATATTAAAAAGCAATCAATGAAGTAATAAATATACTAGCAACTGCTTTATCAATAGATAGCACTTCTCCACCTGCACACCAATAAATTACTATTACTCTGGAAGAACCTCCCAGTAATTTATCCTAATTAAATGTACTTCCCAGCAATGGGAAAAGGGGAGGAAGGAAAGGATTGCCAGACAACTGGTTACAAATAACCACACTAGGTACCATTTTAGGATCCATCCATTAAGGTGGAACAGTGTTCAGCAGCCAGCAGCTCAACTGCTGAATTTCACTAACAAAGAAGACTGTAAAAGCTTAGACACATTTGTACACTTCAAAAAGATACATATATTTCTAAATTGGGAATAAAGGATCAGCTATTTCCCTGCTACTGTGGAACACGTTACATTAATTCCACAAATAATTAGCCCTGAACACATTCAGTTCTGCTTCTCTTTGTTGTGTAAAGATTTAAAAATTAGAAAAATAAATTAGTAAGATACTCTGAAACATTGCTCGGTAAGAACAGAATAAAATGCTTAATACTGTATTTGACAGAAAGGAACACAACGTTTTTTCCAAGTAGTTTAACTTCCAAATTGGTGTCTTTGCCTTCCTTCTTGGTGGTTGTGTTGTGTGGAGTTCAGAGAAAATCAGTGTCATTTCTGGTTGTTTTGTAAGTCTCATTGTGTACTTCATGGTAACCATGAAACAGTGAATCCTTTGGAGTAGGATACAAGGAACACATCAAAAATGTAAGGAGAGGTTACAATGCAAACTTGAAACTCATGCTGGTATTGTAGGGAGAAAATAATTGTGTGATGGAGAAAAACACATAGAAATAGAAACAAATAAAAAAATGTTTATGACATGACTTTATGCAGAAATTATTCAATGGATCCAAAGACGAAAGCAACCATGAAGTGGAAAATTAATTGCAGAATTTGTTCATATGCAGTAAGAGATAAAAAACTTGCTTGCACAGAAAATCATTAACCCCCAAGCTCAAGATGTAGCCCAGGCACAAAACGTCTCATAGGAAGAATTCAGAAGCAGCTGCTGTTTCATCTGCAAATGATGCATCAATGGTTTTTTTTCCTAGAGCAGAGAACTTCCCTTTTCCCACTATTCCCTTCAAACTCCACCAAGACACTCGCTGCATTCCAGTAATATGGGATCACATCCCTGAAAGATCACAACTGCCAGGCCAACTGAGTCTCAGAGCCCAACCATTACACCAGATGTGGATCTGGTGGAAATGGGTGCAAAACCCAGCCCCGTATCTTTGTGAGGAAAAAGATATTGCAATGGTGCCAGTCAACAGGCGGTATAAACCTGGCCCCGTGAAGGATAAAAGAATGCCAAAGGAGCAGCTGGCTACTGGAATAACTCATAGGTGACAAAACCAAGGGACAGATGTCTGGAGACTTAATAAAAAACCTGGCTGAGCTTCCCTTGGAACAGGAGCCCAAACACGCTGCTGCAAGGGGGGAAGGCTTGTTGTTAGACACATACCAGAAGCATCTCACAGCAGCTGGGGACGACAAAAGCTGTGGTCATAGGGAGTGAGAAATGATGTCAAAGCTGCAGGTGGTGCCTGATGCAGCAGTGAGTGCACAAGACCCTCTAGGGACCGTGTGAAGGATCTGTGTTCAGCAGGGCTCTTGGCAGGAGAGCACATGCTCACCCCACAAGGAAAACAAAGCAGCCCGGAGCAACCTCACTCCGTCACTGGATTAAGACAGCACGGGAATGGATACATCCAGAGCTCGTAGCCAGAGGGGAGTGCTGCATCCCAGATTTCTTGGATGGAACTGGAGAGGACTGATTTGGAAGAAGTTCAGAACACAGTAAACACTGCAGTGTGGGGAAGAGAGTGATACTGATGGAAGTGACAGAGCTTCAGGGTATAAAAGCTGAGAAGAAACAGTTGTAAAACATGAGATGGAAATAGGCAGAACATCAGGGGAAAGTCAATATCCTTATTCTAGATTGAGTTCAGGGATGTAGTAAGTCTTTTGTGTGTGAGAGTTATCTTAAATTTAGGGTTGCCTTCCTTTTTGCTGAATACAGTACTAAGTTTGTTGTGCTGTACACAGAAAAGCACAAACACAGTTGTGGCAAACACCGTCACTACTACAGCTCACACAGAAGATGAACACAACACTAAAAAGGACTTAGCTTTAGTCAACACCAAACAACAGTTTCACAGAAGTACATCTACCTTGGAAACACAAACACCTACTATTGCTAAGCAACTTTCAAACCCCAGATTACAAAACTAATTTAATCTAAGAGGGTTTAATATTTCCACTATAAAAGCTCACGCCATGCAAATTAAGACAGGACACCAAACTAGCTTTCACACTGAACTAGGTGACACTGGATTTATTTCAGCAACACATTTTCATAATATATTCTTTTGAATTTACTATTTCCTCTCATGATCTGACTTTAAGAAAGGACAGAGGTTTTAATATATTGCTAAAAAATCCAAACGAGATTTATCATACTTGCACAACAATCCTTAAAAAATAAATACAAACTTACCCTGATTTTGCACTACCACATCAAATGGTAAACAAAAGGAAAATAAAATCATAAAGGACAAATATAAAACTAGGATTAAACTGAACTCAAAGGCATACAAAGACAAATAATGTGTACTGTAATTTAATTCTGTAACTATAAATAGGTTTTTGTTAGCAGACACTGAACACTGCCCTCAGCCTGTTTGTGCACATGCAAGCAGAAATCAGAAAGATAAACGAGCAAATAGGGATTAGAGACAGCTATAAATAGAAGGAGCTGTCGTTGTTCCAAGCATTCAGGTAGCTGGAATTCTTTTTGCTGAATACAAGGTTTTGCAAACAAAGTCAGTTGGAATTTGTTTTAACCCAGCCTCCTCCAAAATCAAAGTGAAAAGTAATTCAGAGCAGCTTTACTACTACTACTTTTTGATAATGAGCATCTCAAGAAGGCAGCAAGGGATCTTTGACCCCTTGTGATAATACTGCTTCCCATGTTCAGAATACCCCTCAGGATTCTGAGACAGCTGCATGAAAGCATCTTACTGGGATTTTTCAAATGATAGATTTAGATTGTATTAATTTCATTGAGTGGTAGAGAATACAAGGCTCCAGGGAAACCTTAGAGCCCCTTCCAGTACCTAAAGGGGCTCTAGAAGAGAAGGAGAGGGGGGTTTGAAGAGCTAGGGAAGGCAATTCCAAACGAAAAGTTTTCATCTGTTTAATATAGACAGCTGCCTTTTAAGCAACCTACAACATGCAGCCATAAATTATACTTTAAGTAATACCAGTACATTTTTGAAAAGCAGAATGTTTACAAGAAAAGTCATGATTTATCTGCAACTGCACTTTTTGCATTTCTTAAAGCAAGACAGTATGGATTGTTTTACTTGAGAATGAAACTTGTGGCTGGTATTGAGAAATACCTATATTGCTCAAAGAACAGACCTTAACACTATTTAGATATGACCAGACTAAAACTATTTATTCAACCAAGATGTGGTATGACTTTAAAGCACTGTAGAAAAGGGAAAATACCAGATCATAATAATGTATGATTGCCTTCAGTGTAGCAGTCTGAAGAAAAACAGCTGAGCCTTCTGTTATCCAAACAAACCCACATTCCATTCCAACTTTTCAAACCAACACACTGCTGGTTTTCATTAGCAGCCACCAGGCATTATTCTTATTAGTTAATAGAACTTAGGTACTGCAAGAAATCTCTCTCAAAGGGAAAATTAGCACCCTTTCTTTCCAATATTTACTGTCTGTCTTCAGAAGGCAAGGAAAGTCTGATCTTCATCAGTTTTTTGACAGCTGAACAGAACAGAAGCAGCAGAAGTTTAAGGCTCAGCATTGGGGGAAAAAATGCAAGGAATGCCTGATCCTACTTATATAAATATGAGTGTTTCCTGTACTGCCATATAAGCATCAAGTCAGGATTTCTACCAGTAACAGTATCTGTTTTTCCCCTATGATTAGTCTTTGCTTCATCTGTTCCAAGTCTGGGAACAACAAAGCATGCGAACAGACACTCAAAAGGTTGAGCAGTAAACTGAAGATTTTCTGGCACAGAGTGATAAAATTCTCTGGACTAGGAAAAGGTAATTGCATACAAGGTGCCATAAAAAAGGAACAGTCACGATTTAAAAATGGAAGAAATCAAGGCTATATGGTGCAAAGAGAAAGATTTCAGCAGACAATCTTAAACAGAAGTGAAAAAATTAGTGAAGAGAGAAGCTGTCAGCAGCTGCAACACAAAGGGACAGAGAAAGGAGCCAGCAAGTTCATGTACAGGGATGTCTGCACACAGCATCTCATGCTTCCCTTCTGTCAATTCCTTCACACTCTGGGCAAAGAACAGCCAAGAGCAACTTTGGGAAATCTCCCATTTGAATCAAAGGTATTTATAATTTATTATATTTAATCCCTCCCAAAGCAGGTATTAAGTATAATAAATTTGGGGGAGATTTGGTAAGAGTCCACTCCTATCTCTGAATTTCTTTATTACAGCAGTCCAATAGTAAGTTTTCAGCTGAAATTCCTTTCAAACTTACCATGACCCATGCTGCTATTAATGTTCTGGAAAAATAGTAACAAAAAATAAATCTACAGAGACTTATTAACCATAGCACCATATTAGGCAAAAAATACCCCAAAACCAAACTAAAAAATAAAAACCACAGCATTTTTAAACAAAGCAATACATGATTAACACAGGATTCCAAATATCTGGTAACTTACTTTTTCTGCATTTTCCTGTTTTTCTCTGCCTGACCTCCAAGTTTGCTGAGACCTAATGCATCCTGAGAGGAACCATCTGCTTCTCCCATGCCACCTACAAAAAAACCCCCCAAACTCAAGTCAGTCTTAACTTAATCCTTTGTAATATTACTGATCAGGAATGTGTAAAACCAAACCTCCAAGCCCATATCTCTCACTGTGTAAGAAAAAGCAAACCAACCTTGTCCCAGAGCTTCCTTGCTTGTTTGTCCAGGTCGTCCCTTTTCCTTCTTGCCAAACAGGCGGCCAATAGAGGATTTGATCCCCTTCTTTTTGGGGGCTTTGTGAAGGGAATCTTGGCTGCTGTTACTGCTACTAGGATTACTTGTTTGCCCATCTTGTGAACCTGTTGAACTGTACCAAAAAAAACATCATAAAGGAGCCCATGTACAACAAATTCACCAGAGATAAGTTCAGGGTTCTGTATGAGTTACTCAAAGTTCAGTGACTCACTAATGACATTTAATTTCAGCTTTTATGAGTTATGAAAAGAAATGTTGATGGCACAAGTTCCTGACTGAAAGGGACAGACAAAGATTGAAATACTTGAGTGGAATCCATCTCAGATACTTAGGAACTTTGAAAAGAGTATCTGTCAATCCAAGTGATGGCGATTTTGCAAGTTATATCTCAATTTACAGCTAAGTTACAACTTAAAGAGTTGAAAGTTACACTTTTTATTTCCCAGACATGAAGCACACTTAACAGAGACTCAGAGTACCAAAAGACTTCCCATGATGCCATTTCTAAGCATTAGCAAAACCTACATTCTTAATGTTTATGTAACAGAGTCACCCATTTAGGTGTCCACACTCCTGGCTTTTGAGAAACGCTTCAAGACCCAGACTAAAGCCCTACAGGCTGAACAGCTCTGCAGTTTGGGGGTTTTACTCTGATGCTGTGGAACACTGAGCTCCTGGTAGGTCTGAGTGATTCCCAGCTACTCACTTCCTAATGTCCCTGATATCTTCATGGCTCACTGTATGCAGAGCTCCTTTCTGGACTCTGTCCAGACGCAAAGACCGAGGTGAGGAAGGTGGCGATGTCTCACATTTGATGGTGGTTTTGTCGTCTCGTACCTCTTCTCTGGAAGACGGAGACTAATGGAAAAGGAAGGAAAATTTCAGGGGCAATGCTGAAACATGAAGGCAATACCAACTCTAAAAAAAACAGTGAAAGAAAGAATCTTATTTCAGCATTAAAGGATTACTCTTGCCCTTACCATTCTGCTGTTGCCTATTTTTTGCTTGATTTCTTTCTGAATTTCTTGTTACCTTCAGTGACAAACTATTAAATTCAATCTTAGCTACTGACACAAGAAAGTAGCACTTATCTTTTATTCATTTATAGGGCTAAGAACTAAAGTAATGCCTTCAGCACCATAAAATGAATATACCTGTCACCAGTTTAAGCAAGTGCAAAGACAGCAATAAGAGACCCGTGAAAAGAGTTATTAGCAAGATCACTGACTCCGTGAAGTCAGTTTCTACACACCTTTGGCTACAAAAGTTTGAGAAACAGAAAGAATAACTTATTTGTGTGTGCACTGACAGCTTTTAAAATGAAGCACTGATGCATGAAGACTGCAAAGCAGTGGTTGAAACAGAAAGCAGCACCACACTCCTCCACACCAGCAAAAACAGGCAAACAAACATGAAAACCCACAAAATAAAACCCATACTTAGGTTAAAATGATAAACCATAATCTTGTTTTATTACAGAGCTACCCTGTAAATGCTTTACGTTCCTGTTATCCACTAATGAGTTTGGAGACAGGGAGGGAGATGAAGGGGCACACCACGAAATAAACTAAAGATTTTTACCTTTCTACGGTGTTTCCTTAAATCACTAGGCTGACAGATGCATGCAAAGAAAAGAAATTTGGAAAAGCTGTATTTATTGTAAACTGTACCACAGACCAAGACAACTAGTACAGACAAAACATCTCAGGGAGAATATAAACAACAATTACAACAATGGCACGGAGAGATACTGGGTATGAAGTACTCCTTAAATCACAGATTACTTAAACGTATCCCTGAAGTGAGGAAAAGGAAGCAAAAAATAAACACTTACAATTGGTTATCTACCAAAGTACCAGAGATGTTTGAGTGTATTGGGACCGTAGGCAAATTAGCACAAAATACGTGCAGCAAAAAAACCCCAAAGAAGTGCTGTGGGGTGCAAGGTGTTGCTTTGAAAAGGCAAGGACCTGCCTTGGACCTCCAGGTCAGCCACAGCAGCCTTAATAAATCAGCTGCACTTGTCCCTCCTCACAACCTTGGCATTCCTGCAGCTGTTTCCTACACTGCACAAAAAGCAGCCCATACTTTAATAATGTGAAACAGTGCCAACAATAGCTCATTTCTATACAGTCACAGGATTCTGTTCTTTTTACAACTTTCAAGTGCTGGAATGTTTGAGCAGGAATTCACCACCACTTTTATTTTATCCTCCATCTACTGTACCTCACTCCCCAGGGAGTGCTCACCTCTGCCAGTGCACAGAGCAAGGGCAGCAACCCTGAGTTACACAAACAGCTTATTCACACTGGTGCTGACAAAAGCCAAATTTAGATAATTTGTTTAATAGCTCTCATCATTTAAAAAGGCTGCAACCAAAAATAAAGTCAGTCCCCTCTGAAGTGGGACAAGGGGGAGGGATGTTGTTTCCCTCCCACAAAGGACAACTTTTAATTGTTTTTGATTCAGAATACATGTAAATTTCGCAGCATTAATATGGAAAGTTTTGTTCAATCTGACTGTAGAGTACCACATTAACAAATCATAAGTTCACTGAATGATAGAAGGGACCTTTAAAGACGATCTAGTTCCTCATCAAGTTCTTGACAAAGCACTGCAAACTTGTTTTACCCTCACTGGATCTTTCATCCATTAAATCTGATGAGCATAAAAATGAAAATGTTCACCACATGGAATGAACTGCCCACAAGGACTGCTCAAGAGAGGCTTCACCATTTATCATGCTGATGCTTTTTAATCATGAGGGGCTTTCAACTGACTGAGCTGCATAACCACTGGCATTAAGCAAATTTTGCCTACATGATCAAAAACTAATGCAACTCTCTATTAAAATACTGGAAGACACAGCAGAACTCAGTCCAATAATTCATGATAGCTCTTCCAAAAGTTTCAAGAAAGCCCTTGATCTGTAATTCTTGATTTCAAGCTTTCACAAGTCAGTTGCCAGGTACAAAACCCATCAAATACAACTGCAAACACTAGACCAAGTGACTTTGATGCACAATTATGATCTAAAGTGAACTTCATTACAGTTCACTTTTCTTCGGTTGCACTGGATTTCAGACAAGACACGTTCTCCTGATCTAGTTTTGGGGAAAAGAGCTACTTAAATTTGTAAACGGTTTTCTGCATGAGAAGTGTTTAGCTTAACTAATGATTGTGAAATGTTAGAAGATAAAGCACTCCACATTCTGAATTTTGATAGCTTTTCTTAGAAGACGACTGCTTGACCCTGGATATATGGCTAGAGCTAGTACAGTGATTTTTTTTCTAATTCAAAAAAGGCAAAATTACTCCCTTTTATGAAAAAAAGAGACTTTTTGGTATATGTACACATCAATTTTAGAAAGCCAGCAAAATTACTTAGCTGAAATACTTGGTTTTAACTGTTCATTTTGTTTAACATGTCTTTAAAAACAAGAAAGGGCAAAATTTGTATCTTGTTTTTACAGATATGTTTACATGCATAAAGCAGCTCCTAGAAGGATTTATCTTCCTAAGAATTCATAAGAATATCAAAAGAAGGAAAACATCTTTTTCTACTCACTGAACGCCTAAGACTAAACTTCTTTATCACCTACAAGGTCTAACAGATATTTCTTTCACCTATCAGGCTTTAACAGCCTAAACCAAGACACTGGCACTCATTAATATTCAAACAGCAGTGATACCATCTCAATCTTCAAGATTAACATGCAAATCATTTTTTAGCTGAGTGTTTAGTGGAAAATAATAAAAATAAAGTTTAAAGCAGAGGAAGAAAGTGGTTGAAAAGAAAACATTCTTTCTTCTAGAAAGAGGAGTCTGAAGGAAGACTGTAACAACAGAAGGAATAAATACTCAGGCACGAGATGCTGACCAAATAATAGACTTGAGCTCTGAACATTTTTCCTAATCATTATGTATCTTACACTTTTTATAGAAGTTGAAAGGAAGCAGTAGAAAAACCTAGAGGAAGGAAAAATACAGCTGAGTAAGCAGGAGAGGAAGGGGCAATGAACCAACCCGTTTCCTAGAGCAAAGGAAGGCTCTCCTGAGGAACGTGCAGGCCGTGGATACCCACCAGTGTCATGATGCCCAGCCTGTCCACCTCCCGTGCCGGGCTGTGCGGGACGCGCCGCGGCGTGGAGCGGCCACTGCCGGGCGGGGAGGAGCCGGCCAGGGCCCCGCCGGCGTACGAGGGAGGGATGGAGCTCATGGAGCGGAACCGGCCGTGCGCGTCCAGGCTGCCGCTGCCCACCCTGCTCTCGATCTCCTCGGCGCGCTGCTCCGTGTTCTCCTTCTCCTCCTGGATCAGTCTGGGGGAAAGAGAGTCTCAGAGGAACGTGACATTCCAACAAGGGCCATACAAACAGAATGGGGCTTTGAAAGAAGCAGCACTTAGCAGAAAAACATGGAGAAATTACCATCTTCCGAGTCATTTTTATCGAAAGCTCCACAGCAGACAGGCCGTACCTGATCTCTTTGTTGATTGCATCCAATTGTTCCTGCAGCATTATGGCCAAAGTCTGAGCATCAGCCTGACCACTTGGTGACAGCAGATCAACTGAGCTGAAAATGGTCTCCCTGTCGTCCTCCACATCAGACACATCCACATCACTCTCAAATGCTTGTGCCACGTTTGCCAACACACTGGCTTGCTGGGCCCGCTCCCAATCCTGCTCGTTCAGGGTCTGAACCTACAAGAATCCATAAAAAAATAAATCCAAGCTCAAATGGGAAAAACATGACATCTCTACTGCTTATCAAGATGTTTAAAATAATTTATGTAAGTCTACTTACATGCTGAATGCATCCATCAAGACAGCAATGTTTAGAGAAATGTAAAAAAAAAAAGCTATAATGTCGGAAACTTTTAAATTTCATTTAACTGGAAGATGCAAAACAGGCTCATTGAGCCAATTATACCATCACATATTTTGGCTATACACGCTTTTAATTACAGAAGAATTTTGCTATCAATTCCATGGGAACTACGGAATCAGTTTTATGTAATGAGTGCTTATGTGTCCTGAAAGGAAATTGGAAATGCTTGCAGAACAGTAATATGTTTGAGTACAGACACAAAAGTAGAACTGTTTCAAATTGTATTTTACAGGCTTATCAAAATTTAAAAGCAAAAACAAAAATTAAAAAAAACCCCAAAACTGGAGTTCAGAACCGCAGTCTTGCAACTATTTGCAAACAATTAAAAACACCAGCAGCTGGTCATGAGTTGGTAACACTGGACCTATAAAATCCAGGAGTTTATTGCCAGGTACTCCCAATTCTCAAACCTCCTTTCACCTGATTAGCCTCATGCATTGAGCAAATCTGTTCTGCTGTCACAGTGCTGTCTGTATTTTCCTTCCTTACCTTTGAGGGCTCGTCTCTGAGAGCAGCCAAACGGCCCTTCTGGGGCCGCCTCAGCACGGAGGAGGTGCCGTAGGACTCTGTGTGACTGTCCCCCACAGAGGAGGATGCCACAGGGAACCTGAAATCTGGTCTGCTGGAACAC
The DNA here is from genome assembly GCF_000738735.6 of Corvus cornix cornix. Lineage (NCBI taxonomy): Eukaryota > Metazoa > Chordata > Aves > Passeriformes > Corvidae > Corvus > Corvus cornix. The sequence goes on along the minus strand of NC_046335.1, from coordinate 57,609,579 downwards.
AAAACCAACATTTCATCCTTACAAAGGGAGAAGGAAACCAAAAATAAGTCCCCCAAAGGATTCCTCTTGTCCCACCACTGCCAATTGTTTTTAAGTATGTTTTTTAAGCAGTATAAAAATTGCTTTATATGCTCTATAAAAATGAATTTTGTAAATATTCGCAAAAATATTTGCACTTATAATAGACAAAATTGTCTTCAGCATAGTGACTTTAAAGAAAATAGGAAAAAACCCAAACTACTACTGGTACCTATGATGAAGTGATGTGGCTCTGAGTCTCACTTGGTCATTTTCAGCCCTTAATGCATCAACATTTAAAACAAGCTGATCCTGGAAAAAAAAACAGAAAAAATGTATAATAGGCTTTTTAAAAAAATTAGTGTTAAATACAAATTCATAAACTAACCTTTAGGTTTTTTATCTCATTTCTCTTGCAACTTGGAAATAAAAGATTTTAAGATATACCCTTCAACTATTTAAACATTAGTTTTGCTACACACCATACAGCACTGTCACAAAAGGGCATCCCAGAATCATTTTGCTGCCTCTCTACCCTGACTCTAGTAATGACAATATGTATTTTAAAAACAGCTATGAAATAAAGTTCACTTGCTACTAAGGTTACTATAATTAAGTGGTGATATTAAGAAACAAGAAGATTTGTTCAAGCTCTCTGCACAAAAGGATCTAGCAGCACTTACTTTTAACTGGAACATTTTTACAGGCTCTAGAAACCCTGAATTGCGCAGAGAGATCCAATGAATGAGAAAACAACGAAAGTCTAAATAAAATAAAAAGTGGCTGATGATGAACATCTGTAAGGAGGGACCTTGTCATTTCCAGGACAAGCAGAACACCAGGCAGCTGCTATTGCTAAGGAGCAGCCAAGTCTAATAAATATTTCTCCCTCTGCTCCCCAGTTCTTAAAACTTAAAAAAAAAAATGTTAGCAGTTGCACAAGCATTTCAAGATATTCAATGCTTTGAGAAAACCTCATGGAAAAATGCCCAACATTAAAAGTATTTCTCGTTTGGTTTTGCTGTTCAAGGTCATGTGTACAACAGTATAAAAATTCTACACAATCTCCACACTTTGGCTAACTGCCAACATATCCAGGCACTTCACAGATTCAAAAGTGTGTTAAGCCTTGGACTAAAAGGTTATGTATTAGCTATAAAATCTTCCTAAAACTGTGGCACACAATACCATAAAATAACCAGTAACAGCTCCTTTCTCTTAAACAGAGCAGGAAATGTTAAGTTTTATGGGGAATTAAAATCTGATCCTGCTATGTAGCAAAGCAGCAATTAAGTTCCAAGATAATATTTCAGAAATGCAGAGTGTACCTTTTCATGCTGAAGTTCTTCTATTTGTTTTTTTGCATTTTCAATTTCTCGAAGAAGTGAATTCTGAAACAAAAGGCATCACAAATTAAGTCACTCATAAGCTGCTTTACACTTTTCAATCATAACCATGACGAGTATCAAAAAAAATTCAGTCAACACTACACAAATGCATCTTAAAATTACAGATCCTTGACTGCTTCCATCATTTCACTTTGGTTATAGTTGAAGGCTTATCCTTCCAGGTGTACAGCACTCTAAATAATGGATTTGGTAATAGTACTGGTTCCATAAATCTTTAATAGCAATAGCAGCCTTTTAAGGCTCCATTTGACAAAGTCTAACTAGTAAAAAAAAAAGGAATAATTACGGAATAATTCAAAGTCATTCAAAAAAGACCATATGATCAGAACAAAGTCTTAAAATTTTACCTGCACGTTTCTTCCCAACTTAGCATAAAAGAATGAGCTGGAAGCCTCAACAAGAACACTTTTCTAGAAGCTGTGAACTACAGCAAATGACAAGTAGATTTTCCTCATTATTCACAAATGTAGTTATGGTTTGGAAGATAAGAGGGAGACAGGGTCAACCCTAAGGCATCACCCATTATTCAAGCATTAGGCACGAATGCAAGAGGAAGCAAACGTTCAGCAAGAGTCTGGGAACATCACTGAGGTTCCAAAGCATTTTATTGCCATGACTTTAAAATCAAAGACACTCAGCTTTTCCTGAAACATTTCCCCAGATGGTCATTTCACCCTCTAGTAAAAGAAACCAAGTATTTTTTTAATCCAAGACCAAGCAATTCAAAGTCAGCATCAAGCAAAGTGCCACTTTAGAAGACACTTTGAAGTTAGGGATCTAACTTCAAGGTGTGCATGGAAGAAGAATCCATAAGGACCTAGATCCAAAAGTAGAAGGGAAGAAAAGGAGTAAAAAAGTGTGTCAAAAGAGATGACCTGAGTGCAGGGGAAAGCTCCAAGATGTGCACTGACAATGCAGGAACAGCCCAGTCACACTCATATAACGAGTCTCAAAACGATCTACCTGGGAAGAACTGCAGGAATCCCACAATGACTCAGGGGAACTGGAACAGCCAAAAGCAGTGGGAAACAAAGGAAACTGAACTGGAAAGATCAAAGTTCCAGCACTTCAGGCTTCCTGTATTACACTGGATGAGCCTTTTTATGCAATCTGCACCAGTCGAGTGCAAATTTTTACCCAAAAAAGGATACAGCTTCTTAAAAGCTGCCTTCTCAACACTGCAGTGCAGTGCCCAGGGACAACCTCAAAAAATGACTTTTAAGAGCATATTTTCCAAATCCACACTAAAAAAAGGGTCTTAACAGAAACTACTTATAAATAAGGTGTTTGTGTTTATTTGCTGAAGTTACAGACACACTGCAAAATATGCACAAATCATTCAGAATTACACATGCAGTACTGGAATGTGACTTGTTACCTTATCTTCCAGGGCAGCCATCCTCTCCTTGAGATGAAGCTGGAGCCTTTCATTGGATTCAGACAGGAGCTTATCAACAGTTTCTGACAAACGTTTATTATGCTCTTCATTCATCTTCTCTCTCTGTCTAGCCTGAGATACAAAAAAGCTGCTGAAAAAACCCCAAATTTGCAGTATCTCCAGCAACTTCCAGGTTATGAAGGCAGCAAGCTCTCTTTAATCCAAATGCATTTTCTTTAACAGCAATATTTTTCCAAAGAGGAACACTGCATGTGCCTCCAGAGCTCTGTAAAGGGAGTCTGAGGGACACTTCAGTCTTTAATAAGTGATCCAAGATAAGAAGTTTAAAAATCTAAGCCTACATTAAAAAAATCTTAGAAAGGCACAATTCAGAATGGATTCCATCATTTATAACCCACGAAACAATTTGTCCATAGTCATTTAATTCAGCAAGGTTTTTCAAACTTTCATTGGAGACTTCCAGCACATTTTCCTTGAGATTTAAGGTTAGCCACAGTACAGTGACTCAAATCTCACAGCTATCAGCCAGCCTAAACTCTGGCTTTATTTTAAAGCCGAGAAATAAAACCAGCTTTGCTGAAGAGGATTAGGTTCTTTCTTTCAGCTTTTTATCTTTGTCAAAATTATGTGCAGTACCCTTTGCAGTTCTTGATTCTTCTCTTCAAGCTGTGCCTCCATCTGTCTCAGTCGCTCCTCGATATTGCCGTGTCTCTCCTCAGCCTGTCAAGTTGAGAGCAAAATTAGAATTTGGGTGGGTTTTTTTAGGTTTCAAAAGTACAGAAACACTGGGGCACAGGAATATTTCGAACATGCTTTTGCACAACTGCCATTTATGGTAAAGGACAAAGCAGAACAGATGTTTTTCTGTCACCAAAAGGACCTTGCAAGAGTTCAGATGGGAAGTAGCAAAATGATGACACCTCTCACCTCTAAGTACCATGAATCAACTCCTACTTGCAAACGAGCTTGCAACAGCAAAGTTCATTCATACCCCCAAGAAATAAAACTAAAAAACAAATAAAAGTAAAAACTAAGTGCATTTGCAGCTTCTCCTCACTAGCCTGGACGATGGGACCCTCTGTTAGTAATCATGGCAAAGCAGAAAGCAGCAAGCAGAGACAAGGACTAATACACAAATTCTACCTTCCTAAGCTTGGTGGCAAGTTCCAAAACTTTAGCATCTTTAGCAGCAGAGCTCCCAGGAGACAAAAGGTCAGACTACAGAGCCAGTTAGGGACAGGAAAGATAACAGGGAAAGAAATGAAACTAAGGCTTTGAAAGAAAACATGCACACACACTTGAAAAGGCTCATTTGTAGTTAACTAAATCTAGTTCCTTAGACTTCATTACTCCATTTTTAGCCCTCTAAAAATCTTGATGTTTGGTAGTACCACAACTTCTCTCGCTCCCCACTTGCTTCACTTAGCTAGCAGTGGAAGAAATTTAGGTTTCCCTTTCCGAAACAGTTCATGTTTAGAAGACTTTATACCTATTACTGAATAATTTTAATAAAAAGCACCAAAATAATAATTCAGAGATGTATTTTTATGATGTAAAAGAGTTAACAGAAAACCCACTTGAGTTCCAAAGAGCAGAAACTAAAAAAAAGAGATTAAAAATTTAAGAAATAAATCAGAGAGTTTTCAGAGAGATCAATGGAAAAAAAGTAGGAAATAAACATAAAAATTTTCTGAATTATTTGTGGGAAAACTGGAAACCAACTGTAAGCAAGACAACACTAGGAATGGCTTTCCTGCAGTGGGACACCAATGGAAAGGGAGCCTGGAGGACACTGTGCCACCACCTCACCTTTGTAAGTGCTGCAACTCTCTGTGCCAGCTCAGCCTCCACCTCTGGCAAAGTCTCAGCTTTTCTCAGGGTCTGCTGCAGCTTTTGCTCAGCCAGTTCCAGTCGTTCTTGCAGTTGCCTGTTCTTATCTTCACTCTGCACAACATTATGGCCAGCAAGTGTTGAGAGTTAAAGAAGTGATCAGTTAGAAAGTGGTTGGCTAAACAATCATTTCTGGTTTATAAAGTTGGACTATTTCATGTCAAGCACTTGTCAAACTTCCTCCCTCACTAAGGCCTGTAAAAGTCACTACACACTATGCAGATCTTAAAAGCTTAGCTCAGAATGAGTAATTCTCAGCCACAAAACTTAAGATGCTTGGATACACATACAGCAACTTAAAAATCCAGAATTAATAGGGACAAGAGCCCTACTGCCCCAAGATGAAGTGCACTAAATTTCTCAAAACCATTTCCCCTTCCCAGTAAAACTGCGTCCCATCTTTATTCCCAGGGTAAAACTCTCTACAATGTACAACTCCAGCTCCTGAAAAACAATCACTAATAACAGCACATTACAGCTGATATTTATCTTCCTAAAAGCAAAGTGCTTCAGCACAGCATGAACATTAATTATCTCCATTAGCGTTATGCTGAGCAAAATGTACTTCATCTCGTTTGAAACCACAACCTGTCGGTGCATGGAGTCTTTAGTGGCAATTTCATTTTCAAGTTTATCATTGAGGTCGTGCACGGATGTAGCTTCACGTTGTGCAGCGAGGTAGCGTTTCTCCAGAGTGGTGATTCTCTCCTCCATGTCCTCCTTCTGGGCCAGAGTCTGGGACACAAGTCAGAATTTGAAAAAGAATTATTTAGTGATCAAATAAAAACTGAAAAAAACAACCAGGTATTTCTGTTATTTTTCTCAGCAGAAAATGAAGTAGAAAGAAATGACTTTTTAAAAACAGTGAATGATTAAAAACCGCTGGTCTTTATTGTCTTACACCACAGATCTGCTACTTACCTTTCCAATGGTACACACACAGCAAATCCTGACTTTCTGGGGATGGTCAGAGAGTGTTCTTGGGTTTAACTAAGTTCTATCTAATAAGGATGTGTGGGACCTTGGAGATTAGAGATTCAGCAGTGACAGGAACTGTCAACCACACCACTGAAATTCAAGGGATTCCTCAACCAAGTGCATCTTTTAAAAATGGAAGCATCAGGAGTAAGCTGAGCATGTATGACAAGATCAAGCATCTCTTCCAGAACATGCTGAAGCTGGCAATGCTAAATCACTAATACATTAATGAAATATCTAGTTAGTCATAGAGTTATCCTGAAGACAAAATCTTTTAAGTGACTGGTCTTTTAAACAAAAACCAGACAAACATCATGTCCCAAAAAACCATTTTCTTCCCATCTATCAAACCAAAGACATTCAAACAGCAGAAAGGTTCAACTGGAGCGTGAAAGAGACTACAGTTTTATAAAGCAGTGGCATTTGTGACTGCCCAGATTCTGACAGCTCCTTCCTCACCTCTCGTACATCCCTCTGTAACTTTGTGTTCATTTCTTCAGATTTTATTAGGTCTTTCCTTGCTGTGTCAAGATCTTCTTCCAGCTCGGTTACTCTGCTGGACAAAGCAGTGAGGCGTTCTTTCATTTGTGTCTGCTCTTTGTTTTGCTTATCTATGATGTCTTGGAGTTCAATCACTTTAGCAAGGTTCTCATCGTGGCATAATGAACCATCAGAGGATCTCTGTTAAACAGGGGGAAAAAAAGTGTATTAGTATGATGCAAATAAGACTGGAAAACGAATTGTTACTCACCTGTAAACATCCCTCCCCAAAGATAATTTTATTATTGGATAGACTGCAAAAACTGAAGTTTTGATAACTAAGACTTCTTAATTAGATGATCACTCAAAAATATTTTATTATGGTTTAAATTTAAAATGTTATAGTTAATGATTAAAAATCAGACGTCAGCTAAGCAAAGTAAATAGCTGTACCTTGCCATTTGTAGTAGGTGTATTTTCTTGTTCATGATTTATATCCAGCATCCCATCTGGAAGTGTTTTCTTCTGATTATTTTGCTCTTTCAGAATCATTAACTAAAAGAAAAGTTTACAGACACATGTTTCAAGTCAATTCCTTTCTCACTAATAATATAAGGAACAGCTGCAAAAGCAAAGGAGCAAAACAACAATTACTGATTCTACTGCCAGGTATGTATTAATAAAATCTGGCACAGGCACTCAAATACCTTATGCCACTGCAAACCCTTATTTTAAAGGCACAGGAACTTTTTTTGTTGGTTTGGTTGGGGTTTTTTTGGTTGGGTTTTTTGGGGGCAGAGAGGGTGCCAGGAGGCTGAGGTTCGGTTTTTTCCTCTCCTGCTCTTTCAAAGCAGCTAAGTTAAAAATTAACAATTATTCCATTTGGCAAGAAATCAAAAGCAAGAAGTGAAAGTGAAACTTAATAAATTACTCTGTACAAATATTGACTGAAACACCCACAGTGGACACATGAAGCCTCCTTTTAAGACACAAACCTACCTCTTTATGTGTAGTACCTAGTTCTTCTTCCAATAAGCTACATCTTTCAAGTGCTACTCGTAGCCTCTCCCTTACCTGAAAGGGTAATTTCAAATTATTTGAAATCATTCAAATCAAAACGAAAACAATTTCACTTGCGGCCATGCCTTTACAGATAATAACGCTATTTCCATTACACTTAGAAACCTTCTTCATCTGGAGTCAGTACTAACACATGCTACCAAAAAAAGATAGCCAAATAATGTGCATCTTATAATCTAGCTTTTTCTTTTTTATCATAAGCAACATGACCTGTATATTTAAGCATTAAAGAATTAAACACACCCAGAATTTGCTTGTCCTTTTGTAAGGCACAGACTGTGTTTGCTTTTGCTCATTTACAACATGGAAGAACAGGCAAAATTCCACTTAAAATCATTTGCCAGATTTTATATACAAGGGTCACAAAGTTAGGTAAACTGGAAGTTGGCAACAAAATTCACAGTGAACTTCAGCAGTTGCATATCCTGCTGCTAATATCAGGCACCACTGAAGGGAGGAGTTCCTTTCTATCCCAGTGTAACCAGATTCCCTTCCTCCTCCTCTCTCTAGTCCATTTCTTTACTAGATAATCAAAAGGATAAATCCTGATGTTGTACAGGTAAGCAGCTGTGTGCATTCCTACAGCAAATATATTGCTCCTGAGCCATGCTGAGTTTACATTAACACAACTAATGAAGCACTTGAATAAACCACAGCACCTTGCTTTAGTTAAGTGCAGCATCTTAATTTAGGAGAGCAGTTACTGATGTAGTTACACTTCAGAGATTTCTACAACTTCAGTGCCTGGCCCACACAAAGGAAACAGGATGAAAAGATGCTAGGGACAACATTTCATTACCTTCTCATCAAGGGCTTTATGATGCTCAAATAAAGATTTTAGTGCTTTGAGAACTTCTACTTCACTAGAAACTCCTGCTGGAGACTGAGCTTGTCTCTTCACAACAGTCATCCTGAGGGATCGCTCGTGCCTGGAGACAAGACACTCCAAATGTTCCAGTAACAGCTAAAGCAAAAGGAAAAAAAAGAAAGGAACAATGTTTATTCCTGTTCTGTACAACTGCAGAAAACTTTGCCTCCTAAAACATCAAGTTTAGAGTTCTAAACTTCAAATTTCAGACACAAAAGATACTGTACTGAGTGTAAAGACTCGTTTTTAACATTTGAGCTGTATTAGCAGTGTAAGCTGCTCAAACTGATCACCACAACCTGCCCACTCTGCTCCTCTGATCCCAGAGGTGCAGGATTACAAAACTTTAACAACAAGAATCTGGATGGCAGATAGTGGTGCAGTCTTACAAGCTTTTCCTGATTCTGCACAGCAGCATTTGGAGTTGTGCACAAGCTGCCAAACCTTCTCGATCAACACACACACATTTGCACTTCCATGGGGATTTGTGTACAAATATCAGGGGAAAAGTACTCCTGGTTTTTCAAATTGAACACTCAGTGTTTCCCTCCTTGTCACTGGATGCTTTAACAATGGCGAGCTTGGGGAAGACAAGGAACTGACCCTCGTATTATTTCTTTCTGCTTTCAGTTCAGCAATTTCTTCTTCCCTTTCAAGCAGCTGCTCCCTGCATACATTCAGCTCTTTTGTAAGCGCTGCAAATTCCTGGAACAAATCAGACAGAAACATAAGCACGTCAAATATCAGGACACAGTGAGAGTAGATTCATATGAACACTTGACAGTTCCTTGAAGCATTCATTTCAGATGTGTAAAGCCAATACAACTATAGAGTCAGGCTAAGCCAGCTTCAGTTCAAGCACTTAAAACCTTTACGCTGCCAACTGTAAAGAGAAAAGGTGTTCGACCAGGACTTTTGAAAACTTGTTTGTGTCTCAAGGCAATCATATGAGTTGGGGTTTCCCTGGTAAGCGAAGGGAAAAACATATTTGTCACACACTTTGTTACGGTTTCAAAGAGTTGTTGGCTTTGTGTGTTTTGGTTTGTTTTTTTAAACTACTGCTGAGGGAGACACGAAAAAACAGAGCACTAAGCAGAGCAAAATAAAGAAACCAAAAAACATGACAAATTTCAAGTCAGTATTTAATTGTGAGCAACAATGCATAATCCTGGCATGTACCAGAATACAGCTAAACACAGAAATTTCATTCATGCCTTCCTTCAGATCTCACAAAAGGGAATGAAGCAGCCCTTTCCCTACAGTGCTGCTAGGAATCTCCGAGGATTAGAATCAGAATTTTCTGAAAGCTGAGCCTGGGGGCTCAAAGCCCTCACAAGGCTCGCCCTTCAAATTCAATAAAGATTTCACCAAACAAAACCCAACCAAAGTGAAATAGTACAGAGTGAAGTGTCATCAGGGAACAGGAATGGAGCTAACTCACGTCACTCACTGCAAGCTTATTACTACACAGTCAATATGAGAGAGTATCTTCCCACAGTTTTGGCTTTCTGTCAGGAAATGACTGCACTAATATCTGCAAGAGCCACTGCATCCTAGACCATTTCCCCTCCCTACCAACAGCCTCACTAAAAATACTTAACATAAAAGCCATTTAAATGCTCTATCAACGCAGGGAGCATACTCTGAATAGAGCAAAAGGTACAACTATACACCACATTTAGAAGCAAACACAAAGTGTAACTTTATCTACCCTGGCAAAATTTAAGTTCTAATCTGAATCACACTGGAAATGAGAATTGGAAGTGTGAATGTGAACAAGTCCATCCTTTAGAAAAGAGCCTTGCGAGAAAGCAGCCCTCGTGTTGTCAATGCAACTTATAATGGGAAAATAAATATGCCTCAGTCACTCCAGTGGCTGGTGAACACGTCAGGAGCACTTGGATAAGAAAACAGTGAAATGCTAGCAAATAATACTCCTTTCTGTTGTCTAAAATAAGGAAAATACTCATAACAAGAGACTTGCCTAACAAACAATAGATTTGTACAGCTGAACTGGTGATTAGCAGGACGTGGTGAACACAAATAGCCAGCTAAGTGGAGACACAATTGCTGCTTCTCTGCATTTTCCAAACTTTGCAGACACACTGCTTATCAGCCAGGAGCTGCTTATCAAGTGAAAGCTTAAGATGGAGCTGTTTTGCAGCAAAATTCAAAGCGACAGAAAGCACATGCTTAAAAACAAAAGGCCACATCAACCAATTAATTATACTAAGCACATCTGCAAATTCTAACATGCAGCTAAAAATAAGCAGACAAGGTCAAAAGACACTGCAATTTCCAATATTCATTTGGTAAACTTTGTTCTAAAATATTCACATGACTGAAAAGACAAAAAGTATGTTGCACAATACACATTTAGAGTGAACTCCTTTGGAATTACTAACGTACCAGGATTTTAAAAGTTGCTGTGAAAAAGACAGCAATGCCACCACCACAGATGCAGAATCCATCCCTATAATCCCTGTTCCTAAATAAAAACCTGCTCATTGGAAAAAAGTTTCAGTCCCTCTGCCTAATCAGCAAAAAACCTGCAAAGTCTTAATTTATTTTCCTTTCTCAACCACTAAATTATTTGATTTCTCTAACACACTTAATAATTACATTCACATAAATATTTTACTGCAGTATTTCATTTACATTCCTAAAAAAAACGGCCTATTATTTTCAACATGGCCTGAAAATACTTCCAAAACAACCTGCTCTGTAAATACAGCTACCAGAACTTTTACACACACAAAGCAAATTACAAAAGGGTCCTGACTGCAAGGTAAACCAAGAGAGGAAAAACCTACTTCAAACTTTGCTGGAGCTGACAGAAAAATTGACTCTACTACAAGCTTTCCCTTCAGAATGCTCCTCCACATCCAAGCTTTCCCTGTACCTTCAACATCCCACCTGTGGGAGCTTCCAAGACTCCCAGGGAACTGGCAGCACACTCCCCTTTTGCTCTCACACAAGCTCAGGTAAACCAGAACCCAAAATTTCCATGTTTCACTGGCAGTCTCCACTTACCGTTACAGATTAGGTAATCATGGACTACTGAGAAGAGCTTGGTATGAACTTACTTCCTTGGTGTGCTTCCCCTTTCAAATTAATAGTAATGTAAGAAGAGTTCTTTGAAAAACCTCAAAAATGCCAACATTAACATTTAGAAACATCAATATTTCCCAGTTCTCCAAATGACACTGGACCGACATGGGAAGTTTTCTATTTTTCCAACCTCTATCTCCGGTTTTGAGAACAGGATGAAGAGCACAGCAAGGACTACCAAACACTGTCTCATCATCCTTTCTCAACTTAAAACTACTGCATAGCATCAATATATATATTTTTATCTGTTTGAGCTTCCCCACATGAAAACCAGCTGTACATTTGAAAGGAAATCTATTCACTCTTCAGATGGTTATAGGACAGAGAGTTCTATTCCACTGCATACTTTTGTGCAAACACAAACTGTAGCACAACTAGATCCCAAGTGTGACAAGAGCCATCACACTGTCAGATGACCCAAAGCAAGAGTGCCCACAGGAATTTATACTGCTGCTGCATAAACACACTGACAGGGATTTCTGGCATTGCATAACACCTCCAGTGCTGTTTGTTTTGACAAAATAAAGTTGCTTCGAGTCCCGTGAGCTGCCTAAGAAAGAACATTTGAACATCCTTAGTTTCAGTTGACACTGCCAAAAGACGTGTCCTTTCTAGTTTTAATACTTACCTTCAATGGCAGACAATCTGTGATTTCCTTAAGCAGTTCAAAAGCAGAGAAACCATCTGCAGCTTTATAATCTCAAAAAATTTCTAGTTATCTCATAATTTCTTCCTTGGCATTAGATGAATGTACAGAAAGAATTAAAAGAAAAATGAAAGAATCCTGAGAAACTTTCTTACTTGTCCACAAAGCTGTGTTACTTTTCTGTAATTAAGAAGACTGAGAACAACAGAATGAAGTTCTGCTCTGTTTCTGGCTGCCATCAAAATAATAAATACACAGTGCTGGGGATTGACAAGAATGGAACTCGCAATAAGCACTTCAGAGCACTCACACGAATCAGTGGAAGAGTGCTGAATTTACCAGGGAAATATTCCCTGCTGATTAGAACATTCTGGCAAACACCCATCCTCTACACTAAACTGAAATGTTTACTGAAGAAAGTAACTTTCTGACCCAACTGAATCATTCCAAACACATCACTCTTGCTGCCAGAAATAAATATTCTCAACAAAAAGCCACATGGAGCAAGTAAGTTGGTTCTTGTTCAGTAATACATTTTCTGGGGTTTTTTTTGTTCTCAAGCTCCACGATTTTTTAAAACAATAGCATTTCTTCTACCTCAACCTTCAGAACCGACCTTCAGCCTTCAGTATTTTAGATGCCACAATATAAACATCCTTCCAAAAGCTGGATCTGTTAGTGCTGAGCTGTCAAGCCTGGCTGAGCTGACACACTTGGGAACTTCCAAGATCCCAGTCCAGGAACATTATGGCTTTCAGGGAACAGGTTCCCTTCATGTTTACTGCAAACCTAACTCATAGGTCTCACAGACAGCACATCACAGACCACTAAATGCTACATGACAGGAAGAGAGTATTTAACCTAGGGAAACACTTGAAGGAAACAGAGGTAATTCCTGAAAGTCTTATATTATAAGTTGGGTATTAGGGATGCTCTACAAAGAACTAAATTTGGTTGGAATTTGATCAAGCAAAAAAAAACAAACAAAAAACCTTATTCCACAAGAAAATGGACCACCACTTGAGTGCACAAGGAATCGTGGATTACAAGCAACCATGTACCCAGAAACTTTATATAAATGATGAAAATATATGTAATAAAAAAAAGAGAAATATTTTAAATTCATCAAATATTATTAAATACTGCTAAAGTAGTAACTTCAGGCAATAGAGAGATGAAGTTGTGACTGTTGCATCTTTAGGAACATCTCTGACCAAAATATATGATTGGAATTGATCTGTTTAATCTCCAAGTGATATTTTGGTTTACTGTTATCATTCTGGTCTGTAGACTGAATACCAAGCAACCCACTCACAAATCTGAGCAGCTAAAGAGAGCAGGAAAAGGACAACTGGGGGAAGTGCAGGACATCAGGGGTGAAAACCAATGGGATCTGAGATAAGTTTCCATCATGATGTTTGTATTCCATATAAACCACAATTATTGCAAATGATGACTGCATGGAAATGGCAAATATACAGTCTTCAACAAAACAAGCAAAGAAAATGTAAAATATCTAGGCTTATTCCTAGGGTATTTCACAGTCACTTCATTTTAAACTGAAGGGTTTAGGTAGCACACAGTGACCAAGACACCCAATATATTTGAAAGTTCCTAGCAAGCAAATTTTCGTACCTATTAAATCACAGCTTTGTTTTGGGTTTTTTTTGGGCTAAGAATCCAAACAATGAAATGATGAAACAGTTCAAGGGTATCGAGAGTTAAAACTAAAGAAAACTGACTTGTTTTCACCATTAAATCCAGCCTTAGAAAAAGAACAGAGTTACACACAACAGCAAATCCAGAAACAACCAACCACCAACAGAGATTATGCTTTGCCTGTTCCATGTAATAATACACATTGCTTTCAACCTTTCCATATCTCTGGCCTGTGCTAATGAGAAAGAGAAAAATCAGCCTAGACTGTGCAAAGAAAAATATTTTCCTTTTCACCTCATGAAATTAATTTCCAGTAAGCATCACGCAACCTGAATTGACTAAACTACAAACATAAAACTTATTTCAAGCATTAATAGAATCAGTTCTATGAATCAAGTTTAGCTTTTGTTCTCAAAGCCCCCAACAACTTAAGAGGGAGTGTAAGAGAATACTTCAAGTAATATTAAAATATGGGTATGTCAAATCCTTGTGTTTCGGAACATGGAAAGGCTTTTCATGCTCAAAGTAGCTGTTTTTCCAAGTGGAGCTAACTACCCACCAGAGTGAGAACACACTGGAGCTCATTACATAATTCGTGTATTGACCTCCTTTCCTATTTCTGTGTATGCATAAAATGTTTTATAACTCAAAAGACAACCACCAAAACAGAGGTGCAGATTTCTTTACTGTCAAAAAAAATTTCTCCCCTTCCAACTAGTGGCATTGGGATATAGAAAAGGTTTAATATCACCTTTGGTTAACTCTCAAAAATCTGTATTTTCTTCGAAAAAAACCCTTTTTTATTTTTTTCTTTTCTCAGAAACCGCAAGACTGCATGAAAACACTCTAGTGAATATTGCTGCCAGCTGCCAGTCAGTGATCAATACTAAACCTGAGTCACTTCTTATCATTCCAGTCCTTTGTTTTAGCAGGTCTTCTTCAAATGCCCCTCTTGGATTGACCTATCTAGGCTTTGTCATTAACGCTGCTCAATCCTAAACGGGCAATTAAGTTTTAACGTGTTTACAGTTGCATAATGTTATTGCTCTGGAATGAAACTCTCGATGTTCCCAGTCCCCTTTGGAGCTGGAAGCAGAATCAACTGCCTGGCATTTGACAAGCAAAGAGCCAAAGGACTCCTCGCTCACAGCCAGCAGGTACCAAACATATGCCCAAGAGCAAAATGGAAAAGCTTATAGCAAGCCCAAGTCTCCATGGCAATAAGCAGGTTCCCAGTTACCATCCTGAGTGAGTTTCCTAAATTTATGCACAGCGTGCCCTGAGCCTGAACTACAAAGCACAAAATCCAGACTTCAGCACTGGGAGCTTCCGGAAGTGCAAGGAAACATCAATGGGGAAAGGTGGGATTTGGCAGCTTGGCAAAAGGAACGCAGGAGCAGCAGGAAAAGGGAGGTAGAAACACACCAGCTCCATGTTCTTCCCCCTGTAACGCCCCTTCCCCAATCTAACAAACACATTTCTGACAGACACGTCCTATTTGGGGTGCAGGGCGTAAAAGTACCAGAACCCAAACCTGGATCCAGCCTCTTGCTCCTCAGAGGACGAGGGGTTTTCCTTTCACCACATGAATCCCTGCTCAGACCTCATACACACAGCAGCAAAGTCTGGAGAGGGAGCCTGCAAACCCTTGTGCACGGAGCAGAGCAGAGGTCGAAGACACGCTGGAATCATTAACTACAGCCTGTCCAAACCAGGACCAGCAGAACCCTTACTGCCTGTCCTCCCCCATTTCACTTCCCCTAAACCCAGCAGAACAGTGCTGTTATGTACACAAGGACAAGGGCAAAGCCTCGTGCAAAACCAGATCTTTGTGCATCACTGGAGAGCCAACATTCCCTGATCACACACCGTGCTTTGGACTGCAAGGGACACAGGGCAACCTTCCAGGCTCCTCCATTTTACCCAGACCTCCATCCATCCATCCATCCATCCATCCATCCAGCACGGGGAACACAAGTCACACATGCAACACGCGGTCCCTACAAGCCTGTTTGCAGCTAATGTGCTGCGAGGCAAAACCAAGCCACAGCTGCATCCTACAACTGCTTTGTAGTCCGGGAAACGAAGGAAAGAGAACGTGAGGTTGTTCAAACAAGTCAGAAAACCTCATCCAGTCACTCCTACTACAACTTGCAGTTTGCTCTGCATTTTCTGTAACCAGCCTTGGGATCATCAAAACGTTCAGAATCCCCAGTTTCTCCAGATAGTCTGTTAATCTTTTCATGAGCCTTAACAAATCAACACAGCTTGTTCAAAGTAGGATAGATCACACAGGGTGGTCAGTTAAGCCAGAGCAGATACAACCTGTTTTGATCCTAGCCTTTTACACACCTTTTAAAGCTACAGATGTGTATCAAATCAACCAGTGAAAAACTCTACTGAAGTACCTGGTTTTCCCCCCAGGGCTTTCTCCAAATATTCAATTGAGGGGGCAAACCCTGCAAGTTAGCAGAATGCACAGAGGATTAACAAGAAATGAAGATACTGAGCACTAACTTGAAATACCAGTTTTAAGTTATTTTGTTCACTTGCCTTTGTAAAAAATACTTATGAAATGTTGCCTCTATTCAGGCAACACCGTGGATCTTCTGAGTAAGGAAGTCCAAAAGCTGAAGCATTACAAGAGCTGGAAGGTGACAGCTGCCTAGCAGCAAGCACAGCAAATGCAGAAGCAGCCTTCAGACTTGCATGAAACTTGGCATCTATTCATATGCAATGGTAGCAGAAAACCTTCTTCCAATCACTTCATTGTGGTGTGGCTATGCAAGGAGTTCCACCTTAGCTGCTCTTCAATGTACAGGAATACGCCCCCTGAAAGGGCAGATAAGGCACAAAAGTATTCAGAACCATACCCAGCTTGTTTTCCTTGGAAAAATGTCCAAGATCAGCTAAAATATGCATCAGGAAAACTTTAGTCATCATCGAAGAACAGGCTTTTCAACTTGGGATGTGTGTGGCTACTTTGTGCAGTAACTGTTGAGAATGGTTGATAACAAAGTAATCCTTTCCAATACTGTACCACTCCAACCACCAATATTCCAGAGTAACACCTTAATTTAACACAGAGTAAGCCTACAATACTTGGGGGGTGTTAGAAAAACAACTGCCCCTCAGTGACACTCTGAATCAGTCAATTCTAAGGGTTTCACAATCTGAGTTACCACATTCCTGCACCCCCAGCCTAGTCTATTTTGATTAGGAACTAATACAGTAAAGCAGCAGCACAACTTCTTAGGTGTAGCTTTAGGCATCTCCATTTTTGGAGTTCATGTCAGTGAAGAAACCTACCCACACCCATACCCACTATGGCAAAAGGAGAATACACTCGTACTTAATTAAAGAGCAAGAATCTTGCATTACTAGTTTGACGAGGTATGGGACAAAGCCAGTCTCCATCTTTAATATGACAGTAGAGAGATTTCAGTCAAGTTTTTCCTCTCCTCACACAAAGCTGCTCAAGATTTCCTGGGATTCCACACTGGATGGCACAGCATGCCATGCTCCTTGGGCATACCAAACTGTAGAACAGCAAGATGTGCTGGGAAGATTTAAGAAGCTCTTTAATTTTCCTGGGACCCCCCCATTCTGGAGACTGAGCAGCTATAGCAAAATCTTTTAAGTTGTAAACACATTGAACTAGAAGTTTACTTGGGCAAGAAATAAATCTTTTTCTGCACATCAACTCTAAACATACTGCACTCACAAGAAACAGCACAATTCTGACTTGGCTGGCATTAAATATTAAATTCCTACGACTTTTATAAATTAAGAACTATTTCAACCCTACATACTACATTCTAGTCATCTCACATGACTAATACTGCTCAGTTTTTTACAAACAGACCCAGGACAAGACCCATCATGCACAATTATTTCAGTGACAAGATACTCCTGCTTGCAAAAACTGTGAGCAGCAGCTGAGGCCCTGCCCTATTCTAATCGTTCATCTTGGCCTCTGGTTGCCAGCTTTAGTTCTGTGGCTAGCAGCTGAAAAGTACATTTTTCACACTCCGTTAAGAGGGAATGCTTGGGAATATCTGAATAAGGCTGGCCAAGCCACCCTCATTAAACAAGCACCAGCATGCACTTCCCCCTCAGTGCTCTCCTATTTTATATATATATGTATTTATTATTTTTGCCAAGCAATGCACACTTCAGTCTTATAATTTCAAACTTGTTTAAGCAAGTAATACTCACTGAGGACAGATACGTGCCTTCAGCAGGAAATTCAACTTACCAGCTCGTCACATTTTGTTTTTCCTATTTCTCTGTACTCTATCACCCCAGTTTACAGGCTGAGTGGATTTATTGGGCTAACTGAAGCTAAGTATGTCCAAATCTGTGATATTCTGAATAAATGCTACTGGACCATTCCATGGAAAAGTTGCTCCATTTTAACAAATACTCCAAAACAAAGCAATTCCAAAATCCACACGAAAAAACCACAGTCTAGGTCCTATGACAGACATGCCTGCTATCTAAACACAGAAAAAACTAGGAAAAAGATCAGCATCATAGATTAAGCATTGAAGAGCTGTTTTAGGGGGAAGGTTAAAGCTTTTTTTAAGGTTCAAAGTAATTTTTTTTTGTCTGCCACCAAAAAAAAAAACAACCCCATAATGAACAGTTCTTAACTTGATAACTACCTGAACCCAGACAGCAGAAGGAAACCAGGGGGATGAGCAATGCCATAATGCAGAGAAGAAATTTAAAAAAATCAATCAATCAATGAAAAATAAATAAATGAATAAAAGACAGGTGCAGACTGTCAATATGGTGTTACCACTAACAAATGCTGAACTGAAGGATGGGTTGGTGAGGAACCTATGAAGCTCCTATTCCACACTGGACTAAAAGCAAGGGAAAGATGACGCAACAGGGAAGCCCTGCAGCCT
The DNA here is from genome assembly GCF_000738735.6 of Corvus cornix cornix. Taxonomy (NCBI): domain Eukaryota; kingdom Metazoa; phylum Chordata; class Aves; order Passeriformes; family Corvidae; genus Corvus; species Corvus cornix. The sequence goes on along the minus strand of NC_046335.1, from coordinate 57,591,125 downwards.
CCAACTCCGTTGAGACAAAAGAAATGCTTGGCCCATTTCTCCTCCTCTACTTCCCAGGACTTAATCTTTTATAACCATTGCACAAAATTCAGGAGAGGGTTATGAAGACTCCACAAACTGCAGTTCCAATGGGATCGGAGTTACACCAACATCAGCATCAGCATAAACGAGACCCTGGGAGAGGAAAAGGACAGCTAAAATCCTAAAAAGCTGTTCCATTTCCACTTTACATGAAGCAAAGTAATTCCAGATTTCTCGAGACAAAGACTCAGCTTTTGGAAGATAATGGTGTGGAACCACACCCTCCAAAGACATTCTGAAAACTCAAGCTGCATGTTTTAAAAGAAATAAGTTACTGGATGCACCTGCCTCGTGCTCTTTAACATAAGGCTAAAAGAATGTTATGACCTTCCAAGCCTTTTCCCATGAACTACAAAAAGGTGCTGTATGAAAAATACATTACTCAAGAATAACAAAAAGATTCACAGTGGTATCCCCAAGGCATCCCTGAAGTTATCTAAACCAGACTTTTAGTCATTCCCCCAAATGTACTACAGCAGAGAGAGCTTTGAGGGGATAATCTGAAATTAGGAGTTTACCTTACACAGGCATAAAGATATGGAAAGCCCAACCAGATTCACCCAGACATCCAATATCACACGGGCTCTACTCTTCCAGCCTTGGGTCTCCTGGGTGCAGCATCACTCTTTACATCCAAATTAGATTATCTGAAGAACTCTTAACAAGAGAATCCCATTCATTAATTTTTAATTTGGATCAGAAGTTTCTTTTACTTCCAGGTTTCCAAAGCAGCCCATGCCTTAAATGGGCCCAGTAGAAGCAAGAGATTCAAGCGTGAGATGCATCCAGGACTTTAAATAACCTACACAACAGAACCTTAAAGTATGTAAAATTACAGAGTCCAGTTTCCCACTGGGAACAGCAAATCCACAAGCAGAAGCTACAGTGAAAAGCATAGCAAATAATTGAATTTAGGTCTGGTACTATTAGTTCAGCAAGGTTAACAGAGCCCCATGGCTCCCAGCATGTTCAGCTCACAGGTTTCCCAATTACGGATAGGAATGCAAAGAAAATGAGTGTTTTGACTCTAACATTCTATTGGCAAAAGTATATATTGCTAAATAATTGTCACAGGCTCACACAGGACAATTGAGAATGCACAACTCAAACCCACAAATCCACAGTTTAAACCCTGCCACTGATCAAGACAGCAGTCCCTTCAGATGTGTACCGAACTTCCTTTTCGCCCAGTTTCCTTTTTTAAGGCAATTTGGGGTTGCACCGTGAAAAAACTTTCATATCAGGCATTCTGTAAAGCAAATGAGCAATTCCACTTTCAGATCTCTCTCTCTCCCCCTTTTCATGACTGTGCTTGAAAACTCAAAAATAGTTTAAAGAAAGTGGTCACTATTTGTTGAGATAACCATGGATCCAGCACCACTAAAACAACAAGAATTTATGATCCTCTTTATTGAGTGAGCCCTCTCCACATGGAAGAGCATTTAGCTTTTACACCAAGGATTTTGGTGGCCAAAATTCCTTTTCAAGTAATTAAAAATAAACCCCATTTCCCAGCACTGGACACTGTCAGTGTTGAAGACAATCATTAACAGACTTCATCAACTGCAAGGTAGTTTCTTCACATGAACAGTCACAGATCTTTCAACCCTACATCAAACCAGTCTCAACTTCGTACAGGCCAACATAGAAATTCTTTGTTGAATTGTGTGAAACTGCACATCTTAAGGTGGTTTTGTTTTGTTTGGCTTTTTTAACTACATAAATTACTCAGCTCCATAGGCTTATATAATTAAATCCTTATACTGTGCACTGTTCTGTAAATTTGAGGTAGGGAAATCCAAATCTCACTTCTCTCAACAGTAGAGTGTTTAACAATCTCCATGCTTTACTCATTTTTACCAGATAATCTACCCTGCCATTCTATATAAAAGGTAAATATGCCTCTAAAAACAACGTTTTAAGTGTATAGAACCAAATTTTATATGCATTTATATGAGAGGTAGGATTAAAAAATATTCTGAAGCACTGTGCTTCAGAATATTTCTCTACAATTGAATACCAAACTCTGCCATGTATTAGCAATAGGAGTAAGGCAAAACACAGCATGGCTCAGACCATACCCAAAGAGAGACTACTGTTCTACAGAGGAAAAAAACAAAAAAGGAGAAAAAAATTAATTAAATTGAAAAATAAAACCAAGAGCTGCCCACTTTCCTATCACAACAAATAAAAAAAGGCATTTTTTCCGAAGAGTTCTTTTTTTCTCCTTAACAAAACTCAGAAGGTCACAAATGAAATTTCTCAAGCTTTTTTCCACATGGCCCTTTAAACAAGTCCTTGTTTAAAATCTGTCCTGAAGATACCCTGATTATGCTCAATACTGCTCGTGTAAGGATCTTTTCATTAAGGAATCATGGAATCCTAGAACGGTTTGGGTTGGAAGGGACATTAAAGTTCACCTCTGCCATGGGCTGGGACACCTTCCCCTAGACCAGGTTGCTCAGAGCTCCACCCAGCATGGACTTGAACCTTGGTGCACTTCAAAAAATTCGCAAAACAAAAGACTAATTCTAGATATTTATCTTTCTGAAAACATAACCAGAAGACAGATGAATTACAGGAATGTGTTGACTGTTCTTATTATATATATCCATCAATAGCCATGGCATATTTCAGATCCAACCAAAATTATACTCCTCTTTAAGATCTTCACAACCATCCTCAAAAACCATATCCTCAGTAGACATGAGTGTAAACACACGAGCAAAGTTCAAGGCCACTGTGGAACAGTCTCAAAAGGGAAGATGAAGCAACAAAGCTTCTCTTCTGAAAAATGCTGCAGCTCTGGCCTCTGTAGGAACAGGCTGCAGAGCCTTGTCAGGCTGATGAGGAGAAAGGAGCTGATTTTCAGCAGAGCTCACTGAAACCAAAGGTCAAGTCTGAAACAGATAAAGGTCATGGGCAAAAAAACAAGTGAACCAACTACTCACATCATCTCAGAGAAAAACAACACATCAAAATAAAGTGAGCATTACCTTGGACTTGTAATCACACTCCTCCAATTCTAAATATCCAAACTCCCAGAGCAATCTCCTCAAATGACCTACAGATATGGATTCAGCTCCCTACACAATCATCTGGAGTTTCCAAAATGTGGAAATATTTCTTCCCTGTGCCTCTGTGAAAAAGTCAAATTGAATAAAAAACTCACTCCATTCAGTAGCAAAATAATAATTCTTTCAGCCCAGAGAATGTGAAAACATTTTTCCTGGCAAGAATTACATTACATTTACACTTGGGGAACCCACAGGCAGGATTACAAAAAAAAAAAAAAAAAAAGACATTGGAAAGTTATGAGCATCCAGATTACCTGACACACACAACACAAATTTATCCCTCCTCAGTATTTGCAGTTTGAGATCCATACACACAAGAGATTATGGTATTTTCTAATATGCGTCAACAGACACCAGTCAGCCTTACAGACTTTAAGTGACTTAAGCTGCCTAAATTGCCACAAGCAGCTTACACAAAGACCTTTGTCATATTCCTTTAAAAATGGAAAACTAAAAAGTAAATCCCCAAATTCAATTGTGGAGCATATTAATGCAGTTCTGAAACGCAATGCTAACTCAGGGAGAGGAAGAAAAAGTTACTAATAGGCACTTAAAATGTTCTTTCCTAAGATTCAAGGTCTCTGACAACACTCCTAACTATAAGGGGCCTACATCTATTAAAACACAATGTGTCCTCTTAATTCTCTGATCAAAACCCATAGTGAATAAAACCAACATTCAACTCTCCTAAACAAATTACAGAAAGGATGAAACAAAGTCTCAGCCCAGTGGGCATTAAAACACTAAGAATTTGTAAAGGGGCAGGGAATTGTGCTCTTAATTCATATTTATCTTAAAAAAAAAAAAAAAAAAAAAGCCAGGAGGTTTTATTTTTTTAAATGGAATTGCAATTATGTAGCCACATCGAATCTTTAAGTCCTGCTACCAAACATCTTCAAAGCCCTTTTTAGTTACACTCTTAGAAAGAATGGAGGAAAAAAATTAAAGGCAGCAGAGGAAGAATTCTCTGAATACCTAAAGACACTGCCTGTGGTACCAGAGGCTACAGGCAAGCAAACACTGATGAGAGTATGTATGTGATGTTCCCCTGGCTCTAAATACGTATTTTTAAATACTTTGTTTTGATTATAGCTCTTTTCACCTTATATACAGCCTGTTTGTTAGGCTGCAGGTTAGACTAGAGCACCCCAAGCATTAATAAACCCACTGTCAGACATCTGTCCACAGCAGCACAAGAGTAGGGAAAAACAATCACTAGCTCCTGTTTCAGGGCATCAGCCACTGTTAAAACAAATAGAAGGCATTTCTGTGCAGTCACCAAACATTCTTCCTGCAAATAAACTAAGGAAAATAAAAAACAAGAGTTTCGGACTTCATCAAATCTGCTTATTAAGGGGATGGACGGAATATCATTAAGCAGTAAAACAGCAGCAAATTTCACCCCAAATTTAACAGCAGCAAAATTCACCCTCGAATACATGGAAACTTAAAATAAATTCCAAATTTAATCTAGCTAAAAGGTCTATTTATAAATAAGCAAACCTAAATTAAAAGCACAGTATAAACAGCACGTTGCTAACAATAGGCAAACAGATGTCTGCTGGGCAGGGGTGGGATGTTTCAATAAACAAACCCCAACATATCCACATGAGAAACCAAGAACCAATGCTGGAGACTCAGTCCTCAGTGTACACCACTGCATTATTTAAGTGTAACTACTCCTTTTTGCCCAAACAGAGAGCATTCTTTCAGATAAACTCATACTCTGAAGGTTTGGGGCAAAAAGTGTCTGTTTCTATGTCTTGAAAGAAATAGGGAAGCTGAGGTTTACCGATAGTCAGTGAAGAATTCTGAATGTTAATTCCTATCACCATCTGACTTAAACTAGTGTGAAGCCAAATCTGTTCAGTAATTTACTAACAGTAAGAGCCAAGTAGGATTTAGCAACTGAAACTCAACACAGATGTCTGAAAATGCAACAGGAAGAGTCCTGTTCATCTTTGCTGTCAGAATGGGGCAGGAAAAGCGGAGGATGTGCCTGCTCTGACAGCCGTGTGAAACCCTTTGGCACCTCCAGGATTCCTGGACACTCTGCTGAGATTAATGGCTGTTACTCAGAAGTCAGCACCAGCTGCTGCCAGGGTAAGAAGTGCAAGCTATGGCACCTCAGGGCTGAACATCTGGGAATGCTGGAAACGGAGCTGCGCTTGAAGTGCTGAGGAAATTTCAGCTGCAGCAGAGTTTGGCAAGGCCTTTGTTTAATGTGCTTTCTGCCACTGTGTTCTTCATATTAGGTACAATTCAAAACCTCATTTCTACATCTATGACATCCTGTATTACTCAAAACTTGTCTGGAGGAAATCCAAATACCACTATTCATAAAGTGGCAACTAAATCCTTAAGTCCATCATTTCAAAACAATACCAGGGCAGCCTTTGGGCTAGGTGTTCTGGTATTTCTTACATGTGAGGCATTGAGTATTTCTGAGATTGTCTAAGGAACATCATTCTATAGGGACATATCTGAATTTCACTGAATACAACTATGAACTGACACACACCATTTTTAACTGCAGTGTGAAGTAGTGATAAAATATTTACTATGGATAGAAAGCAACTTTTACTTTAACCTTCTATTTTGCTTACCTTGTACAGAAAAAGATATGGCATGGTAAGTTTAAGACCAAAAGATCAGAGGTGCAAGATTAAAATGGATCTTAATAAGTGTTACAGAAGCATATTTGTATTGCATTTATCAGCTTATAAAATTAACATACATATTAAAATTTTCATCCTGATAACAACTGCTGTGAATTCACCACGCATGCTTTTATTTGTGATAGGCACAAGAGTCACTGGGAATTAAATTCCTGTCTTCTCCATCCAAAACAAGCATCATGTTTTCATTTACGGAAAACATCTACATGAAATTCTATCAGCAAAATAAACCCTGGCCTACAACACTTTATTAGCAAGAAGTGTAGTAACTTGGGTCTCATCTACCTTAGCTTCAAAATTTAACCTTTAAATACAGTTTTACAGATTAATTTATAAATTTGAAGCACACAAATCATGAATTTTGTAGAATGCACTCTAAAGGCACATAAAAGGCATAATTAAATCCACTAAGGCCATAATTAGAATCATAACTGAATGTGTTTATGTCACACAGCTCTTCAAGTAAAAAGTTAATGTTCATTTTTTCCTGTGAAAAATTCCAGAAAGAATAAAAGTAAGTTCTAGCACAGCACTTTGATTTCTTCAAGCTCATTTTCCAAGGTCAGAGTACAGTTTGACTGGGGTAATCTGTAATAGAAGGGAACTCCCAGAAAACAAAGAGCATTGCCAAGAATGCAGTTATTTTATCAAGGCAGTGGTGATGTATTTCACTTCCAGCTGTCCACACCAAAAACCCAGAAAAAGTCAGCTTCACTTTGAGTAAATGCAACAGATAAAGCACTTCTATATAAGATTAAAATGCTGTCTTCTCAGTGAATTAGACATTCACAAAAGCTGCCTTACTCTAAATAGCTGTCCCAGGTTTGTGGAGCTAGAACTGATGCCTTGAATTCCCAGCTGCTCACCACACTAAGTGTGTGCTCCTCTGTAACCATAAAATGTGCATCACTGCTGCAGGAAAAACTGCATTTACTCTTAGAAACCAAGAGGTGCAAATACTAATTTGCTATTTTGAAACTAATTATATACACACCAGTATAAGCTTCCTTCTTACACACAGAAACTCTGAATGTAAGGAATTAAGCACAGGGATGCCATCAGAAACTGAGTGCCTTCATAGCAAAACCAGGAGAGTAGCTTTGGTATAGAAGAAATCAATCTGGCATCCCTGCTTTTATACCAGGACTTTCCATCAGTCATCAGAATGGTCTAAAACTGGCTGATTCAGCTAAAGATATATATACCACAGGAAAAGCACACATAGAAACAATTCCATTCAATACATGTTAAGATAAAGTAGTCTAAAATCAACTACAAAGACTTCTTACAAGCCAAGTCTGAGAAAGAAATAATACTTTGGTTACAGAACGATTTAGTAACTCAGGAAATTACACTGGTCTTTGTACAATTAGTTAAATTGACCTTGCAGATCTCCTAAATTGAAAACAACTACTACGATAAAAAAAAAATTTAAATCTATACTACTATCCCTTCTTTGCTGAAAAAATGTAACACAGTTGTTATTTTATTAAATTTAAAGGTATCCTGACTTCACCCTCCTTGAAATCCACAGCTAAATAACGGGTCACTTGAGGCAGTAGTTCAAAAGAATGCTCAGCTTGAAATAATTAACAAAAAAGTTTGAATAGTTTCAAATATTAGTCACCATAAAGTTTTGACAGTGAACACATATTAGAATTAAAAAAAAAAACCCCAACTGTTTAGCCTCATCAAAATTTACATCCATGAAGTAACTGACTCTACCATAACAACAACAAAAACTGCCCAATACAGAAGCTACTTCTGATGTAGCAATGATAATGAAAATATTTCTCGTTTTTGGAAGCACCGCAGTCACTTGAGCTAAGCACCACTGAGGACAAAAGCAGCAGTTCCACTGCATGAAAACAGTATTTTCTGCCAGCAATCTACAAAAATCCACACACTGCTGTATGCTTATATAAAATTGCAGTAAAATTTCTCCCTCGACAGACTTGCTTTTCCAACAGATTTCACATGAAACCATGCAATTACTGCATTCTTGAAAAAGGGAACTGTTTATTAATCTTCCAGATATGTTTAGAAAGTGATGTTTATATGCAAGTAGCCTACTAGATTCAGGAAGGAAAGCTGAGAACTGAGAAGGCAAAAGGGGAACAGCTGAGTTGAGAGCTGGGACGATTCTGCTCAGCCACAAACTCAGGTCTAACAGTTTGCAGGTCATGCAAGTGGTAATGTCCTCCATTAATGTAGCAGACCTGACACAGAGGCTCAGGAGAAGCCACAATTATTACAGCAAAAAAACAAAGATTCTTGCCTGCAGCACACGATTTAGCGCAGACAGCAGCAAAGGTTGGAAACTTCTCCTTTCTGATTTTCATCATTGTAACAGAACTAGATTAACACGTGTAACATTTTAGTTTCTATCCCTCAGTAATTAGCAGCACCAATTACCATACCAAGAGTCATGCAGTGATGACATTATAATGAGAGCAGTGAAACAGAAGGATTTAACACTACCGTGTGAAAGGGTATAAACAGTAACTACAGTATTTAAGGATATGTGAACGTTTGTAAAAGTAACAGCATCTTTGTGACACACCTGGGACAACAACCACCAGGCTAGAAAGCACAAGGCTGTCAACAGTTAACCAGCACCTGAAAGCAGCCCCTGCTCTGCCCAGAGCCAAATGCTTCTCAACATGTTCAAAGTCCAGTTGTATTATTTTTAACTCGAATGGATAAAACCCAGCGAGTTCTGTAGACACCAATCACCTTTCCTAACTACATTCCTTACCTAACAAACCCAGCGCTGCAGGCCACGTGCATCCTCCACAAGTCACTAATTAGGAACTCCTAGCAGGACCAAAAAAAAAAAAAAATCCCCCAAAAACCAAATCCAAACTTTTCAAAAGTAGCCGAAGAGGTTTAAACAACACCCTCAGACTTCTCTATTGACACTGACAACTCAGCATGCATTCACATGGTAGCAGTCTTCAAGTTTTTAAATCAAAGTCCATAATGGTGTCAGAATGGTCTGTATGGAATTCACAGAATCCCAGAATGGTTTGGGTTGGGAGGGACCTCAAGGACCATTCAGTTCCAACCTCCTGCCATGGACAGGGACACCTCCCACTAGACCAGGTATTAATTCTTAAGCACATGAATGAATCAGGCAATTAGAAACAGCATTTTAAACGTACTAGTGATAGAAGAAAGTCCATCAAGTTCTATTAAACAAAAGGATGTAGACATCATTCCATGTTTATGCTAAGCCAAGGAAATTCCAGAAACTGCGAAAGGAGATTGGACGAAAAGGACTGCTCTTCCCTGCTTTCCTTGCTTCTGCATCTTTCTCAAAGAGAGCAAGCACCAACAGATCCTTCAGGATAGATTCATCTTCCCCTAAGACGACCTGACTCTTCAGTAAATCAAACATACAAAAAGCCAACAAAATACCACAAAGAACACAAAAACCATTGAAAAACCCCCTCCTTCCCAAATGCCCATACCTGTGGAAGTGCAGTATTGAGCTGCCTCTGCAAGGAATCCCTCTCATGGCCAACTTCGTGCAGCTTGCCCTGGGTGAGCGCAAGCGTCTCCTGAGTTTCTCGGAGTGTTTCCAGCAGGCGATCCCTTTCTTCCAGCATGGACACCATTAACTGCTCAAAGTGGGAATCAGCATCTGACTGCAATGGGGAACCTGAACCGTGGCCTCCGTTTCCCCCGGCGGGAATCTCGGCCTCACTGATGGTTGGCATCACCTCACACATCATCTTGAAACAAAACGAGACAAAACACAGGCCAGAAATTTTGGTCAAACAAATCTAAACAGGAACTTTGAGTACTGTCCATAATACCCACTTGGCTCTCCCCATGATAGCATCAGCAAAGGCTGCCAGCACCTCGGTGTTTGCCACTATTTCATTAAGAGTGGAGAAAAGGTACACAGTCAACTTAATCAAGGCTTCACTTCATAATGAGAATCTTGTGACTTCTTGCAAAACCAGATTTTTGCAGCTACGTCTCAAACTGTGACCTCATTTTAATGGATTTATGTTTTTGTGAGGAGTAAACTGCTGCTGAGATCTTTAAAAAAAAAAAAAACAAACAAAGATAGGGCATGCAGCCTGCCACCAAAAATTATACACTTCACCCCGTAACTCATTACACTGCACATTTTGGGAATCATTATCTGCTTCTTCCACTGCTTCAAACGTACAAAGATTGTATCTAAAACAGTACTTTGAGCTTGTGTTGGCTGTAGAAGGTTTATGGTAGTGAAAGTGATGTATATAAATGAGTGGTAAATCCAAACAGTGCAATTCGGGAGATAAAAACATGTGAAGGAAGACAAGAAGCCAAAAATTCATTATGAAGTAGTAGTAGCTCTCAGTGTGGACAGCAAAAGTAAAGGTAGGCACAAATAATTAAAGGCAGGGGATGAATACAGTCACCGGTGCAAATGGGAGCACTGCACTGGTAGTGAGCACACTGTAAACTGGGAGCACCCTTCAGAGACCCTAACAGATCCCTACCAGAGCTAAGGCATCAAGTTTTTAAAAAGCATGGAAAAACCCCACTCGTGTAATTACTGCACATTGAACTGCCAAGAAAGTTCTTCAGGCAGCCCCTCTCAAAATCACAAACCTGCAAGAACTTAAGGCAAAATCAGGAAAAGTAGTGCCCCCAACCTCTCAGGCACCACTAACTTTTGTTCTCAGCCTTAAATTTCACACTCATAGCCGAAAATTTTAAAAGAACAATTCATTCTGAGGCTTACTGTGGGTCCCTCAATCCACTGAAAGTCTTGGAACGGTCTGAAGCGCTTTGTAAGATTTTCATGCATGATTACGATAAGCCCTGAATTTTCATCACTACATTATTTACCTTGCTCAATAAAACAAAAAGGCTTGGAAAACAGGCCCCACGTTTCCTGCAGCACCAGTTCTTCTCTGTTTTAGCAGTTTTCTGTTATCCCCCAAAACCTTTTGGGCTGCAAAGCATCCATCCAGCTCCAGTCCAATGGCTGTTTAATCGAAACACATGAAAAAAAAAAAAAAAGAAAAACCTGCCGAGGAAAGAGCAGATCCAGTAAAAAGCAGCAGCTTCAGCTAACTCGCCAAGTCCCCGGCACAGAAGAATGTGAAAATAAACTGTCTCAGCTTCCCATTCCTCTATTACTGGCCCATAGGTCCTGCAACAGCTGGGATGGAGGAATCATGGGCTGAGGAAAAAAAAAAACCAAAAATGTAGTCCGATGCAGAGGTGCAACAAGCTTCAATAGTTCATCGCTCATAAATTCCACTCAGGTCACAATCGCATTATTAAACAGAGTACGGACAGCAGGGGAAAACAGCACGAGGTTTCTTGTAGAGGCTTTGGAAAAGCCTCCCTTCTTTTCTCTTCTATTAATTCCAACGGGAGGCTCTCCTTCCAGTTCCCTGGGTCTTAGTTCAAACATTTATAATCCCAAGAGCAAGGCGCTGGCGTCGCTTTGGAAGGCGAGCAGGGAACGAGACCTGTTGTTTCCTCTGCTCGTGTCCCGCACCCGCTCGGCCCCGCAGACGATGCTCCGCAACCGAGAGATGCAGCCGAGAGCGGGGAAAGAAAGGACCCAGCAGCTCCGGGGGGCACCGGCCCGGTCCCGCCGCTCCCCTTCCCCGCGGAGGGCCGGACTAGCAAAGCTGCGGGCGGAGGACGCGGGGCTCTCCTGCTCCCCCCGCCCGTCTCGGGGAGCACCGGGCCGGGCCTCCCTTCTCGCCTCGCTCGCTCCCCGCCGGAGGCCCCAGCGGCGCCGGGAACGCGGCCGGCCCGGGCCCCGCGCAGCCCCTGCGGAGCGAGCCCGGCCCCGGCGAGCCCGCCCTCCCTCCGGCCCCTACCGAGCGCCGGGGGCTCCGCCGCGCCGGGACGGTCCCCTCGGGCCGGGCCCGGCTCCGCCCGCCGCCGCCTCCACGTCCGTGGTGGCCGGCGTGGGATCGGCTGAGGCCGGGTGGGTGGTGCCGGCCGCCCGGCGGTGCCGCCGCAGCCTCAGGGGGCGGCAGAAGCGCTGCGCTCCCGGAGAGCCGCGATCGCCGCCGCGGCCCCGCCGCTCCCGGCCCCGCTCGCCGCCGCCTCCTCCCGCCGCTCCCGGCGCGCTCCGCGGCCCCGCATAAATCAGTGCGGCGCCCACAATGCACCGCGCGGGGCGGCGCGGCCGCTCCTGGCCCGTTCCCCGCTGCCGGGGACCCGGGTTCGAGACCCGCTCCGCGCTGCCTGCCCCTGTGAGCGATACCGCCGCCGCCCACGCTGCCCGCCCCGAAGGAAAGGACGGGAAAGCTGCAGCGGAGTCCCGGGGCGGGAGGCGTGCTCGCTGAGGGCTGAGAACAGGGCAGGGCTGGAGTGGCCCCGCAGTCGCAGCCCGTGCCGGGGCCTGCGTGTCGCGTCAGGGCCCGGGCGGGCGCGGAGCGGGATCGCAGCGCCTCGCCCGGCCCCGGCTGCCCCCGCCCGCTCCCAGCGCCTCGGGTGCCCCGAGTCCTTCTCCTGTTCCGGTCACTTCGGTTCAGGAAGGACACCGAGGGGCTGGAGCGAGTCCAGAGGAGGGAATGGAGCTGGGGAAGGGTCTGGAGCACCAGGAGAGGCTGAGGGAGCTGGGGGGCTCAGCCTCGACAAAAGCGGGGGACGTTATCACTCTCTACAGCTCCCTGACAGGTGGCTGTGGCCGAGTTGGTCTCTTTTCCCAGACAACAAGTGACAGGACAAGAGGACATAGTCTTGAGCTGCCAGGGGGTGTTTAGGATGGATATTAGGAAGAATTCCTTTGCAGAAGGGTGATTAGACATCGGAATGAGCTGCCTGGGCAGGTGCTGGAGTCACCGTCCCCGGAGGTGTTTAAGGAAGGCCTGGACACGGCGCTCGCTGCCATCGCCTGGTTGGCACGGTGGTGTTTGGTCATAGACTGGACTCAATGATCCCAGAGGTCTTCTCCAACCTAATAAATTCTGCGATTCTGTGGAGCGGAGCCACCAGGTCCGAGCACAGCTCCAGCGAGGGGCGACTTCACTGACATAGCCTGTTCTCCACAGGAAACTGGGTTTGCCTACACTGAGTATTATTTGTCCAAAACACCACATAAATGTTTTTCCGCTTGCATGTCTATAGCTTTTACTCTCTTCCTGGAGCCTTCACCGTGCCTGTGAGTTGAAGGTTGAAGTTTGCAGGCAAAGCTTAGAAAACTCACTTCCCTCTCTTCACATTTGTGTTACCACCCTGAATGAAGCATTTGCATTTTGGACCCTATTGTTGCTTTTGCAGTGGAAGGCTTTAAAAGCCATCAAGGGCCAGTTACGCAGACAGAGGTAAGTCATGCCAAAAAGTGGCAGTCCCTGCACAGAAGGTTCTGCAGATTTGTGGCTGGATTATGTGGATTAATTTGTAAACACAACATCCCGACACCTAGCACTGGATAGAAAGGATTGCTAATGAGTCGGTCTTCCTTTCCTCACATACGAAATTCTTTACAAGTTTTCTACGTTGTGCTCTTTCCCTTTGGTATCTGAGTGAATCCAGGTCACATTTTTTTAAGCTTTCTCTCTACAGCCATGAGGTCTAGATTACTTTTCTTTCCTCCTGAAGTTTCTAATGTAATCCCATGACTCTGGGAGCTGGAACTTTGAGGGAAAAGCCAAATATGATGATGCACATTCAAATCACGAGTTCTGCCAAATATTGGCTAGCAGAAATTTAACGCTGAATATCTGAAGAACTGAAGTCTGACTTTTCAGTGTAGGAAGAGTAGCAAAAAGATCCCAAAATGAATTGTTATGAATTAACTTGTACATAGGTAAATGCTTTTATTTATAAGCTTTGATCCAGATTACTTTCAGTGGATGAAGAAGACTTCAAGCTAAGCAGCTGCCAGGGCAGCATCTTCAAAATAACCTGCTCCAGCAAAACCAAGACAAGGCTGGAAAATGAAGTGGAATTTATGGCTGTGTGAAAAAAAACACCTTTTCACTTCAACTCATCACACATAAAAAATGAAAATTAATAATGTTGGTAGAAAGATTGATCTGGCCTGATTTGGTTTGTGTTCAACACATGAGTCAAATGGAGACTTTGTGGATGAAAGGGCAAAAGGTTAAAGACTGCAATGGGCACGGAGTTGATAATCTCTCTCAAACTGGACACTGCAATATATCCAGTCAGATTAACTGATCTCAGAGCCAGGTCATGTGGAATAAATTAATAAGTGAACCTCGGTATTCACGTAGATCCTAAAACATGGAATTACATTTTCTCTCAGCCTGGGATGCCTTGGAATGTGTGTTTTTCTTCTGAAACTAAGTTTTGGTTTGTCCTTAGATGGTTAAAACCAAAAAATGAAGATTCGTACCGTGCTATAATCCTGTTTCATTATGAAAGCAAAGAACTTACCACACAATTCTGAATGGAGAATAAATATGGATCAGCTCCCTATATTAATTTTCACTTCACCCAGTTTGTTAACGAGGCACAGACACTCACATTTGGCTTGCTCAGCTCCTCACATCCGTGGCTGGATTTCCCATCTAAGAGGCAGGAGGTTTTAGCTGCAGACCCTCCTCAGCCTCAAGGAGTTGTCACCTTTATCTCTGTCACCCTCAAATCACTGTGTACACAGGTTTCAGGGCAGGGTGGAAATGCCAGTGGTTAGGCACTTTCTTGAGAAATGGGTTTCAGCCTCGGGTGGGAACAGAGTTCCCATAGCATATAAATGTCTGCTATATGAGAAGGAGGCACTGTAAAGAGCCAGGTATTTATTCATGCCCAAAAGGATGGCTTAGTCCAGGAGGGAACCTACATCCAGAATATCCCAGCTAAGGAATATGCCTCCCACATGGCATACTGCAAATACCTTCCTTAGGCGCCACGCTCTGGGAATGCCACACGGAGCCCAGACCGTGGATACGGCAGAATTGCTGAGATGCCCCAAAAACGCCCAAAAGGCCTGACTTCAAAGCCAATTCCTACTCCCATGTGCAGTCCACCAAAGCTGGGACCAGATCAGTGTAGAGCCAGAACTTGAAATTCCAGAGAAAAAGTGAATAACCAGGTCTTTGCATAGTGCTCCGTGCTGCACAAAACACACATGGAATGATAAAGTCAGAACTCCGAGGCTCTGCAAATACCAGAATATTTCTCAGTCCTATTTACTTTGTAGTACAAGGAAAACAGTTTCCTTATTTTCCTTCCTCCTGGGCATGTAACCCAGGATATACCATCCGACATGAAGAGGCACCAGCAGCTCAGATCTTTTTAATTAACTGAGTGTGATGTGTCTTTTGTAAGTTCAGCAAGAGGCCTGGCTCCCTGTCCATGTCATTTAGTGAGATGTAGCACTTGTGGATGTGTCTGGAAAGAGCCCCACACACATCAGCTGACAGCAAAGTAATCAGTTCAGAAACCCAGGTTAAATCTCCCTCCACTCTTTGCACCTCAGAAACCACACGCTGAAATTCAAACAAAGGCTGTTAAAAACGGGGGGGGGGGGGGAAGGTTTCCTTTCCTGTCACATGATAAATTAGATCCTAATGTTTATCCAAGCTCAGCAAAGCAGCCAACTCTTCCTGCCAGCCAGTGCTGCGGGGTGAGGAGTGGGGTCGGGCCGGAGCTGCCCTGCCGTGGGCTCTGAGGACAAACACCTGCTGCCACCCGGGCCGGGCTGCCCGCGCACCCTGCTCGCCTCGCCCGCCGCCTTCTCTGCCCACTGAGGGCTTCACGCTTCATCTGTGCTGAAATTTCCTTTGTGAGCCTCAGAGCCACCCCACGCTAGCACAAAACCTCTGCTGAAAATAGTCCAAGATTGCCTACGCAGTTTTCTTCCCCTCCGAGCCGAGCTGACGGTACCTTATTTACTCCTTGTCCTTTACAGATGACTTAATGACTTAGCAGCAAGATGCATTTTGAACACATTTCAGGCATTTCATACTGAAATGAATAGATGCAAGGACAGGATTTTTGCCAGCAGCACTGATTATCCTTTTGTCAGTAGATAGACGTGACCCGGACCATTCTGTTACCATAAGAAACGTCTCCAGAGGTTTCTAGACAGAGGAGACACTTTGCCTGAGGGAGAAGGAATGAGAGGGAAGAGGATGGAAGGTGGCCTGTGGAGAAGAGGACGGAGGTAATTAATGGTTATGCCCACGTATAAAGATAAGTGCCCCAGTAAATGTGTCAGCCCTTGGGCAATGGAAGCCACGACTTCTACAAACCCCAACGCAGTTCTTGACATCGACATTTTATTTATATAATGTGGGTCTTCGTGGATCTGTGCCGGATTCAGGCAGGTGTAAAGCAAATGGGAATTGGCTGCTCTGAAGCTGAAGAGGGTTTTTGAGTTGGACTTAGGAAGAAAAGTCTCCACAAAGCCGCTGGAGACGTGGAGAGGACTCTTCAAACACCAGATGAACTTACACAATTTATTTTAGTGGGAATCATACGTATGTCAAGACCATAAATATTTTCAAATGTAGCTGTTACTCCTGCAACCAAAACCACATATTCTCACTCAAGTACAAACCTGCTGAACTCGAAAAGGCTTTCAGCTTAGTTTCAGCTTCAGTTGTGCAATTTGCAGTTCAGAATTATTGCAGCTGTTGTCTTTTTTGTGTGGATTTACAGCAGCAGAAATCCCCTTGAGCTAGAAGGAATTTCTAAAGCCAAGTATCATTTATTTCAATGTGAAATGAAATACACTGCTAATATCTAATGCAAACGTAGTACATTCCCTCGGTGTAGACTGATTTCAGCACGTCTTCAGACAGTTTATAGCTATAATGAAAGGTATCGACCTAAAAGTGCATTCAGTTGCAAGTTCAGGGCAATGGAGTTGCACATTATTTAGTTAAGCATTTTTAAAAAGATAATACTTTTCATAAAGGCCATATTTGTGTGACGTAGCTGTGAATAACATTGGAAGAAGAAACTGAAGGGTTCAGAACCAGCTGTGATAATGCAGCTCCTGCCTAACTAGAACAGGTCTGGATACATTCCACCTGGCTGACCACCTACAGCATGAACCCATTTACCCTGGGTTGCCTCTGTAATCAGTGGAGCAGCGAGAGAACCACTCCATGGGAGGAGTGATTCAGACCTTTGGTGTGGTCCATGAATCACCTGCTCGAGGTGCCTGTCTGTTCCCATTGACTGCAGAGGGAGCCCAGGGCAGCCGGACTCTTGCCGTGGGAGCTGTGCTCGGGTGTCTGAAGCAGCGTGAGATGAATCTGGATGCTGGATACGTGTGAGACCAGCACAGCTGCTTGCTGTAGGAAAGCAAGGAAAATGAATGTGAATGTCCTCAGAAATGAATAGGGCTGTTACTGGCTTCATTGCCGCGGATTTAGCAGCCCAGGGTTTTCTGTCTCAGTAATTTTAGCTGGTCTGCAATTCAATTACTGTCTTTGCAAGACTGGAGCCTAGAGCTTCAGAGCCATGGCAGCCTCTCAGGGCAGAGAATCATAGAAACACAGAATGGTTTGGGTTGGCAGGGACCTTAAAGATGATCCAGTTCCAACCCCCTGCCATGGGCAGGGACACCTTCCCCTAGACCAGATTGCTCCAAGCCCTGTCCAGCCTGGTCTTGAACACCTCCAGGGATGGGGAGTCCATAACCTCTCTGGGCAGCCTGTGCCAGTGCCTTATCACCCTCTCAGCAAAGAATTTATTTCTTATATCTAATCTAAACCCACCCTCCTTCAGCTTGAGGCCATTTCCCCTTGTCACTCTGCCCTTGCCTAAAGTCCCTCTCCATCTCTCTTGTAGCCCTTTTAGGTACTGCAAAGGGCTGTAAGGTCTCCCCAGAGCCTTTTCTTCTCCGGGATGAACAGTCCCAACTCCCTCAGCCTGTCTTCATTCCAAGAGAAAAGAATGATGTTGTTTTTATTCTGAACCCCCTGAATACGCACACAGCGATCCCAGAATGAACTCTGCAGACACTGAACCTTTCACCTCTTCTCAGGACCACAAGAGAGAACAGCTGGGGTCTACCTGGATCGCTTCAATGTGGAGGCTTCAGCTTTTAGAATGTTTTGAGACCTGCTACGAGAAAAATAAAAAGATTGCATTATTTTAATAATATATTTAATAAACTTTATAAATAATCCAACTACAGAAAACAAAAAGGATTTGCATGTGAAGTAACACTTCTGTTCCTGTACATCGGTGTTTGAAGGAAAAAAATAGGGGCTTTTTTCTGCTTTGTCTGCTATGCAAAGACTCCTACTGTTTCAAGTGGCTTTGGAGTAGGCACTAAGCAAAGTGGACCATGATTTCTATGTACTCAGTGTCCTCTACTATTAGTCCTTCATACTGTAGTAAAGTAGATAAAAGCATTTGAAAAATAAAGAGATCTCAAATAGCACTTAAGCCTATTTTTAATCCTTACCTGACTAGATTTCAAGTGATAACATACCTTTCATTACATGCACATTGCCTGCATGAAATCGTTTGCAGCAATCACCACCTTCATTATTCAGATGCACACTGAATTGAAGCATTAACCCGTGTGTGCGAAGATAATAATGTTGGGAAGGCATTAGTCCCAAATCATATATGTGGGACAAGGCTGAAGGATCTTTCTGTACAACCAGCTTCAGCTTACAGGCAAATGAAAATGTAAACAACACTTGCAGTGAATCACCAGTTTATGTATGAGTTAAAATGTTTATTTTCACCGTTTTAGAGCTCCCCACTGTCTTCACAGTATTTACTAGAAATATTAATTTTCTGAAATGAATTGGCTGAGATGGTGACTAAAAACCAACATGGCCTCAAAATGAGTCATAAAGCAAACTGCAACAGATAAAAATTATTAAAACTACGGACACTTGCAATGGCAACAGTGTGTTTGGCAAAAAAACATCTCCAGTTTCAAGGTGAACCTAAGGCTCGGGTGAAATTGTCTGCCATTAGATATGGTGTATTAAAGTGCTGTTAAAGTTCAGTTCCCAATATTATTTCCTGTTCTGACTAGTAGCAATTCTGCCTAGGCAACCAGGTTATTTCAGACTAAATCTCATCTTTGGCATTTGGAGAAGAAGGTTATTAGGTCAGGATCCGACACGGAAAAATGAGTATAGGTATAAGCCATCTAATGGGAACCGTTCAGCTCAGACCACCTACCAGCAGCCTGAAGCAGCAGAGTGACATTTAAAAGCAATCAGAGTCAGAAGAAAACCTTCAGGGAAAACAGACAATACTTCAGAAAAAGCAGCTCTACATTCGCCAGAGGGAAAAAACACAAGACCTTTGGGAGCAGTGCTCAAGTCAACTTGAAATAAATATCAAGAAAAAGAATGGAAATATAGTAAGTGGGGCTTCTTTTTAAGTAAATTCCTTCCCCACTTGCTTCTATATTGGCCTGTCCTTACCTGTCAGTGTTATCCCTGTGCTGGGAGTGGTCTCACCCTTAGCTTTTGAGCAAAATTCCCTGCAAATCCATAAACCCAGAGCACACAGCACACAGCCTGGGTGAGACATGCTGTGGGGAGGAGATCCTCATGGAGAAGGCAGGATCCTCTCTAATGCCAACAGGAGCAGGAGCTGCCTTTGCACTGCCTTGCCCATATGGGCTATCCCTACTGCTGGACTCACAGTGCCCTAAAGTAAGGCAGTTTTAGGATTCCTGTCTGAAATTATAATTTCATTGTTACTACGATACCCTAATTTTGAGATAAATGTGTTAAGGATGCTTAAGTCCTTATGGAACCATCTCTTTTTTTAATAATGAATAAAAAGAGTGAAGCCTTGCATCCCTTCTTGGCTGGCAGAGTGTCTGTTGCTAATCTGGCCCAATTTATCTTCCCTCTACACAGAAATCTCCTCTGTAAAACTTATGGTCAGCTCATACTGCCTCCTCTGGCTGGAGTGTGGCTTTGTGTGTGCAGCTCGTGCTGCTCAACCCATCCCTGTGGGTCACTCCGAGTTCAGGCCCCTTACAGGAATGTCTTTGTCTGCACCTGAGGTTTGATCCGGTGTGTCCTCAGCTGCAATTGAGGTCTCCACGTGTAGTCTTTTGTCTCAGCTACCAACAAAAGGTTTGTCCCTGCCTTGTGCCAGATAACGCTCTTAGTCACTCAAGTGTTCCTTTTCCCTTTTTCTGTTTGCCTGAATGCCTTGTTCCTTTGCACAGAGGTATTTACACAGCTCTTGTCAAATTGCAATTAATTAAGGCTGGCTGTTACTAAATAAAAAGTCATTTACTATCTAACTGCTGCAGGTAAGATGACATGGCATGTAACTTGGAAAAAAAACAAGAGAAAAAGGTATGAGAAGTTGTCCTCTCCCTGTTCCTGGTTAGGAATCATCATTTCTAGGAGGGTGGACAAACAGCTGAACAAACCTTGTCATTGTCTTATGCTAATCCTTAAATGAAGTGAGAATAACACGTGTAAGATATAAAAGGGAATAACTCATAATAGAAGAAAGCAGCAGCCCTGTGCCGTAACAAGCAGGGGAAACGATTTATTTCGAAACTAAATTCCCTGTTCTCCTGAACACGGTTCATATTAAAGACCCTTTGACCACACCATCTGTTTGCATTGTAATCCACATCTAAAAGAGTCAACAGCAGTATTGACTCACGAGCTGGTTCTAGCTTAGGCCTGCGAGTTAAGCTCCCACAGCACACTTAAGCTTTTGCACAAAGAGCCGCAGGAACACTTCTCACCTTTTCCTTTCGTGTTACAATCAATCATCCAGTACTCCAAACACAGCTCAGGTCCTCCCCCCAGTGCAAACAAACTTCTGTCTTCCCTTTGTCTCTCAAACAACTTTCAATAACAATGCCGAAAACTTCCAGGAATCATTAGCATTTCTTCGTACCCAAATGGGAAATATTAAGTCTAGCCAAGGTGAGATTAACTTGGCAGTTTCAGTCTGGTGAAGTGCTGCCCTCGCCACAACAGCCATCGAGGAACTTGGCACTAACTCGCTCTTTGTACTTTTTACCTGTGAAGCCAAAGGCTGAAGTGGCAGGGACTCACCTGCCCTGGGCTGGAATCCTTTATGGCACTGGAAAAGCACAAGGAGAGTGAGAGAAGGACTCTTCTATTCACTCTGGCTACGTATAATTTCTAAATTTTTACTGTTAGATGATTTCCTCGGTGTCTCCAGCTGCTGCCTGCGAAAGCAGAAGCAACGGGGAACAGAACAGAAGGTTCATTTCAGCATCCCAGGTTTTGAATTGACCCAAAACACTGGACTGAAGGAAAATGCTGAAAATCACAGTAACTGCTCTAGTGTACACCAGGAATTAAGCCAATTCTTGCATTTAAAGCTGTGAGAGTAAAACAATGGCTCAAAATCACTCCTGCTCTGGCTGATCCTGGAGATGCAGCAGCTGCCTCTGGATTTGTACTTATTTTTAATGAGTTGGCCCAGAAATACCACCTTTGTTTCTAACAAAATTAGGCTGCTCTTGGAGATTGCCATAGGGATGTATTTCCTTACAGACGCAGCATATACAGGACAGCCAGAAGCTGGAGAAGCAGTGTTGAGACATAGCCCTGTCAGGAAAATCTTGTTTTCCAGATTATATCAAATAACTTTACTGAAGGGTGTGTGTGTGTGTGCATTTGGATACACACACTGTATACACACAGATACGTGGATATACACACACACACAAGCATATCAGGATTTGGGAGGCACGTAATTTTCATGTCCAAAACTTTCTTTCTCTCCTATAATTAAATGTGCAGTTTCCTTTCACCAAAACAACCTGGCACCAGTTTGATTTTAATATATCTTTAAGCCATGTACAAACAGTGAGGTTCCTTGCATGAATATTCGGCATTTACCTGCCACATGCCCATGGATATTCAGAAAAACAGGGAATATTCAGGTGTAAGTGATACAACAAAAAGTCCTGCAGTACCAGATATTTGCTGTAAACAGAATCATCAAATTTTATGCCAGCCAAAACAGTGATAATTTAAATTTTTATCTCTCAAATCCAGCAATGCTTTGCTGGATTGGGTTGTTTTATGCTGTCAAGGTCAGGATGTATAGTAACAGCAATGGGGATGGTTCCTGACTCCCAGTTTTCAGTGCTCATGGAGATAACGTCTCAGTTACAGGCAAAATGCTGCAGAAAAGCCTCTGTATACAGACACCAGCTAGGTCATAGCAAGGTTTCTGAGTGCACAAAGGAAGGGTTTTTCAGCTCCTAGGGTTCACTTTGGTTCCATGATTTAGAGGCTTTTTTTGTCTGCCTTCAATAATGCCACCTTTGTAGTACCAAAACACACGGCCGGGAGAAGCTGGCAGCTCTCTGTGGCCAGCAGCTCCCCCATTCCCTCCCTTTGCATGGAAAAAAATAAACAAACCCAAAGCAGGAAGCTGCCACTGCTGCTGTGACATCTGACATGGTTCAAAACCAGGATACTCCCTGACCTGCCTACAGGTGCCGTGGCAATTCCACCCGTGCCCGTTTTTCCCTAGCTGAGGTTGTCGTATCCTATTTGAATGCATTAAAACCCGCTGGAACAGGCTGCCTGAATAACCAGGGGTCATTCAAGAACTGTCAGAGTCCTCTTCAAAGCACCAAGAAAACGAGTGTTTGTCCTCCCTCAGGCCTGTGTGTTGGAATTATCCAGCATTTAATGATGAGTTGGGGGATGAGTTTTCGGGAAGGAGATAAGGGATGAAAGTAACCTTTTAAAGGAGAAAATGGGACAAGCCTATGGGGCACTTCAGGTACCCTTTAAATAAAAGAAACTGGGATCTGATTTCTCTGTAATTCCTTCTCTAATTCCTCTGAATTAGCCTGTGGGAACTTCTCACCCCTCAGGAAACAAATTGAGCTCCCCACAAGTCAGACCTGAGGAACAGACATCAGACTTGCTGGTGAGGCCCCTTCTGGCAGAAGACCTGGCTCAAACCTATTTGAATCACACATTATTAAAGAAATCACCTTCAAAAAACGTCAGTTCAACCTAAATTCAGGCAAACCTAATAGTAATACCCCATAAACCAGTGAAAATACTAACCTAGGAAATGGACAAACACTATGTGTGAAAGCAAATTCAGGATTTTCAAAGGTGTTGGTTGACATTAAATTTGGTTAAGTAGCTGTGTGATGGCATCTTCTCTGAGACTGTTGGTCTAGACACCTCTGAAAACCTTAATTCACAGGAGTCAAATCTGCCCCTGGCTTTCAAGCTGCAAAATGATCTGGTCCTTTCACACTGCTCAGCATCTTACCCAGTGGAAGTGATTACTGGAGTCAGGAATTTCTAGAGCTGAGGATTTCTCTCTCTGGTGAGGATTCCCACCTCCACTCCCACTTTAAGGCAAATTAGGCGAAAGAAGGAGGTATTCCTAGGGAGAAAATCATGATCAGGTACCTTATGCCATGCTCAAGCTGCTTTTCTTTACCCCCAGTAGCTGGAGGGAGCACAGGCATCAGTCCCATATGCCGAGGAGCTCAAGGATTATTTGGACCCTTGGCTGAGCACTTTCATTCCCCAGCATGTTATTTCTGTACTGGATGCAGGGTGGGGAGAAAAGGGTCCCGTCCACAGAATTATTCTTAAAATCAAAAGCCAGGGTTTGGGGGTGCCTCTTGCTCAGGTCCAACATGAAAATAAGGGGTTTAAATTCTTACTCAGCCATTGAGTCACGTGAGTAAAAGTTTGAAGTGAGGCAGGGCTGGAGAGCTTTGACCATGAAATTCCAGGAATTAAGGGGAAAAGATACTGCATGAAGTGCCTTATAAACACAGTCCTGTAAGATACAGTGCAACATTTAATAGCCCTGAAAAGTCACAGGCTGGATGCAGAATTTGACGTTCTGATTTAAAGATTCAGACATTAGTTCTTCAGCATGAAGCCAGTATTTTTATATTTATTTTTTTTGTAAAAAATAGAATATGGTTTACAGAAAATCGTATGAGCAGGTCCACAGTGAATAACTTATTTAGGTGGTGTGTAACAGAGCTGCACACAGCCGTTAGCTAGAAATGTGCACTTTGCTGGCTTTAGCTCTAATTAATTTCAATTCATCTGCATATAAAATAGCTGCTTCATGCACCAACATGCAGCTACACGCACAAGCTGGAGCTTCACCATTCCAGCTGGAAACAGAAATGGGAGCACCGTGTGCTAATCTTAATATTTAGCCTTAATATTTAGCCCTGCTCTCTCACGTCATGTTCCAGGGAGAAGTGGAACCGAGGGAATTCGTCAAGAAATTTTCATTCTCCATTCCTGCCCTCGGATTTTGGGTTCCTGACATGGTCACTGAGTGGAGCCTGCAGCAAATCCCGCAATCAGTAAGGGCTTCCCAGCACTGTGCGGCTGGCTGGGATGGCCAGGAGGCAGCGTGCTGCAGCCACATGGCCCGTGGACTGCCGTGCACTCGGATTGCCATGGCAACCCCGGCTTTGGGGGGAATTCAGGCTATCCCGGCTTTCCCACGTTAGGGACTTCACAGCCAAGAAGCTGTGAATAAATTCTGCTTACGCTGAGCAGAACATAAATTAAACAATGTGGGATGTGAGGCACAGACCTGCCAGTGCTGCACCCTTTTAATTCACATTTTCTCCGCAATTTTTGTTCACAATTTGGCAATATGCCTGGGAGTGACAGAAAGCACCTCTCAGGAGATGACTGGGAGGGAAACAAAGATAAGATTTAGCTCAATTGTTCACATACAGACATTAGTGGCAAGAACAGTTTTATAGTTTCATTTTTATGTCAAACCTTTCTCACACTTTGTATGCTGTCTACAAAACCTCGTACCAGGTTTGCATACAAAAATCACCAACTTCTGTACAGAAATTTAATCTTTATTCATCCCTTTAGACAAACTTTTGCCACAGGTGGTGTGTACCCTTGCAGAATGGCTGCTACAACCCTATTAGAAGTTAGACCCCAGTAAGAACTGCTCCCAGATTAAATTCTTATTTAATTCTTTATTAAATTTCTTATTTATATTCTTTATTAAATTCTTATTTAATTGAATTAAATTCAATTTTTTTTAAAGTTAATACTCCTGCTGGGATCCATAGCAATAGCAGAATTAAGAAATGGAAAAGGAAACATTATAAAGATGGTGAGCATTTTTAATGGCAAGATGATTGCTTTCTGTAGAAGTTCTCGAAAGCCAGGCTCGCCTGTGAATAAAACACCTCCCACACAAAGTCCCAGTTGGGTGTTTTTTACATCTGCCATGACAAAGATCCAGTTCTGTGTCTGTGTAACTTCACACAGCACCAGAGCCTGCTCTGAAGGCTTCGACATTATGTAGTAAATAAAATACACCAGTCTGGCAACTTTCTGAAGCATTCGGCAGAGATACAAAGTTGACGTTAGGCTGCTTTCCTTAGCAAAGGCACTTTTTTATTCCATTGCACTGGAGACATCTCAAGGCCTCCCTTAGAGCTGCCATTTTTTTATAGAGTAGAGAGCACACACAAAGCCCTTCACTTTGCTACAAGAGCTGGTTACTGAGAGCTGCTGTGCCCTGCCCCAAACACAGCACAGCAAACCGAAAGAAAGGAGAGCCGAGCTGCCATCCACGCAGGAGCTCTACACACACAGAGCACTTGGAAACCCATGAAAAGGCTTTCAGCTTCCAAACCCGATCAAATCAGAGAAATGACCACATTCCAACTCAACCAGGATGGCCAACTTCAGGGACTTTAGCGGTGTCTATTACATCACGCTTCACAAGAACAAGCCTGCTGTTTTCTCTTCAGCCTGCTTTAAGAAAGGCATGTGTAATGCTCTTAGGAATGAGGCAGGAGCAGGAACGCTTCTGCGGACGGGACTCTTTAATGATTAAGAGTCGGTTCCCCGCAGATTCCCACGCAGAGACCTGCATGACTCTGCCTTTCCCAGCAGCCGAGTAAAGCTCAGCTTCCCTCTCCCCGAACCTGCAGTTCCCAGCACACATTGGCAACACGCCCTGTTGCTGTGAAGCAATCCTCCGCTGCGACAGGTTTTGTCGAAACAGATTCTCCAAAAGTTCCTGAACCTCTACTCACAACTCCTTCCCCTAGCCCTCAGCTCACCCCCACAATTCCTATTTTCGTGGTTGAAGCAGTGAACTAATTTCTCTCAATTCCACCAGAGGACCAAAACACTGGCAGAGAAAAGCAATAAATCAAAGAGGGAAGACAGCCTACAAAAATATTTGTGCTGGAACACATTTTAAGGACATAGGTGATTCATGCAGAAGAAGAAGGCCACAAGGCAGTGATTAGAAATAAATTTGAATTGAAAAATACTCAGCCAAAAAGCCTAAATTAAGAACATGCTGAGCACCAGAGAGAGCTTGGAGATACAGTCTGTGTTATTAAGCTTTCTGCATTAAACAATTAAATGAAGCAATTAGATTTCAGAAAGGAGGCAATTATTTTAGGAATGAAACAAAGGCTGGAGGAAATGCAGCTGCCTGTGTGTGGAGAATGGAGAAAAGGAAAGCAAAGCACTGCATTTGAAATGTTCACAACAACCAATTTGCGTAAGAGGATTTTTAATTAATGGTCTAGGAAACTTCTTTTTAACTCAGTAATGAAAATAATGCGATTTAAGAAAAACACCTCAATATGTGATTATAACTGGTATCTTCAAAAATCATAGGCAATGGGAAGCAAGTGCTGAAAGGGACCGAGAAGTGACATGGAAAAACAATCCTCCAAGAAGAGAATTCTCCCGAGATGGCACTTTTAACTCTCCACATGTTTTGATGTGCTGTTTTCTCAAGGCTGTGAGGAAAGATGACTCTCACGAGACCAAAAGGAAAAGGTTTGAGTAATTCCTCACAGGCAGATCTTCTTGCAGAGCATCCTAAAGGACTTGATAAAATGGGTAATTAAGTTATTTGTCTTACTCATTCACAGCTTTAAGTGCAGGCTGACACTCCACAGAGCACCCAAACCTCTGACAATTTGCTCTGAGCACGTCCTCTAAAAGCCTGACCAAGCTTAGACTAAACTGGAAGCCGTGCTTTCAATTAATCATAAAACAAATATAACATCCTCAGCACAGCATGGCTACTAGAGGAAAAGGTAAGGAAACCTACCCACAGGCAGCCTGTCTCCCAAGCACACTGGGACTCGATTTTAGGCTCCTGAGGGCTGGCAGAGAATCTTTTTTTCCTTACACCTCCCTGAGTGACAGCATTCAAACGCTGCTGCTGCTGCTGCTGCTGCTGGAAAAGTGCAGCCTGTTTAGCACTTCTGAGAAACTCAATGACAAAACACTTTGCTTTTTTTCTTTCGTGTCCCAAGGAGGGCACTTGGTAACACAATGCCTGTTTAGCACCACTCCTTGCCTTCAAAGTGTCCTTAACATCCACCTTCTCCCAATCAGAGATCTCACTGCAGACAGCAATCTCATCAAACAAGAAGAAAGCCCAGTTCCATTTATCTTGGTTTTTAAGGAATTCTTTTTAATGAATTGTACCAAAAATTACACAATATAAAGCTTTAATTCAAGTTATAAAAATATGTATATGAGTTCAAAGTGTTTAATTTGAAAATAGAAGATTGCCAGCTGGATCAGAAAACATTCCCTTACAAACTGCACTCTTTCCCCTTATCCCTCCCCCCAATAAAAATATTTTGTTTCCTTCGTTTCAGTTGATTTTGCTCTCACATAAACAACATTTTAATCTCGCATAAAAACAGTCTTAATTGGCCCTGAGGTACTGCACAGATTGATGCAGTCCAGGTCATTGCTTTCATACACAGTAAAAGGATGTACAAAATCTCTGAAGAAACGAGGTTTTTATCTTCTGAGGCAGAATATTTCTTGTAGCTGATGAGTCCTTGGCTACAACTAACAGGTTATTCCAACTGATTCCCAAAATATCCTCGTTGTATGCAGTAGGCAGTATGCTCTTCCCATTCCACATAAATCTCCTCTGTGAAGCAGAAGACTCATTAAAAGTGGGTAAGAAAGGCACTTCAGCAGAGAGATTGAACTTGGAGCTGTTGCCGCACTTGCATAACTCACTCCACTTCTCTGCTCTGCTCCCAAGGATTGCTCAGAGGCAGGAAGGAAAAATTCCTGGAGCAATCCTTTTCTTTACATACTGCAGAATGGATACTGCTGGTGTCTGTGGAACAAAAACCTCCAAAACACTTGAGCTGGTCATTCAGCTGAAGCTCAGCATCTCCTCCTGGGAGCCTGGAACTGGCAACTGATACAAGTAGAGGGAATAAGAACGTGGAGAACTCTGCCTGCCCAAAAGGCAGACAGGTGGCATCTCCTGTATTACCCTTTGCTTGGATACACTCACTGGTATTTAACATACCACAGGTGGAAAGATACTGAGAATCAACGTGCAATCCCAATGGTTTGGGCTGGAAGGGACCTTAAAGATCATCCAGTTCCAACCAGGGACACCTTACACTCGGCCAGGTTGCTCCAGGTCCCATCCAGCCTGGCCTTGAGCACTTCTAGGAATGTGGAGATAAATCACTGAAGAGGAAAAAAAAGCCCTGACTGAAATGATTTTTCTATCAAACTTACAGCAGTTTCCATTCACTACAATTAAGTATTCAAGCCTCAGTGTTTGAGCAAGAGGCACCAAGTGCAATGAAAACCTGACAACTGTCAGTGTCATGACGCTTCTGCAGAGCACTGACAAGTTACCTGCTGACACCCGGCTTTCACAGCAATGGCACCACACAAAAACAACTTGGAAGGAGCTGGAAGTCCCACAGGTGCAGCAGCAATAAAACCTCTTCCAGTCTCTAGCCAGGCACTTGGCAGGATGTTTGCAGAAACACACGATGCTACAACTGTTCAAGCAAGAATGATTTCAGAGGATTCTCCCCCCTGGCACAGGGGATGGTCCCCAGAGGCCTCTACAGCCCTGCACGTCCTGGACTGAGCCATTGTGCAGTTTCTCCAGCCTTAGGTCAGGCAGGAAGGCCATGGACTGAAGTTTGTTCCAGATTAAAGCTGAGAACTGCACCTGGTCTGGCTCATACATCCTGTTCCCTCACACCTTCCAGCACCCACGAGCAGCCTCTCTGTGACAGAGGGCATGGGAGGATTCCCAGCAAGGAACCCCAAAGCATTCACAGCTTTGAAAAGAGGCTGCTGCAAACATCTGTGAGACACAATAGGTTCAGGAGAACACTTCCTTCAGGATGCTGAAGGCACTTGGTGCAGACATTGGATTTAGTTTTCAAACTAAATTTTTTTTTTGTTCCAAGAAAGAGCCACCACAATATTTAATGGCCCCCTTGCACCGCAGTCTGAGGTTACAGTTGTCTTAATATCCCTTGATGGAGAGCAAATATATTTGACAAATTACCTAAGATATTATCTTATGCTACTCCAAAAGAAAAGCCAGCACCCAGCTGAGAAGTTTACTCCTTCTCCCTTTCACACTAAATGTATAATAGGCCACCAAAAAAAAAAAAAAATCCAACCTCTCCATGAAATTTTAAATTCCAGTTGCCTCAGAAGTGTCCCATGGATGTATTTTCATGGAGATGTATCTGAAAAGGGCCTTGCAGCAAAGCAAATCTTTCCAGGTAGGTGGCAGAACAAAAGTGTAAGAATTTTCTACAAAATGGAGTTCAGGTCTTGTGAAAGTTAAAGTATCTTGAAGGAAGCATCAAACTACAAAGTGTTCCCTGAAAGGAATCTGTTTCAATGTCAATTTTCATCTGAGCACAAATTAACTTATTAAGGCACATAAATTAATGGCATGGCAAGCAAACAGTGGTAATTATTTTGGTTCACAAGAGAAGGCACTTTGACTTTTTTCATTCATATTTTTACACTGATTTCATCTGGCTCCAGTGTTCAGCTGTGAGATCTTCTCTTCAACCATGTCTGCCACCAAATTCAGGCTGCAGCCCCGCAGGGCTTTAATTAAGTCAGCCACCTTTGCATCCTTCCCCTTCCACCTCTGCCACTCCCGAAGTGCCTGAACAAGCTGTTCATACAAATTAAATCGATGGGCTGCCTCTATCCTGTCCAGCTTCACCTCCGGCATTCCAAGTTCTCGCATCAGCTTCTTCCACTCTTTCCCAACGTTGTCACATATGACAGCACTAGCTGCCTTCAGGAGACCTGAAACAGCAGACGCAGATCAAGTCAGCCATGGATTTATTAAGAAATATAAGACAATGTTTAGAAGTTGTCGGTTTTTTGGTCCTGTTTCAGCAAAATGCCACTACTCTTGTTGCACTGCACATACTGAGAGTTCTAAAGAATAGAATAGATAGAATTGGAATCCCAAAAGACAACACAAAAGGAAGATAAAAAGAGGGGAAATAATTCCACGCCGGAAAGCCGTTTGTGTACACATTTACTGGGGCTGCTGGGCAGCGATATACACGGGGATGTAACTGTTTATAACCACATACATATAATAATCCACCTACCTTTTTCATGCACATCTGGCTGACCATCAGGAGCATGAGGTTCTTCCTCTTCGAACTGCACCAGCTGTGCCACCAAGTCGTCCCTATCGATGTGCTGCAGCAGCTTTCTCAGGAATTCCAGGCTGCCGCTCGAGATCTCCTGCTGCTCCATCAGGATGCTGAAGAGTTCCCGGCCGCTTTGCACCGTCTCAAGCTTTCGCTTCCTAATTTTGTCGCGGCAGAGGAACTTCATGGCGGAGAGCTCCGTGTCCGACAGGCCCGAGGAGATGGAGTGCAGCAGGCTCAGGAAAGGATTCACGGCGCCCGGGCCGGCGCCGGGCACAGGCCGCGCGGGGGGCACTTCGGCGTCCCGTCCCCACCCTCCCGAGGGGAAATCCATTGCTGCCTGCGCAGAGCGACTTCCTGGGAACACGGAGAGACAGCGGGGAGACGACACCGGGAAGACGGAGACGGAGACGGAGACCGAGACCGACCCGGCCCGGCCCCGCCGCGATGGCCGCGACCCGCGCCCGGAACTCACGTGACCCCGCGGCTTTCCCGCGCCCCGCCCGCCCCAAGATGGCGGCCGCGCTGCCGCCCGGGAGGGTGGGTGTTCGTGCCCTCGCCGCCGCCTACCCCGGGGTTGGGGACCCGCTGCCCCGACCTCCCCGCGAGGCGAACGGGCTTGTTTGGTGCTGCTGAATGCAGAGCGTGTGTTGGAGCCGAGCTCGGCCCGGTCCGTGTCCGGCTGCAGCAGAGCCCCCCGTGCCTCAGCGCCTCAGCCCTGGCCAGGTCCCAGAATCACAGAATCGCAGAACCAATTCGGTTGGAAAAGACCTCGGAGACCATGGAGTCCAGTCTATGAGCGAACACCACCGTGTCAACCAGACCGTGGCCCTGAGAGCCACACTCATCGTTAAGCACCACCAGGGACGGTGACTCCGCCGCCTCCCTGGGCAGCCCATTCCAAAGTCTGATCACCCTTTCTGCAAAGGAATTCTTCCTAATGTCCAACCTAAGCCTCTCCTGGTGCAGCTTAGACCATGTCCTCTCCTCCTGTCCCTGTTCCCTGGCAGCAGAGCCCGATTTCCCCCCCCGGCTGCCCCTCCTGTCAGGGACTTGTGCAGAGCCACAAGGTCCCCCCGGAGCCTCCTTTGCTCCAGCCTGAGCCCCTTTCCAGCTCCCTCAGCCGCTCCTGGGCCTCCAGCCCCTTCCCAGCTCCGTTCCCTCCTCTGGACATGCCCCTCGATGACCTTCCTGAGTCACGGAGCCCAGAACTGGACACGAGACTCATGGAGTGACTTTGCCAGTCTAAGCCTGAAGCTGGGGGAACTGTAGCTTCCTTGTTTAGTACTCAATCATTGGACTTCTTGCAAACATCTACCCTTATGAGGGTTAATCTCTGTGGGGTTTTTTTCAAAAGATGGAAAGAAAAACAGTACAGGGATGAAAGGTCCAAACTGGGGAGGAGGAGGTTCTGGGGGTACCTTCTTGCTCTCCTCAACTCCCCGAGAGGAGCATGTAGAGTGTGGGTTTGATCTCTTTTCCCGAGGAAAAGGGGCTGGACAAGAAGAAAATCATCAGGGGAGGTTTAGGCGGGATATTAGGAGAAATTTCTTCACTGAAAGGGTGGACAGCCATTGGAACAGGCTGCCCAGGGGATTGGTGGAGTCACCATCCTTGGAGGGATTTAAAAGACGTACAGATGCGGTGCTTTGAGACATGGTGGTGGACTTGGCAGTGCTGGGTTAATGGTCAGACTCAATGATCTTAGAGGTCTTTTCCAAGCTTAATTGTTCAATGGCTCTATGATTCTATAGAGGGCTTTCTACACCAAGAGCAAGAAAGGCCACAACAGAGCCCTGCTCCCAAAGAGATGCCATTCCCATGGTTTCCCTGCCTGACAGCTGCCCAGGGAAGCAGCCTCTGCCCTCCCTGTGCGGCCTCGGCTGCCCCCAGAGACCCCCAGCCTTTCCCTGGAAACGCAGGGCATGCAGCCTGGCCTTTGTTCCTCACAAAGATTAATTGTGACACAAAGTACCTCCTGACCTTTAAAAGGGAAGAAACAGGGCAAATGTTAAGTCCCTGTATTTTAGAGGCGACTCTTACACAAGGTGGAAGGTTGTGAACTTTTCTTAAATGGGAAAGATCATGTTCATCCCATTGTTTGTAGGTGCCTTTTGGCTTTCCTTCTCAGCACATGTAGATAGTTCAGAGATTTCCTTGCTCCTTCTGTGAGCACTGGCACGTTGATTCCCCAAGCTGCCCCATTCCTAAGTTGTTTCCAGCACACTTTAATTTATTATTGTTACACTCACAGGCCTGTGTTCCCTCATCATAAAAAGATTTCCATCTGATAAATGGACTTAAACACTATCGTCTTCCTCATATCCGTCTCCACTCTCACATTCCAACGGGAACTCCTACCCCCCAAACATTTCTAAAACTCCCACAGGCACAAGCCCTCCTTAGATAAACCCACTAGATATTTTTGTTTATTCCCTAAATGCTGCAAACTGGAGGGAATTAACTTGTTGCAGGGTCTCATGGTGGAGCAAAGAGTGAGAGGAATCGCCGCAGAGAACCTGAGCTGGGATGAGATGTGCCCGATTTAAGAGATTTGGTTTCTTTCTGCAGCGCTGAATATACCTTAAACTCAAGGAAAGACATTAACAAAAAGGGTAGCGTAGGAGAAATATATTTGCTGTGTGTGTATTAATTTATGAAGCAGGAGCAATGCTTTTACTGATGTAAGAAGTATAAAATCCAGTTAAATAAAATCTGTTATTAATTTTATGACAGAAGGTGACTCTACAAAACAGCAGGGACCAAATCTCAATGTGCCTGGTGATGGCAGCCAGCTGAATTCAGAGACAAATCTATGTGAGAGAAATCTAAATCAGTAAAATTAATGGCTTTACTCTCTATACCTTGGCATGCAATTGAGAACATCACCGAGATTTTAATCAGCTCATGCAAACCTAGTGGCCGGATTCAGCACTGAGGTAGGAGGAGTGTGGAAGTGATGCCGCACGTTTATGTGATTCCAAAGGTGTTTAAATTTGTAACAGACACGAAACTAAAAGACAGAAATCAGTATTTAATTAAGACTCTTAAGTGCTTTTAAACTCACTCCTAACCGAAGGCAGAGTGATTGAGTAGGGTCTTTTATTCTGTCTGAACCTGACTTGGACACATTCACTGATGAAAGTACCCCAGCAACTTGCTGTATTCCAGGGATTTCCTTTGGAAGCAGTCCGTGGGGCTTTGGCAAAGGAAGGATTAGGCGAGCCTAACACATCGTAAGCGCTTCCGCATCGGAATAAAACTTAATAGAAATGATTTATTGGAGCAGCTCAGATTTCAGTGGAAGCTTCCCAGAAATTTAAGTGCTGTGAATGATCCCGTTCCTAACCAAGTAATCCTCGGGATTCTCGAGGCAAGATGAGTCCTTGCACAATACTGCAGAGGGAGCTCGAAGCCTGGGAGTGTTTCAGGCTTAGCTTTGACTTCACGGTCCTCGCTGGAGGAGCAGGGCAAAGAGAGCCTGAAAAGATTAATTTCAGCAGAGCCCTCAGGGGGGTGTCGGACACCGGGACATTCCGGCAGAACCCGCCCATTTGGGGACTGCAAAAATGGCAAAGTGTGGGGCTGTCCTGAGCTTTGGGTGACTGAGGTGTGTTTGTGTGGGAAGACGCATCGTGATTTCCAGCCAAGGCCACTGACATTCTGCTGCTCCAGAGAAACTGGAGTATTTAGGAGCTGCCGGGTTTTTAAGTGAAGCAGCGTTGATAATTTCTTTAATTTACCAGGCAATTCGATAGCAGATAACCCAGGGGGGATTTCAAATCCTCCACACGGGTTGGGCGAGCACCTTGGCAGAGGCAGTGCTGAGGAACTGTTTCTCTTTTGAGGCCCAGTTGATTGCATATATATCTTTTACTATGCCTGCTCTTGTCTCCCAAGGGAATTAATAGCACCTCCTCTTTTTCTTTGCTGTCTCCAAGATAAGAGGGGATTTTGCATTGAAAGAACAACCCCCTCCCTACTAGCAGAACTGGGCTGCAAGAGGTTTGTAGTTTGCTTGCTTGCTTTTTCACTCCCATGGTGAATAAACTGATCTCCATAACATTTCTTAATGTATTTATTCGATGCCTCTCACCCGTTTTTTCTTTTTTTTTTTGCAAAACCCCAAAATGCACATTTTCAGCAAAGAGAAGACAGTTTCTGTGTTTTCTTTTGTGAATGAATTGATCTGCACATGTTTCTTTTGTCAGCTATCACCTCTCTGTTGCTATAACAGCCAATGTAGAAAGAAGTGCTCTGGTAAAGAAACTCATTTGTGAAGAGACTAAGGATCTTAGGAGAAAACTGTCCCTGACAAAAGGGCCTGTAAGAAATGTCAAATTATTGTGGGTTGAGAGAGTAAATTAGAAGCAGAGTGTGGGAAAAGTAAATAAGTACTGAAAAGAAAGTGAACTCTGGCATGACTAGGTTGTATACAGATAAAAGATCTGGCCAAGTAACAACAACAACAAGCAAGAAGTTGTTAACAGATGCTTGAACTTAATATTGAAACAGCAGAAGTGTTGATATAATTCTGTTGATACAGTTCTGTTGTGTTATTGTTGGCAGAAGAAGTTAGTTTAACTTTAGGGGAAGGGTAAATTGTAGACTTTTGTTTATTTGCTCCGGCTAAAAACCTCTGACTTGACTTTTTACCTATTTTTGTAGTGAATTTTCATCATACCATGGAAGTATGAAATCATTCAGACAAACATTTCACATGTCAATAAAGCTGTGTGTATATGTTAGCCCAGCACATCTCATTCCTATAAACCATATTTATTACTTAAGCCCTGTGACATCAATTTGGCACTTGGAAAAACAGGAGAAGAGAGAAAACAGACAGCAAGGGCTGTTTGCAGAGGAACATTGTTGTGAAGTGACAAAACACCCCCGAGTAACAGTGAATGATCATTAGATCTCTTTTGAGGCCCTTTCTCTCTCTATTCAGTTCAGTTCCTGCTCTGTAAC
This sequence comes from Corvus cornix cornix, assembly GCF_000738735.6. Classification (NCBI taxonomy): domain Eukaryota; kingdom Metazoa; phylum Chordata; class Aves; order Passeriformes; family Corvidae; genus Corvus; species Corvus cornix. Next base: position 57,555,933 of record NC_046335.1, on the reverse strand, counting down.
TGGCTAAGGGTGAAGCAAAGCAAGTTAAGATCCAAACTGGAAGTTGCTGTTCATCCAGGGAAATAATCCAGCAGCTTTGATTGCCAGGCTTGGAAGCTAATACTAATTAATTTCTGCAGAGTATGTATAATTTGTTCTTTATTTTCCTGAGCTGCTGTATTGCCAGTTCCTAAACCAGATGAAACCATGAAAAGGTAAATACTTACCACAATAACATTTATTTTCTGTAAATTGAGGTGTTTTTCTTCACTCTCCATCATTGTAATAGAAAATACAATATTGTGAGCAGCTATAAAATAAAGGTTAGGATAACAAAAATAATTATTTTGCAGAAAACTGATCCATTTTGCACCACTTGGAAGTATTTCTTACAAGCATGTAATTAGTCCTGTGCCATCGGACTTCCTCCTCCCACCCAAGGAAAGGTTTTTTTTCCCCTTTACTTACTGAGGAGCAGCACTCCATTGCCTGCTGGAGAGCACTGCAGTTGAAATAATGGCAGCAGCAATTTTTACTTGTGGGTGTACCTGTGAATATTCAGCTCTTATCTCTTCTGCACTAACAGACTCTGCTTTGGACCTGGTGAAAAATGTAAACTTTTTCCCAGCCAGCATCCAGCCTGCAGAGCAGCCTCTTCAGAGACCAGGGAATATCGAAATGTCTCTCAGAGGTACTGAAATTTTGCTTTAATAAAGAAAAATCAGTGAGCCTGGTCACACTTGCTTGGTTTTTGGGTTAAACTCAGGTATTGTGAACTCACTGCTGTGACTGGAGATGATGACAAGCTGAGAGAGGTGGGGGTTATTTCCTAGAAACAGTATTGCCTTAGATACCTGACTTTCATTCTTTTCAGGATGTGCCAATGCAGTATTTTCCATCTGAGTCACTGTCCTGGAAGTTGGAAGGTGCAAGTTTTCGACTCAATTCCGATTAGAGAGGGAGTGCCTCGCCTGCTCAAACACAGTGCAGTTATTACCCAGTTATTTCCTTTCAGAACATGAATAGTTTTGTGTAGCCACTAAGTGATACAGGATGTGACTGGGCGAGTTGCTCACAGGGATTTAGATATAATAAATAAGAAAGCAAATCTGATTTCATCATCCCTCTCCCTCAGTTCTTTGGGGAGGAAGTATTATTTTCTGCTCTCTGAAGAAACGCTGTAATTTGAGCTAGCCCACAGTGCTGTGGTCAGAACCAGATACCAGCTGGTCCTAAACCACAGTTTGGAATCCATTTTCATACACAGACATGTGGGAAACTTGTTGCATTTGTTCCCAGAGATGAAAAGTCTCGGAAGGGAGCGTGGCTTCCTGAGAGAAGGCTGGATTAATCTAATACAATATATAGCATTTATGCATTTTCCTCACAGTCTGTACCCTTTACAAGAAGTGAGGAAGTTACATGTGCCACAGCTTGGAGCCAAAAAAGCCACAGAGGGAGTTTTCATTTTTTCCTTTTGTAGATATAACCCAAATTAAAAGACCTGTAGCATAAGATCAGCCCCAAGCTCACCCTCTCTGGTCAGTCAAATACACATTTAACCATCCTTGGCTGTTCTTCACCAGTTTTGGAGTGAGGCTTTCGAAAGGAGCCTGTACCACATCTTTGCCAAGCACCTAAACCTGCCTGTGATTAATTCATTGTCACTTCTTATACCCAAGAAGCCCCAGAGGTGATTACCAGCTTAGCTCACCAGCTCTAAGAGGCAAGTCTTGTAAAGAGGTGGAGAAACTTGGGTTCAGAAGTCAAACTCAGAGAGGCAGAAGGGAAGAGGTTCAGTAGAAGTTCAGAGCTACCTCTCAGTTTTACCCATTTCACTCTTTGAAGGCAGGATAAAGATGGAGCTGAAGTTCACGTTGATTTGGAGGAATTTCACTGTTCCTCCCCTGCTCACAGCTCCTCTTTTCCAGCAGGGCCTGGGGAGAGTAAAATGCCCAAACACCTGCAGGAGTCAGAGCCCACCAGCCTGCAGACACACAGTGCACACACACCGTCTCCTGCAGCACACCCGGAGCAGTCTGGCCTGCTGAGATTTGTTGCCCTCCCACTTGATGGCTAGTTACTTGCAACTACCTTCCTTCCTTACCTGGAGATGTATTTCAGAGATTAATACCATGAGAAGTGTGAGCTGCTCCTGTAATTACACGCTGCTGCCAGGACAGATGGGAATTCCAGGCTCGTGAGCGACGTCCCTCCCACAGGAGCCAAGCCTTCCAGCTTCCATCTCCACACCAGACCCACAGCATTGCCTGGCTTGGCACGCTTGGGATGGCACATGGCTGTGGGAACCTGGCAAAGGCTGCCCCATAACGACCTACAAGGTGTCCTTGCCTTAGGAATCCATCCTCTTTCCAGAAAAAAACCATTCCTGTGGCTGATCTGTCAGCTACCTGGGCTCTGAGAACAGCAGGCAAAAGCCTTTTCTTCCTCCCTTCCCTATTTCGCACCTTTCCTGTAGCTCCATCTCATATTTCAGCTGGAGAAGATAACCACGATTTTTTCATTTAGCAGTAAAAGTAGGGAATAACCTTTTCTTCTCTTCTAAGATTGCTTAACCACATGCCTCTCGCTCTGAAAAATGGACTTTATTACACTTCTAAGCTTGTTCAGCACAAACACTCTGCTATATATTTTGTATTTTGATTCTTTTTTCTCATGGTCATCAGAACAGATCCGTTTCCTGTTTTGGCATGAATTTTTTTCCCAAGATGGAGGCAAGATGAAAGCTTTGACCTCAAAATCTTCAATCCTCTTGGATTTTCCAAGGCCTTTGCCTCACGGAAACCAGCACAGTGGTGCACCCAACTCTTTACTGCTCTCACAACGCATCTGCATCGATTTATTTTGGCTTTAGCTGACACTGAGGGTTAGAAAAGTAACCTGCAATAACTGTCAGGAGTTTTTGTTTTATCCAAAGTGAAACCAATCACTCAATAAGTAATGCTTAACCTCATGCAAAGCACGCTGAAGTCCAAGGGAATCAGTGGAAATATTTTCTTTGGCTTCAGGTGGCCTGCATGGCCTTAAAAACTAAGGATAGAGTTAAAATTCAAAACAAACCATAGTTAGTTTTTTCTTCAGAAAGGCCTGTTGGGCTAAAAAAAGAAGGTTAAAAAAAGAACTTTGGTTTTTCTCTGCTATACTAAAAATGGCACGTTGTGTTTGGTCATGGAATAAATAGTGCTCGAATGTGCAAAGAATTGAACCAGAGTTTGAATGGAATTCATATAAATTTTAAAATGGGGGTTTTTTTCCAGTGGCAAGAGGAAAAGAAGTTGTTTACTCTGAAAGCTTCATAGGAAAATATAAATGCACTCAAGTGATGTATGGAGCTCTGAGAGAGGTCAGACTCCTGAGGTATCAAGATGAAAAGTAAATTATTATTGCTTATTGGAAATCACAACAGCCAAAAAGGTCATTAACAGCTCAGGACCAGGGAGCGTGGGGGGGTTAAAAATAGAAATGTGTCTGTGCCTTGACATGAGACTTATTCACCCTTAAGCTATTTAAGACTGCAAAATATTTGTAGGACAGTATCTTGGAAACACAATGACATGGAAATCCAGGAGCTCCAGACTCGCTCTGGCAGCACTGTGGGGTGGGAACAACTTCCTCCTCGGACGCAGCGACTGACGTCGTGTCTTTGCCGCGAGCTTCGGACGGCAAAAAGCAAACAGTGATTCAGGAGTGGTTCAGAAATGGTCCTTGGAGCCTTTTCCAGCAGGAATCTTCCCCCTGGTCTGCATTTTCTCTTGGACGAAGCAAACTGGTGTTGTGACTTTCCTCTTCAATTTGTTAAGACATTGCTTTTGGGACTCTTTTTCTTTGCTCAAATCACGGCTGGGAAGTGGTTTTGTACTCGTGGTTTTGGGGCAGAAGCATGCCAGGAACAGGGTGAATGCATGTCATGGGCATGCTGTCATACCAACACAGAATTCAGCTTTGTATTTGCACAAATGAAATATTTGGTTTGCTACCTTTCATCAAACCTGGCCCACACGGTGACTGGGAGTCACATCAAGGCATGGCCGGGTATTCTTTGATCACTTCCAGATCCCTGCTTCCCTGCTTTATTTTTTTTCCCCCTCTATTCCAGTAAATCCTTATTAGCATTATCCTGCCCCAAATTTGCTATTGATAAAAGCAAACCTTTTTTTTTTTGGTGTGTCCCAAATATGAAAAAACTTTCAGGAGAAGTACCACAACCACAGTGCAGATCTTTTTCTGGAAGGCATTACCTTGTATCTAATAAGCTCATATGTACTATTTTGTCTTTAAGAACTCACAATCCCACGCAGTTACCAGCTAGACCATGATTTACCTGCTTCTAGTGTCCATGTCCATTCTCTCAGCACACAATTCCCACCTTCTAACTAAATTTCCTGGCTTGGACCATTATTTTCCATCAGGGAAAGGAGGATTGGCATGAAGCCTCCTGCTTCACCTTCTCATAGAACAGTTAAATGGGAGAAGGAGAAAAAAAAAATGCAACCAGCAGGTGAGGTTCTGAGCCCAGCTTTGCTTGGACAGGTCCCTCAGGGCAGTGAAAGTGTGACAGCCACCGTGGGGCCGTTTTGCTTCCCTTCAGAGCTGAATCCAGCAAGGCGTGGTCAAAAGGCTCCCCGAGTTTCACTCCTGTAGTTTCACCACTTCATTCTTGATAATGAGTACAGTTTCCAACGAAAAAAGAAACAAAGCCAATAGCATTCTTCCTCATTGCAAATATCTTAGCAAAAGCTCCTCCACATTGTTTTCTCCTAAATGCCTAGGATTAAATCAGAAGAAAAGGAAAGCTCCCAGGCTAAGGCCCATCATTTCATATTCCGTGTCTGTAGGTCCAAAGCAGCCAAAAACTCCCTTTGTGCTCTTGGAGATGGATTTCAGGTGGGATTCACTCATCTCCAAGGGGGTCTCTAAAGTGGCTCAAACACCAGATCTAGCTGGGACATTTTTAGGAAGATGTCTGTATGCTCAGAGCACAAGGAGGGTTGGGAACAGAACCTGTCCCACAGGAGAAACTCTTGGATATTTAAGTTTATTTCAAATAAGTGTTCAAAGAAAAGGAAAAAAAAAAAAACCCGAAATAAAACAGATTTAGTATATATTTGCTTTTCTTTAAAAAATGATTCCATGAAAGAATTTTATAGATATCTAAGTAGTAATACAGATTTTTATATACAAAATTCCATTTCAAACAATTTACTGTACAAAAGAAAGTATAAGCATTACTGTTACTATTCCATGATTTCAGCAAATGATGAAAAATTCGGCTAAGTATGTGTTCAGGATATAGTTCCACCATTTACAGGAATGTCAGTATTAAGTTGGGAATACCTTCACGTCAGTATTTACAGATTAAATCCCCTTCAAGGACGATCCCTAAGATTTCTCTTCAGAATAGGTAGTTTGGCTTTCTCCTGGATCTTTTGGGCTACCGAGGAATGAGAGGAAGAACAGGTTTCCAACAAAATGTGTGGACAGAATTCTGCTTGATTTATCCCCACTCCCAGTCCTATTGCAGTCACTGGGACTGACCTGGACCTGCCATTTACTGCCAGGCATTGTGTTTATGTGGGAATAAATCAGGCAGGATTTGGCCCTGCAGCAACACTCTACCCTAAGTTACAAATTTTAAAAATAGTGACATTCCTGCAAGTCAAAATACAACAGAAACAAGATTTAACAAAATATAAGCCCTTTATTAATAAAAATCTTTGGTTGGATCAGTATTTTAAATAAGCTTCAAGAATATTTGGTTAATACCATTTATCTTTCTTCCACATAATTTCTCTTCTGGTACCTTCTTTGGACAGACTACAGAAAAATATCAAGTTTATCACATACTTTAAAACAAATAAATATATCAAAAGCTATATATGGCATTCTTTTTAGACTTCTAGCATTAATCTTTAAATTAGTTTGGCGAAGAAAAAAGAAAAGAACAAAAGAAATAACTAACTCCTCTTGAAAACAGCTTGGTTTTGTAACAAACCATACAGTAGTTAGACTTTAAAGAAATCTTTCCTTTTTATTTTCTTTTTCAGTTTTGTAATGCAAGTGCCATGGACAAGACAAAGCAATAAAAAGAAATTAGGTTAATTGCACCAATGTTATTTGGAAGTGCAGTTCATCAGTCGACAAAGCAAAACTAAAACATATTATGCTTAAAAAGAGCTGTACTGGTGGGATTTAACTAGTTGTGGTAGGTAAGGATTTCAGACTTATACTTTAAGGAAAAGCTCCTTGTACAAAAGATAGAGGATTTTAAGACAAAAGAAAAGTCCTGTAACTGACTGAAGGTCTGGTCCTGCAGCCCCAGTGCAGGCAAAGCTTCCACTGAAGACAGTGAGTGGGATGCATTTGGGATTTACTCCTCTGGCACAGCCTCTGGGAAATGCCAGCCAACAGCAGAAAGTCTGTGGGAAGCACTGGCTGTGAAACACGGGTGCAAGTACTCCCTTTTCCTGCTCCAGAGGGCTACAGGGAAAAGCCTGGCTGGGACAGGGATGTGCTGAAACAAGGGGGAAAACAGGGAATTTCCTCAGCAACAGCAGTGTCCGAGTGCTTGGCAGGGCAGTGAGAGTCACTGGAGCTCTCTGTGTGCTCATTTAACAAAATGCTCCGTGACCGCGGACCTGCTGGGGGATCTCTGGAATTGTGCTGCTGCTGCTGCTGCTGCTGCTGCTGCTGCTGCTGCCGCCAAGAAAGCACTTCCCAGATTCCCTGCGCTGATGTTTCCGGAGGCAGCGGTGCCCCGGGGAGGGCCTGGGGGACACAGCAGGCTGCCACAAGTGCCCCCTGTCACTCCAGTGGGACTCCAAAGCTCAGATTCACTGAGCTAAAGCCAGCCTTGGGAAGCAAGTCAGCCTGGTAGGCTTTATGGAATACTAGGGAATACTGATTTTGCATATAATTTATCGAGTTACCCCATGGACCTTCAAACCTGGGTTTCCAAAAAATAGTTCAAGTTAGCATTATTATTATTATTATTATGACTTCAAATTCACCTTTATTTTGTTAGATAATTGATAGGCTAAGATCAGATTCCCAGAGAATATCTCTAGCAAGATGTCCTAAGTACCTGCATTTCTCAATGCACGCCAACATCGATAGTGTTACCTACGGATGAAATATAAAAACTCCCTGCATTACTGCTTGTGCAAAAGGAAAAAAACCAAACCAACAGAAACCCAACATTGTCAGAAATAGAACGTGGTCCTCCGTGTTTGCAAGAAGGGCATTTCTCACAAAGATGGGAGCGAAATGGCAGCACATCCTTCAGCATGCACCGGGGTGTCCATGACTGGAGTCCTGCCCTTGGCGCCATGGCTTTTGTCTCTGGAATGCCCTGACAGACTCAGCTCCCTCCTCTTCTAGACGTCCAGAGGATAGGAATGGCAGGAGGACAAGCTCCCACTGCGGCTCCTGGAGAGCCTGGGGCTGTGGTTGTTACAGTTTTCCCCTTTTTTCTTGTCTTTCCAGGTTTCCAGCATCTGCAGCTTCCCTTGCTCTTCCCTCATGAAGACCTCCACCATGAGAACTTTCTCCTTGTGAATCTGCTGACTAATGTCCTTGGGAATGTCTGGGATAATCCAATCAACAAATTCACTCATGAACATGACCAAGTTCTGAAAATGAAATTGTGAGAAAGTGTCAGTGAGCGTAAATGAAAGGGAGGCTGTAGGGAAAGGAAAGGGGCTGATTTTGGTGGGCTTAGGAAGGAAAAATGAAGAGAGTACAATATTTGATCTGGAATACTTGACCAAATTCCCCTCAACTGCTTTGTGTGTGCTAGAAGTAGAGAAATACATCATAGACCTCCATGATTTATGAACCAATCCTGACACAGCCTTGTAGAAATCCAAAGGAATTTGTCATTGGTGAGTGGCTCATGAGGTTTACATCAGGAAGGCAGAAACAAGTACAAGAGGTAAAATGGCAAAAATTGGTAAAATACGTTCCAATTAAACTCTTCTGATTGGAAAACCTTGATTCAAGGAAAGGGAGGTCTTTCCCAAAAAGATAATTTTTAATCAAAAAACCCAATAAAAGTTTTGAAACAAGTTATTCAGATAAGGCAGACTTAAAACACTTTTGTCACAATAAGCAGCATCACTGTTGTGATTAAATAATGTCTTTTAAGGACAAATGACAAGATTTTGGCTTCTTATTCAGATGCAAGTTTAACTGGGAAAATTTTGAAAATCTCATTTCTTGGCTAGTTCTGAAAATGATTTTGGATTAAATTTATGCTGCTTCAGTGAAACTGTTGATGTCCTATGGGAGAAATTGGTGGGACCTAATTAGTATCAGCCTGGTGCTTTGCTGTTCTCTAAGGTCATTAAGTTCTGCATCAAACCAGTTCAGGGAATCCCTGGGGATGAATTGTTCCCCTGAGGATATAGCAATGCCTGGCTGGCTGGGTGGGACAAAGAGGGTGATGAAGACGGGCAAATTTCTTTGCCTTTTCCATGAAACAACTGAGAAAGAAGATAATTCTTTGGCCCAGTAACTTATTTCCAAGTGCCTGCAGTGTAACCTACCTGGAAAACTATCACAAATGCCAATCTTGCTGCTAGGACAGCCCAGAAATCCTTAGAAATGTCGTATTTGTTTTCAGACCAGGGGGGTTCTCTATAATCTTTGTACCTGCGAAACAAGACTCAGTAAATCAGGGGTGCAATTCAGAAATGTTAGCACCAGAAGGAATTATCAACAAACAGTCAAACAATAAATGGAACTGTCTAAAAGAAAGTTCACTGTATTAACCTTTCAGAAACGAGACACAGCTGAAAGTCTCCCTTAGCCTTCCAGTTTTACTCAAAAATTAAAGCTTAATACATCTTAATACCCTCTGATTACTACAAATAACATCAATTTTGCATAAGACAGAGTAAACTACACAGCCCAGGTGATGTATTTTATTTTAAGATAGGTATAAAGACAACATATATTTTTCAAACTAATTTTAAAGACAAAAATACTGACCTCAGATTCATAGAAAATGTTTAACACATGATTAGCAAAAGATTGAAGCTAAATTTTGCCATGTGGAGAGAAGAGAGTTTTTCCTTATTTATGGCTAACAGAAAATCTATGTGTTGATTAACAGGACCAAACAAAAATACATTAAATTCAAAACCACAGCATCCTGTCAATATTTTGAAAGAAATAGGGCTCTGCATTTTCAAATGATTTTAAAATCCTTGGGATACGGATGGGCTTGGAAGAAGGCAGAGGCTGGGACTGGAAAGCAAATAAATTTGGCCTTTTGGTATTGGACCACGATGCCAACACTTCCATTCTGTGCTGAAACGTGTTTGCCAACCTTGCTTAACCTCTGCCCAGAGAGCAGCAGGAGGAAACCAGGAGAAAGTAAAAACAAGCAAAGCTACTACAAATGCAGTTTGGGTTGGTTTTGCTTTCATCTCAGAGCGAATTTTCTGTTTAGAGGTCATTTCAGCATATTAACTTGCACTATTCAAATGCATGAAGAATGTAATATAAAATAATACCATTCAAAGGCAAGGTTTTTTACTTGGTCAGTTTGTGTGATTTTCTTAGTATGTGTGGATCAAAGTCATCTTTGGTTTTTTCTTCTCTGGAATATCTTGTCCTTCCTTGCTCTCCTCTCCCTTTTCCTCCCTCCATTGTCCCCCTTTCAGCTCTGCTGGTCTAAGCGCTTTCACTGTAAGATTTGGCTTTGGCCCCCAGTTTTAAGAATTCAGAAGCTGAAATAGGTAACCATAATTTTCCTTTAAACATGAAAAGAACACACAGAAGTTGTCACAGCCATGCAAATTTCTCCTGTGTGATGACACTTTAAATAAATCCTAAGTTCCAGTGCAGATAAGGATGCTACTGCTCTCATCAGGAATTGGAAACTGGACAAAAAAAAAGAGGTCATGGCCATTATATCATGACATGACATCAGAGTGACATCATTTTCTTCCCTTAAAGCATCATTGTGCTGTTTATCATTATTTGTCTCCGTTCCTGGAAAAGGGAATCCATAATAATAAAAATCTTTGCATGGACAAGCACTGAATTTAACTAATGCTAATCTCCATTTCCCCAAATAAGCAGTAAATCATATTCAGGCTTGTGATTACTTGATATGTAGGCAAGATGTTCAAGGCAGTGGATCCATCTGATACAAAAGGCTAGCAAGGTGCTAAAAAAGGCATTGAAAATACAAGGACCCTGCCCCAGGAATGTCAGAATTTGCCCCACTCTTAGCCAGCCGTGAAAACCCTTCACGTTAGTGATCATTCAAGAGAGTACCTGCATATCTGAACCTCGTAGCCAAGATCCAGGGGGTCGTTGGGAGCTGTTCCTGCTTGGAAATCGCTGACATTAAAAGAGGATAGTGTATGGTTGACGAAGCCATGCATGGTGCCATTCTCACTGTACATGTACAGGTACACGAGGCGTGGAATGAAGTCGGATGTGAATGAGATCACAAATGCCTGAGCCACAAGAGTAGAGAGTGAGCGCAGTACCCAGGCAGAGCTTAAGTTCATCACATCCTCAACCATGACTCGCCCAAACAACTCACACAACTCAGGGGAGCCTGGGGGCCCTGAAAGTGGAGCATCCACTGCACCAGCAAGGGATTATTCACTGCCCACTCTCCCAAGGTGCAGCGTATTCCCCGGAGCAGTGCCACACCAGCTGAGGTGTCTGCGTGGGTGACAACCTGAGCCCCCCAAAAATGGAGCATCTGTACCCCCCAGCACCAGGGGAGAGCTACCACAGCTCTGCTTCCCTGTGTCCCCATCACAGCCTCTCCCTGGTGCCTTGCACAAGGTCTAATTGATTGATTTCCAGCTGCTTTTCCATCCTGCAAACAACCGACGGTGATTTGACTCTTCCAAGTCTCATTGCATTGCAAAAGGACATTAATTGCATGTGGTTCTTAACTTCATCAGGATAAAAGCATGAGGAGACTGAGCCCAGTTGTATTTTTATGGTCACAAAAGCTGCATTTCATCCAGTTATTTAAAATTTTCTAAAAAAGATCGTGGAGAAAAGGCACGACAGCCAATTGGGCTGAGTTCCTCATGACTTTAGCCTTCCTCGTTTATCATCATTATGAAACATTGCCCCTGGCATAAATCTCATGTACATGTGGAACAAACACAGTACAAAATGTTTTACTTATTTTATGGTAAAGAGGAGCAGTACACTGATCAAAGAGGGAAAAATAACACAGGGTATTGATGAAGAGAGACTACACAGACCGAAAGAGGAAAACAGAGAGAAATTATTTCCAAAGGAAAAGAAGAGAAATGGGGAAGACAAGCTAAGGCAGCATATGAAACAACCAAAAGAATGAGTTTGCCATAGCACAGCAGAACCCTGGGGACAAAATGAAGGGATTGCAAGTCTGGATAACATAAAAAACCCCACGGGAGTCCATGGCCATGTGGCCATAAGCGCTACAGAGCCCCTGCTTTGCTGCATTGCAAACGTGTTGAACTTCAGCTGGACTTTGTTTTCATCTTTCCCCAGCTGGGGTGTGAGGAGGATGATCATTGTGGGTGTCTATTCATATAGAATAGCACAGAAGTACATGCATTAATACATTAAGGCCTGCTAAATTTGTGTAAGATGTTGAATTCAATTTTTTTCAGGATTTTCCAAGCTCTCTGAGTGGGGGCAAAGCAGCTCGAGGGCAGATTTTCGATGGAGGGATTCTGCACTCTGAGGAGCTGAACTGACTCTCATCTTAACCAAAACAGTGCTGAAATGAAAAAATACATCTCATCCTACTGATAGTACTTCACAAGAGTAAAAGTAAGCCGCTGTGGTCGTGTTTGTTTGAAGGGCAAAACTGTTTCACGAAAACATTCTGGAAAAAAGCAGCAGTGACTAGTTACTATTTTACATTATTGCTACTGCTATCACAGCTTGAAAATAAACACAGCAACTCATCCTCTAATACTTCCAAAAGTTTCTAAATCTTATCCTTTCAATTGATTTAAGGGATTTGTGCTGAAGTAAAACTAATGGAGCAGAATGGAAAAGCCAGCCTATTGAATTCAAATTTAATTCATGCTGATTTACTTACGTTTATGATGACAGCAAGCTTTCCAATACCTCTGAGGATATTATACCAGATTCCTAAGGAAGGAGACAAGCATGTCAATGCTGTTCTAGTTCCTGAAATTAGATTAATTACATCTTCAGCTCACACAGTTAGGAGTGTGCGTGATTGTGCTGAGCTAGAATGATATTTTAAATAGAAAAATAACAAATCATAAAAAATCAATTTAATGGCTTGTAAGCAAAGGGAGCCCAACTGTGTTTTGGCACCTATATTTTTGAGGTTTGAAGAATGGGATTGAACTGCAATGAATTGCAATGAATACGTTCTCAGAAACAAATTTAAAAAAACAATCAAACGTCCATCACAATCAAAAAAATCAACATCACCCTCCCTATCATCTCCACCAGCAACCTGAACCTGCTGCATCAAATCAGGGAGCCACAAAACACCTCCAAAACAAAGCCATGGCAAAACAGGGCATGTTCTTCAAGTCTAGGATGATCCTAGGGCACAAGGATGAGCCCAAGGGAAAAAAGAAAGACTCTGCCTGTACAGCAGTAGGGTGAACATAGAGTTTAATAACAGACAAATCTCTCTGCTCTTGCTGCCTGGCTCTGTAACAAGGACAATTATTTTATTTCTACTTTTATTTTTATTTTAATGAGCTTTTTAGTTATAAAAAACCACCATTTGGGAGAAGCAGCTCCCTCATGACAAGCACCCATAGGTGTTGGCCCCCCTGTAAGGGCAGGACTGTGCTCTTGTCCCCACACAGCCACAGAGCCCAGTTCCAGCTCCATCCACTGCAGTTTTCACCCTTCTGACATTCCTGCCGAGTAGGGACAAAGGGATACATTTACCCACAGACTTCTGAGTCTCCTCTCATTCCCAACGGTATTTCTGAGGCCAGTCCAGAGTTTTTAAATGCGGAAATTTTTGCTTCTGCACGAAAACTGCATTGCCAGGAAGGGCTGGTGTTGTCAGAACCGTGTGAGATATTTTTCTATAGCATTGATCATTTTAATTTCAAAAGTGATAATGCTTACTTAATGAAATATTCATCTGAATTTAAAGCTCTGGTCTTCCTATTTTAAAGCTAAAGCCCCAATAAATTATGACAATTCACGGGTAAGCCACAGTCGAATGTTTTGACTTTTCCTATAAATATCTCCCTGTTGTTGAAACCAGCTCAGCATAACAACATCCTGCCATCAATCCAGGAATAAACAAACAGGGGTACAATAGCTATATCCACTTACCGATATCCTTTGCTCTCACAGCTACCGGTCTCCTCAGCTCAGTAACAAATTTCTTGGCATCCAGACGGATTTCAATGATGTTGTTCAATAAAGCAAACAGAGGTGCCAGGGGGAAGGAGGCAACGAACAAAGTTACAAACCCAAACTGGATAACTGGAAAGAAAAAACAAAACATTTCAGTGCCTGTTGCCAGTATTTACCAAATGCAGCCATCGCCACGTCAGTGCCAGCCCCCAAATTCTGACAAGGTGGCAAGTTCTGGGAGACTCAATCCCATTTTCTGTGTCAGGCACAGTTTGCTTGATGGCTGCTCCATTTGGGCACGGAAGGGCCAGTTGCCACCTTGCAAAAAGCAAGGCAAGAGTAACCAGAAGGATGGGGAAGCTCCTAAAACATTTTTTCCATGGTCAAGGCTGGCACAGGAGTCACCTGAAGGAGTGAGATTATGGCAGTGACCTCTGTGTTGGCTCTACCTCAACTTGCCATGTTCCCCCGGCAGGTTTTTGGCCTTCACCAATCCCACTGGAAGCTTTGGAAAGGACATGGCTGATTCTGTGCCTCTGCCAGGAATAACTTGCTTCCTATAACCTGGGATCATATTTGCTTTTTGCGTGGATGCCATGCTCATCCTGGTACTGCCAGTGCCCATCTTTCTCCTGTTACTTCCACATGCTGATCTCAGTAACTGCACTTTTTCTTATTTTTAGGAACTAGCAGCATGGCCTTGTAGTTTGTACCACTGAATTCCCATCTGCTTCAAATACTCTGAACATCAAGGTCACCAGATATTCTAATTTGTCTCACTCAACATAAGATATTACTTGAAAAAAAAAGTTCTGTGTGATCTGTCAAGTAGAACCTGGTCTACAGACTTGCATGGCTCTCAGATTCAGTTCAGATATCAGGGAAAAAAAAGAAAGGTGTGGAAATGATCAAATCTGAACTAACTTATTTCCAGTGCAGGGTTCAACTGATGGTGAAATATGCCTCACAATCCTGAGTAGATGCCACTTAATCATTTGCATTTGAAACTTGACAGTGACATGTCACATGGCTCCAAAGAAAATATCTAAAATCTCGTGCTAAAGTAAGGGCTTGTGAACAGCAGAGAGCACAGTTCAGCCCTCCAGCAGCCAGGGTTGGCTGAAACACGCTCCAGTCCAAGACTGCACATGTTAATAATTCAGTTATCTCATATCCACTGTCTGCTGAATGTACAGCTCAAAAAGCTCAGCTCTCCACCCCAATTAGTCACGATAATTACGGTTTAAAACACCTTCTTTCCACCTCCACTCACTCATTTCCATGTACTCAGGGGTGAGTCCAGCAAAGGGCTCCAGGTTATAGTCCACTTCGTAACGCTGCTTTTTCTTCATGTGCTCTTCATGGTCAAGAGAACGCCGGCGCTTCAATTTCAAGTATCTTATAAACTTCTTCATTTTTCTGAGGGAAATGGAGATCATTTGCTGAGCACTCCGTTCTGCTCACTCAGTGCTCATTTCCCACTTATTTTACATTAACAGGCACAATAATTTGGAAAAAAAAAAATCGAACAGAAGCTGCTACTTACGGGATGCCGATCTCAAACAAATTGTTCTGGATCAGCTGCTTGCCCAACATGATAATACTGAGCTGGATACACAACTCCATGAGGCAACCTCCTGGGGCACACTGGGGTGGACAGAGGAGAGGTCATTCAGAGCACCTCCTCCACCCCTGTGGCAGGGGCAGAGGGTGCTCCCATCCATCCAACACGATCCCAGACAGGATAGAAATTCAATTACCTCTTCCATTCGGAAGGAATGGAAAATGTAGACGTAGTCTCCTGGACGTCCAACAAATCTAGGGCACAATGGTTAGAGTTATAAACATCAGATGGATTTTATACTTTCCATATTTGATTCCTGATGCCTTGGAGTGGGACCACCTAAAGCTGAGGCCTGAAAAGGCCTCCAACAAGCTGAAACCCCGAGCAGCCCTTTCATGACTCACCGGCCCTTGAAGAAAGCCACGTAAAAAATGGGGGTGTAGGCGTTGACAAATTTCAGCAGGAAAGCCTTGAAAATCAGCCGCTCCTCGAAGTTCTTGTCGGTCTTTGGTACCTCTGGAACCAATGGGGCATGGAAGAGAAATGTTAAGGAATTATCCTACCTGGAAACATTTCAAGATCTTATAAATGTGGGTTTTGGACAACATCAGCCACCTTTTAAACAAAGGTATATATTTATAAAGGTATATATATATAAAAGCTGTGGCTATACTGAGGTCAGTGGTCAATTTGCTGAGGATCCCACCAGTCAGACACATTACAGCAGCAATTCCAGTTGCATTCCACACCTGCCTGACCTTCATGACAATCATTTGTAGATGGGCGAAAACTTAACCTGAAAAGATTTCCGGACCTTTTTGTTATGGATAATTTTTTGGAAATAATTGAAAAAAAAAAAAAGTTCTACAGTGGCATTTTAGCCACAAATTTGAACGTCCCTGCCTCTGCTCATGAGCCCCAGTCATCTGGGTGCTCTGATTTAAACCCCTTTCAGCAAGCTGAGGGCTCCAACGCACCGATCTGCGTGAGCCACCGGGCAATGCAGCCATACACCTCGTCCAGGATGATGATGACCACCAGGTTGATGATGACGGCGGTGGCGGTGACGGTGACGCGAACACTGGAGCGCCCTGAGGGCGTGGAGCTGATGGCCAGGGCAGCGGCCGTGGAGATCCTGTAGATGATCACTCCGAACACGATGGCGAATGTCAGCCCGACCTGCGAGGAAGGACCGCCCAAAACCTTACCAAAGATGTACCTTTCAACGCTTGCTTTGGGATTTAGAAATAACCTTACAAAGGGGACCTCTGGGCCACACCCCAAGCCCCCCCATTTCTGCTTTAAGGCTTTGAGGAACTGTGGGAAAGGATCCTCTTTTGTTACTTGAAGATCACATGAAAAAAAAAGACACCATGATGCCACAATCACAGGCAAAAGGCTTTTTTTTTTTTTAAGGCACCTAAATGTAAACTCCTTGCTTAGCAGTATTAAAAAATACTGCATATTGCTAATAAATAAATTCTAAAATACTGTATATTGCTAATGAATATAAATAATAATTGTAATTAATATAAATACTAATATTAAAAGTATTAGTGTGCTTGTTTTCGGCCCCAACACCAGCGGCATATACACACGGAATTTCCTCTTTGATATACCAAAAAAGCCAAATTTGAAACAAAGAGGAGTAGTTCAGCTGCACTCTACACACCAGCCTTCAAATCCCTTACTCAGGCTCGCTGTGCTTTCATAATCACAAACTGAAATTAAATCTGATTAAATCAACACACCTCCTGGCACAGTAAAATCCCTCTCAACTTTTCAGTGCTTAAATAGAGGAATGATTTTAAAGCATGGTTCTCAAAAGGTATTGATTCTTCAGCTGAAAATATGAGATTTGTTGCATTTCCGATGTCTGAAAACACAAAAATTAAAAAATCCCAACCCTAAACCAAAATCCCTATCCCAAGGAATCAAATTAATTGACTTACTCTGGTGAATTTTACCTTTGGAAAGGGTTTAAGCTTCTTTTTATCTCCCTGCCAATCTGTTCCATGACTTGAATTATTATTATTTCTGTCAACATTTGTTTTAAATGCTGATGCTTTATCAGCAAATGGAAGAAGGCTGTTCTCATCATTATTTTACCTTTTCCTTGAATTAAGTGCTCTGTTTGCAATTCTCCTGTTAGATGGTATAGCTCCAAATTTGAATGATTAATTAAAAATCCTTGCAATTATGATTGCAACTGGCAACGTCATTTCTTTCCAAAAGTTTGATTATAAAAATTATGTTGGTCTCTACTTCCCGACCACTCTCTGAGAGGCCTCTCTGTGCTTTTTAAGTTTCATCCCATCAGTGGTGGTGGGAATTTCCATTTCTGTCACCTTGTTTTCCCCCACCCTATTTTAGTATTCTTTTTTCTTTATTGGAAAGAGACAGCAAAGTAGAAATTCAAGCTCTAGAAAATATTTTAGATCACAAACCAATAAAATGTTTGAATTTTTTCACTGGGAGAAAGCCATTGGGAACCACGTCCACCTGATAAATTTTCTATCACTTCCCTTCCTTACAACGACTCAGTAATAAAAATTTCAGGTTTTGCCAGGTGATGCTTACCATGAAGATGATGCCAACAAAATTGGTTAAATAGGCTGGAAAACGGTCCTTCCATGTCAGCTTCTCTTTATCCGTCTAAAATTTTTTTTGAGGGGGAAAAAAACGTACATTTAATAAAGAAGGAGAGTGTGATTTTGCACATGTGATGAAAACAGAAAGGGGGAAGAAAAGGCTGGCAAAACCACAACCAGTTAGAGGATGCAGACACAGTGTTTACAGCCACAATTCCACAGAGGCAAATTGTTTACTCCGTATCCAGGTTCAGACTGGTCAAGCGCCTGCGCTGGGAGTATAAATAAATCAGATTTTTCTGTGTACTTTTTGAAGGAAACATGCAAATAGGCTGTCATAAACCATGAAGTAAGGTCTCTCTTGCTGTTAAATATTTTCTTTTGCTTTCCCTAGAAAAATCCCCCTCCTTCCTCTCTTCCTCCACAGTTAATATTTGCAGCTCTGATGTTGCACAGCTGGCTCCACTGAAATACAGATTTAGGTAGTAAATTAATTCATGCTATGGAGTAGCTCCAAGGTGAATACTCAGTTGACAGGGAAGATCTAGTTTTGGTGGGTGGTAAGACTTGAAATTCCTTTGATATGAGTGATTTTTAATTTTACCTGGCTATTCCCACAGTATTCAATGGACTACACTAAGAGGAATTATGGAAGGGGGGCTGGAATGAAGTGATCTTTAAGGTCCCTTCCAACCCAAATCATTTTGTGATTTTCTATATAACAAGTCTATATTCTCTGAATTCCCTTGATCCAGCCAATCAGCCCCTGCCTGAATTTGGCTTCCAGAAAATCATTTACAAGACCATTGCTCCTCTGGAGTCCTTCACAAACTTGGATGCCCGGAATTGTTTCGAAACACCAGAAAATCAACAACAAAAGAAACATGGCAGAAGATGATGCACACGTTTTAATGCACATAAAAATACTGCTCAAATTCTATTTTTAGGACATGCACATTGTCTCAGGGAAGTGCAAGAGACTCTTTTCAACACATGGCCCATGCTCCACTGCAAAACAGAACATCCAGGATGGGAAATCTAAGATTAGCCATGCAGTGCCATTCCCAACTCATAGAACAGCGTCCCAAAAAGTGCTGAAGGAACAAGGGGAGGAAGGGGAAGAAACCCAGAACTGAATGTGAATATTAAACAAAGGTTCAACAGCCAAAAACAAATTGATTTGTGTCTTCCATAATTACTCATAATTTGAGTTTCTTCATAAGTTTGAATAAAAAGAACCAATTTCACCCCAGCCATGACTGTCTTAACTCTTTGTCTCCATTTGTTTGCTGTCTCTTCTGGAAAATATCGGTGCTTCTGATGGCAGTCAAAGGAAACAGAAAAGGGTCGGGCAATATGGCATTACAAAGCACTGCTCAATTAATTCCATCAATTAATTCCATATTCTCTACTGGCACAGCACTTTAGCACAAGTGAATGCTCTGTTAGTTTGCTTAGGGCTTGGTGTTTCAGCTTTAAGTTAATAAAGCCTAACAGCAACAAAAGACAAACGCTTGCCCCAAATCCTAGGGAACATCAGGCAATCCTAAAAGGATATTCCCTTTTAAATACAGGATTGTGCTCTGCTTTCTCTTTTATGATGTATAAACAGTGTCCAAATTTTCTTTTTCCTTTAATTTTGTTTTAAATTGGGCTTCTTTTGGAAAAGCTATAAGCAATTTTGGTTTAGCTTTAGATATTTTTTCTTTAAGAAGGTTTCCAAGTCATCTTACAACTGTTGAATTTGAACTTTAATACACTAGATCCCAATGAAAGATAACCATCAAGTCTTTCAGAAAAAAAACTCCTTTTCTCATGTTTCTCAAATTAGTAACATCCAAATTGAACACAGCCCAAAAACTTATAAATAGTCTGGTAAAAAAAAAAAAAAAAAAAAAATCCTTTCTTAATTGCTCAACTTTCATTCTACAATATTAGAGGGCCACCATTCATTAATTGTCTGATTAGCCTTCCACATTTAAGACCCAAATTCTGATTATACTCAAAAGTACAGCAAGTTACAGGTTTTTTGCAGAATACAGTGAAGTCTGTATTCAAAATCATTTACCCAGCCTATCACTGGGCAGCAACCCAAATTGTTTCTCTTCTGCAAGGGACTTAAAAAGGGATTTGATTTGCATATGGCCCCGAACCACTGACACACAGCATCCTATAGATTAATGGGAACACACCACCAGCAGCTCTGTAGCATCTTTTAAGAGGAGCCCAGTGGTACTCAAGTATAAATTTACTTTAACACCCATCTCTACATGCTGCCCCTGAAGAGTGTATCATGTAAGCTTTGTTATTGCAGTTGTATTTTCACAGGGTTGTCATAAAATCCCAATTTAGGGAATGGTTCCACGCTGTGGTGCCGCTGGCAACAGACATGAGAGGAAATTCTGCCAACAGGTTTGGTTTTATGCTGGAGCTTCTACTTCTGTCATTAAAGCCATGGCACACAAATGGCTCAATCCTTGCAGTGAAGGGGAAATAACCTCAGGTAGGACCGGCCAAGAGAAAAGGAGCTTTTCCAAATCTTTCTGCTGCTGACAGGAAAGGAATTCCAGCCCCAGTGAAAGGGCAGGGAAGCTGCTTGTAGGGATTGCACCATCCCTTGGCAAGAGGCAGGTGCTCCTGGGATGAGTGGCAGCCCCTTTGTCACACTGGTGTAAAGAGCAAATTCCAAGTGTAAGTGAGCACTGCCTCGCTCAGTGGGATAAAAGGGAAGCTGTGTTTTCAAAAGGCAGTACTCTTCATTAATATTTTTATTTGCAGGGAAAGTTCAGCAAGAGAGAGAACTTCTCCTGAGAGGCTTTAGGTACTTTTACTGCACGGAACAAGATGGTTTGTCATAGTTTTCTCAAACTTGATTTATTAGCATTAGAGGAGCACCTCTTTGATGAGGCTCAATCAGTTTCCCTGAGCCACACTCCTGAATCTAATTAGTAAAGGCATTTCTAGATTTAATCAGGTCTTGTGCCTGGCACACCCTGAGCATCTCATGCATAGATGAAGACACCTGGAATTTAAACACAGTGAGCATTGACTATTTTTTACCTATTTCTTAGTCTTGGGTCACTGCCTGCTGTAACAACCTTCTTTTTCATAAGTGAAATAAATGAATACTTTTACCATACCTCTTTATGTTTGTGTTCTTTTCTCAGGGATTTTTCCAAAACTTTCGCTTCGTATTCTGCTCTTGGATGATCCTGTGAAAGAAGTCATATTTAATTAAAAAGCAACATTACTTATTTTCTCTATCAGCTACAGATGAACTCTCTGCAGGTCGATTTCCTGGTAATTTCTGGGTTTTCTAACTGAATTCCAATTCACTTGGTATGTCATTCATGTCAATTGATAGTTGACTATAACGAAAAAAATGTTGAATCCTGTGTCTACAGCAGCAACTGCAGAATGATTTGGACAGCAATGTGCAGATTAAATTTACTATATGAGATATGCAGCGCAACCTGCAGACAGAATGGCTCATGATGCTTGGATTTTATTACCTCTTTTTTTGATAAAAGTTAAATGTCAGTTACTAATTTCAGTGATCCTCAGCTCATGAGGGGATTATTTTTCTGCTGTAAGTATGCAAAATACTTGGCTTTGGGATCCCATAAAATTGTCAGGTGGGGTGTTCCCCTAATTCTGTCCTGGACAGCATCCACAGATTCTCCATCTGCATTGCAGGAGAAGGTGCAGGAGACACTTGGAAGTAAGAGACAGCCAAAAGATTGAGGAAGATTCATGGATTCAGAATTCCCGATAATTACGCATTCATAAAAGAGTCAGAATTCAAAATTATGCATTGGATGGGAAACAGAACGGAGCTGAAAAAAGTCTGAACAAGTGGAGAGGGGAAAGGTGTAAAGGCAAAGCAATCAGTGGGAGTTCTAAAGAAAATCTGATGCTTGAAAAAGGAGAAATGGAGATCAAAAGATGGCATTCATCAGTAGACATGGAATAAAAAAGGTAGGAGTGATTTAAAAAAAAAAATGTTTTCCAAACCTTGACTGCCTCCTTCAGGAAACCAGAAAAAACCCACGAAAACCAAGAAAAAACAAATAAAACAAATAAACAAAAATTTGATTACTGAACCGTTGCAGGTCATATTGTATTTATATATTAAAAATTACATAAAGCAAACATAGTTACAGTGGATGGTTAGACACTACCAGAGAAAAACCAGTCTATTCATGTTCCATATTATTTAACATTACTGAAAGTACTGTATGAACCAGGCATCCCTAAAACCACCAGAAAATGAGATACTTTGGGCTTTAGCATTTCACTCAAAACCCCGACTGTTCAACATGATTCTAGCTTAAGTTTCCCCCCAAATCAGAAACAGGAGAATCTTAAATTCTGTGCTAAACCCGTGACCGTATTCTTTATCACTGCCCAAAACACAGAATAAAATATACTGTATTGACAGCTGCTGGTTTGGCTGTGCAGAGCTCTGAACTCAGACACTGGAAAGATACACTTAATCCTCTCCCCTTTCATGTATGCTAACAAGTTACCAAAAATAAAGGAGTATATAGTGTCCAGGAAATAAATCCCTATATTCTCTCCCAGTAAATAGGTATGGACCAGCACAGAGGCTGCTGGCACAGGGCACCTAAATATGTTGTGGAGCAGATAAACATATTGAGGGGAGATAATTCCAGCAGAAAGGCTTTGGGGGCGAGGGGAGCGACGGCTGTGCCAGGCTCAGCGAGCTGCAGGGTGTCAGACCCAGGGCTGGTGAGGTTTGTGTTGCACGTGAGCAGTGCTTGTTGTGTATCTGTTTAGGACATCTAGGGACGTGACAAGGGAGCTCATACTTCTTTTAATAACAGCAGCAGGGCAAGGCTGGGGGCTGGGACTGTGCTCTGCTCCGGGAAGGTGTCTCCTTTATTTTTTGCGAAGCGGCAAAATCGAAACCAAAAAGGTGGGAAACAGTTTCTCAGCTGACTGAGGGTTTTCTCTCCTTTCCTTCTAAAACTTCATTGATTTTTAAGATCTTCTTTTTCATACAGATTTGGCCCTTTTCTCCTTTATGCTCTTTAGCAGATTTAGCATAAACCTGGCCAGGGATATTACATTTTTTTAGCCACTGCAAAAAACTCCACCACCTCCACACCGTGTCCCTCCCCATGCCTCAAGCCCACATGTCTGGCAATGCTTCCTGAGGTATTTTCCGAGTCAGGGCTTGATCCTGCATCGTTAAAGTTAATAGGAATTTTTCAGTGCTTTTTTTACAGCGCTGTAACTTTATCAGCTTCAATGCACTCATTTCTGATTTACAGCAGTGTGTGATGAACGAGGTCCTTGGCTCTTGGCACCCTGACTTCAGCCCAGCAGAAGGTCTGAGCTGTATATTCCATGCCTACACTGCTAGGTGTGACCCCACTACACACTTCCAAAAAAAAAAAACAACCCACATTTTGTGGCTATACAATTATGTTCCCATGGCAACAGGGCTGGACTAGTCATGCTCTTGCTACAAAAACCTCAAATAGTTCATGTATAGGGATTTTCCTTCCTTCTAAAGGATGGTACCCTCCCAGGAACATGAGGCAAAGTCTGCAAGGTCAGGGCAACAGCACAGTGGAAAGCAAAGAGTCAGAACTGAAGGGACAAACCTCCTCCTCTTCAAACCCAGTCAGGTCCCACCTGTAGTTGAGGCGCATCTGTTTTCTCTTCCAGTGCTCCATAAAGGTGGCAGCTGAAACAACAGTTTAACATATAACACATATTACCACATAACTTCATTTCTGCTCTCTTTTATTCAGCAGTCATGTCTGGCTGGGAAACACTGATGTGCCAAGAGCCAAATGTTTTATCCAGGGAAGCTGAAAAAAGGGTGTTTGTTACATCCACAGCTTCAGGTAGGAAGATGCCTGTAATTTTTAAGGGGTCTAAGAAAGTCAGGCAGCCAAACTTATTTAAATATTTGTACTTGTGACTAATGATATTGTTGGTCTTCAACTGCATATCGTTTCATCTGTGAGTCCAGAAAACCTGAGTCTTACCTGTACAAAATAGGAATGATTTCACTTGTACTGATGGTAGAGTTATTCCCTCAAAGATATCAAGATAGAGCAATTTAATGTCATTATAATCACATCCATCTAGTGGTCACAATAGTGTGGTTGCCTCTAAACATCACACCCAAACCCAAACACTCCTGTGAAAGCTGCATGTGGGCAGGCTGTGAAAGAGGAAGCCTTTAAGAGTTTCAGTCATTAAAAACCTGGCTATTTTCTATTTGATGGAGAAGGCTCAGAGAAAAAAAAACCTCACTAAAGCTGTTCTTGAGTCCCAATGAATGATCCCAGTCTATATCAGTCTATCTGCCCCTGAGACCGAGCGAGTTCTCAGAGGACATATTTAGATGCTGGGAATACACCAGCGTTGTATAATAAATAAGTGATTATGAAAGAGGCAAGTCTACCAAGAAATGGTGCTCCCAGGGGAGCTTCCCACAGTGAGTATTAACAGATGTGCTCAGAAACGTTCATATCCAGAAAAAACAGAGGCAGGGAGAGGGTAACAAAGTTGAACAGAGAGGAAAGGACACCCTCTTGACTGGAGCCAGGCTGGGGCCATGACATTCATTCGCCTTCCAAGCGAAACTCTCATGTGGAAAAGCTACAGCTGAGGCCCTTCACAAGCCACAGGCTTCCTGTGAATCAGGATGGCCAGAGCTGTGTCTTGAGAGGGTCCCTGTCAGGGATCTGGAATTGCCTCCCCTCTCCTCGCCGCCGCCGGCAGTTCTCACACTGGCTGGGGGCTGTGGCTCCCATTTACAGCCAGAAAGATGGAAAACGAATGAGAGGCTGCTGGAAAGCCTCCCGTGGCACTGGTTTACAACAGGGCAAAAGGAGAGAGAGGACAGTGTCTGGAATGCTGGGTTGTTTCAGGAGCCCTGGGGGAAGATGCCAGGGAGCTGCACCCCCGCTCTGCCACGAGCACCTGCACTCTCCTACTTCAACTCCACATGAATTTAAAAATACAAATTCAAAACTAGGTGGAGAAAGTTCTTCGTTTTCCAGCTGAAAAAGACTTCTTTGAAACAACATTTGTTTTATATGGTATTGTACCACAACAAAGCTTTGTGTTGACTCCAAAGAGCTTGAGGAGTTTCACATCCCACTTCAAAACCCTCTCAAATTTTGTGCAGGGCCCAGAACCCGGCTTCTGCCAATCTGCCTTACTTTGCACAAGAGTGCAAAAAAATGGATGAAGAGACCCATAGTTGCTTGCTGTGGAAAGTGAGACAAACTGTTACTTTTTGGACAACAGGACAACATGCCAAGATCCATGTGGGGCTCACGATAATGGAAAATGAGGGAGACTAAAGCTGACATTTGACTTTCCTTGTGGTACCTGATAATAAGCTCTCAGTGCTGCAGCTAAAACAGTGTTATCCCAACCACAGACCTTGGCCAAGAATTTAAATTAAATTATGTTCAATTGTACTTAAATCAGTTCAGATGAATGGTCATGTACAAACAGTTCCCAGTGTACTGGAAGAGATAAAAGCTCAGGGTGTATTACTGGGATGAAATATAATCCAGAACAGGTTATGTTAATTCACAACGAGGTGTACAGGGTTGTGCTGCTCTCAGTGCTGCTGGGAATATGTGGCCATCAAAGCTCCTCTCCCCCAGAGCCCATTCCTGGGGAAGGGAGGTTCCCCATCCCTCCTCCAGCAGGGAGGGGAGAAGCCCTCCAAACCATTCCTGAAGACATCCTCACAAAGTTTTCATGAGAGGGTTCATATTTTGACCCAAGTGCCAGAGACATGCCCAGAAAGGGCTCAAAGCACGAGGGCTGCATCAGGATCAGGAAAAATCCCTCTCCACCACTGTTCCCTCTTCCCAGTCTCCTTGCATGATGTCTGCCTGCTGATAAACCTAATTGCATCTCGGAGCACACTCGGGAATCAATGTTGGTTTGTCCTGAAGACGCTAAAGGCCATTACACTTCCCCTCGGAGCCCTCCCCTCAACCCCCGAGTACATTAATACATTTCTTCTCTAATGTTCTAAAGTGGAAGCTGGCTCTGCAAAGAGATTTTTTTTTGGCAAGCTGTGCAATCCCTTTAATGAAATTTTGACATACCACGCAGCAGTTTTATGACAGATGCTTAACAATTTCATTTGCTATTCAGCTTGAGCAACTTTTTGAATTTTAGCCTCCAGTCCAGAATATAAATTTGGGTGTGACAGTTTCATGGGAAAGGAAAAAAAAAAAAGGAAGAAGAAAAAGAAAATGAGAGGTTCTTTGTATCATTAACTGCCTGTGTATAAATATACTGCTTTATCTCCTCTGTTTCTTCCTGTTGTATTTTAAATAATTAAAAGCTTAACATCAAGGCATAGATCTTCTTACCCCAGAGAGCCATGAAGACTGAGAAGAAGACAGTTGCAGGGTTATCAAACAGATGACTCGCACGGGCAGTGGCACAAGCAGAGCTCATCTTCCAGTAACTGCACGTTTTGTCACACAAGGGACACATGGTGATGTTGTTGCTCTGGTCACACATCTCCATACTGCAACAAAGCCACAAGAGAAGGGAACAGCACGGTCAGGATGGCTCCAGCTTCATGCTCTGGTCATCTGTTCTCCTCTGGACAGCAGCTGTTTCTGTAGGATCATTGGATCCAATTCTACACCGCTGCAGGGGCTGAAATCCTCATGTAAGGCTGTCTCCCTCCCTCCCTCCCTCCTTCCCCAGCTCTATTTCCATTCCAGGGAATAAGAGGGAACATTAAGAAAGGCATAAGGCTCTATGCTTTCTACTCTAAGATCTTACAGAATAAAATAAAATAAAATAAAATAAAAATAAAATAAAACACTCTTGTTTTGAAATACAAACTACAGTGATAGATAAGGTACAAGGGAAGTGCTGAACATCAAGAGACTGGAGTTCAACCAATTTATCTCCTCTGTGCTCCATCTGTGAAATAGCAACAGTGACCCTCCCTTTGACTTCAACTTCAACTGTTGGAAGAACTACAAAGCAATCTTAATGAACAAAAAAAAAATTTAATCTATTTTTTGGTATCCATTATCTGCTTTGTTATTCAGGGCTGGTGCTCGTTGTACAACCCTGTAATTTGCATCTCCAGCTGATGATGCATGCAGGGCAAATAATGCAAAATCAGAGGGCTTTAAAAATGTTCTAATACGAAACTTGCTAAAAGATTAAAAGTAGGAGGACATCCAGATTTTGTTGATGTGATCACAGTAGCTTATTTGAGGGATGTGTATTCTTGATGCATCTCTCTGTCACACAATGCCCTCCTCAGCACTCTGTGCTGGGAAGCACCAAACCCCCTCATTAGCAGAATTTTGCTGGTTTGTTTTAACATAATGATCTGAGTTAGGGAAAAAGAAACAACCACCTGAGCAACCGGCCAAGAATTATTTTTAGGACATCAATGCAAACTCCCCAAGTAATATTAGCAATAAATGCTAATGAGATAGAAATGGGCTGTTCTGTGCCCTTGGGAAAGCTCCATGGCTTACTGGAAGCTGAGATCAGTGGGGCCTGTGGAGGTGGATTAATTTTAAGCACAGCTTCCAAAAGATAAAGCGTGAGGATGGAGGGTTTTAGGAGCACACATAGACAGACCTCAGGAACAGGGATTGGGGTGTCAGGATGTGGGTGGCACAGGACAAGATGTAGGAACAAGAAACCACAATTTCAGCTGTGCTTGGCCTGGATATTACTGACAAAACATTTCTAAAGCAAAGCAACTTTGAGCTTCCAGTGCCCTCCAACAACAGAATCTATTTATTCATCCATTTTACCTGGGTATATTCTCATCCACAGTTGCACAGCCATACAGGAAAACGATAATCCCTACAATTGAAGCTGGAATGAGCATTTGTGTATAAACTCCCAGCCAGGCAAAATATAGCCCGATCTTCTCTCCAAAGTATTTTCTGAAATACATTTAGAAAAAAAAGAAAAAGAAATGAGAGAGAGAGAGAGAAATGTTTCCTACTTCTTAAAATATAATGTGGCTAAAATTATGAATCGCATCTGTATTAGGCATGGAGAAAGGAAGATCTGATGACCTGTGGGAATTTTTTTCTTCTCAGAGGACTCTCTTTCTCATGATGCTTGGAGTCCATCCAGAGATACAGGCACCCTGAAAACTAGTTTGTCCCACTGGTCATTTTTTCCCCCCACTGTGTTTCTGCTGTGCAAATTGGTGTCTTTGGACCTTCTGTGAGTGAATCCTCTTAAAAAGGCACCTCATTTTCATCAGAGAACCTCAGGTCTTATCATGAGCAAACAAAATTAATTAAAAATATGTCCCCCGCAAGCTTTCACACTGTGTGGGCTATATCAGCACATTTTAACTCCCAGAGAACTCCTTTTCTCCCAGTGAATTTCCCACTCTCTGGCACGGGCACGAGCATCCCTGCAGAGCTTCAGCTCTGCCCCGGAGCAACTCGACCCCAAGGGCTGAACTCTCACCTCACCAGGTCGATGGGCTGGTATTTATAAAACACTCCGTAGCTCGCCCACTCCTCACACAGCAGCTGGAAAACAGAAGGGCAAGAGAAAGGTGAGAGCTATAGCACCAGTGGGTTCTCCTCGGGTGGCTGCAGGGCCCACAGCTCCGGCCTCACCACCTTGGGGTTTCAGCCCAAATCGTGCCAACACATGCAGCCTGCATTAAGTATTAAAAGTCAATGTGATGGTTTGGCGTGCTCCAACAGAGTGATGAATTCCAGCACATTAAAAGGCTCTTCAGCAGCCAGACTGATGGACAGTCTGGTCCAGGGAGAGCAATGCTGGCTCTGTGATCCGTAGGCCCAACCACCCTCTGGGGGAAGAACCTTCTCACATCCAACCTCAGCCTCCCCTGACACAACTTCAGGCCATTTTGCTACAACAAATATATAATTCAGCATCCAGCAAGAGGTGCGGGGCTGAGGTGCCTCAAAGGCTGCATTTAAGATTTTTTTCAGCTTTAAACCACAAGAAGACAATGATTTCCAGTCTTCCTTTTTGTCAGGATATGGGCCAAGGGAAACAATGATCCCCGTTACTGATTTGCAAAACTGAATCCCTCACAAAAACAGGTTCCTCTGAGACCTTCAACTTATCCTTTATTCTGTAAAATATATAAATAGTGCTTCTCAAACCTGATTTTTTTCCCTTATTCAATTCAGCCAACAGAGTGAACAAGAAATCAAACTCAATGGGGAACCAAGACCAAAACCAGTAGCAGTATAGGGAGGACAACAGGATTAATCTTGTTCCTAGACCAAACAGGATGTTATTCCCTGAACTCCAGGCTATTTTATCATGGGAAACTTGACAGATGTCAAACTCCTACATGTCTCCAGTGAAATGCAGCGGAGAAAAGAAGGGTAGACCAGAGACACGGCCCATGCCCATTCCTCCTGGTCACATTTGATCACAGAGAAGTCCCACAGCAAACAACGTTCCTAGAGCAATTTTGGAATTCTCCTGCCAAACCACTAACAGAGAATTTCCAAGCTGTACTTATACAAATGGCTTGGCTCATTAAAAAAAAAAAAAAAACCAACAAAAAACACCAAGAAACTTCTCAGCTTTTACAGAAATATGACATCAAAAATATAAGCTGGCTGTGGGTTTTCCCCTCTGCAACCCAAAGTCATTAGCCATTAATAATTTCCTTACAACAGTAAGAGCAGGAACTGAAACTTAACAGCAGGCCTTTATTAAACAGCAACATTCTTGCAAACTTTATTTTTATTCTGCTTTAGGTTTCTTTCAACCACATTTTCCAAAAGTTTAAGGCCAACTGCCTGTGTCTCGGAGGCAATGATCTGGGACACCTCAACATACACATGCAGCACTAGCTAAGCCCCTTTGTTTTATATATATTTTTGTAAGATTTCATTTTTAAAACTAAGTTTATGGTGGAAATTAGATTCCTTTTCTGTGATCTAAGCTGGCCAGACGCATCAGGAAAACACTAAGCTGAGGAGGTTTTGCATCAGTGCCATGTTTTAGTTTAGTGCAACTCGAAACCAGATTTGTGTCTAAAGTACAAATGAATTATCTCATTTATCCTGACATTTATCAGCCTAATATTCAAAGCACAGCTTCAAAGACATGATTAGAGGAGATCAGCATACTAGACCTAAATATTTACTTCATTTCTAGGCCTCAAATCTTTAATTTTCTTGTTAAAAAAAGGCACAGGCTGAGCCTAGCACTGGATAAGATTAAAGAAAGCTTCAAGAAACCAGAGAGACATGCCAAAACGCACCAAAAGATTACTTGATGGAACTGAAAGTCAGAAGCCAAGGTAAACACTTCCAAACACCCAATGAACTCGAGAAATTAATGAATTTGTGAGGTTTGAAGTAATAGCAATGAAGAAGATGACCTGGACTCTTTCAGAAAACATGGACTTACATGCTATTTTTAGTTGAGCGAAGTGTTGCTTAATAATGAAAAGACAGATGTGTGGTATTTTTAACACGAATCAATAGAGGGAGGGAAATAACATCCACTGCCTTTTGATGAGCCATTTGCACCTGAAGGACTAGCAGACTGTCCATTTTGGGAACCTATTTTTATATATAAAGCCTGAAGCTCTTTAAATCTGCTCTTCCTACGACCTGAATGACCAGAGCATTTCTCTGGAGAAAAAAAATATCATGAAACAAACAGGGAAGGCAAAGTTTCAGGTCTGAAAGCCCAGCATATACAACACCCAAATTTAGTAGCTCCTCCTGAGAGAACTGGTTGTCACCTCTCCAGTTTTTGTCTGATGCACAGACAAAAGCCACCCTTCTTTGGGGAAGTGTGATGGGGAGGATGCAGTAACTGAGCTTTGAATTTAAGAAATCAGCATTGCCACAAAGGCTGAAAAATTTGGTTTTCTTCCTCATACTTCCTTAGCATAAAGTAGTACTTCCTACTTCCTTAGGAAGAGTTCTTCCTTGGGAGAATTCCTTGTTTTATAACTTGTATTATTCCTTGTTTTAATAACTTGTTTCACCACAATGAACGTTATGTCTTTCACTATACAGACAATAAAACCACATTTTAAAGCATAACTTCAGCAGAAAGTGACGCAATGCCTCAGTGTGTACATCCACAGGGCAGCTTCTAGCTGCAGAGAACACATCAAATGTTGCTGAGGACCTCTTATTCCTGATAAATATTCAATATTTATCTTTCCCCATCACTTTTATGCTTATGTTTTCAATTGCCACTCCCTCCCACTCCTCTAGTTCTGATCCTGAAGCAGGATTTATGCCCAATACAGACACCAGAAGATGGCTGAGCATTTTCTCATCAGAGCGGGCCCAAAATGACATCATCTGAACTTTGAGAGGAGTTATATGTCAGTATTCTTGCCAATGTGGCATGAAATGTGTCATTACTGAGCTGGGTGCTTTATACCTATCCACACTACTGGAAAACACTTTTTCTCTTAAACTGCTTGGAATTTAGTGTCTTTTTGCAGCATTTTCTGTGAGATTTTGGCAAAAACATC
Organism: Corvus cornix cornix; assembly: GCF_000738735.6. Taxonomy (NCBI): domain Eukaryota; kingdom Metazoa; phylum Chordata; class Aves; order Passeriformes; family Corvidae; genus Corvus; species Corvus cornix. The sequence goes on along the minus strand of NC_046335.1, from coordinate 57,524,924 downwards.
CAGATTGCAACAGGTGACTCTTCAGGCTGGGACTCTTGTGAATATGTTAAACCCCTCCATGCATCAACTTACTTTTCTGTCATTGGGCTCCACGTTTTCACCTTCATAGTCACCCTTTAAAAAGAGAGAAAATCTGTGTCATCCAGCAGGTTGTGCCAAGAACTGCTCTGCATCCTGCATACCCACGTCTCCCACTCACTTAATGCATCAAAACCAGAAAAAGCAATCTGTAAAATAACACTGTATTTTAGGAGCCCATTTGTCACGGCGCACTTTGTCTTCTGTCGTCGGGCACATTAGGAAAGAGCAATAGTGTCTGTCATGGGGGGAAAAGGAATGAATAAGTGATAAAGGTGGCCTAAAAATGTCAAGGGAAAGGATGCGGTGTTGCCGTGGTATTTGGGGTTCAGCTCAGTCCGCTGGAAAGAGAAGAAACCAGCTGAGAGAGCTGCTCCCTCTCCAGACTCTCCAAACACTCAGGGCTGATTAGAGCTGAGGTTTTAATTTGCAGCTATTTTTTGATATGATAAAGGAGTAAACGAAGGCAATAAGTAACTTCTATACAAGACTATCAGTAGCTGTCTAAAGATGTGAGGCAAGAACACGACGAGAAGTTTATTCAACCTTTCTTTCTCGATTTCTACATGGCACTGCTGTAGTTTTTGAGCCCTGACATGTACGACAAACATCAGGCAGAAAAAGAGGCAGCTCTGTTCTTGGGTGCTCCAAGATAAAGCTCTCACAGTCCCACCTAAAACCAGTGTGAGTGTGGGGAGCAGAAAGCCAGGAAGACGCACTTCACCCTCACATCCCAGGCCAGAAAACGGGCACTGGGCTCAACAGCCCTTGGACACTCACACAGGCTGTACATGAGGAGGGAGCAGCATGACTGCCACGTCCCCCTGACATCTGCCAAGCTTTTCTGTAGGCTAAGAGCATGTGTTTGTCAGTTCTAGTTGTACCCTGAACCTCTAAATCAGAAGGACACCAGCACCCAGCTGTGTGCACCTCTGACAGGATGAGGGTCCCCGCTTGGCTGTGAGTGCCACCAGAATTCCTGAGCTCGATGAGCACCACAGCTGAACATACTCTTGACATCTCACTGAGCTGCTCAGAAGCAGATTTCATCAGTAGGAAGGTCTGCAATCACATCCAGCCCCATGGAATATGGGACTTCAGATCCTTGCTTATGGTTTTTCCTGGTTGCACAGACACACAGCTACTGACACCTCTGCAGGGGGATGTGGCCAAGAGAACCAGCTCCCTGGCGCCCTGGGAATGAATGTGGTTCCTGGAATTGGTGCCAGAGATCTTGGAGGCAGAAGGTCAGGAAACAACAGAGGAATTTCATTTGCTAAAACACTGAAACAACTCTTCTGACGTTCAAATTTATGATCATCAGACAGAGAACAGAGGTGTGGAATTCCTTAAAAGAGAGCAGAGGGATGGAAACAACCTGCAGAAGTTACTGCAGTCCTGACATAAGGGAGAAGGAAGTCAGTCATGTTTGGGATGATGCCACCAACACGTCACACACAAGGGATTTCTTGGTGACAGACAGCAGACGTGTAAAATACAGCGCGAGATCACTTACGTCATGCAGAGGATATGCAGCACTGTAAACTCCATTGGCAAGCAGGCTGGTGATCCCTTGAAAAATAAAGACATAATAGTTATTTATAATTTCAAGGTTAGACAGCCTCACTTCATCATCCTTCCAGGAGATTTCCCTCAAAATAACAGCCATTTGATCAGATAATGATTTTGCTGCCATCTCATTCCTTTCCAGGTAGTTTCATTTTTAATCATATAGGTTATTATACATGACTCATTTTATGAAATGGAGAACTGCAGAGAGCAAGAGGAAGTCATATATATTTGAGAATCAAGAATTAGAAGCCAATGACTTGAAATTAGTCATTAAAATAAATTACATTTTCTGAAAAGTCAGTTTGATTTAAAGGCAAGCCTGAAGATTTGAAAGTGCAGCAGAAGGCTGGATCACAAGGAGAATGTGGCTGGAATTGATGGCACAGGGGAACACACATCCACACGCATCACCCACGCAAAGTTTTGAATTCAGGTTTCAGATTGATCAGAGAAATTGTAGGGAAAGCCTTTGCGAAGACCTTGGCGTAATACTTACCATATTTACCACATTTTCGTCTTTTATTTAAAAGGGCAGTTTCCTTCTTTCTTCCCTCTCCTTTCCCTGTTTACACATCCGTTTATTAGTGACATGCATGAGGCTGAAAGCAATTAGTGCTTCATCTATTAAATGTCTGTGGCACAAGGGACTGGGAGGAGTCCTGCCTTTCCCAGGGGTGGTGTCGCTCCTTAACCAGGGGTCAGAGGGAGGAGTTGGTGTGGAAGTTTGGAGGAGCACTGCACCATTCCCAAAGGTGGCTGGACCTGGACCTTTGGAGGGCTGTAGCTCATTAATTCCCTAATGTTCTCTCCTCCAGCAGCTGCTGGCTTTAATAGAGCTACTTCCAATTCTGTTCACCACGTCTGGAGGTGCCATGTCGCCCATGAACACACATTTGGGGATGGAATGAACCAGTTTTGGGTGCTGAGTCAGAGCTAAGTCAAGCACTTGTCTTTGTGCAGGGCGACAGTGATTAATGCCAACTGAAAAAAAATATATATATCTATAAATCTGGCCACTGGCATTGGGGAGGATTTGAAAGGACTTAAAAAAAGAAAAGAAAAATGAGGTGTACAGTGTGCTCCATGCTGCCCATCAGTTCATGGCTAAGAAAAGAGTGTGGGACTGGATTTGAAGGAACAACGACTATGAACCTGGAACCAGCTCACTGTAGAGTCATTTTTGATTGCTCTTCAAACGAGGATTGTTCAAGTTCATTAACATTTTCGAGATACTAATCACCTGCTGCAGGAGCAGCTCCAGGAGTGCTCAGTATCTTGCGGTATCATTAATTTTCAAAGCCCTATTTAAGATTATACAGGTCTATGAATTGTCTGCAAATGTTTCCACACTCCTGGCAGAAACAACTGGTGAGCAGATAAATTATTTTCCCAGGGCTGTGAGAAGAGCTACATAGTCCCCTTCTTCAGATCTGGATTTAACAGTGAAGACAGATCCACATTTTCACAAATTTTCCTAATAAATAACAAAGGCTGCAGTGTTCCCCTGGGCAGCTGCCTTTTTCCTGCTGGGCAGCAGTGCTGCAGCATTATCTGTGTTTGTTTAAATCTGTTTGCCACCTCTGCTGGGTTGTAACCCAGCATTCCAGCCCTGGAACACAAAGGAGCTGATTGAGTTATGCTGGGCTGGCCTGATGGCATTTTCATTAGCAATATTGTGTGGCCTTGCCAGTCTCAGGTAGAAGAACCATCCAGGAATCCCAACACACTACCATCCATTAGTGTCTTCCCTATTCAACTAATCCCTGCTGTATTTCCCATTTTCTGGGGAAAAAAAAATACTCAACTGAGAAACCAGTTCCAAGGGAAGAATTCAAACTGAGCTGTGTGACCTTCCCCTTTCAAGAGTCCAAAGACGTAATTTCCAGTGAAAATGATCCAGCACCAGACTCGGAAAGGGTCTTGAAAGTCACACAATAATTTGGATTTCCCATGCTACAGAGAACAGCACTTCTGTTAATACTGGCTGGACACCAAATTTTAGTGTATATAAGGAGTCAACAATTGTGCATTGTGTGTTGCAACTTCGACACAAAAGGCAAAGCATGGAAATAATTTGTGGCATAATTGTTCATCTATTATTTGATGTCTTTCTAAGCAGCTGATGGGTCAATATTGAACAGAACTACCTGTAATTCAAGTTCCCATTGTTTTATTGAACTGCTTGTAGGCAAATAAACGCTGTAACAGATTTCAACAGTCACCAAACATTTTCTTCCATGTTCATGCACTTTTCTCGCTTTGTTTGGGAATTCACTCTTCCACCTTATTTGTTTGGATTTACAATTAACTATTTGTTAGCTTTGGTCCCACAGCCAAGTGTATACCTGTGCATCATGAGATGTAGAAAATAAAGTATATAACAGCTGAGCACGATCAGCTGCCAACAAATCTTTAAGGTGGCCTGATTTGCAGTTCATCTTTCTTACGAGTTTAATTCTTACAGCACAAACTCTAAGGCTGAAATCCTAAAGCTCTTGGTCGTGGCAGTACAAACTTCACATCCCCTGACTTGCAGCACCTGTTCTGAGGGCTGAGGTGCCCAGTTCCAGTGCAAGCTTTGACCCCTGGCTGTTCCATGGGGCTCATCTCAGTTCCACTCAGGATGGTCATCGGTCAAGACCATTTCACTCAAGTCACTGGAAAACCATGGCACCATAAAACGTGGGGTTCCTGCTTGAAAGGAATGGGCCAAGCCACAGACTTCCACTGCAGTTGGAATTCATGGAAATACCCTCATGCATTTTAGGGAGTGTAGGACACAGAGCACATCTCATCTGCTGGTTTATGTCACCTTCCAGCCCTGCAGGGGCTATGTGCTCACTTACCATTTAATTTAGAGTCAAATCTATAAATTCACATTTGAAAAAATGTCAAACAGCTACATAAATTACATTAAATTTCCAAATAAAACAATTACATCCACATACATCAAATTAGAGAGCAGGGGAAAAACCTAAACTCCACAGCCATTTACGACATGCAATTATTTTCAATACCTGAAAAAGATATTGATCTTAAAGCTAAATAAAGTTCCTTACCCATGCTATATTTTGCTTTGGTACACGTCGTTCTTTTCAATATTTCATAAACCTACAGAAGCAGAAGCAAAGAGAGGAAAGGGTTACTTCAGACACTGCCAGTGAAAAGCACGATCTTTTTGTGTACAGCTCAAATATTGGCCAAACCAAGATGTCGATGAAGTCATCATTCTTTAATAAAAGTCATGGTATTCAGGAGAGCAGGGCTCGGAGCTCTCTGTACTGTGCTTTCTGTACAGGAGAGAAAAGCTTAGCTAAATAGTCAGCCACCGAGGGAATTGATGGGGGCAAACAGGGTTACATCTACCCCCTGGTGTAACAGAAATGCTATTTTTGCTCATGTTAGCCACTGATCAAAGCTCAGGGGTGTTCTTCCACCTGGAGCAGCTCTTCCCTCGCCTCCGAGGGCGCAGGCTGGCTCCATCCCAAGGACCCGAGCAGAGCTCCGGGCTCACAGCGTGTACACAGCACGCAGCCGTTTATCAAACTGGGCTAACACAGGCTGACCTTAACATCTCTGAGCCTGCCTGACCCCGGTGGCAAAACAGATGTATTTATTTTGGGATTTATTGCATTTATTGTCGAGTAACCTTTGCACAGCTCAGCAGGCTGCCCGCGAGGTTCAGCTTTCGGCTGCTGCCGTGCAGCGATGCTCTGGGGCGAGGCAAGCAGGCAGCACAGGGAAACCTGGAGCAAAGGCACCTCCTGCCCAGTGCCTGGCCTGTCCGGGGAGCTGGGGGCTGTTTCCCAGCTCCCTAATCCGTGTGCTAACTCGACTCTTGCTCAATTCACTGGAGGAAGCAAGTGAGGGCATCCGGGGCAAGTCCCACAGCTCGTCCGTCTGTCGTCTTGTAACCCCAGTGAGTTAAAGGGCTGTCACAGAGAGATTTCCAGTTATATAATATTTTTTTTTATTTTCTTTTTTAATAACTAAAAGGTCTTTGGCTTAGTTTCTATTCATCAAAGACTCACGGGTAGTGACTAGATTCCTGTTCATTTTGCAGTAGGCGGGAGGGTCAATATTTGCACTGCGGTTCAAAAATACATATGAGAAAGGCAGGGGAGAACTTTAAGAAAGAAGAATACAAACAGCAGTGCACACAGAATAAAATGGTGTTGGGAAACATTCAATATGTTCTTCATTACTGGGTGATTTACAGGGATTTCACACAAAGCAGCACAGCAGCAGCACTATTGTTATATGCCCAGTGTTCCTCCAGTCGTTTAAAAAACCCCTGTCCCTCCCTTTCCTCTCAGCCTCTGCTCTGAGCTCCCGTTTCAGTCCATTTTTCAGTCAGTCTTGCTCATCCTCTTGTCCCATGGAGCCATTTTGTCTTGCTGCCTTGCTCAGCCTGCCATGAAATTTAACTCTTCATTTGTTAAGTTCCTTGCACTTACAAGGATTTTTTACCATACATCCGGACATATAAAAGAAAGCCTACAAACAAAACCCAGGCTTTTTTTTTTTTGGTTTCCCAATCTCAAGTTGAATGTTTTATTTGCAAATAAACTGAATCAATGTTTGCCTTTTCCTTCCCCGTTTCTGTGCTCCTGCATCTGCCTCCCCTGGTCCAGCTCACCTTGCCACCATAACCTGTGCTCACATCAAACCCCTGCACTTCAAGCTGGAGGGGAACTGCCCCGTGGAATACACTGGAATTTCAGAGCAGGAAAGGGAAGTGGGGTATCTCACACCCCTTATCACCACAGCAATGAAAGGCAGCTATGACTGGGATATAAGCTCTTTTGGAAACCACTTGGCATCCCAAAAGGCTGATGTTAAGTATAAGATAAAAGCACGCTGGCAGTCACATTCCAAGGCACCAGTTAGGAGCACGGGAATGGGGCAAAGAGTCCCCGTTATCCTTTGAAATGTGTTGCAGCCAGGCCTGCTTGGCACGGCCCCTTCCAGCTGCCCTGCATGTCACATGAGCTGGCCTTTCCATTCCTCCTTGGTGGCTACAAATGAGGCTACACCTTCTTCCCCAGCTCTATTTTATGTTCTGGAAGTCAGATAAAAGCCATCAACCTCAACACTTTCAATACCATTACAGAGAATTTCCCCCTAAAACTATAAATAATACTCCCTGTGAATACCCGGCTGTTTCGTTGGAATTTGTCTCGGGATATTTCCCAGCATTTTGCAAAAAGAACAATGTACAGCTACAAAAAGTTAAACCAGTCATGGGTGCAGGCAGCTGGTGGGCAGAACCAGTGGTAACATCTAAATATTCCCAGCTGGTGATATCTCTACTAAGAAAATTACCTGTGAACTAGAAAGAAGATCCAAATTATTTTCCAAAAGGCAGCGACCTGTTAGCATCAAACACTACTCTGGAAGTGCTAAATCTGGAAGTGCTTTCTTTATAATTTCAGTACCTGATGGCACAGGAGATCCTTGGCATTTGGTTAAGAAAGATAAACTTGAACAGGCATTGTTCTAAAGCTGTTAACACCACCACTGAGGCAATAACCACCATAAATTATTTATAGGCAGAACTTACTATAGTGCTTCTCGTTTTACTGTCGAAGAAGGAATCTTTGTCAGACAAATCAAATCTGTTAAAAGATTAGAAGGAAGCCCATTAGGTCAGGAAAAAAAAAAAGTAGTCAGTAATTTCCTGTTCTTGTTGACCCCTTCAATATTTTCATTTCTCCTGGGGATGTCTCAGAGCTCACATTAAAGAACAGCTTGTAGAAACCCTGTTAAAAAGCAAGTCCAACCCAGCTCATACAGTTTAAAGAGGCTGCTTATACATTTCACTGTTTTTATGTCTTTATAGGTTTCTCAGCACAAAAGAGAATGTTGGTGCTCATTTTAAGTTGAATCCCTGACCACTGCTGGCCTTGAATTTCCCCTCATAATCTTTAATTTTCCTTGTGAGGCTGCTGTTTTCTCCCTTATTCAGCAGAGACACAGGTGGTCTCACTGGAAAAGCCACCTGCAAACAGTGTGAGGCCCATCCATGTCTACACTCAGGAGCATCTTTTGGACCTTCTCTGAGCCTCCAGGAACACCCCACACTCAGCAAACACACAAACACATTTCCTGCAAGCCCAAGGCCAGGCCAAGATGTCACACACATTGACTGGCCCAACCCCACCAGTGCTCTGCATCTCTGGATGAAGCACTAAAATCCCTGCGTGTGCAGGGAAGGGATCCTGCCCTGGGATTGTTGTTTGTTCCAGCTGGCACATCCATTAACACGGCCTTCAAAGTGACTCCTCTGGGATGCTGGCCAGGGAAGAGCAGCAGCAGAGCAATCCAGGGCAGGAGAAGCTTTGGCGGGGCTTTGCTTCATGATTTTTTCCCCTACACCCACATTTACAGCTGTTCTTGCTGATCTGGGATCGATGGCAAAGCCACCTCTGACTTCACAGCACTTCAAAGGCAAGGCTTGGTTGGCACTACCTGTGTCAGCTGCCCACACCAGATAAATTAAATTATTCTGAAATTCATCAACCCACATCTCTGGCTGCAAGTTTTACCAAGCATTATAAACCACACTATTATAAACCACATTATAAATCCCCTTTGGCAGCCTGACAGATAAAGTGTACAGTTATACAGATGTGCATTATGTGCCACAACAGCAGCTACAACACACAGAGATTTCTCTACAAAGACTCATTCCTCAACAGCAAGCCCCAAAATCCCCCAAGAAGTACATTTACTGCAAAATGGAAATATTCTTTGCAGCAATGCCCACCAAAGTGTTGGTGTTCATGTTCCCGTTCACCCCCTGGTGCCTGAGCTGCTCTCAGGGAGGCTGGAACCTGTAGACATGGATATTTAGGGAAATTCACTTACAAGTGCTGCTTCTCTCTGGAGAAGGGGTAGGAGAGGCGCTTCACTGTCTGAGGTTTGTGTTCTGCTACTTTTGGCTGGATGGGCTCTGTTATTTTTTGAATTACAGAATTAATCTTTTTCAGGAGACCGTGGGTCTGGTTGATCTGATACATCTGAGGGGGCAAAGAGAGAAAAAACCCCAAGAAACCAGTAAAACTTCACTGCTTTTTGGTTATCCATAGGTCAGAGTGGACTGCAAGGAATAAACCAGCAATTAGATAAATGTATCACAATAAACTGTTGAGGAGTGGGGTTTACATTCTTGAAATCATCCAGAAAGACAGGGATGGGAAAGTCAAACCAAGGGTTAGGGAACCACAGGATTGCTACAGACTTTTTTATCTAATTGTGCTTCTGATTAAAATCCCTGGTAAGTGAAGCAATAATGGGGATTAATATGAAATCCAAACCGAAAGTGTGGTTTTAGTGTTGTAATAAATGATGCTGGGCTTGGAGACTGTCTCTTGCTCCATTATGGACTTCCCTGTGCAGTCTGGGACCTGCACTTAGTCTGTGTTTAAATATTAATCCATCTCTGAGCTGTGCTCACTGAGCAGGTAGTTATCGATCTATCTATCTATCAATCATGGGTGATTTAGAATTGATGAAAATACACTGTCATTCCTTTAATGATATTTCAAATATTCTGAAAGGTAATTTATTTTGTGGTAGAGTGGCCCCAGCTCCTGCAAACATGACTGACTGTGTATAGGAATAGTCACTAAACCCGGCGAGACAAATTCTTATCCTTGTGTTCATTTTCAGCAGTCTTCAGGTGAGAAAAAAGTGTCCAAAATGCACACACAAATGTCACCATCAATTGCAACCTCTTCTTTTAAAACAGACTGAGGATGAAATCACTCTCATCATGTACAGACAGTGGTAGCAGCCAGAAATTCTTCATTTCCATTCCTCCTTTCACTTTTTCTCTCTGCTGCCCCAAGCAAGTACGTTTGTGACTTTCATTTTTGGTGCACATTAGTTAATTGTTTTTAAAGTACTCGTGGAAAGAGAAGTCTGCATTTGCAAGGTGCTCTGAGAGGAACAAATGTTTAAACTATGCCTTCTTGAGGTAAACAAGAAGACCAGGACTGACCTTTTTTGTGGGCATCTTGAGCTTAAGGAATTCCGCCTCTCGACACAATACATTCCACGGTGCATGTATTTTTACAAATCCAATTCCATGGATTTTAGTCTTAACAGGAAAAAAAAAAAAAGCAGGGGAAAATGTTACTGATGAGAGGAAATTAAATATATTACCCCTTGTGATTCATACATAGTTAAGGAACAAACAGTCCATCAGTGCCACCATGATAAATCTCATTTGTTTGAGAGAGTTGGTTTCTAACAACAGGACAACCATTGAACACCTCACTGTGCTGAACTGCTATGGAACGTGACTCAAAAAACACTATTGTCTCCCAGAGTAATTACCACAAGGTTAAACAGATAAAAACTGTTTGGGAAATAAAAGCTGATGACTGTGGACACAAATACAGGCTGAGCTAGTTAAATTTGAAGCAGAGGCATCCAGCCAAAATGGTGTGATTTGGTGAGTGTGTTGTAATTGCTGAGAGAGCCCCTGCTGCCTCCTGAGAGCTGCTCATACCTCAGAGCAACAGCCTCAGAATCAAATGTGAGTATCTCCATTAAAGCATTGTAATTAGGAAAACTGGCAGGAATAACTCCACAGAACAAAGAAAAAGGAGGATAGAAGTTAATGGCAACATTGGTGGTTTGCCTGCAGCCCAGTAATTCTCTGAGCTGCGTTCTAGAGGGCCGGACATGGATGTTTGCTCCTGGCACTCCCACATACGCCCATGTTTGCTCCCCCTGGAGCAACCGTTCCAAAGGCCCTGGACAAACAATTTCCAACCAGGAGGCATTCAGCAAACAGAAGAGAAATGAACTTTAATGAATCTTTCTAATCTTGCTGCTGCACCAATTCAGTTATTACAATAACTAGCTTTCACACATCTATATCCTCACCAGCTTTCTAGAAACTGGTTACTCAGAGGACCATGGAATGGTTTGGGTTGGAAGGGAGCTTAGGGATCATCCAGTTCCAACACTCCTGCCATGGACAGGCCAGGCTGCCCCAAGCCCTGTCCAACCTGGCCCTGTTTTAATCAATTATTTGTGGACATCGAGCCGCTGACCGCAATTCTTTGTGTGTGACCATCCAGCCATTTCACTGAAGAGAGCTTAAGTGATTTATTAAACACCATCTGTTTAAGAAGCCTTTGCTCTTTTGGAATCAGTGAGGTCTCCAAAGCAGCTTTGTGGCTTTTCAGGCCCAACTGACTGCAGATCTTTCCCCCTGCATGGATGTGCTGGATGTGGAAGCTGATGTAAATCCCCGAGTCTTGCTTTCATCGCTAGACTTTCCTCATGTGGTTTGGTGTCTTGCACTGAAAGGACAGGGTTCCCTCTCTTTTACAGTGTCCTGGCTTGACCCCTGTGCCCTTCTGCATCATTTGAAATCATATTACATGTCATAGGTGGAATCTCCCATCTGGCAAAGGGTTTAAATATCCATGACTTGGCACCTGCCAACTCCCAGTTTCCTACAGGAACCTGCAAGCTGGACAGAAAGCAAGTCTGATTTTCACTGGAAGACAGAGCAGGGAAAGGTTTTGGGGTTTTGTTGCATTGAACCATGTTAAATATATATATGACATACACATAATATATAAAAGATATAAATGTCTGCAATTTGTGAGGAATAGGTGACAGATTTATTTTTTAGCAGGCTGTTCCCAGGTTGAAATGTTTACCTCAGCTTTTGGATCCTGTAAATAAAACCAGCATAAATGTTTACCCTCTCTCTCAGGAGTCTGAGGCACATTGGTTGGGTCAGATAATTGTAGCAGCTTTCTCTGAAATTAATACTGCTGTGTCTATTTCTGCTAATCACACACTGGCAGCACTTCACATACATCATTTTTTATACCGTCTAATGGGCTTTTAATAGAATATCCTGTTTTCAGGGTGCAGGTGGAAGACGTTACAAGCTGTACTGTTCACGTCTAGGAATGGAAAGAGCAAACTGTAAGGCAGACCCACGTGCCCCAGCAGGAGCGTGGACCAGAGCCTCCTGAACAAATTTAATTCTCCTCGAGCCTATATTGAGGAATAAAGATGATGCTGCCTGTATCAGATTTTTTTTTTCTCAGAACTGGAATTACCAGGGGATCCAAATCACTGCATACTGTAAACCCACCAAACTGGGATCAGTGTTCAGAGCAATTTAAGCCTCACTTCCAGATAGCACAACACAGCTGTGTTGCAATGGCGGATGTGCCACAAATCCTGGCCAAGAAAAGCCAGGAACTTCACCTCAGTGGGGCATTTACAATACCATGTCACACTCCTGTGCAGCCAACTAAATCACTGGGTGAGGATGGCATTGACTGCCAGAACTGCAATCAAATCCTGCAGGAGCTGAGCTTGTGCAACCTTGATCAGAGCCAGGTTCGCAGGGACGGCTCAGCACCCCCCAGGGCCTGGCCACCAATTACCCTCTCTATCTTTAACCCTTTTAAATGGATCCTTACATCTTCATCACGTTCCAGCTCCAGCCCAGCCTCCACGAGGTTCCCTTCATACTCCTCCCTGCGGAACCTCTTGTCGTCCTCGTGGTAATCCATGTGAGTCTCACTCTCCCCCATCTCCAGCTGCACGCCCTTCCCTGGAAGGGGCTGGTCCTGCTTGGTGCTTCGGACACTGGCATCATTCTGCTGAGCCCTCCTGGCCAGAGTCTTCCCGGCTGAGGACTTCTTGTAGTGGTAAACCAGGATGTAGTCCACTTTCCTCTTGCCATCTCTGAAGTAGAGCCCGTATTTGCAGTCAGCATCCGGATTTTTGGATAGGGAATTTAATAACTGGAAGTGGGGAATGGGGGTGTGGAGAGAAGGAGAGAGAAAAATAATGATTGCACACCCCAGCACAAGCACCAGACAGACCATCCTCTCCTCTCAAAGCTCCTTCCCTGGAGCACACGATGCCCTCTCTCCAGACAGGCAGCAGGTGGGAGGAGTCCCCCCATGCTACTTACTCCAAAAATTTTTGCAAGTTAACACCTTTAATTTTACTGATAGCCAGCTGGGGTTTTATTGGTCTGGAATAAATAGATTAAATGACTGGGATTTAATCTAATCAGCAGCACACTGGTTCATAAGTCAGCTACTTGGTGGGTTTGAGCTTCTCCTTCGGGGGTTAATCGCCACTAAGATCATCTGTCCTTTTCCACCCATGACATGTGCAATGTTGCAATTCTGACAAATAGATTAATATCGTGTGGAAACATTTCTCACTTCTCTTATCTATCATTGCAAGTCTGTATCATCTGAGAAAGAGATCATCTTAGATACAGACTGAAGGGAGCCAGCTGGTCCTGCAGCACGGCCAAAAACGCGCATGGAAAGTAGCCAGGGAAGTGGGGTCACTGCTTATTGAGTTCACCACTTCTTTTTCCCACTTATAAAACCCATGTCACTATGCAATCTCTTGGTGGCAATGGCTTTATTCCCAGCCTGAGTAAATGCTGGGTAAGCATTGCAAGATACATGAAAGGTAAGACTCAAAACACAATTTCATTTCCAAGCATTTATCTGAAAACTGCACAGGCCAAGTGTAGAAACAAACAAGCAAGCAAACAAAAAGGTACTAACAATTAATTTATTTCTACTTGTATAACACTTCTCATGCATAATCCACAATTCTACCCTTGGAGATCCACGTACTATTAAAAAAAAGAAAAGAAAGAAAATTCACTAGTTACTGGCCTTTGTTTTTACAAAAAAGGCTCATCACAGGAGTGGCTTTTCAGCAACCAAGGAAATTTTCTGGCTTTTAAATCTATAGAAGAATGTCCATCCTCAATGAAAGGAAAAGGACTTGTGCTCCAAAAGAGAGCAAGAGGCCATCAGTTGCAAAATGCTAACATCTATTTGGGATGTGCACACCTGCTTACTTCATACATACAACGGGAATGTAAGTTATTCTAGATAGCCTTTGCTCTCTGCTTCTCTCTCCTTTAGGATCTTGCTCCTCTTTCCCATTTAACCTAAACCCTTTGCATCAAGTTAATAAATATATAATAAAATAGTACAGCATTTGGTGCCACCTTGGAGTTCACTCTTTGTCCTCTTGCCTCTATTTCCTGTTCCATGAAAACAGGGAAGGTTATTTAGCCATGCCAAACTCTTCAGGGCACAGGCTGTTCATGTTCGTGCCCTCTCTAGATATTGTCATTTAGTTCTTAAGCATAACTTTGATGTAAAAGACCATTGATAACTCTTGCTTTCCAATTGCTTTGTGATTAATGGCACGTACCTGTGAATTCAGAACACTTTTTTCAAAGCAAGCTGACAGTCTGCTTGTGGCAGGCAACTCACTTACGCAAATTTCTACAGAAACAAAACATTAACAAATGGCAACCAACTGGATTGTGTTTAATTTTTCTTTAAGATGTGTCAATCTTACTAATTAGTTAAACAGCAGCTTCTGAAAAACCTGGCTGAACCACCACTGTGGCTACTAAAGCCTCAACAGATTCATTAATACGTGAGAATAGCTATATCCCACTGCAAACAGGAAGCAGCCGAAAAACTTGGTTCTGTTTTAAAGAAATTAATGGTCAGATTATTTTAAGGATGGGGTATAAATGCTGAAAGGTACTCATGGGCCCCCTGTTCTCTTGCAGTGCTGCTGTGCTTAAATGGAGTTGCATTGACTTAGGCCATGTCCCTTCAGCTGTGAATGAGACAGAGAAAAGACATTTCAGTTTCACCACAGCAGGAGGATTTTAACACCCTGACAGAATCATTCCTCCATGCTCCATCCTAATTTTAAGCACAAGCACAATAAATCACATGCTGCTTTTTCAGGTTCCTCCTTCCCCAGTGAATCTCTTGTATAGCCCACTCCACCAAAATAAACTCGTTTTTAGGTTGGTTATTACATAACCAACTCGTAATCACAATGGGTATTCATATTACTGACTTCCTCTAAAATCTGCGTTAAGGAATTTAACTGAGGAGCAGTAAATGACACTGGAAATCTGATCTCTGTTGTGTGCTGCAGAGGATCAGTTTAATGTTACCTATGTCAACAATGGCTTTTGCATAAAATTTTAGGCATTCTCTTCTGTTCACCTCTGCACTGGCAAGAAGATGTGAAGGTTGGCACAGCCTTGTTGCCAGATTCCTTACTCTGAGAAGAGTCAGCCCCTTTTTATGCTACAGGTGAAACCAGGTTCCCTTTCTCACACAGCCAAGAACAACCCCCAGCACACCAGCATGGACAGTGCCTGGTGGCAATCCTTCCCAGCACCTTGGGAAAACGGAGGGAGGGGATTTCAGAGCATCCTGGGAGTGGAGAGGATGAGAAATGAGCTGAGGGGTGAAGTGCAGCGTGCCTGTTCTGGCCCAGCAGGCCCGTGATTACTCACTGTGCTCTCGTGCTGGTCATAGCCGATGTCCTCGATTGCTCGGATGTTGATGATGTGGATGCCCTTCTCCTCAGCAGGTAGGCAGGAGTATTTCTTGTTCACCCTCATTCCTGTCTCCACTGGAGCCTCACTGAGATCTTCTGGCAGAAAATCCACCCCATGAAACTCGCTGTCTGCGTCTGAGAAGAAAGGGAACAATTTTATCAAGACACTTTAATCCCAACACTTGCTCCTCCCAGTGCCACCCAAAAGCTGAAATGTATCCTGTGCCTGCCTTCTCCTGCCAATGAGCCCTTGGGCAGGGCTCCCACCCCTTCTCCCTGCCTCCCTTCTCAGCTTTCTTCAGCCCTCTTCAGCCCTACCTGGGTCTCCTCCTCCTCCAGAGGAAGAGTGTTCAGTTAACTTTTATCCTGCACTGGTGTCTCAGGATGTTTTCACTCTGTGGGCTCATGGAATGATTGTATTTCTTGGCAAGAGAAGGAAAAAAGCAGGGGGAAAGAGGAAAACTGCTGATGAGGATAGGTGCCACAGTTCTTTCCCCTTTTCAGAAGGCGTTTTCTCCTTTAACTTGTTCATGCTGAAGAACTAAGTCAAGGGTTTCCCCTCAAGTACCTACATTCTGCATCTGATTTACTGAACCATTCTTATTTAAGCAGTTTTGAAAATCTGGGGGGGTTCTCCCTCTCAAACTGCTTCTGATGAAGACAGAACTGTTTCCACTTACTGTTTAAGTACACAGATAGGCTAAAGGATTTAATATAAGAGTTTCATTACGAACTGAGCGACAGATAAGTGACAGAATGCAAACTGTTGTTTGCATATGGGCACTTATACAAGCAACAGGAGGCAAAGTATTCCAAGATTTTATTAATTTTGACATTGAAATAAAAGACTGCAGCATTGTACCCTTTTTTTTTTAAACCACGCAGGAGCGGGGCTTGCTCGTCTGAAGAGTGAAGATAAAGCAAGTATTGTGGAGGTTATGGACACTAAATTAGCTTTCCCAAACAACAAAAACATGCAACCAAGTTCCCTGTCTGGGTCTGGCTGAAGTTCAGGGATAATGTTGAGGAAAGAAACAAGGAAAATCTCACTCCCCAGCAAGTTTGCAGATGATGTGAAACTGAGGAGCAGGACTGATAAGCTGGAGGACAAGGCTGCCACTTCAAGGGGTCTTGACAGGCTGGAAAAATGCAAACCCAAAAAAAGTCCCCCACTTCTGCAGGCCAAAGAAAGGAAGGCAAATGAGGGGTTCCCATTCCTGCCTTCACCTACCAGCTGAGTAGGCAGAGACACAGCAGGACCAGCTTTGATGCCTTAGGTTTCAACTTTCATATTTTTTATTTCTTTAGCACCCCAGAAAGAGCTGACGCCTTGAGAGGCCACCTAAAAACAGAGACTGGACAAGAACAAGGGAATAAAGGTGGGTATTTACTTGAAAGGCCTTCAGAGGTACCCCGGGGAGCCAGAGGCCACTGCCAAGATGGACCCCAAGATGGACAGCAGGTCACGAGTTCTTCACACCTTTATAGGTTTGGTTCATTTGCATAGCAGGGTTAATTCTCCAATTAAAGCTTCAGTTCTATGATGTAATTCCCCTCAGCTTGCCCCCCTCTCAAAGGCTTTTTGGTTTATACTTTTTGGGCCTAGGACAGTCTGGGTGTCCTTGGAGAGCAGGCCTGGAGAGGCTTTGTTATGTTTAACCAAGCATGAGAGAGCAGAAGTGAACAGCTACAAGGAACTTCAGAGTTACACATTAGGCAGTGCAGGATTTGAAAAATATTAAAGTTAAAACCTAAGGCATCAGATTCTTCTCACAGGTGCATGAGGAAAGGGTGGGGGGCTACAGACATAAGTTGCAACGAGGGAGATTATGACCAAACATTAAAAAAATCTCAGTTCTCTAACAACAAGAGTGATCACACGATGGGGAAGGAAACCAGTGAAGCTACAAATCTCCATCCATCCCTGGTGAAGGTCAGAGCTTGACCACACCTGGCCTCAAGCAACCTCACCCAATGTGAGTGTTGGGAGGGCACTGCACTAATCCCTGCACTGGTGATCAGGCTCTTCGCGGGGACGAGGCAGGAGCCAGCACGGACACCCGCAGCAGGCAGAGGAGGAAGATGCAAGCGAAGCCCTGGCACACCTCCTGAGCTTATCAGCCAGAGAAAGGTAAACATTACTGTTATGAAAGCCATGCTTCTGTGGAATCTGCAGTTGTGCTTCTCTGGAACTTGCCGACGCCACGAGCTTGTTGCTCATTTCAGTTCTGGGCAATCTGCCGCCCCAAGCTGCTTTCATAGGAACTCCAGTGCTCATTAGCATCGTCACCTTACCGTAAAACCTGGGCAGCAAGCGCCCTTTACACATTCATGTGCACAGCATCTAACACCCACACCTTTGCAGATCTGGGCTGCTCTCCTTGGCTTTCCTTCAAAACTCTCCAATAATTCTCACCAGAACAGATACCACTCGTGAGATCTTGGGGCAGCACCACCAAACGCAGCGAGCTGCTTGAACAGCAATTTGTAACAGTTAAAGAGGATATTTTGGGGGTAATACAGAGATGCAGCCAAAAATCCGCTGGCTCATGGCAGCAGCTGGAATGTTTGTAGTAATTCCCTACCTATGTATGGTCTCTTTTTCCCAACACACAGACACACACGGGCAGGCTCCCTGAACAAGGGCAACTGAAACAAGTGTGGTCAGCTGCTGTATCCTCTGTACTCAAGCCTTTATTCTGTGGCTGCAAAATACTCATAAAATAATACAGCTTCTGGAACTTCATAAGCATAACAACCTGCATTTTTATTCGGAAGGAGGCCAGAAACAACTTTGTAGAAACAGTGGATTAAGTGCTGTAAAAGTCCTCTCCTTTTTTCCCCTCTTTTTTCACACGTGTACTAAGTAAAGCCCAGTTACGTCAGCATTTTGCAGAGGGTATTAGAAGAGAAGCGCCTTTTAGTGACTGTGAAGCTGAATAATGGACCTGTGAACTGAAAAGTGCTTGTTTAGGGACAGAATAGGCTCCGAGGAGAAAATCACAAGCTTCATTGAGCCCGAAGGACCTCCCTGTGCTCTGGGGCTGCACTTCCAAGCAGTGTTTGTGAAGTCCCAGCACAGAGCAAGGAGACCTGCTCAGATGATTCAGCACCATTGTGCAAGCCCAAACAATCGCCCCTCCCTCCCCCGACACAAGCAGATATTTACATTTGTGTTTACACATCAGTAGCCTGGCAATATTGGAAAGAACAAGTGCTTCAGGTAGGCAGTGAATCATACCATTTTGGTTTATTATGATCATACTGGAAAATACGTGAATTGGGAGAGCTTTCTTGATATAATCTTAATTACACCAGATTTGATTTCTGCACTAAAGGATGATGTCAGGATTTAATACCAAGTAAAGCCATCCAAACCACTTTGGTAATTACAAACACCCAGGGATTACAACCAATTCACTTGTGCTGATTTGGCAGAGGTCAAAGCCTTCTGTTGCAGAACACAAAACCTCTTTTTTACATGGAGTAGGGCATTTCGAAGACTTAAAACCATGAATATTTTATGTTAATCGTATTAAACAAGGACAATAATTTAATCACAAAATAAATTCATGTTCAGAATTATTTATGGCAAGATAGCAGAGGTAAGGTGAGGCGTGCAAAGAGCAATAATGTCCTAATTCAGCTAGTCTGACATCCTAATCTCTTTGCTGGGAGCTGAAAGAGGAGAGCATTGTGAAAACGCTGCCTTTGCTGCCTTCTAATGCTGACTAACCCACTCTCTTCTATTTATTAAGCAGAAGACACTACAACAAAGACTTGAAGAAGCACTCAATGTGTTTCAACACAGCCATAAAACCAATCCACCCTTTCTCCTCTGCATCCACAGCTGATGTTGTTCAAAACCCCACTGACTTAGAGTCAGCAGAAGTCCCTAATATTCCTGGGACACGGAGTCAAACCCATGCTTGAGGCTCTCACTCTGAACAATATGGGAGACAAGACTGAACTAATAAAAAGAAATCCCTCAAACTCGAAACCACTTCCTCCCCTGTTCAAATTTCAGTCGCAGCTGTTAAAATTCCCAACCTCATCTTGCAAAAATTAACACTAATTAATTAATGACAGCTTTTCCACCACTGAAATTTGGCATGCTGTGCTGTAACCTTCCCTCACTCAGACAATGCTTCTTCATTGGATGTTGAAGACCAGGTGAAGCAGAACCAAAAACCTGCTGTGGAAGCCGATGTATTTTCTCCATGACTCAATCAGCCATTACCATTATAATCATAATTATGCATAGCCACTGAATATT
Source organism: Corvus cornix cornix (assembly GCF_000738735.6). Classification (NCBI taxonomy): domain Eukaryota; kingdom Metazoa; phylum Chordata; class Aves; order Passeriformes; family Corvidae; genus Corvus; species Corvus cornix. The sequence goes on along the minus strand of NC_046335.1, from coordinate 57,505,591 downwards.
CCCCAGCAAAAATTATTTTTATCATTAAAATGAATTTAAAAATTGCACTCACACAGCCCAACTCTTAGAGAAACACCCTGCACTAGTTCTAAAATGAGCATCATCAAGTCAGCACGAGTATATCTAAACAAATGAAGAGCTATTTCCCTGCTCAACCTGAAACCAGTAATGTCACTGAAACTGCCTTCCCTTGTTTTGTTTTTCTTTTTTCTTGTTTCCTCTTCTTTTCCTTTTTAGGGAGTATGTTTAAGAAAGTGGGAGAACAAAAAAAAGTCACAAAGACCTCTGAGTTAGCTGTCCCAGCTGTTCCCAAAAGGGAAGCAGCAGGAGAGTTACAAGACCATGTGATTCAAGGCTTTTAAATGTCCACGCCCTTATCTTTTTTCTTTATAAAAACTAGGATAGAATCCAAAACTAGGATAGAATCACGCAGGTAATGAGGATGTGTATAAAGAAAACCATGCACACACACACATATTTATACATATTCTAAGAGAAACACACACAGTCTGTAGGTAAAGGTTGATTATTTGTTTATAATATGATCTTTCTGCAGAAAAGAACGTTGGCGTGTGCAATATGTTGGATAGCTTTTGGATTTAAGCTCTTGAAGAAAAAGTTTGATAAGATACTGAGATAAAACGCCTTCAGTGGGGTTTTGCTTGCTACATATTGCCCCCTAGCAGCAGGATCCTCCTTCAGCACGTTCTCACCCAGTTCTCCACCTCCCGTATCCCCCAAATTCCGAGTTAGAGGTTAATCCTCAGAAGCAAAAAAGTCATCCTCACAAGTGACTCGCCTATCGCTTCCCCTTTTTCTTGCCCCACCTCCTGATATACTCCAAGGCCGTCAGATTTGGAGGCCAAAACCCCTGGACAAACAAGGCAAGTGCCGGGCAGGCTCAGAGGGCCACCCCAGCAGCAGCAGGTCTCGTTCCCGACCAGCAGGTCATTCCTGCTGGCCCGAGGAGCCGTGCCCGGGAATGCCAGTGAGGATGCTGGAATGCCAGCGAGGATACCCGCTGCTGGCAAGGAGGACAGTTCTTTTTTTGGGATGCTGACACCTGTTTACGAGGCACTGGCCCCAGACCAGCAGGCGGGACAGAAGCTGTGGTGCTCTCCAAGGAACACCCACACACGTCCTGAACTTTTGTTCTGCCCAAAGTCCTGACACCAGGTGCTGATCAGAGCCACATCTGGGACCATTTGATGTAAATTTCCCTTGCCTCTCCAGCTGCGAGCAGCCAGATGTTGCCTGGAGCTGCGCTGCTCCTGGAGAGGCAGCAGGTTTCACTCTACCACCCACCGGCTGCTGGAAAAGGCAGCACACCTCCCCTGGGGCAAATCTAACACCTCTAGGGATGTTGATACCTCCTGTCCATCCATCTGCAGAAAGGTCACTCCCTACCTCTTTCATCTTCTCCAACACCACACTAAGTAAGACACATTGGAACCCACCCATCTCCTCTGCTTTTCCATTTATTTAAAAACTTGTAGCCGAGGTCTGTGGTGGTTTTTACCTTAATGAATCAAACATGGTGTTATGACCCAATCCACTAAAAAAAAAAAAGCTCAAACAGTGAAATAAATCTTGGATTCCATGGACAGTTTCCTTTGCAGAAGAGAAATACTTTCAAAGCAGGATGGCCTTGATGTACCTGGTGCTGACAACTCACACTGAAGGGCAGAGCCCATTCAGACACTCTTGTGTCTGGTGCTTGGGAGTCACATGGGTGGAAAAACTTCAGCTCCTGGTAGGATTATGTGGATGATCAGCTGGCTTAGCTCTGTTCCTCACTACTGAGAATGGTGGGGCTCTGCAGTGGGGCTGCAGCTTTCCTGGAAGGCTGTCTACAGCTTTAAAGTTATTGATCTATTATTATCATCAACATACTCAAAGCAGGTTAGAAGGACACACACAGCTATGACATCATTTTTTATTCCTGCCCATCTATTTTTGTTTTTAAAGATTAATTTACCCTGTTTGCAGGATGCAGCCCTGGCCTTGAACACATCTGATCTGACAGACGCCTTGTGAAATGTAAAAACAAAGAGCAAAACCACCTAAAACCTGCAAAGATAATGAACATTTTGATTGAAATGGCATTTTCAACAGCATGCAAAGGACCGGAAAATACAAATTCTACCATAACACTACTGCCTGTTTATTAGACCCCATCAAAGCTCACATTTTATAAAAAAACATAAAGCCTCTCCCCATCCCAAGGCAAATTTCACTTTTTTCCCCACAACTACCAACAGCTATTTAATGCTCTATTAAGTAAATCTGCTTTCATACATATTTCTAACACACCTAAATTAAGCACTCCTCTTCTGCCAGACATCAGAAAAATATTATTTGCTTCTGTTGCTATTGCACAAAAATCAGCACTAAAACTCTGCTCAAGGCTATGGTGGAAACAAAACTAGATTTGGGAGAGCCACTGAATCCATGCTTCATGAATCATGTTAATTATGCTTTGAAGGTTTATGATGCTCATTATTTTTGTTTGTGTGGTCCAAGGGAAGGCAGCTTTTATCAATGGGAGCAGTAAGATGAAAGGAAAAAAAAATACTAAAAAAGAGATTATGGTGGGAGAATTGATGTTTATCGGGACAGTGGATACCTAAATTCTCACCAGAGTCTAGATACAAGAGATACCTAGATACACTTAAAATATGATGTTTTCCTTTACCAGGCTGCAACAAAAGGCTCTTTATACCAAACATGTGGAAACGAGGATCCAAAAATTACCAGTTTTACTCTAAAATCTCAGTCACGGACTGCACCCTGGGGCTGAGGCCATGGCACACGTGCTGACTGGCAGAGCTGCTCTCTATCCCTGAGGTTTCCCATTTAAAGTCCTAATCTTGAGTCATTTGCACTCGTGTTTACATTTCCATGCAAAGCCACGAGGGCATTTGGGCTGTGTAAACCCAGGCATGGATGCCTTGGAAGGCTTTGCTAACCTGATAAAGAGGGTTTGGGCCACAGCAGCACATTCAGGAGCTGCTTTTCTGCATTTGAGCTGAGAGAGGCAGTCACTGGGGCTGGGTTTTGCAGGGCAGAGCTCCACCCTATTTATATATCTGTTTTTTGGGTGTGCCCAGGCAGGTGGAGCTGATGTGGTGGGGAGATGGGGGTGGGTGATATCCAGCTCTTGCTCCTTGAGGAAATCCAACCAAATCCTGCCCTAAGTCTGGCTCTCCCAAGTTTTCCTCATAGCCCTGCACTTTTAACTTGGAACAACACTGATATTGACAGTGAAGGGGAAAGTTCCACCAGCAGTTGGAAGAATCTCTCGCCCTGAGCAAGGGAATGCAAATCAGTGAGTGGAAAAGCTCCATTAACTCCTGTCTGTCCATGGGAATGCCATTGCCTGCGTTCCCCAGGCCTAAGCAACCAAGCTGAGGCACACCAGTGGCAGAAGCCCTCAGAAGTGTCGATGCAGCCAGGCACTCTGCCCCCTGATTTTGATGGCTGAAGCAGCCGCCTAGAAACAGAGGCTAGACAGGAGTAAGGGAATAAAGGTGGGTATTTATTTGAAAGGCCTTCAAAGGTACCCCTGGGGAGCCAGAGGCCACTGCCAAGATGGACCCCAAGATGGACAGCAGGTCATGAGTTCTTCACACCTTTATAGGTTTGGTTCATTTGTATGTCAGGGTTAATTCTCCAATTAAAGCTTCAGTTCTATGATGTAATTCCCCTCAGCTTGCCCCCCTCTCAAAGGCTTTTGGTTTATACTTTTTGGGCCTAGGACAGTCTGGGTGTCCTTGGAGAGCAGGCCTGGAGAGGCTTTGTTATGTTTAACCAAGCATGAGAGAGCAGAAGTGAACAGCTACAAGGAACTTCAGAGTTACACATTAGGCAGTGCAGGATTCAAAAAATACAAAAGTTAAAACCTAAGGCATCAATTTTAGAAAGAGCTGAGATCTGGGAGGGTGCCAGGTCCCAGGCAGCCAGCTCTCCCCGTGCCAGGGGATGCAGAAACGCGTGCTGCAGGAACACAAGATACTCCTGCTGAGGATTCCCAGAGGTCCCATCCTGAGTGGCAGAATTCTTGGAGCAGAAAGCTGATCCATCAGCAGAGACAGCTTCCCTCGGGGGCCAGCAAGAGGAAGGATTGGGCCAGAGCCTTGGTAAGGCTTCTTGAGAACCCCCAGATGAAAAGCACTCTTGGAATGGTTGAGGATAGACATCCTCTCCAGTCTGGCCCTCGGCAGGACAGCTGAGAACGACAGCAGGGCTGAGCCCTGGCTCACCAAATCTCCTCCTTAAGGAGCTTTTGACAATATTTATTATCTCATACATCTTCATATCAAAGGAGCAGTCAAGACCCAGTCTAAATGTAAACAGCTGCCTTGTAGTTTTGTAACAGGGGACAGGCTTACTTATAAACCTGGATTATCCAAAGGTACACTGGTCAATCCACATTTCCTGCCCAAAAACAAAGGAGAGGAAATTGCCATGAAATTGCTGTCACCTGTACAATGGAAAGAAGCAGAGCGTGGAGGGCTCTGTGGTTGCTGCAGGTGCTCAAAGGCAGCTGGGCCAAAATCTCTATCCAAATATCTAAGATTCATTCCTCACTTGTTCCTGTTTGTTCTGCAGCAGCGCTTTTCCAAAAGGAGCTCAGGGTCCGTCCCAAAGGAGTGGACCTTAAAGAGGCAGATTTCTGCATCAACACTGCTCCCCCCCAAAAACAAACAGCAAACCCAAGGAGCTAATATCACAAGAACCTAAGACAGACCTATTTTGAAAGATCCTTGTGCTCAAGCTGTGTATAAACAAGGACATGTTGGCAAACTCAGAGATGTCCTACAGAAAAAATATAAAAGAAAGAAAAAAAAGACTTTTTTAAAATTACGATGATCATGTAAAACACTAATGAAAACAGAAATAATAAAGGGCAACTCTAGTCCAGTATTTTATTTCAAAGAGTGTGAGATAGGATTCTCCCTTTTGCCATCTTTCTGTTCATTATTCTTTGAGAAATCATCCCCAGAAAGAGCATCACCAGACAATCACAAGCATCACCAGAGGGACATTGTTCCTCCCACGACAAACCCTCAACACTCTCTCTTTAGTACTAGAAATGGATCCTCCTCCACTGAGGAAACACCTCTGAGCACCACAAATGTATGGCCCAAAGAAGCAAAACTAGAAATTATGGATTTGCAAATAGCATGTCTTTTCTGTAGCCAAATCTTCTTTAAACTCCCAAACTGCAGCTGTTCCACCATGAAAGAGCCCAAAATTCATCACAGGCACGTGGTCAGTGATGGGCTGCCCAGAGATATTCTGGGTAAGAAAGGAAACAGCAGCTCCTGCCAAGAGCAAGCATTTGATATCAATGCAGAGAGAAAGAGAGAAAACATTATTTGTTTTCATATTTCCTGAGAAAGACATTGAGGATGTAACCTTGTTATTTATACAGGGTCAAGGTTTCATCCTAGAATTTAGGAAAGGAATTTATTTTCCCCTAAAGTGTGATTAAGTTTATAAGCCCAAGACAAGTTTTGATTGTGGGTTTTTTCTGTTTTGGTTAACAGAATAATATTTCACTTTCTGTCTTCTCTTTTTTTGAAAAAGGAAAATATGCTGTTCATTTATCTGGTAAATGTTTATCCATTCTGTGTTAAAAACCCCTAAACAATAGAATAAAATGGAATTAAACTTTAATATATTGCTTATCTTCAAGCACTGAAACACTGAGAAAAACAGTACTCTGCATGACAAAAAAGCCCTTTCTCTTACCAGAATGTTTAGAGAAGTAATTTTTTTCAGATACACTAAAGGACAGTATCTGTTATTCCATAAACCTTTTCAAAATATGTTGTAAATGGCTATTTGCAAACTTGATTGGTTTTTAATAGCACATACTCTATGCTGGTGGGTTTGTTAAACCAGTTTACAAAACACAGTTTCATCAGCTAGGTTTCTAGTCTCATGAACAGTCTCTACCAATTTTAATTTTGGGGGGTTTTTTTAATATTCAAGCTCTTTGGAAATTATCTTGATGTGGTTGCTTTTAAACCTGCAACAAAAGTATTGCTGATGGAGAGAAAGTTCCAACTGCAGTAATGATGTCAATATTGGTATTTTTAAGGAAGAGAGGGCAACTAGCTAAATAAAAACAGAGGTATTGCAATTCTGAGTGATTTCAGTTCTGAAATAACTTGCCAGCAACATCCTTGGACCCTTTGCTTTATTAGCCTTTTGGATATCTGGGGCCTGTAGCAGTTGCTGGTTTCTATTATGACATTGCACGCTGCATTTTTTGTGTTTGAGGGACAGACAGTATTTAAAATATTTGAACTGGTTGCAGAGGGTGAAAAAAAACGTCTGAGGGTGTAAATTTTTGTTTTCACGCTGTCAGACTCCAGCCCAGTTCAGGATTGAGGCACTCTTCCATGAGGGTAAGGATGGACAGAGAGGTGGGCACCTCACCACAGCATCCCCCCGAGCCAACACACACTTGTGACGTTTCTGTATCTACTTGTTTTCTTTACCTGATTTTAACACAATTTTTTGTTTGGGTGAAACTAACCCTTCTTTCCTGAAAAATCTCATCTCTTAACTATATTCCTTCAGGAAGTATTTGTAACTCAGATCAATAGTTTGAGTTCTTTATGCCTTTTCTCCCTGCTGGCTGGTTTTTGCCTGTCCTTGGGACCAAAGACAGGCAGGACAGCGAATGCCACCACAGCACAGCTCCAGGCAGTCCAACAAGAGCCTTCAGGGAAACTTTAGAACACAAAGCCAAGTCTTCTTGATTAACATCCCACCGTGGTACAGCACAAAATGGTGTTGTGTGAAAGGCTGGATGCTCCAATGGTACTGAAAACTGGAGCAAGTGTAAATGTAGGTATGACCTGACTCCACCCAAAGCTTTTGGAGTGCCAGTTCTCACAGGAGAAAATACCTACAGACCCACGTTGTCACTCCTGAACATGATGTTCCAGTGGGGAAAAAAACCCATCATCACACCTACTCCAGCCCGTGTACCAATTCCCACAGCGCCCATCGGGATCTTCCCAGGCCAGAAAACACCAAGTGCTTGCTCTGCTAATCTTTACACTTGCTAATCAGCCATCAGGCTCTCAGAAAGGACTCAGCCTACAACCTTTTAAACAAGGTTTAAGAAGCCAGGCAGCAAAAATGAGCCATTTGCAGAAAAATCTGTGTCTGAAATGCTGCTTTGCATGGTAAAACGATGACTTGCTGGTTTGACAGAAAGGCACACTTCTTGCTGATCGTGAGTCTTTTGAGCACTTATATCCTGTTTGGCTTCTCTCCTTTATGCCTATTTATTTGGGAAATTTATGGTGCGATTCCCAGGGCTTCGGATGCTGTATCCCTTACCCACGTCAATAAACAATCTGGAGTGCTGTTTAAATTTGGAAACACTTTGTAGCTGCACAACCAAAGGCACTGGTTGTGCTGCTGCTGCTGTGCCTGAGGGGAAAAAAGAGGGGGGCAAAAAAGGAATCTTTCGGTGAAGACAGCCACTTCTCTTTCATTAATCCACCAGCACCACTGGGGCACGGCACACAGCTGGAAGATTTACAAATTGCAAAATCCCGATGCACTTAGGCAGGTAAGAATTCCCACCTGCAATGACCTGTAAGAACTCTGCCCTTCTGAGTGAAGCCTCGTTGCCTCAGCCCCAGGGGCCAAAGCAGCCACACTGGTGGCAACCCCAAGGGGCACAATCCTCATGGGGCAATGGCTGGCAGCTCCAGCTGGGATGCCAAGATCCTGTGCTCCTGAAATACATCAATATCCCTGCCACTGACATGGGGCCCATTCCACCCTTGAGCTGGACACTCTTCTGGTTTGGGTAAGGATAAATTGCACCATTTCTGGACAGTTCTGCCCTCTCCTTGATTTGTAGATGCCAAAACCGAGTCTGTTTCTGCTCACATCCCAGTGTCTTGGTTTTGGGAGACGCTTTCTGTTGAGAACTTCCAGTCAGTCCCGGAAGTAGCAGAGGAGCTCTCAGAGCAGAGCTGCAGAAAACTGCCAGACCAACTGGAAGCCAACACCTTCAGGTCAAACTGCACACCCACTGCCTGTCCACCCTGTGCCCAAACACAGCAGACTCCTCCATTCCAAGGAACACCCACAGAAATATCTTTCTCCTGACTGTAGATCCTCAACAAGCCCATCAGAGCTCCCAGCACGGTGTAACATGTTCTGCTCCAACACAGGCTGCTCCTAAGCTTCTCCAGAGCTGTCACCTGCCAGCTCTGTCTGGCATTGCAGGTGCCTCAGGATTCCTTCTTTCTGTGTCTGCACAACTGTCCCTCTGTGGGAAGCAGCTCAGAAAAAGGAAAATTACAATTTAGGGTATGTCCGCTGAAGATGAACAAGCAACAGCAGCTTTTTCTCTGGGATATTGCCTGCAGCACTCATCACCCACTTTGTCAGACACAGGAACTCAAATTTAAGCAGATGCAAAATGACAGAGGGGGTTGTGGCAGTGATGGAGGGAGGAGCTTGCCTTTCTAGAGTACAATAAAAGAACTAAAAATCTACCCCCTCATTACCAGCTTTCCTCATCCTACACTGGGTGGTCAAGAAGCCAAAGGGCAATGAAGAACAACTAAAGTGCACAAGTGATTAATTAACATTTAGAACGCTCAAAGGCAGTCATTAGAGATGAGGCTCCAAAGCAGAGGTTCATGCCAGGGCAATGGAGGCCCAAAAAAAGAAAAAAAAAATTTAAATAAATAAATATATAAATAAAGTAAAACAAAACTATTTTTGTAATGGTACTTGAGCAATTTATGAATGGGATTCTGTGATGTGGTTGCCCGAAATAGCAAAGATTTGGACATGGTGACCCCAGGAGTTCCTGAGAGCAGCTGGCACAGAGGCCACGCGTGCACAGAGGGTTTCCCACTGTTCCCTCTCCTCTCCTGTCAGGATGGGCTTTTCCCTCTGAGTTACAAACAAAACTCAGCATCAGCACAAGGCACCTCACACTAGGACAAGGATGATAAATATTGCCCCACAAACAACAACTCTACCCAGAAACCCAAAGGGAACTTTGCAAACCCCACTGGCCAAATGCGTCTCTTCCACTGCTTTCTTCCAAGACCTATTTCCCTGGATTTCTTTTCATTTTTGTTGCTTTAGGCTGCATGCTACACATTTTTCTTGTGAAAAGATGCTTGAAACAGGATAAAGTACTCCAGGTCAGGCTTTTCCAGCCCCAAGCAGCGTTACTGCATGTTCCCTACACAGAGATATTGTGGATTTATGTTTAGTTTATGAGTCCTAGACCCTTCTCCGAGGAACTGCCATTTAACTGGCTAATTATCCCTGCCCAGATGGAGGATTCTGCCCTTGTCTGGTTCTCATCTCCAGTCCTGGGAGCACATCCTTTTCCAGGAAGATAAGCCACAACGAGTCTGCTTTAACAATGCAAGATTTAAGGCTGCTGGTGCCAGATCCAAACCTCCACGGGCACAGACACAAAAAGCTGAAGGGGGAGTGCACCAACTTCACTGGTTTGAGTTTCAGGAAATTTTTGGTGGGGCAATCTGTCATCAGCAGGCTTTATTTTAGATCTATTATCAACTGTCCTGCTATGTCCAGCCTGAAGTTGGCATAGAGGAACAGAGCTGCCATTAACCCATGTGGGTGCTTTTCTGGAGGAATCTGATAAAAATACAAGCCATGTGTGACCATACTCAAAGAAAATGAAACCAGTATTTTTGAGTGGCCTGATACTGCACAGATCCAACAGCTAAAATTGTGAAATTGGGACAAAAGTTTGGTTTTTACACAGTAAAACTTAAGAGGAGGGAAACGGGAAGAGATTCTTCTCTGTAAACATAGGAGCACATCTGATGTGGAGATCAAAAGGAGAACTTAGAGTAATTATACCGAGAAACAATCAGTGCTCCAGAACAGATAATAATGAGAAATGAACACTGCAGGAAACTTTGATGTACTTCTTAGATAACTGTGGTACTTTCAAACTGGATGCAGTTCAAACATTTAAAACATGTCAGTCTGAGATCTACATTTCAGATTGAGAACGTGTTGATGCACAAGTAGATTTTAAAATAAACACACGGTGGAGCAGAACACAAAGATGGATTAAAATTGAAAAAAAAACCCCAACCCCCTGCTCTTCAGTTGAATCTCCCCTGTTGAAAAGGCTTTAAAACCACTTCTCCTTCACACAAGCTAAGCCCAAATGCCCAATTTTACTGAAATCATTGTTAATAATTTGGTTTGCAGCCTGGACTGGCCGAGGTGCCTGTTGACTCCGTGCAATTTGAGTCACAGGCACAGCCCAGATCACACTGCCAGCTCCTGCTCCCACCAGCAAGCACAGCACCAAGGGCAAAACATGTCAGTCCTGCTGGAGGAGAACACAAACCTGTGGATATTTCAGCAGGCCATTTGTCTTGCTGATGCTGATGAAGATTTCTCAGGATGGGTAGGTCTGGTTCATTACTGACTAAACTGTGGGACCAAGCTGAAAAGGTGTTCCCAAAAGCATCAGTGTTCCAGCAGTGACAGGATGAGGAATAACACAAAGCAAAAGGACAGAAATTTGGAGACTTTCAAGCTTCTTTAAACATACTTTCTTATACTCCTGTTTAGCAGTAAAATATTTTCCTGTAACACCCTTCACCAGAAAGTCGCCCAACATAGAACAAAGAACTAAAAAGACAACTAAAGACACAACTAAATTTTTCTAGGACTGCAGCTGAATGAAATACGTGAAGACCAAAGCCACCACAGGGAGGGAAAGAACCATTCCAACAGCACCATCAATCCCTCCATTTACCCAAGAAATAATGTCCATGTGAAACACTTCATTTTCACCCTCTGCAGCCAAGCCATGGAAAGTGGATTTTCTCAGTATCATGATGTGACTTTTGATGGGCATCACAAAAACATAAGATAATCTTCAAAACACCATGAGAATTCAAAAATGCTATTAACAACAAAAAGGGGTTTCTCCCCTACACATTTTCTATTTACATCTCCTGTGTTCTTAAGTTCAAAATTCCTATGAGAGCCCCATCTGGGGGCATAGAGAGCACAACTGGAACAGGTCCATGAGCTCCACAGAAAAATTAACATAAAGATAAATTTTTAAAGCACCCTCAATATATAAAATACAAGACAGCATGTGCTGCGAGGATTACCCTTCAGGAGCAATATGTGCCAGCACCTGTTGGACTGTTTATGAAATTGGCCATTAAATTTAAACACTTTGGAGGATGGAGAGGAGCCTGTGGCTCGCCCATCACTGAGTGGTTTTAATTACTTTGCTGAAGGGAGGATCAGAGAGTGTGTGACAGCTCCAGGGATGAGCAGAGCACATGGGAACAGCTTTGGATGAGGCTGCTCGTTTGCCCTGAGTTATATCCACACTCCAGGAACTGCAGCTTTTCAAATTTAAGCAAATTAACCTGGCCAACCTTAAGGACATCTGACCCGAGGGCATGGAGTAGGGCATCAAAGGGGAGACAGGGTGCTCTCAGTTGCAAGCATGCACAGGCTTGCTGCCACCAGAATGTCCTGACAAGTGTCCATCGTGTTATTTTCAAAACAGCTGCTGCCCACTGGAGCTGTTGGAGTGTTTAATTACATGGATTAAGCACTGGGAGCCCAGTGCTTCTCCAGCTCCCGCGCTGGGCCACCAGTAGGGCCACCACACCGGGCACCTCTCGTCCCAAGTGACAGGACACTGAACATGGCTGTCACCTGCAGGGTGGCTCCTTCCTGGTGCCCACACTATTTATTTCCTGCTGGAGTCCATCCCCTGGCCTTGGAGATGTTTTAGTGCTTCTGGAGCCAACCAAACACGTGGCACATGAAATCCGAACACGCACCACCACAAACACTGGTTTAACGTGTCCTTTCCTTAAGAGGCAAAGGAAACAGCTCTCATTTTATTTTCAGGGTGCAACAGCATCTGGCACCGAGGAAAACAGAGGTGGAAATATTTTTCTAAAGCCCTTTCCAAAAACATTTGCCATCTGCATGCTGGATGACGGACCGTGTCCACACGCTGTGTGATTCTGGGAGCAGATTTCAGGGATTTCACATTTCTGCAGCAGTCGGGAGTCAAATATTTTCCAGCCTGTATTTCTTTCAATCAGTTACCTGCCTACTGGTTACAGAAGGATTAGAAATCCTACTGTTCATAACTCTTAAGGTCCAAATTCATTATTTGAACACAAAAATCTGCTGAGGCAACATGCACCTTCTCCTCTATCCTATAAAAGGGCTCCTGGAGCCCATGCAGCGAACTCCCAGGCAGCAAGCCCTGTTCACATGGAAATGTTAAAGAAAAGAAAAGAAACAATATCAGAGTGCCTCCTATGTTTATAATTATAGCTTTAATAACATTCTACCTCCTTTCTAATTTTTCTTCCAGGTCCCATTTTTGGCCTGTTCTCAGTGACAGCCTCTCACAAGCACTTCCAAACTACAACGCATACTTTGGTGAACTATCAGTTTCACTTACTCCACACTGATTTTTACTTGATGACAGCATTTATTTTTCCTGGAGGGGCTACAAGTTATTCCCTCATGAAGAATAAAGCACTTAGAAGGATAAGTGCTCTCAGAAAGGTTTAGCAGGTTTTAGACATCCAGGTACACACCCATCTGTTCACTTGTATCTGGACTTCTTGATGGGTTAAAGTTTTACCCGGGTAGAGGAAGGAATGACAGGATTGAAGTTTTAAGCTTGTAAATTAGGGTGGAATGAAATAGCACTACCAAGTCCAGGGAAAGGTGAAAGCTGCCTGCAGCAGACTCAATCAATAAATGATTGATCAAGGGTTTAAGCAAGAAAACGCTGAGGATGGGGCAAGATCTCCTAATGAGCTAAAGGTGGTATTGCTGTAAGGTCCCTGCTTCTAAAACCACACACAAAGCACTTTGTTGATGATCAGAAATGCTGCAGTTATGACCCTCATGGGCCAAGTTCATCATTTTACTGGATAAATTCAGTGAGGTAAGATGGGTCTTTTCCCCTTTTCTAAACAGAGTTCCTTGAGCCTATCTCACACCATTAAAATAGAGAAAATGCAAAGTGAAACCCTTGTTCACACAATTTTTGGCAAACCCTCACTACAAGACACCAGCTGGAGCATAGCGTGCGGGATTCAGAACAGACTCGGACTCACGTTTTACAAAAACAGCCTCTCAAAACACACCTTACCAACCAGTGTGGAACCCAGAAGTTATGAAAGCGAAAGAAAATTCTTCAGGGGTAGGTTATCCTCCCTCTGTTTGGGCTCAGACTCCTTGCCCCCTCCTCAGAGAGGCAGCCTGGAGATCCAGCCTGTAGGAATGAGCCAGCTTCCCACGGCGAATTTCTGTGCCCTCCAAACTGGGTGAGTAAATATTCCCTAAACAAAAATTCTCTCTCGATCGTGCCACAGACGTAAAACAAATCAGGCTGTGGAAGACGAGAAGATGGAAAAGGCGATCACCCAGATTTACCTGCTTTCAACAGCTTTAAAAAAAGATCCTTTTCCCCTCCAGGTGCAGCCTCTCTGGACTGCCCTGGTGCTCCCACATGGGTCCCAAGAGGACTCTTACGCGTGGCAGAGAGATGGGAGTGGGGGGCACATCTCCTACATCCGAGGAACTGGCACTCCAGCAGCATCCAGCTGCTCTCTGCATCTGTTGCTCCCTTCCAAATACAACCAGCTACTTACCCTATATCCCCTGACTTAAAAAATAGCTGGGGCACTATTGGGTTTTTTATGAAAAAGGGGAAATATCAAAAAAAAAGAGAAAAAGAGAGGGAGAGAGAGGGAGAGAGGGAAAGAGGGAAAGAGGGAAGGAGGGAAGGAGAGAAGGAGAGAAGGAGAGAAGGAGAGGAGAAAGAGAGAAAGAGAGAGAGAGAGAGAGAAAGAGAGAAAGAGAGAAAGAGAGAAAGAGAGAAAGAGAGAAAGAGAGAAAGAGAGAAAGAGAGAAAGAGAAAGAAAACCAACACAAAATTAAACAATCTACCTTAAAATAAACTCTGCGGTATTATCTGTCTCTTCTCAAAAAGTTATTAGGGAATAAAAGTGACAGACTGTCTACTAAGATACATCCCATGACCAAGTGACACACCTAAAACTTGTCAAAGACTTCCCTCTGTCGATGTGTCTGCTTATCCTTAGTGCCCACACGTGTTACATTACTGTATATTCTTGGAGGGTGGAAGCTCTTGATTTATTTGTTGCAGGCAAAGAACACTTCTTTCCTGCACCTGATTTCACCCTTCTGATGTGACAGGTCTTTGTCTGTTCCTCACATAAACCAGAAAAGTCCTCGACTAAAACCAGACTCCATGTAATTATTTTCCCTTAAAAATAAAGTCAATAAAACTGGCAAATGTGAACAAAACTGGAACTGATCTATCAAAGAACTGTAAACAGATTTTCCTCCAGTGCACATTCTTCTCATTGAGGAATTACTACTGCTCAGTATTAAAACCAGACAAATGATGTGGTGCTTTGGTGAAAGAGGGGCTGAAACAACTCATGTGGACAAGTTACAGGGATGGATAAAGGAGCTGGTGCCTCAGCCCAGACAGCAATTAGCTCTTGGGAACTCGGTGTCTGGTGTCCAGCCTTCGCCGAACGTTGCACGTAGGGCCCTACAGAACATGTCACATCAGGACTGCAACACCAGGCTCGGCCAGCTCCGCTTCAAAACTGGGCTTCGACCACAGCTTTGATGTGGTTGCACACTGGGCATGTTCCCATGAAGTTTTAATTCTTGTTAAAACTGTGGGAGGGCAGAGCAAGGACAGCAGGAGGGCTCAGGAGAAAAGTGCTGCCGTGGGGGCAATGTGGAAAGGGTTTCCGCTGCAGTGTAACCAAAAACATTCAGAGAGATTTAAAAACTGTTTGTAGATGAATAGCTGTACTTTTTTTCTGAGAAGAAACTTTAAATGAAAACTAAACTGAGCAAATAAAGCAAGCTACAGCTATTGAAATGGAAAGTATACAGATCATGGGAAGGAGAAAAGAGCAAGTGGAATGCTTCACACTGGAAGGGGCACCCAGGAGGGCAAGTACACAAGAGTTTGAGTCTGAGCAAGAGCAAACTGTGTGTCAGAAACCAGTCTACACCTCATCAGCTGGACAGATGGAGAGAGAGATCTTACCTGTAAACATTGATAAGACCAGTTTCAGCACAAAAATTCATTTTGTTTCTTCATCATCTCTTGTTGGGGAGCAATTGAAACTCTTTCCCACACTCTTGAGTATCTACTTTTATCTCCATTTGTCTCAGTGCAGCCTGAGTGATGTGAAGGTAGCCCAACAACAGCAAAACGTTTATTTCCCAATGCTGTGAGGAATCCATAGCCCAGGGCACCGGAATTCTCTGCCTTCCTCAGAGCTGGATCCTCAGAGCATCCCAACACCAACACAGCGTTGCTTCACGGGATTCTATCACCCAGTGGTATTGAGTCAACCAGAAAAGAAAAGTGTCTTCAGACATGAAGTGAAGAGAAATCTCTGGCCTTCCCAAAAGGAAGCTCAGGGAGTAGTTCAAAGCTGAGCCCTAAGAAAACCCCTGGTCACAGAGGGTTTTGCCTTTCAATATGGTTTAGATTAAAATCCTATCTGCCTCCACAACTTTGATGAAAGTCTTGTTTTCTGTGTCAACCGAAAGCAATGAACTGAAACAAAGAACTTGACACACGTACACGTCTCCAGTGTACAAACAACTGGCTGTTTCCATAGAAAAATCAGAGAACAAACTGAAATAACTCTAAAAAAAAGGAATCCCTGATTTTGTAATAAAGGCCACACAGTCCACTCAAGTGAGCACAGAACTGGAGAGGCAAAACTGATTGGTTTTACCCAAACACTGCTACTGATTTCATCCCTTACTTCATCTCTTCTTTGCCCCAGGACACATTCCTGTGGAAACTGCAGGACTCGCCTCTTACTCAGCACAGCATTTGCAGAATTAATTATTGAGCATTTAATCAAATCAAACAGTGAATGAACATACTCCGAAGTACAAGTTCACAGCAAACACAAAGCAAACCCAACACCATCAACTGAATTTTTGTGGTTGAATGCAAATCTCTTATCTGTGCTCACTGGAACCATTCTGGTCTGGGCTGCACACAAACTTATTTTGTACGCCAGAGTCAAGCACAGTTCAACAAAGCAGAAAATCACCAGAAATGCCATTTGGAAGTCGGAGATTACAAACACCTCTTGCAAGATTTTAACACCATCAGACTCCAGATTCTGCCCTGATTTGGGAATAAACTGATATTCTGAGCCCCATCTTGCAAAACTCACAAATCCAAACCCAACCTTGTCTCCACTGGGCACCACTATCAGCAAAAAGTCACCGATCAATAATGCTGGCACTAAGTTCATGCAAGGAATAGTACTGGCAAAGGCTTTGGATGTGAGCTGAAAACCCATTTAGTTAAGAATATTTTATTGTGGAAAGGACTTGGAAACAGAAAATAAGTTAAAAATGATAAAGAGACCTGAATAGAAAACGCGTGGTTATAAATGGAACAGTCGCTGTGAGCAGACAGTTCTGTACATCCACATCTGTTCCAGTTCAAAGCAGTTCATGTGAACCAGGGGAAGGAACTATTTTTTCCCTCAGTGCTGCAAACCTATCTGCAGTCTGGCCAGGGCACAGAGTAGGAAGAGGGGGAAACCACCATCACTGGCTCAATCCAAGTTTCAACGAGATGGAGCAGCCACCAACATCTTTGCTTGCCTTTCCCCATTTTCCCACCCATATTAAAACACATTTAGAAGAGGAACAGCAACATTTGCAAACACTTGTGCCAATTAATGCTGTTTGGTTTTGCTAAAACCAAGCTTAACGAAAACTCTGGTTTTGTTCCTCTGCTCACAGATAGTTTTTGTTTCACAACTGTCCCTTCTGGGGCCACTTTGATGATAACGTGGGAAAAGCAGGCAGAGCAGTCAAACAGGGAAATAAATATATAAAAATAATAGGGCTGCTCCAGGACTCATTCAGGTTCCAGAGGAGCTCAGATTTTCTGTGGAGAGCTGAAACATTTTGTCTACCCAGTTCAGGCCTTGTTTTTGTAATATCCCTTTATCTCCTTCTTTTGAATCTTAAAAATGAATTTTAAAAAAAAGTAACAAAGAAAGCAGTGGCAAGAAAAATGTGGGGCAAAGAAACAGAAAGAGCACTCAAAAAAGGGTGAAAGATGGAATTAGCTTCCTGTTTTGGTCTGACAGCAATACCATACTCCAGAGGAAAGACACTCCCCCGTAATAGTCTGGTCATGAAAAATATTTATTTTCCTACTTACATTACTAGATGACTACACACATACAGTGCGTGGGATTTAAAAGCTTTTTTTTTTTTTTTTAACATCAAGTTGCTCACATTGAGGTTGAAATATGTTTATGGGGTCCCTGAGTTTATTTGCCACAGGAAAAACATGAAACTTCCCGCAAACAACTCCACTCCTGACGGAAAACGCGCTCAAGTCAGTCAATACCGAGTAATTGCTGGACTGCAATCAATCACAAGCTCCCAGGAACTGCTTCAACTGGGTTTTGCTTTAAAGATTTAGTGCTGTGACTGGTGAGGCGCTGAAATCCTCCACTACCATTCAACACTGCTCCCAAACTGGATGGCAAAGCCTCCAGTGGAGCAGAGCTCATGAGAAGCTCCCCGAAAGGCAGAGTGGAAGGGGCTTCCACTTCAACTCAATAATCCTTAAAACCCCTTACATAGATGCATAAATGAAGGGGCAGGGCTGTGCTGAGAAATGCTGCTCGTGTCAGGTGCAGAAGGTGCCGTGGAGAGTGGGAAGCTGCTGCAGATTTCCCCTGGACACAGAGGCAGGGAAGATGTCGGGACACACAGGATGGTCTCCTGCTCAGCTGCCCACTTGCCACCAAAACCAGGGCTATTTGTACACTTAAGTGCTTCTCTGGATGAGAGCCAGAGGGCACAGGGAATTGGAGGACACAGCCCCCAGGAGCTATTCTGAGAAAATG
The DNA here is from genome assembly GCF_000738735.6 of Corvus cornix cornix. NCBI lineage: Eukaryota > Metazoa > Chordata > Aves > Passeriformes > Corvidae > Corvus > Corvus cornix. The sequence continues at coordinate 57,487,577 of NC_046335.1, read as the reverse complement.
TACTGAAGAGAGAGAAAAAGGAAAGCTTTCATTAATTTGTATTATCAAGACAACAAAGATCTTGTTTTGGAAACAATAATCTGGTTCTTTTGACTGAGAGCTTCTTAGCAAGATGCCACAAAGAGAAGCTTTAAAAATTAAATTAATTCACCTGCCATTTAGAAACTATTAGCTTTAAAAGGCTTAGATTTGATTTCTATGCCTCTGGTATGTAACGATGTTTAAAATCTAAACCAAAACCTGTTTCTGCTCTTCCTCTGATAATTAGTATATGGTCTCTGGTTTTCATTATCCGACTATTCATTTATAGTTTTAGATGGGCTTAAATGGTTAAGATTAATCAAAAATCCTTGATCACAACACACAAAAGACAAATCGTTATGGCACTGTAAGAACGGTACCGGTGAGCACAATTTCTCTTGCAGCCAATGATTTGTCATTATCCTCAGTGTGTTTGAGAGAGAAGGTTCATTCTCGAATGAAAATGATCAGCTGCAAATTTAAAAAAACAGCTATTCAATTTTTACAGTGTGATGGCACTCATCAGTCCCCTGCAAAGTAAGCAGCAGAGTGAACCAGCACAGCCCGATGCTGTGAACTCCGATTCTGAACTAAGGAGCGCCTAGAACAATTTTACCCTGGGTAATCTGGGGCAGACACACAGCACTCTGCTTCTTCCTCACCTTCACAATGCACAGGGTCTTACCCTGGACAAGTGTTCTCTCAGCTGAATCCATTGCAAGTGAACTAAAATGACAGTTCTTGTTTTCTGTTGCCTGTCAAACCCATAAATTCAAGATACTCATTCTTGCCATATGCCAGAAGTTCTGCAACTTGAATGCAATTGCAAATGGAGTGATGGGCTCTCACGATGTCTCCCTAAAATTTGTGAAGCCCTCTAAGATCTGTGGATACAGAAATACCTTCTAAAGCATGTACAAAAGGGCTGGGACATGATTTTGATCTTCAGCCTCTTAACCTGGGAATTAAAGGAGGATCTCCTGTGTATCCTTGAGTACAATTGTTCAGAGATAGGATCTGTTCCTATTCCAAGAGCCCAACCATCATCTAACACCCCAGGGAACACAGTCAAATATTTCTCCGAAATGACTGAATTTGAAATGCGTGGCACAGGAAGAGCTGTCTCTCTGAGCTGAAGTGTGTCCTGGCAGCGTATCTCAAGCTGCTCTCTCATGCCTTTAGCTGGTCTCAGCTTTCTGGCAAATGGATTATTGACAGCAATAAAGACATAAAGATGAAATTACATTTCAAATCTATGTCCCTGTCGATCTCAATGCTATACCCTGGAAGACAAATTGAGGGAGCCTGCAAACACAACCCTACTAGTTCAGTGCTGATACCCACATCCCCTGAAACCTTGAAATGAAAGTTAAGGATTACTCAGTTCACACCCTCTGTACAATCAGTCATGCTGGGAAAAAAAATGGAGTATGTGGACACTCTGTTTGCTACAAGAGACATACTCCCAAGATATATCCTGGCAAAGAAAATGGTGCTCAGCGTGTTTTAGCTTAGATTATTTGCCACTTCTAAGGAGGGAACAGAATTACAGCATCTTCTGCTACTGTTGTACAGAGGGAGCCTTAAATTTCAGTAGGGACTCACCCCAAAGGAAACCTCTACCTAAAATTCCTGATTACAGTCATTAATTTTCAGATCTGTTTGATTCAAGTTGGTGGTTGGTTTGGGGCAGCAGCACGATGTACTGACTGTATGCTGTAGGAGACTAAATTTGTGAACATACAGTGCTTGAGCTGATCAAAAGAAGGTAAGTGTTGCTTTGGATGTTGGTGTGATGAACCTTAGGGATAGTGTGAGAGGAATAATTAACTGGAATGTCACTTTTATTACTTTAGTGATAAATCAACCTTAAGAATTTCACTTCTAACGATTATTTCTCTTTTAACTCTTTGCACAGAGCTGCAAGGCCTTACCACTTTGGAGGCAGATGCAGCAAACAGCTTTCCCCTCCATGCTGCCTACGTCATGTGTGAGACCCCTGCAGCACAACCCCAAAGCCAGCCCTTTCCCTCAGTGACCCCAGAGCTGCAACTCCTACACCTGGCGAAAATCCTGGAAAAAGCCTGGCTCCACATCCTTACTTTGTGACTCAGGCTCGTTTCTGTTTATACTCCTGTGAGCTGAAGAATGATGATGACTAGTAGCTATATAGATAAATAAAGTATGTTAAGTCACAGGAAGTGAAAAGGGAAAACCATTAATTTATTTTTAGAAACCTGTTCTTGCCATTCATCGGGAGAAGAACATTCAAAAGTTTGCAGCGAGATACAAGCATCTGGAAGGGGTTTGCTGACTACATACCAACACTCAGACTACACACAGAGAAGCATTTGCCTTCTTTAGACCAGTCCCAGACTCTGTGCCAGGGACACAGGGTACAGGCAGTAATGGAGCTGTTCTCACTAGCAGGAAAGGGTGCTTTCCCCACACAACCTACAGCTGCATGGTCTCCCCCTTCCAGTGGTCCTGTAGGTGCACCGTGGCACCAGCTGGTACATCCCAAACTGCTGTCCACACACCTTCCATCAGCAGTGCCCACACCAGGTTAAACGCCAGGGAAAATGTCCCAAGGGCCAGATTGCCTTCTCCAGACGGACAGAGCAAGGTGCTGCACCTCGGCTGGGGCAGTCCCAAGATACAGGCTGGGCAGAGAATGGATTGAGAGCAGCCCTGAGGAGGAGGGCTCGGGGTTGCTGGCTGATGAGAAGCTCAACATGAGCTGCCAAGGTGTGCTGGCAGCCCAAAAAGCCAAATGAGCCCTGGGGTGCCATGAAAACAGCGTGGCCAGCAGGGTGAGGGAGGGGATTCTGCCCCTCTACTCTGGAGCACTGCATCCAGCTCTGGGGCTCCAACATGGAAAGGATGCGGACGTGCTGGAGTGGGTCCAGAGGAGGCCATGGAGACCCTCCAAGGGCTGAAGCCATCTATGGAGCCAGGCTGGGAGAGCTGGGGGTGTTCACCCTGGAGAAGAGAAGGCTTTGGGGAGGCCTTAGAGCCCCTTCCACTGCCTAAAGGGGCTCCAGGAGAGCTGGAGAGGCATTTTGGGCAAGGGCCTGGAGTGCCAGGATGAGGGAGAATGGCTTCAAACAGGGAGGGCAGGTTCAGATGGGATATTAGGAAGGAATCGTTCCCTGAGAGGGTGGGGAGGCCGTGGCACAGGGTGCCCAGAGCAGCTGTGGCTGCCCCTGGATCCCTGGCTGTGTCCCAGCCAGGCTGGATGGGGCTTGGAGTAGCCTGGGACAGTGGAAGGTGTCCCTGCCCATGGCAGGGGGTGGAACTGGGTGATTTTTAAGGCCCTTTCAAACCCAAACCACCCTGGGATTCTGTGACCGTGCCAATGCTAATCAAAACCAAAGAGGCGATTAAATCTGGAACTGGATGCTCTACTCCCAAACACACAGCAGTGAACTCAGTACACCCACACCCCCCTTGCTCCCCCTCCTCTTGCTGGTTTGCCAAAACAGCACCAATCCAACAGTGGAAAAGCTTTCCAGGCCGACAGCGCCGAGCCGCACTCGTGATGAATTTAACGGGATTTGCATAAAAAGCTTCCATCTCTTGCAGCCCGCAGAAGATATTTCTTTTCTGGGCAGTCATACCACAAGCATAAAGTCATGCCATATTTTGAATCTTTGCCTTCCAAAGTCCGGGAAGAATCGCAAGGCAGACTCATTGACATGTCTTGTGGTGCGTGGGCAGCCAAGATGCCATAGTACAAATGGCCAGACATAAATATACAAGAGGTTCTTCTCTGACTGTTAATGCTGCTCTGGACAAGTGTGTGTCACCATCTTTACTTCAAAGTAGTAAAAACCCTAAAAATTTGAATGGTGATTAGCCCTGAAACTTCCACCTTGGCTCTTGTTCCACTTCTTAAGAAAAATTATAAAACTCCTACAGTATTGTGTTGAAAATCAGAGTTTTAAAATTCATTCAGAGTTCATTACTTTTACCTCCACGATGTCACTGAAGTCACTCTCTGCTCACTCCTCCTATTCAATTTTTAACAATGTGTCCTGAATCTGCTCTGAAAATGTAATTTAGTTGCTAGACTTTTCCCTTCTTCTGCTAATTGAATGCTGTGAAATGTATTTCTCTCTCCCTGGACACATCTTCTCTCAGTAAACCTTACTTATCAACACGCGGATCCCTATTGCACGTTGCAAGCTTGCTCTGCAAGCAGGGTATCAGCTGACGTCAATGAAGATGTACAAGGGGCACCAAATATTTTGCAACGTGTTTAGAAAACAGAGATTTTTCTCGTTTTAGTGTGTACTCCTCGGGCTACAAATAGAGGGAGAGGTAAACCAGCAGGACTGGGAGCCAGGAATACATAACTCGGATTGTTGTGTATCACTGATGTCATGATAGAAGTTCAATAATTTACAGCATTTGGAAAGAGCAGTTAATGCCTGCAAACCACTTAGGCTTTTTAATAGCAGATTTCAGGTTTCAAAACTCCCTTGGAGCACTTAGAATTGTGTGGAAAAAGTGTGGATAGGTGTTTGTGTCAGTTTAAAAAAAGAAAAGGTTCTGCCTTTCAGAGCTGCAGCCTGAAAGACCATCTCAGTAATTGTATACATTTTTAATATACCACTGATAGGAATAAGAATGTACATCCAGGTCCTTGCACAGATAGAGGGCTGCCAAGAATAAATCAGATATGTAGATAAGGTAAGCAGGCAAAGATATTAAAGAGGAATGGCACTGGGTCTGGTGCTACTGCTATCTTTCCATCAGTTCAAATCTGGAAATAGTTTCCGTAATGGCTGGAAGGACAGACTGCCAGCAGAAGGTTCAAAAAAGTGAACTGTGGGAGTCTGAAGAAGACAGCAAACACTGGCATGTGGGCCAGCCACAGAGGAGAGGCAGGGACAAGCCACTGGAAAGAGCAAAGGAAGCTGGAACACAGAACACACGGAGCAGCACAAAGGCACGGAACAAAGGCGAGGCAAGGACGGAGCAGGGACACGGGTCAGCTGCTGCAGAGAAAGGCTGAAGGATGCAGGGAGGTTAGGCGGCAGGGAGAAGGGCTGGCCCTCCCACCAGGATGTAGTACTAGTCTCAGAAACAGAGGGATGAGGGGTACAAATCACAGGCTAAACTAAATAAATAAGAGTCTATTTCCCTGGAGGGCATGTGGGCTTGCCTAGGACGCAGCCGTGGTGACTAATGCAGGCCAGCACGAGGAGCTCTGCTTCCTGTGCATTCCAAGCCTCCCGAGCCAGGCAGACATTGTGGTTGCTGCTAAAAGGCCCACATTTTCCATAAATTACCTCGAAGGAGCAATGGAGACACCACTATCTCTGTGCTCTTCAAAGCGCCAGGACAAAGTTGCACAGTGTCAGTGGCATTGCTCAGATCTAACAGCTGGCACAAGATGACTTAGCAGCACTGAAAATAACCCCATGACAGGGCTCCAGCAAAGCTGCCAACCCCTGAAAATCTGCCATTTGTAAAACCCCCTCCCCTTGGGATTTGTACCTGTGACACAACTGCAAGTCTTGCCCTAATCTCCAGTTTGGCTGCCATCATGGGGGAGGTCGGGAAGGTGAATAACCCCACGCCAGCTGAACACCTTCTGCAGCCTCTGAAATCGTACAGAGCTCTTTGATCCCACTGCTGCTAACACGGCTTGTGTAATAAAACATGAGGCTGCGAGCAGGAGGGCTTTCTCAGAATCCCTGAAAACACTCACAAGAAATCAGGGGAGTGGTGACTTCCGTTCCTGGAGCTCACCGGACCAGTGGTGCACCTACACAGTGACCCAACAATTCCATACGAAATGCATGTTTTGATAGTGTAGATACTCTTCAAATTCCCCATCATCTTGCCGGAGGACACTGCCAAGGGCTTGGGACAGGCTTTCCTCCGGCGCCTGCTCGGTGCCTTTGGCTTTCCCAGGTCTCATCCCTGTGCTGACTGCCCTCTGTGGCAAATGAGGATAAAGCAGAGGGATCAGCCTTCCGAGGGCGAGTACCTGGAAGACAGGGAGCAGGATGCTGAGCTCTGTGTGGAGGCTGACGGGATCACTTTTCCCAGGAGTCACAGACCTTGCTGCACAGTGTGATACCTCTTTAGCACTATGACCTCAATGGGAACAGCTCCTCCCTGCTGGAGAGGTTTCTGGTCAGGAGTGTATCCCAGGGGATCTCTCTCAGGACCCAGCTGTGTGAGATGCCAAACGTGCCCCGGTTAGTGCCAAGCATCCTCAACAGAACAGGAGGTGGGGCCAAACTTGGCATTCATCAGCCTTTCACACAGTGAAGTCCTCAAGCTTTTCATGCCTGTCACAGCCCCTTTCTTCCTCTCCTCAAAGTGATCCTAATTAAAAGTGAGCCTTATTTTCCAACCACAGCACGTCCCCAAGCACTTCCTTTTCTCAAAACTGCCAGAACCCAAAGGGTGCAATTCGAGTCAAAAGGGACATTTTTCCCTTCCTGATGCCAACAAACAGTGCTACTTCCCGGGACTACTCTGCTGCCTGCCTCCTGTTTTGGCACGTTGCTTTCCCCCCATATTTCATGTCACACGCCCGTGCAACCTCAGCATGTGGCCCCAGAGCTCCACAGCACCTTCCTGGCACATCCACCACACCTGACTGCACAGTGCCCCGTTTCCCACCACCTCGACGCCCTGTCAGAGCTCCCAGTGACTGCCAAGCTGCCCTGCCTGCTGTCAGCCTGGGGCAGGACGAGGAATGCTTCCCATGGCACATCCAGCACAAAGTCAGAGCCACTGCCCCAGCTGTGTGCACACTCACCCCCAGAAATTAATAAGTTATTACAGAAAATTAAAATATTAAGTCAATGATGTGCATGACTGCAAGTTACAGAGCTGGAAAAGAAGTCCTAATTAAATCAATACAGTTATTAGTCCCTTGTCATCTCTGATTAATTATTAGCTTAATATGCTCCATCATTTTCACTGCTAATGGAAAGAGCTGCAGTGCTACCAGGGGAAGCTGGGCAGTATACACCAGAAACCCATGGAGACGTGCTGGAACTCCCAGCTCTGGATTGAACAAGGTCTTCCAGAGAAGAGGGGAAGGAACATTTCATTTTTTGGGGCGCTGCTCTGACAACATTGAAGTTCGTTTTCAAAGCAGGCAGATGTTCACACGGGGGATTTTTGACTGCTGAAAGGTTAGGGGGTAAAGACTTGACCCCTAAAGCTGGGCTTAGCCCCAGGCACTTGTCCCAGTGCCTCCAAGCTTTTCTCTGCAGTAACAGGATAACACCACGATCCTTTCAGAAGCCAGCATGCCCCTCCCTTGCCACCCACAGAGTTCTGACCCTCACCCCATCCTCACCAGGGGTGCTCATTACCCCATGGCACAGAGGAGGAGTGGGCACATAATAAGCTGGCAGGCATCAGCTGTGGTGCCTGGCTCCTCAGGGCACAGATGTAGCTCAGGACACCTGTCCTTTCATGCCACCGACAGGGCCAAAAATAATGTGCTGAGGTCACTTTTTTCCTTGGTAGTGATAAGTGAAACAGTACTTTGGATGTAGGCAACAGATAGTATTTACCCAGGGCTTAGGGGAGCGCAGTTTCCCTTTTGCTTCCCTGTCTTCCATCATCCTCTCACTGCCCCCAACTTTTTCCTAACTCCCAGTAACGAGCAGGTTTCCTTTGCTCTCTGCAGGAGGATGTTTTTGAGTGTAAAAACGTCAAGGATGGGTCTCCACATGTCTCTCCAGCAAGTTAGGAAGCGAATTTGTACCACAAATGCTGCTATGTCATTAGACGGGAGTTTTGGCTTACAAACAGCTTTTACAAACAAGCCCTTTTGGATAGGTTATCAACAGAAATACAAACACACGCAGCCGAGAACCAAACTGCTCCTTGAACTCATCAATGGAGCTGTTCATGCTGCTGAGGGGTGATTCAGTAAATTAAATAATGTCACTGTAAAAGACTGTGCTTCTCAAAGATAAAAAGCCACTCAAACGATTTCTCAGGACTCTCACCGCCCTATCGCTGCGATTACCTTGTGATAAATTGCCACCTGCCCCATGAGTAATGGTAGTTCCCAGTGCCATTTTATCATTTAGTCCTCTTATTGATATCTCTGTTAGTGTACTGCCACAACACTTCAGCTTCCCATGCTCTCTCTACTGGCCTTCCACTGCAGTTGTGCAAAGTTTGAGCTCCTTATCTCCAGAAAGAAGTTAAGGTGGGACAACCAGTGTCATGCAGAAACCCTTTCTCCCTCTCCTTAGATATAAAGCTCACCTGTTTTGTGCCAGACATTAAAGAAAAAGCTTGAATTCTGAGCGCTCTGACCAGCCTAGTTTTGATGAGTAAACAGCATTTCTTCTAGAAATGGGCTGAGCTCCAATGAAATATTTGGCCATTTAATGAGTAGGCTCTAGGATAACGGTTTTTGTGGGAATCCAGAAAAAGGGAGTAAAGAAAAGGGCTCCCCGTGCTATTCTTAGCTGCAAACAGCTAGATTTGGAATTTTGATTGTAAAGCATGGAATTTATAAATGGTGCCATGCTAAATTTACTTCATTTGTATACAATTCAGCCGGATAATCAGAAGTGTTCCAGTATGTTCCTGGTTAGCATCTCGTTTCTGGTTTTATTGTCTCCAAACTGGTAGAAAAAATGCGTTCAGTAAACAGTACTTGCAAAATTTGTGTCTCAAGGCGTGCGCACAAAGGTTTTCTATACACAGATTTTATATAAACGCACATGTGGGTGCACACGCATGCACACAGACACTGAGCCGTGATTTATTTCCAGAGGGAAGCCAAGGAAATTCCCACCCCCTACCATTTAAACGATCTGCTCTTTGGCTCCAAACATTCTGCAACTTCTCAGCCAAGGAATGTATTTTCCCCTTCCAATACATATAATTTATTTTGCTGCACACATTAGTTAATGATACCGAGATACACGATTTAGTCAGTTCTGTAACAACATTACTGACAATCTCAGACAGATCCATTTCATTTAGTAAGTTGGTTTTTTTTTAGCTTGTCTTCCGCAGCACAGTGTGAATTAACAGCAATCATCAACTCAAGGATTTGTCACACACACTTCTTACTCCGGCAATTTTTCATAATTAGATTGGCTTCCCGCGGTTAGACGAACTTTTAATTATGCTACTAATATAGGTTAAAAGGACTTTATCCTGTTTTACGCTTCGGGAGGGGGAGGCGGAAAGCGGGAGATGGGAGACGAGCTATTTCATTTCACCGGTACTCTGCGGCGATTATTTCTGGATTTTTAAAAATAGTCGATGAAACGCTAATAATAAATCCCTTATCGGGGCACCCGGGGCGGCCGCCCGCCGAGCCCGTCCCCGGCCGGGCAGGAGCGCGCCCCATCCCGCACCTTCCCCAGCGCGGCGGCGGCGGCAGCCGAGACTTACGCGGTCCCCAGGGCGCGGCGGCCGGCAGCCTGCGCAGGTGGATCTCATCCTTCTCCATCGCCCGTCCGAGCCCCGCAGCCCTCCTGCCACTTGGTACCAAAGTGAACTTGCCAGGATCCCTCCTCCCGCCGCTCCTCCTCCCTCGTCCCCCCCTGCTGCCGGGGCGGGCGCGCTGCTCCGGGAGCGGCTCCGCGCAGCGCCCCGCCGCCCCCGGGCACACTTTAAATACGGGCGCCGGGCGGCGGCCGGCCCGGCCCGCCGGAGCGCGGCCCTCCGCGGGGAGCCGGCCCTCCCCCGCCTTGCCTTGCTTTGCCTTGCCTTGCTCTGCCCTCCCTCCCTCCCTCGGTGACGCCGCGGCTCTCCCCGCCCGGCCGCCCCCGCGCAATCCCCGCGCGTACCTGCGGAGCGGCGGCGGGGCTGACCTTGGGCGCGGGGCGGCGGCGCCGGAGCGACGGCGGCAGCTGCGGGCGGGGACAGCGCGGCCGCGAAAGGTCAGCGCGCCCTGCGCTGCGGGAGCGCCCGCCGCCCGCGTCCGAACCGCTGCCCCCCGCGCCGCTCCCTACTCCTTTTTGGTTTTTCTTTTCTTCCAGAAGCCTTCCCGTTTTTCCCGAGGTGAACGGGAAAAGCGAGGCTGGGTTTGCTGTTGAAGCCCCGGGATCGGTCCCCCTCGCACAAAGTGTAGGCTGGCCGCTCCCCGTGTTTCTCGCAGCCCCGGTGGGAAAGGTGACGAGATTCCCAGCTGGAAACGCAGGGACAAAGTTCTCCTCCACCCTGCTGCCAGGGCAGCCCGTCTCCCAGGAAAGCTTCTTCTCCCAGGTCTGGTCCAGGAAGGATGCTCCAAATGTCACCGTAGACACCAACCAACCTGGGCCCTCAAAAATAATTTTTTAAACATTTTTTTAGACATGTGAGGTGTGAAACAGCTGGCACTCGCTTTTTACACCTCCCACTGCGTGGCTACAGTATCTGTACAGGGGTTTGAATAGGATTCCAGGCTATTCCCCTTTTCAGCGCCCCACAGGGATTCCCTGGTCTTCTCTGAAGTTACAGCCTGAGCCTGTGCCGTGCTGCAGAAACCCACTCAGGCAAACCTGACACAGATTTATCTGCACCATTCTCTGACTGTTTTCCCTCCTTTTTTTTTTAATTGGAATCTCAGATGAGCATTTAACCCTCAAAAGTGCAAAGCCAGGAATGTGCGAGGGCTCTGCCAGAAGGAAAGAGGCTCAGCAGGCTTCCCAACTTCTGGCTGGCAACCCCCAAGTGTCCCACACTTGCAAGCTCTTCTCACTGCCGTGCTCCTGCTGGACCCAGGCCCTTCCTGGTCCCCTTGCATCCAGGGAAATTTCAGGGATGTTGCTGAGTGGCATCTTGCTGGTGACATTCACCTCCAGGCTACAGATCACAGTTCTAGTTCCACTCCGAATTCACCTTTGCTACTGAAAATGTAGCAGGTTATGGCTTAGGTATCTCTGTGGGGCTGGTTTTTGGAAAACTGTGAAAGTGTCTTTCCTGGATTGGTTGGGGGTTTGACAGGAGGGGCAGAAAACGCAGTGTGGTAGGTATATGAGCAAGGGAATTCATGCATGTGGACTTTTGCTTCATGGAGTATAACCCCCAGAAGCCCTGAGCCACGGTAGTTTCAGGCTACATTTCCTATCTTTTTAGCTCAATTTTAGCTTTTGGGCTGGTTTTGGGACCATATGGATCGGACTGTTTTTAAAGTGCACATCACTGGGGTTATTATTAGCAGGGGAAGGGGCGAGGAGATTGTGTTGCACCGAAGCCTCAGTCACCAGCTCCCTTAACCCCCAGATCAAAGGCACTTGGGAACGTGCTCTTTTCCCTTTGCCTGTAATTAATTTATTTTGGACAGACATCTGCGACAGACCCAAATGTGGGCACGGGACCAACATATATATTTGTTTTACGGATGTGAGACACAAAGAGAGAGATCTGGAAATAGTGCTGGGTTCCAGTATCCCATCTCATCACGACCACAAGCTCTGTGAGCATCTGCTGGATGGAGCTGGGGTGGGAATTCAGCCTGGATGTATGCACAGGGCCTTCATCATTGAAGTGCCACCTTTCCTGGGGGTAACTCCCTGCTGAAAGCCCAGCCAGAGGTAGATCAGCTGATTGATGACATCGTTTCGTAGCAGGTTTTAGGAAGTTTTAGTCTGACAAGCTGGATTTTGGGATCTAGGCTTGTATTCCAGCTTCACACCTAAAAAAACCAAAAAAGCTGACATTACTGCCTCATTCCAGGTGTTTAAGTCTTAATGAGCAATAATTTATGTTAGTGTCCTGAAAATTAATATACATTAATTGCCTGGTATTTATTTTAGAAGGTCCTGGGCTGCCATGGCCCAGATTTGAGTGGAAATGGAGAAGTCTCAGTGCACTGTGGAACCTGTGCTCCACTCAGTAGTACTGGGAGGCAGGACAGCAAATTCCCATCCCGTGCCCCTAGATGAGCTCTGGCAGATCCTTTAACTTCTTTGGAGAAGCCCTTGTTGGAAACAGCTGTAAAGATAACAGGAAAACCACAAGTCTGGACAGAACCTGCCTGACCTCCATCCCCCTGCGCTGCTTCCCCACGCTGTTCCTTTTACCTGTCAATATTGTCCCCTCTGTGTGGGCATGAGGACTTCATAATGAGGCTAACAAGGGCTGGATCACTCACCTGAGGTGACAGAGCTGCGCTGTGGGACTGCTCAGGCTCCAACAGGCGCAGAGGAAACGCGATTTGTCTTTTCAAGAGCCCCGCGAGCTAAAATAGGCTGCTGGGATGACAGGAAGCAGAGACTCCAGCTCCAGTTTTCTTCCTCAGCCATCTCAACACATACTTGAGAGAAGGATGGCGAGGGGATGGAGAACCCACTGTCTGTGCAATAAAACAAAAACACTCTCCCAAGAGTTAGGAAGGCGACAGCGGGGCTTGGCATCCACACCTACAGGGAGTGCTCTTGCTGGAAATATTTACAGTCTGTAGAATGAATTGCGTGCCTTTGTAACAATAATAATGCAGCTCTGGGCTCCTGTGTTTTGGAGCTGAGTGAAGGCTCTGTGTGCTCAGGGTGCTCCTGCTCTGAGGAAGTGCCTGTGTGCAGCACCAGCCCCACCACCCCAAATGGCAAACCAGCCAACCACCCACCCCTCTGCCTTGGAGTCGCCTCTGGACTATTTTTCTGAAGCCTTTTACGCTTCTGAGGGGCACTCAGTGAAGGCAGGGATCCACTGCAGCTCTGCTCTCAGCTGGGGCACCCAGAGATAAGAGCCCATATCCCTGGCAGGCACCCGGAACAGCATGAACACAATCACATGATGGTGAAACAAGCCCTGGCCCTGGCTGTGACAGCAGCACAGCCCCTGCTCCTCACCTTCACTGCCACACACAGCACACTCCCTGCCTGTCACGGACTCACAGGCAAAAAAAAAAAAGGATATATTGTATAGAATCAGGTTCCAGAGAGCCCTAAAACCACAGGCAATGTGAGAAAGATAAACATGGAGTGGTAAGTCACAATATAAAAACTGAGGCATGCCCAGAGGAATTAGCAGGTGGCAAGATTAAATAAACAGGATGAGTGGTTTTTCCAGGTAATGCACCGAAGCCATAAGATTATTAAGTAAATCACTATGTAATAGTAGATAGAACAAAACTACATACAGAGTACAGAACATTATTACATTGTCAGGAGATACAAGGCAAGCCAGAAGCTGGTTGGTTTTTTTGAAAATGGATGAAAAATATCTATGAAAAATAGCTCCAATGGTGTCTACTGTACAAAGCAGTCTGGCTGTAATTTTTGGCTTAGCAAGCTCTCAAAGCTCTGCTGGTTGGAAAAGCATTTGTGGGGAAGGATGTTCTGTTTCTAATCCCCTTTCCTTGCTGCTTACCCTTGACAGACAGTGGGTCCTGGCTGAGGTGGACCTCAGAGCATGGCAAGTTCTTTTGCCTCTATAGCACTTAGCACTTAGGTAGAGCTCATGTACCTAAAACACAGACGATTTTATTTGTTTTGAACTCATTTAGGTCAAGCATAGTCACTTTTATTAAATATTACTCCTGTGAGCAGCCTCTGCTTTTTTTTTTTTTAGTTTTTTTTTTAGATTTTTTTTGTGATTTAACATTTTGCAAAGCTCAGAGAGAAGAATGTTACTGCTTGTAAATAGCAATGTCCAGGAGGAGCAGGACTATTCCCTTTCTCAGTTCCCATGGAATACTTTCACCAGTTGCTGCTGGCTGCGAACCTGGGGAACACCCCGGGTTTTCCCATCAATGCTGCCGAAGTTTCCGAGTGTCGTTTTGCAGAAGGAGTTAGAGGCACCTCCCACCTCTTCCCTGTGCAGTTTGCAGCTGAAAGGAACCACCCAAGAGCCCCGCCAGGCCTTTGAAATGAATTCAGGAGATGCTGTAAGCTGCGCTCGCAGGAGCGGCGGGGAGAAGGTTTCACTCAGACCGTGTGAGCCGCAGCTGGTCCCCGCTCCTCCCCACGCTGCTGACGGAAGGAAACTTTGACAGCTGTGGCACAGCTGGGCTGGGGAGGGAAACGGAGCCCACTCCCAATTTTTAAAACAAAATTTAAGAGAAAACAAAAATCCTCTGCTCTTGGATCCAGTCGCCTGCTCTGTCCCAAAGCCGATTGAACCGGAGCCAAACTACTGAGTTTCCTTTTGGTGAGATTGCCATCATCCATCTCCAGCTCCTGTGGGATTCTGGTGCTATGCTTAAAGTTATCCGTGCATTTAGAAAAATTTTCCCTAATCCCAAGCACTTCTTGCTATAGGGCAAGGCAACTGGGCCATGGCCATTTCCATCAGACACAGCAGTGTGTGTTCCCTGCTCCTCGATCTGTGTGACTAACAGCAGCACCTGTTCATTACCTTCTTAAACTGAATCTTTGGGTAACCAGGAGAGGAAAGATCAGAACTGTTCTCAGGGGTTTTCTTCCATTTTCAGTAGATTTTTTTTTTTGGGGGGGGGGGGGGTGTAGTCCAAAGCAAGAATCAGCCCACAGCGTTTCCATCTTCCAGCATGCTGCAACCTGCATCTATGCCTTTGGTCTTAAGCAATGAAGGTAAAACAAAACTATACAAAATTACCTGTAGAGCTTTAGTCACTTGAGTCACAAAGAGGAAGAAAGGTGAAGCATTTGCTTGTGACTGCACTGGCCACTCTTTGCATTTACAGGAGGCAGCATCTCCCTCAACACACATTTAGTCCAGGTGTTTACTGCATCTTCATTTTGAACCTGCAGTGGTTTCACCATTTATAATTGAGGCAGCAAAGCCTTTTGTTACAAAATACAAAGAGGCACTAACAGTGAGTCAGGTTAATACCCTTTAAGTGGCTTGGATACTGGAAGGCTGCAGCCTGGGTGCTGCAGTCATTCTGTAGTGGATTCAGCATCCTGCAAGCACTGGCAGCCAAGGTTTTAACACTTCATTAACTGTGATGGGAGTTTTGCCATCAGCAGCCATGGTTTTCACATGCCAGGACCTAAATATTTCATATCCTGCTTCGTTATCAGCAGGTATCCAATAAAACAGCTCAAGATTTGTTATCTGCTGGAGATTAGACTCTGTAAAGCTCAGGGTTTTGACAGCGTTTGCCAAAGGAGATGCTGGTTCTTCCAGCCCATCCATGGGGCCATCTGCTCACCAGGATAACAGGGATCATACCCAGAGACCCAACCCATGGGTTTTGCTCCTTGTCCATCGCACCTCCTGAGCAGGCAGGAGCCCAGACTGGCCTCCCTTCCCTGAAAACACTTCACAAAAAGTAGCAAATTTGTAATTCTGTAAATGAGCGCAGACCCGAAGCTAAACAGGACCAGATGGTGGCACAACAGCAAAGAACCTGTTGCACTAATGTTTGGATAATACTGCACTCATATAGCTGCTTTTTCTGATTTGAATTACTGCAGTGCAGCTCTCAGTGGTCTACATACAGAAATTACCTACAGATAATATAAGGCCTTTCCATGAGACATTACTGATGAGATTACACATAAGACTGTCACTGAAATGTAGGTTTAAATTCTGTACTTTCATATAGTCAGTTGCAACTGGTGGTTACAGCTTTTTGTGTGTTTGGTTGTTTGGGGTTTTTAAAAATATCCACGGTTTATCTCCAAGGTGTTTGTGGTTTAAACACACGAATCATGAATTGAGTTGGGATGTCTGTGAAGACTCCCTGGAAACAAAAGGACAATGAGCTAAGAATCCAGTCTGGGGCTGAGTCAGAGGCAGGTTCAGAGAGACTCACCAATATTTTCCAAAGCACAGATACCTATGGCCTGCATGAGAAGCTGTGAGAGTGGTGAGCTGGTTAAAGGAACAGCTGTGTTCACTCTTTCAGCCTCAGACCTCTGTGTTTCTGCAGGACAGGTATTGAGAGAAAGAAACACAGACAAAATTGAAGGAGGATGTTTCATCATGCAGTCACCACTCTGAGACAGATCTTAGCACGACAGAGCATCACCTGCAGTAGCTGAGTCCTGGTGAGGTAATCCAGGTGTGGCTGTGTCCTCATGTGCACGTGTTTGAACATCACATGGATCCAAGAAAGAATATAAACCTCTTTATATTGTGCTTTGAATCCATATAAATAAAATAATGCACCAGTGATTGTTTCCTGGTGAGGCTGAGCACCACATACCTTCCTGCATGGTATCTGTAAATATAAGTAGCCTGTCTATATCCAGATGGGTAATTAGGATTAACAAAGCCAGGCCATTTGTTACTGTACACAAATGTGCCATAAAAATGCACCACTTGCAGCACACACTGGTGTTTGAAAAGCAAGCAGCCAATACTGGGTCCTGTGTGATCCCACAGCCCAGGTCTCTGCTTCCCTCTGGGAAAAATCAGGGTGGGAAGGCAGGCAAAGCCAGAGGGGATGACAAAACCAAGGTGCCACAAAAGCCTGGAGCTGTGGGCTAGGTTTAGTGATAACAGGGGAGGGCTGGACTAGACGGGATAAAAAACTGTGCTAAAAAAATCTGTGAAGTCCTTGTGTCTTATTCAGCATG
This sequence comes from Corvus cornix cornix, assembly GCF_000738735.6. Lineage (NCBI taxonomy): Eukaryota > Metazoa > Chordata > Aves > Passeriformes > Corvidae > Corvus > Corvus cornix. The sequence continues at coordinate 57,471,111 of NC_046335.1, read as the reverse complement.
ACTAACCCTAAGTGAAACTCCTCTGATGAGCTGTTGCCTCCTGTCAGGGTAGCCGTGACATCCAGGCCATTCCTTCACCTCTAATGCCACCTTCTCCAGCGAATCTTAATGAATCTTTTTAATTGCACCACTTAGGAGTTAATCTGTCCTGGGAGAATTTTTTTGTAGCTCCCCTCCAGACTGTCAAATCCATCTGCAAGAGAAGAAGAAAGGCTGTTCTGCTGCTATTCTTGTCAGGGCTGCCATCCAAGAGGTACTGCGTGAAGGAGTTTTCTTTTTCAGAGGTGAACTTGAATCACAGCAGCCTCTTGCTGGCCACAGAAGAAAACTGAATTTGAGGGGGTTCAGAAAGCTCTGTGTGGATCATTTATGTAGGTCAAGGTGGGAAATAGACACATTCACACGAATTTCTGGTGATTCTGCCCATTTATTTTCAAAAGCAGCTCTTGAATGCTCCCTTTAAAAACATAGGGCTTTCAATGTATGTAATGTTTCTTTGGCCTACTTTATCAGCTATTCCAATGATAGGAACCAAGTTCTTTTATATATATAATTTATATATACATATATATATATACACACAGAATTCTTTTATCTTCACAGCAGGTTGAATTCCCATGGGAAGGTGCCAGCACATACCCTGAGGATGAGGATATCAGCAGCTATGAGGTGAGGTACCTGGCACAAGGCCTGAAAGGGACCAGTGACACAGTAGGAGAAATTCCAGTGGCTCATTCTCTCCTTCTTCCCATGTACAACCTGCACACCCAACAACTCACACACCTTAAAATATTGGTACCTGGAAACAAGTCCTCAGATAGCTTTCACCATCAGATCATAAAGAGTATTATTTAATTATGGATTATAGGCATGGGGACAATAAACCTGAACAGAATAAAGAGAAGAAATCCCAGTGTTCTTTCTGAATATTTTTAAATACTTTTTTAAATGCACTTATTACACATTTATAAGTAAATTTAATTTATCAGTGGGTTTGGGAACATCTGGACATATGTAAAAATAATCCTGAAAAATTACAAGCTAAAACTCTGTTTTCAATTCTGAAAAAAGGCTTTTAAAGTATCTTTTTTTCCTATGCCCTAATTTTCACACCTTTCTCAGGTAGAGTTATTTAAGTGCTTCTCCGTGAATCTCGCGTCTTAAAAGACACGCAGATACGATTGATCTTTATCACGTTCTTTTAAACACGAGGGGGCACCAAAAAGCCAGAGGAGCAAGATAAAAGCGGTTCCCATACAATAAATCAGAAAAAAAAACCTGTTACAACTCTTGATAGCCTTGTCAAGTGAGGCGGATTTTGAAGGAATAAAAAAAGAAAAGCAATGCAATGTTTTGTAATTCCTTCATCTGAAAGGACTGGGAAAGTAATTCCTGCCACGTGCATCTTTTGCTGCCTCATTTCTCTTACTGGTTAGAATTTGGATTGTTTCCCACCACAGATGGTTCTCGAGGAAGGTGGAATCCTGTGCCCATGGTTTTATAAAGGAGGAATACAGCTTTGAAGCTAAAAGGTGCCAAATACCGCCCAAAATGCAAAGTTGAGACAAAGGACCGTTAGATTTTTTGATTCTTTTTTTCTCTAGAAATGTCAGTTATGCTTGTGTTACTCAAATTTCCAGCCATTTGTCAATCAATTTGTGTTTCCATAATAAAGCTGACTAGAAAGGAAGTTTTGATACATAAATTAAGGTATGAAAGTTCTTAATGTAGCATGACATGATGCCTTAGGTTTTAACTTTAATATTTTTCAAATCCTGTACTGCCCAGTGTGTAACTCTGAAGTTCCTTGTAGCTGTTCACTTCTGCTCTCTCATGCTTGGTTAAACATAACAAAGCCTCTCCAGGCCTGCTCTCCAAGGACACCCAGACTGTCCTAGGCCCAAAAAGTATAAAACCAAAAGCCTTTGAGAGGGGGGCAAGCTGAGGGGAATTACATCATAGAACTGAAGCTTTAATTGGAGAATTAACCCTGCTATGCAAATGAACCAAACCTATAAAGGTGTGAAGAACTCATGACCTGCTGTCCATCTTGGGGTCCATCTTGGCAGTGGCCTCTGGCTCCCCAGGGGTACCTCTGAAGGCCTTTCAAGTAAATACCCACCTTTATTCCCTTACTCCTGTCTAGCCTCTGTTTTCAGGTGGCCGCTTCAGGCATCAACCCCATCTACTGAACTATGGGTGTGTGCACACACAAAACAAGGGAGTTTTCCCAGTGCAGGGGGTGAGCAGGAGACCCAGCTGGGTGTAAATCCCAAGAGCAGAGCAGTGGTGTGAGGGAAGGGCCATCTGAGCACTGCTGGATCCCCTCTGTAACTGCTGAGTCTCTGCTGAGCTTTCCCAGCCCCGCGCGAGGGCCGGGGTCAGGCTGTGAGGTTGGTGCGTGACAGATCCCCGCTATTCATCCTCCCTCTGCTGCTCATAAAAGGGAGCAGAATTCAAAGGAATGCCAGGTTTTAGTGCAATGAATGAAAGCAAGGCTCCTCTGGGACTTCAGTGAATGGCTTTGGAAGAGTGTTTTTCTTTTTAACTTTTCCTAACTTTTCCTTTTTTCTCCTCTTTGACTTCAGACATTGAAGGTTTCCTCCCGAGGAGTTTCCTGCTTTCTTAGGTGCACTCTCGTTCTTCCTGGATTTTTTTATGTCCTCCTAACTCTCAAGGCAATTATCCATCTAGCCCTTCCCTCTTCCCAGCCTAAACAAACATTGGTAGACCAAGTTTTCAAAGGAATTAACACTTTCCAGGTCAGCGTGAGGTCTCAAGGGAGACGTCCCTGACTGAGAGCTCGTTTTTAGGTGGATTCCTTAAGTCAGCAGGTAACAACCACAAGGAGGAAATACTATTTTTTTTGCAAGTGTCAAACTGTTTTAACTCTCTTGAAGCCCCAGGTGAGGCCTGCATGGCGTTAAAATGTCTTTGCTATGTAGTCAGACCATACACAGGTGGATTATTCCGTCCATGAGATGATGGTCCAGGTATGAAGGTTTCAAACTTCTGTTGTTCCACTTGGGAAAACGGTTCTACAGCAACACAGATCTCATGGCTGAGATTTTCCTGATAACTGACTGTGTTTGGACCTGCACAGAGCTGCTTCTCCCATTCTCTGTGTTCACCTAGGTTATGATCTCCCTCTTCACTGCTGTGTTCGTTACCTGTTTAATGTAGGTAAAACTTCATAAATGGTTTCCAAAATGAGAAAACTCTTTGGGGTTTGAAAAAGAAAATTTAAAAAAATATATAAGATGTGATATGTTCTTTAAATTCACCACAGACTCAGAGGGATCCCATGACTCAAAAATGGGTTTGTGGGTAGAACACAGAAGAAGGGAGTCAAGAGATGTGAATCCTTTTCACACCATTCCCTTTCTTGTGAATACGAGTCAGCGAACTTGCCTGTGCTTTATTCTCACATGCAAATGTTTACCTTGTGCATTACTGACAACAGACCCAGATATGAGGAGAAAAACCCCATCATTTCTGCAAACTTGAGACCAAAGCCTGGTTTTTCCAGCCTTGATGTCAGCGCTTCCGCTGCAGTCACCAACCCTTGAAATCAGGGGAGCCTCTGACTTAATGAAGTTTGTAGGTGTGTGAGGGGCTTTTTATTCAATCACTTAACTTTAATAGGTGTTGGGATGGAGTAGAGGTGAGGAGCAGGTTAGTTTAGGACTGTCCAACTGTTGCCTAATCCAACTTTTTGTCTCTTTTTACTTAATTCCAAAAATAATAAAGGTTCTGCTTGCACTGTGCCCAGGTCTCCAAGCATGTTTATGACACAGGCCTTTCTGTGTGAGTGTGTTGGTTGCAGCATTAATTCCTGCCCGTGCTGAGCTGCACATCCCTTCAAGCAGAGCTGCTCCTGTCTGATGCTGCTGGGGCATTCAACACTCAGCTCCCTCACTAAAACTGAGCATCATCGCCTGATGCTTTTGTTCAGGTCTTCAGTGTGCTTTGCTGACTTTTTGGGAGTCATTATTCCTGCAACTCTGTTTGGGTTTGGCTCCTCTTTTTCCCTCACATAAATACATTTTATTCTTTTTGCCTTCCTTTCATTTCTCACCTTTCCCTCTTTTAGCTACAGCTATTTGTCTAGGAGTGCTGGGATGCCTCTGATAGGTGCCTTACATTAACCATGACTGCAGCATCCCTCCCTGCAGTGGATCCAAACAAGGCACAGCACCAGGGAATCTCTTCAAGGAGCATCCTCAGTCATTGCAAAAGCCATCCTGGGATTTTTAACCTTCACACCAAATGTCTGTTTCTTATGCACCCACCATACTTCATTACATCTCCCCCAGACATATGAGTCAGCTCTCTGGGGATTTGGAATCATGGATTTAAGGAAATGAGGTAAGTCCCTACTTGATAATGAAATTAGACAGCGACTACGGCTCCACATGAGCAACTTGTGGTGCCAACACTGGCTCAATCCACCCCTCTTCCTGTACATGCTGGGCCTTTTATCGCTGCACTCACTCCTTCCTCTGAACTATGGTTCTGGATGCCTGTGAGAAACAACCCAGGCAACTTATCTGAATGAGGAAAAAAAGAAAAAGATTCTGTTTTGGCTTTTTTTTCAGTTGAACCTGTTCCTCAGTCTCTCAATGACAACACACATGTTGGTGATAGCTCAGAGCAGGAGGCAGCTCGGAAAAGGGGAAAGGGTTGCTTATAAAATCCAAAGTGCTGCTGGGTGTGGCAGTGCAGCCTGAACTGGAATCAGTAACAGAAAAGTTAAAACATGGCCCTTTGTGAATACTGAGACTTCTAACATCATGAATGTCAGGTCTGATAAAATTTCCTTTCAGGCAGCAATGAAAACTTCCTGAACTTTATTTTATTCACTCTGTCAAATATAGAGTTTCAATCAACCTGAAATAAAGAGTTCTTTCCAAAGCACAGAACTTTCCTGCAGACAGGAAATTCTCTTGCTAACCAACCAAGTAGAAATAAAGTCAAATGATGAATACAACCTGGCTTTCTTGCTGTTACATTTAAATTTCCACCCAAGACAATAAATGAAATAGGAAGAAATTGTACCTTAACCTTTCCAAACTGCAAAACTCAAACGCAAAAGTAAAGCTTTTGAGCTATAGTGATGTTTCTTCTCTGTGCTGTGCAGGTATGCTGCAGATTTCCCCTTCATTTTGCAATACACAATTTGTATTGAGGAGGAAAAGGGACTTTGATCTGTGAAGCTGAGTTTTATCCATCGGGTCTGGAGGTGTCCTTTAAAAGGAATTAGTGTTTCCTGAACGCATCTGATACATGCAAAACCCAGAAGCGGCTCGAAACCTCGGACACAGTAGATAATAAAATACACCAGGCAATCAGAAAAGTGTAACTAACCTGAGGAGTGCACAGAGCTCATGAGACTTGTACCCATTCTTACATTCATCCCTTCTCCCCACTTCCAACCACTTGGCACCAGCACACCGAGGACCATTTCCAGTGACAGAGGAAAGAGCTGCCTCCTCCTCAAGTGGCTCTGCTTCAGTGGCACACCGTGCTAAGAGCAAAACAAAGCACAGATAAACATGCACTCCCTGCCTTAAAAGAACCTGGCTGTGAAGAAAGGGAGGTGTCAGCAGTGGTTTCAGCACTCTGGGAGTGCGTGGCTGTGCTGCTATTGAACATTAAACACTCAGCTGATGAGAAAAGCCTCATCTGGCAGAGTTGCACCAGCATCACCCCGAGCCTTGCAAAGCTGGAAAAATTGTAATAGCTCTTACATTTTTGTCAGGGTGGAGGAAGCCATCCTTTCCTCCTGACTGCACTCCATTGCCCTTGTTTCTGGGGAGTGAGCACCCACTGACTCAAAGTTTTGGTTCAGAACACAGCGCAGACTAGAAGCAGGGAGTGAAATCCTGGGGATGTGTTTCAGCTGCTTTGTCCTGGCTCTGGTGCCAAGAAAGCCTCCCGCAGGATGAAGGGGTAATCAGCACTGGGTGGGAATGGCATCACCACCAGGAGAGTCTGAGGGAGCTCTGTTCAACAGCTACTGGGCTTGCAGGGCAATAAAAACGTAGGAAAGAGAGATGGGTAATGAGGACTTTGTGGTTTGAATCTGTCTCCTTTCACTGGGGTGATCAAAAGCAGCTCTGGCTAAGTCAAAAGTTTTAGTGGTAAGTGGGGATAGTAACAAATCATTAAAAAGCTTTAGGATGCTGTCAGACAACCTGATGTTTAAGCTTTGATAAGAGGCTAGAGCAGCAGTTTAAGTGTAGGGCTTAAGTATTTATACGTATTTTATTAGCACTCATTTTATAATTACCAACGTGTTATTGTGCCAGATGTATGTTTATAAATACCACCAGACTCACTGCAGCACCAACTTCACTTGTGTGATAAATATTGGCATGTTTGTCTTAGAAAACGATCCTTTTTGCTTTGGAGTCTTTAATTAGTTCCGCTTTCTGTCATTCCCTGGAATTGATTTTTGCATGTTTACTCTTTGGGAACTGTGTGTACAATCCTTGCATGGCAGCCAGAACTTGGGTGATATGTTGTTCATCTCTGGAGCTTTGTTAAAGTGTTTTGAAAAGTGAAAAACGGAGGTTTCTATAAATCTGCCAGAGAGTTGTAGCCAGTTTTAGTTGGTTTTTTTGTTTTTTGGGTTTTTTTTAATTCTTTTTAGAAGTTGAAGAAACTTGGAAATGGGCAGGAAAAGTTTAAAAGTGTTTTCTTTAACAGCTTGAAACATCGTATTTCATGTTGCTATTATAAACAGTGAAATGCCCTGTTCCCTTATTTGGTGAAAAAAGCAGACAAGCTATATGCACTGGGTATTCTGCCTTTAGGACCTTTTTTTACCACAATTATTAATTACAGTGCACGCTAGTTGGCATCCCAGATTGGTGCTACTGAGCCGAGAAGCCAAATATTAAAAGTTTCTGTTTGAAGGTTCAGTTCATAACCCCTCTGTTTGGATTAAGAGCAGAATGTTTGTGTGAATTTTTCTGTAAAAAACTCGAGCTTCCAATGTTTAATGGAAGTGGTATTATAACACAGGCCATGTCTCCAAAGTCCTCTCAGAGTGAGCAGCAAAACAGTTTTAAATGCAAACATACGTTTCATAAACTTTGGTTTATTTAACTTTTCTTTCTTTTTTTCTTTTTTTAATGAGGAGACGAATTTTACAGCTGACAGAGTCGAAATTAGGCAGTATTATGTTCGACAAGCATTCCATCCTGAGGGGTTTTTTTTAAGCTTCACGACAGAGATTTCTGTTCTTCTCAGATTACGCAATATCCAGTGGCTAGAAGTATAGTCTGTGTCAGAATTCTCACATTGCTCTGCATCCCATCTTCCAGGTTGGTTATCTGTTGCAATCTTAGCCTAAGCTAGCATTTAAAAGCTCTGTGCTGGCCCACAGAGCTCACACATCCATCACCACCTCACTTTATTCGGGAGGAAGGAGCTGATCTCGCACACCACTGCTTGCCCATGAGCTGGGGAGCAAGTCTGCTTCCAAGAGGTGCTAAATTGCCAAAAAGTAGGAATGTCTTTAGATGAGAGCATCCTGAATGTTTTAGATGTAGAAGTGGAACACAGGAAAAAAAAATTGTGGAAGGTTGAGGAGAGATAATTTGCCCGATTAGAGTCTGCTCATCCGAGTTCCATTCCAAGCAGAGTGTGCTGTGCTGAGAGCAGAGGTGCACAAAATAAGTTGGGGGAGGGGGGGGGGGTCTGTCTGTATAAATTCACTGTAAAAGGAGAAAGCTCACAGTGTTCAGACCCCTGCTCAAAGGCACTGGAAATTACTCACTTTTTTTCCCCCTCATGTATGATGCGGGATCACCCCAAACAGAGACATTCTGGCATGTTCTGACCAAGTGAAAGACTGCCTCTTCCCTTAAATCTCACAGTTTTGGGTGTTTTTGGGGGGATATGGGATCAAATCTGCCAAGAGATTTTTAATACTAGACATTACGTGGCTCAGTAAATGCCTGACACTGCCAGGCAAGTAATTCAGGATTGTTACCAAAAAAACCCAACAACTTTAAAAATGAAACAGAAATCCTCTTTGAATTTTTGAAAATTCAAAATTGAGCATTGTTTTTCCAAGTTCAACTACAGTAGAAAGGAGAGTTCAACGATTTTATCTTGTTTTAATTGTTCTTTACTACTCACAGGCATGAGAAAACACGCCTGTAACATAAACATTCAGGTTACCTGTCTTTTGGAATACATTTGAAATCTAAACTCTGAGTACCTCACCCACCCTTTGTCACTCTGGAGAGAATTAAACTTCATATTTTAAAAAAGGCCCCTGTTTTTTCTGTCTGTCAGCTTTTCCAGTAGCTGGTACTGAATGCAACTAAAGAGTCTGGTGGGGAGTTTAACACCTGGAATCACCAAATTCTCACCCTTGGGTGAAAAGTGGAAGACTTATGGGTCAAGGGGAGAACAAAACACAGCACAATATTAGGTTGAGCTTCTGTTCGGAATGTCTGGAAAAATGTCAGTGTGTGGAATCACTCCATCCAGGAGAGGCAGATTTTACCCTTTGTTGTTCCTGCCAAATGGGAACAACCAATAAAACGAAAATATTGATCTAAAATCTCTCTGGACACTGCACATAATCAGCAGAATGGTCTATTACACGAGTACACTTCACATTAATAGAGTTCCAGGGATTCATGAGATTAAGAAATATCGCTGGAGACACTGGGCAAACTGGCAAGTCTGTTCCTTCTTGTGAAGCTGGGCCATTAGAAACGAATCCAGGCTCATTCTTAAGACTCAGACTGAGATTGCAATGTCTGCAGAGGAAGGGAAAAAAACCCCCTATAACAAGCAGCTCAATGCCACATGAGACATTACAGCCATGGCTGAGATAAATTATGACTGAAATTTAGTGGAGTGAATAAAATCTTCTAGACACAAATCCAGGGTGTCCCAAAACTCACAAAATACATTCAGAATTATATCCCCAAATTTGGGCTGGCTTTACAAGGTTTATTCAGCACCTGTCTCTAAGTCTTACCGTGCCAAATCCAAGCCTCATGGGCTAGGAACATAGGCAGGTTAAGCAGACAGGTCTTTTCTGTGCTTCTCTTAAATTGGGTAATGTATGTCTTGCAAGATGGTCTTAATTATTTTTATGTGCACCAAAACTGTTCCAGAATTAGCGGAAAAAGAAATAACTGAACAGAAAGAAAATGTTATCAAGCGAGTGGAGCTGATGAGGACAGTTCTAAATTAGTTTTGTCAGCAGCATTTCTGGCTTCTGAGAATCTGAAGGGTCTCGTTTCTGAGATGTTGAGCCAGCAGTGGGGGAGTTGCCAAAAATAAAAGACAATTTAAGAATAAATATAAATCCCATCTAGTTTAGAAGAACTCGTCATAGGGTAAGAGTTTCCCACAGGATGGAGCCCAGTCAGGGAAATGGTCCTTCTAAGGACGTTTCCGTTCCGGAGGAATCCCCCTGCAAAACTCCAACGTGTTGTCACAGAGCCACTGTCTCCAGCTGCCAGAAAGAGTCCTATGAGAAAATGACTGCCCTGACATTTCCTCCTGAGGTCTCTTCTTTCCCATTTTCCAACTGGAGAGTCTCTGCCTGGGAGTGTGAGTCAGTGGCAAGAGCGGGATTCATCGTGGGGTAGACTCCGAGGTAGAAATACAGCTTTTCCATGGATTTCTACACCCCATTTGCTACTGCTTTACCAGCTTCAGCAGTGCTTAATGACAGGACTGACACCTGCCATATGCCTGCTCCCTCATCTCCTCGCCAGTGGGAGAAGTGGGAACAGTGGAGTGCTTTTTATAACACCCCCCCACCACCACCACGTGCTTAAAGGCACCCAGAGCTCTGCATGCAAATTAGAGAGAGATCAACATCCCAGACATGCTCCCTGCACTTTGTCTGGAGGGTTGGGACATTTGGGGTGGTCCCCAGCTGCTTGGGAAATCACCAGGAGATGGGGAGACGCACAAGGAGGGGAATTTTACCCCCATTGTAGAGCTCCACCGCACCAGGGGAGGACCCTGCACCACCCTGGCCAAAGATGTTTCTTGTGTTATTAACAGCAGCTGATAATTAGGAGTTGCTCTTGAAAGCCCAGGAGCATTTCTAAAGTCGAGGCAAGCTATAGGCTTGACTGACCAATTGCAAGACTTTTAACCAAGGACATTAAAATGTAAGTTTTTATGACTTCTGTCATGGAAGATGAGCTGTGCTTCGAAAACACCCAGGTTCCAGAAAACAGTGCATATGGAGGCGTTCATGGTATAAATAGGCTGAATTAAAGTAATCAGATTTGTAGGACAGTATTCAGAATGAAACTGTAAGGAACCCGGCCTTTTTTGTATGCAGACTAACCAAGATTCTTATGCTCGCCTCAAAGTGCTGGTCCATGGGAGTTTCCATGTCTTGATTCTCCAAGGAATCCCAGAAGTACAGCAAAAGCTGCAGGAACAAAAAAGACAGAAGGGTAGTAGTACTCAGAGGACCTAATTGCTGTTATTCACGTAGTGTATGACTCACTTTACTATCTCTCTGTGCCTGTATCTTTCTCTATTCTTGGTCTGCTTAGGTTGAACCTTCTCAGCAACACCGGTCATGTTTGGGCATGGTCACTGCCACCTCTCAATAAAACTATTCTGGGTTTTGAACAATGAGTGGGGCACTTGGTGGGTGCTTTGGACCAGGACTCGGGAAAATGGAGTTCACTTCTCAGGTGCAGCACAGAGCTCCTGCATGAACTTAAGCAGGTATTTAGCTGTGCTTCCACTTCCCATGTGCAAAACAAGTAGTTTTGCTTACTTTCTGTGTCTTGCCTAGTTGGATTTGAAATTCTGAGGTGCATGGGCTTTTTACAAATTGTATTTATCTTCGTGCAGCACCTGCCACAGGGGGACCTCAGGCGCAGAGTCTCTGGCATGAGGCTGTGTTACATCTACTGGTTAGGACTGGGTTTTGCCCAGTGTTGAAGATTTGCACATTGATTTGCACCTTTTTTCCCAAGCCTGGAGGACAAGCCAGCTTTGGAATTCAAAACTTAATTCAGGTAGTTTGTGAGGTTCACCAATGCTTCTAAATGCTTTTTTTTTTTTTTTTTTTTGGAAAGTCTGCCTCTTTAAACAGTGAGAAATTGGGAAATGGCATAAATGGAATCTTTTTTAGTATTTTGCTATCAGAACTTTACGCAGCTCAGATTTTCACTTTAGATCCATTACAGATAAAATTACCAGTCTGGATTCTGTACTGAAGTTAGAATATTGGCAGAACTGTTGCCCAGGTGTGGATTCCTGGATTCAGTCCCTGTTCACTCCTAAAGTTGACACCAACATTGTTATACACGTACCAGTGGGGGCAGAAGGAGGTTCTGGTATTGAGTCTGTTTTCAAATCACCCCATAAATACAGAAGTTTTTGCCCCACAGTCAATCCTGTTGCTCGAAAGCAGAAACTTGGGATTCAACAAATCTGACGGCAAACTGCTACACAGGAAAATTCAGTTTGAAGCTTAGGTGGTGGCTGTTATTCCCTCTTCTCCTTCTTCTGTGCCTTAAAACTTGCCCTTGTCTTCCCACTGCAAAGAGACCTCCTTTTAAGTGCATTTCCCCAAGGAAATGAGAATGTGTATCTACTTAATTTAAAAAGACTGCACATAACTGTGTTTTGGAAATTTTCTAATCTGGTGATGAGCTGCAGTCCTTCTCACTGTGCTGCAGACACTGTACCAAAACAAACCAGGTTTTTGCTGACACTCTTTGCTCTCCAAGTGGATTCTCATTTTCAGAAAGGATCAACACATCTTCCACTACAAAAAGGTCAGTCAGGTCCTTCTACCCCTCAGCAGATGTCTGAGCTTCGCTTTTTATTTTAACGGGAATTGGTATCACCAGAAACTGGGACACTTGTTTCAGCTCCTTAGAGAAATGGGAGGATTAAGATGAAGATTTCACACATCTTAAACCAAAATAAAGGTGCTGAGCCATCTTGGTAGAAGGAGAATATCAGGTGAACAGGGCTGGAGGCTGGTATTTAGTAGTTGCTGAGAGCAGCTAGATGGTAAACAGCTGCAATGCACCTCTACTTGTCAGAAACCCCAAGTGATTCCTCTCTTCTTCATTCCTTGCATAATGAAAAGTAGGCCATTAATTTAAAACTAATGGGTGATTCTGTGTGGGAATTAGCAGTGATGAAATGCTTGGACTCCCTGAAAATCATAATCAGCATGATGTTATCATTGCTTCACTTCAGTCCTTCAAAATACATTCTCTTCCCAAACTCTTCAAGTTAAATGATTTCATTAAAAACCTTTAGGCTCAGAAAATCATAGTTGTCATTTGTAATATTCTCAGCTAAAATTAGATACATGCTGTGCGAACTATGCTACAATTATGGTGGTGTCATTTGTACTGTTCTAACTGCTTTACAAATGTGAACTGTTTTTCCATCTGAATTATAGTATATATCTATTTTTATGCTTCATTTCTCTGCCTGTGATTTAATATTTTGTTTAAAGACAGCTGTATGTACATTTTATCCAATCCTGCTACCACCCCACTAAAATTTTAGACAGTTGAATAGAAGAAAAATAGCACACACCCTGTAAGTGCTTCAGGGTCCCATCCTTATTCCTATGCATATTTTAAAATAAATACTTAATACTTAACTTTTTTGTAAACATATCAGTGATATAAATGCCAAATACATCTAGAGTGGTTTTCCTTTGATGGAATAATTAACTTGTCTTTTTTTCATCCTTAACTTTATTTCATTGCTGAAGCAGGTCCTGTGCAGTGGCTTTAAAACCCAAATAACTCTGATTTACCAATCAGTATTAGTCACACATTACCAACATACAGGTAAAATTTTCCACACCTGACATTAAACTGAAAACCATTTAGGACATATATTTGGATACGGGAATTTTTTTCCCAGTTTGCTGCTGTGTAATTAAGAAAAAAATCTTATGAAGATGCATTTTTCGTAGTTTCCTTTGTCAAACAAATGTAATGAGTCCACTATTGAGTGCTATTGCTCAACCTTAAACCCAGTGCTGGATAAAACCAGGTTTAGCACAGGTTCCATTTTGATTTTCTCAGGAAAACACTTCCTTTCACCTTTCAGTTTTTCAATGGTCATCAAAAACCCAAATCAGTAACGAGTCAAACTGAAACAGATTGCGCAAAATCCACTTCATGCTTGTTTGAATAACTTTTCCCTGGAATTCACACTGCAGATCTCCCGAGACCTTCTCGTCATATTGACATTTCCTCGCCCTGCTGGGTCAGAAACAGGGCACTGGCTGTTCTTGTGCAGCCCAGAGCCTTTGCTTCTGACCGCCACCAGGCAATGGAAGCAATTAACAGAAGCTTAAAGGCTCGCTGAGCTCCAAAGAATTGAAATACATTTGGTTGGATTTTGGGCCTACAGTTTATGTGCTGTACCTTCTATCAAAGATCAGCAGAACTGTTTTCTCTAACAAGAAACTGTAGCCATAACTTGGAGGCCTTAACCTCCATTCAGTCCTTGTTCAAACAAAGACCAAAACAAGGGACAGGAATGAGGGAGGAATTAAAGGACCCCTTAAAAGAACACCTAAATAAACAGCAAAGTCCAAACTCAGAACGGCAAAGCTGTGGCTTACCTAGAGTTAAGCTGGACTTGAGCGACTTCCTGCAGATATTAAAAAAAAACCCAACAAAACCCAAACCATCTTGGCAACTTCAAAGGCAAGTCAAGCATAAATTATGTGTCTTAAAGAGAAAATAACTTCCTCTTTTTATTATAATAATGTTAAATTCTACCACAGGTTCTTCTAAGGTCTCAGAAAGAATGGGGCCAGAAAAGTTTTGCAACCAAATTTCTCCTTTACAGAGATGAACTTCATCAATTTACACCTCTGTTAAATACATCATACTGGATAGCCATCAGTGGAACAGAGGTGTCAGTTTAGCAGTCATTTCTAAATATAATTTTGGTGACAAAAATGATTTATTTTAAACATTTTAGACTTTTTTTCTCTTTCATAAAGGCTTTCTGAGATGGGTCTGCAGTATGATCTCGAGCACTAAATTTAATTAGACACAGGTTTATTCACTGCTGTAATCACTGTAGGAAAAATGGAATTGTTCCTTGCAGGGAAGCTGAGAGCAGAGTAAAGAAATCTGCTCAGAGGCTGAGAGCTTTTTATTTTGATTGCTGCAAAGGAATCTGTTGAGAAAACAGGATATTATTTGCATAATGCATCAAAATGACTGTTAGTTTTCCTTTATGAAGGCACAACAAACTTCCTGACACAGATAATATCCTAGCAACTCCTTGTGGTAACAGAGACACCATTCCAGCAACAGAAATATTTACAGTATGTTTTTATGGCATATTAAGTCTCAGCTATTTAAAAAGCTGGAGGAATTGTTGTGTATTTCTAAAAATGGATGCTTGAGAGTAAGCCTTTAGAGCTATGCATAGTTCAGAACCCAATTGTTTCTTTTTTTGTGAGATGCAGGGTGATTTTGGAGGAATATTTTTGAAAGACATGGTATTCCTGTCATTTTATATTGGGCAGTGTTTTCAACAAATTTTCAGCCAAGTGGTAATTTTTTGTTAGACAATGATTGGAGAATTTGGAGAAGGACTAGCAAAATTCAACTTTTACTAAGTAAATTATGTCATGAATATATATATAAAAAATCAACAGAAATCTGGGGTAAGGCATCCTTGAAAATCCCTACTTTAAGATCCAAATATTTAACTTTCATTTTATCTAAAACACGATTTATTTAAGAATAGCATAGCATATTAATCCTAGTCTATATACACAATTTATGGCATAGTCTGAATTTACACACAGTTTTAATCTTGAATATTTTTATCCTGTAGGAGATCTGCAAGAATATGAAACTCTTAAACGAAAAATGAAAGAATTTTGATAGTAAAGGGCTAGTTTCTGAACTGGCTTTACACTCTGGGGTTGGTTACTCATATCTGCCCATTCCATTGCAGTCAACAGGACTTCATGGGTGAGGAACTTCCTGAGGCCCCTTCCTGAAGGAAGTTTTGGCCACAGAAGGATGATTAGGTAAACGTGGAAGTGTCTCCTGAGCAACATTCTTCCATCTGTATGCCGAAGTGTCTTCGTGGTGCCTTGCCTCAAGAAGTGAATATGTAACCAGTCTAAAGCTGCATTAAGTAGGTGTGAAAACCCAGTCAGAAAGTCAATATCCACATAAAAACCTTCTTCTTTGGGTGCAGATCTGGATACTTCATTGTTTTTATGTTTTAAAACTGATCAGAAATATAATATAGGTGAAGAAGTGCAGCCCTGTTTCCTGTGAATGAGCTCTGCTGTACACATTTCCCTGGCATCCCCGAGACCTGATGATACCTCTTTGGAAGGCACCACATTAATAACCCAGCATGGCAAACACTCGTATATTTATGCTTTTGCAGCTTCCCCATTGAATGAATTTAGTGATTCATTTGCCTGATGACCCAAGTCAGGAAAATGTGTGTTCAAAGTACCCTGTCATCAATCACTTTCTTAACTTTAAACACATGTCAGGTCCCTGTGAAGCTGACCAATCCTTTGGGTCACTCTGAAAACTGACTTTGGAGCAGCTGAAAGAAGTGGGATGTAGTTTTAAAGAGTATTTTAACCTAATCCTCCATTCCTCATGATAAAAAAGAATCGAGACTAGGCCGGTCAGCTTATGATTTTTCAGCAAATGGAAAATAAGGCTCAGCATGCTCAGCTATCACCACAACCAGGAGCTGTAAGAATTCTGAAAAGCCTTCAGTGAACACAGGAATCCATGCGGAGTTTTGCTTCATTTGTTTCATTAACTCTGTCGGGAAATATGATATAGTGCTCAGGAACGTAAACACTCTGACTTATGAGTTTGTTGCCATACAAGTAAAGGGCTTTTTCTCAAAGCCATGGCAGACATGAGTGTACACAAAGATACTCTGCATAGCAGGGAAGGCCACCCACAAAGTTATGTGAATTTAATTTTTCTGATTCACATTCTTCCTCTCCCATAAAAGCCAAGGTGGGCCATGGCTGTTTTCCCATAAAGCGCTGAGAAAGCCCAACCCAAGTCATTTGGGCCTTGAACAGACAACAAACCCACATACACCCCCCAGCCCCCCCCAAAAGGATCCTCTTTTTGTACATCCAACAGGGTAGCAAATTCCCCAGAGGAAACACTCAGGCTGAGGGAAGAACTGCAAGGATGTTTTCCTTCTGCATTTTAAAAGTAGTTCCCTGGCTGACATCTGACCTGGTCCCCGATGCCAACCCAAAGCCCAGCCACGGGAGATGGCACTGCTGGAGAAAAGGCATTTTGGCTCTTGGCACCTTTGTTTTACAGCTGCTGAGGAGGCCCCGTGGGTGGTCGGGGCCTTTGGTTTCCCTTCTGCGGCCGACGGGAGACAGAAGGGAGATAAGAGAAAGGGAAAAGGGAGAGAGAGTGTCACAGAATGGACAATCTGAGACATGTGGAGCCAGCTTCTCTGAGAGCTAAATTAACTTGTCCCTGTTGTGCCAACTTACCATTTTGATGTTTTGTAAAAAGTGCATTTTATGTTGCGAAGAGCGAGGGAGCAAAATTAACCCCCAAACCCAAATTTCTACTGAGTACATGCTTCATCTTCCACTTTAGGACAAGCATGGACCGAATCAAGAGCAGCACTGGGTTAACATGGGTTAAAAACCTGTCCCTGCTCCTTTATTGGTATTTGTTGCTGTGTTTACCTGGAATTTGAGCAGACATTTCTGCGTTGTATGGCCAACAAGTGGCAGTTCTGGGGTGTATGGAGCCGGTCACCTTGTCTGAGTGGTTTCAAATCCATGCAAAGCTGTTTCTGGCATTCCAAATATGTGTATACATAGGCATTGTCAGGCAATTTCTTTTTCAAGTTGCTACTGGCTTCTAGCAAAATCCTGGGAAAAGGCTTGCTGTGATTCTCTGCAAGAATCACTGGTTTAGGAAGATGAAATTGGAAACTGGGGTATTCCTCTCTTGGAAGAAGTTGAAAACTACTTAAGCGCAGCAGATGTGCTTTAATTCTGTCTACGTCTTGCCCTGAAAGCAAAACTTTCTGGGATAGTTTTCCCTGAAAGTTTCAGAGAAAATATCCGTTCCCTTATAACCTTGACAGCATTGGTCCTTGATCTGCATCAGACAACAAATACACAGAGAAATTTTGTAATCTAGTGGAGGCAAAATGAATTCCTCTGTTCCCCACTTTCTTTATTGGAAAAAAAAGAGAGAGCTTTGAGGACAAGCCTGTGCTTCTAAAGGAAGTTGTGAGTTCAACAAGGATATACCCCTGCTCACTGTTTGATGACATTAAGGGTTACCTCTCCAGCGTCCTCTTAGGCTTTTCCCAGGGGCAGCTACGAAGATGAAAGCCCTGGTGCTGTTCTGTCCCTGCCTGTGGGACACCCCGAGAGTCCCCAAAGGAGTCAGCCAAGGTCAGTCCTGTCCGTGTGGGGCTCTGCAGCCTTTCTGAGGGCACCCCACCCTCAGCTTGGGTGACCTGAACTCTGTCATGCACTGGTGAGTCCCAAAGCACTCTGGAAGGCAATGCCAGGTAGACGTGCTGCTTTTCCTACTGTGTCTCCTCAGAAACTCCTGTTCTCCAAGCCCTGTGGTCCTCTTATTCTGCACATGATGTTCAAGCAACACGTGGAGATGGCAGAGGGGCAGCAACGTGGAGCAAGCAGAAATCCTTTACACTGTGTTTGCAATAAATCATTTCTGGTCATGCTTAACAGCCACATCTCTGTGGAGTTCACTGACCAGAGGGGCCACATAACAGAGGGGATCCAAAGGCAGCAGCTGTCCCCTTTCCCTGAGGGACAGGGATGACCCCGACTTCGCAGGGCATCTGCTGCAGAGGGAGCAGATCCGCCCGGGACGATGCAGAGGGTGGCCCTGGGAGTCAATCTTGTGGTGTGTAAGTCCAAAGAACCTTATCCAGCAGCAGCCCCGTGGGCCTGCAAGTGCTGGAGGGCTCTGGGCCATGCTGAAGAGCCCGGGAGCTGCCTGAGGCAGGTGCAAAGGGCAGAGCTGGATCTCTCCTGGGTCAGGAGGGAACAGGCAGGGAGCCCAGGAATAGATGTGCTACTGTCCACGGGCCACAAAGCCCTTTCCTATCCAAAAGTTTGCACTGACAGTGTGGGACAAATCCTGGTTGCTCCAGTGGTCACAAGTGATGGATATCCAGAGAAGCTCTCTGAGCAGTGGGAAGCCAGTGGATCCCATACTGTCCTGAGCATCAAACCCTGCCAAAGTCTCAGAAGGAAAAAGAAGGTACTAAAAATCACTCATCCCGTCAAAGGCTGCATCAGATTGTCCCTCAGAGGAGGGATAGAGAAGCAAACTGCTAAAGCAAAAATCACCATCTTTGTGCTACCTGATTTTGACAGAAAGTCTCCAGACTGACCGAAAATGCAGCCCTTGGGCTGGTGTTCATTGTTCTGACTTACTGAGGGTGAGGAGCTGCTTCAGCTGCTCACACACCTCTGCCTCATGCCCTGTGAGCCACCCCAGCCTAGCTAAGATACCCACGTGCTGGAAGACTTACAGCACACACCTGAGGCTCCAGGCAGAAGCCAGGCAGGATACTTTGGAGCATCTCAGATGGGCTGTGGGGGCAACAAGATCTACCTCTTTACATTGGCTTTCCCTCAGAACTAAAAATACCAGACAAAACACAGTGATGGGCACCATGAGGGAAGCACAGACAGAGAGGGAGATCCCTCTTTTTTCCCAGGCACGCTCATGATCAAGCCCAAACTTCTCCTTCTCATCACTGTATTCGAGCAACTCTTCATTTACTGCAGCAGGATCTGAATTTTCCCCGTGGAACTTGAAGCTGGCTTCCCATGGGGACCCGTGTGATCTCCAGGAGTTAACATCCTGAGGCCGAGTTAGCTTTAACACCTCCTCATTGAGTGGGTAAATATTTACATCCAATTGTCCAGACTTTAGCATAACAACTTCAATTCCTCCTGGCAAGAAAGCCAGCACAGGTCACTTTGTCAGTGACAAGGCTTCCAGATAGTTCAACAACACTCACTGGCCACTAATTTTTATGCATTATAACTCAGGCTTAAGAACCTAAATAGACCAATAGAATAAACTTCACAGACACTAAACACTTATTTGCTGTGACACTATTTACATTTGGGTCTACAGAAAGCAGTAAATCAAAGAGGGACTTTGGAAGAGGAAGAAGAGAGAACAGTCTTCCTTTTCCCAATATTAATATTTAATGTCCTTTCAGACATATGCACTATTTGATGCAATTCCTAGAAAAGGGAATTTTTCATGACTTGAATGAGCCAAATAATTAATGGCTAAAAATGTTACAACTGCTTTTTCTGGCATAGTCGCAGGGCCTACTGTGAGATTTTAGGGCCTGGTGTGAAAAAAAAACAAAGGAAGATGCATAAAAACGGATTAGAAGTGATTGTTCATGTGGCAGAATTTGCAAATTGAATATTGCAAAATTATTTCCAGGAGTGCTATGAATTCTTCTGTGTGGGAAATAAGTTAAAGAGAATAAAGAATGCAAATAATAGTCATCGAAAAGGGCACTCTTCCCAAAACTAGGCTGGAAAAACCATCTGCATAATCAAAAAGTTTGGGGGTTTGAAATAGGTTTTTTTTGGTAAAACTAAAAGTGAGCCTTGAAAACAGTGAAGCTGAACAGGCAAGAAGTACAGCTACAATTCCAGGGGTCATTCGTCTCTGCCATGGGGAAAGAAATAAATCAACTTCTGTTAATGTTCCTGGGTTTTAGTGTCTGGTGCTCAAATTTTGTCACCATCTTTAATTTTCATCATATGATTTTCATCAAACGATTTTAAATGATGTCGTTTATAACCATGTATGTAAAAATCACTTCCCATTCCTTTTTCTGCATGCAGCAATGTTCGTACCAATGTACGAGCTCCTTTTTCTGCTTTGAACCTGGTACTTCTGTATTTCCCAAGGTGTTTTATTTCAGGAAAATGATCACGAAGATAGGTTGCATTCTTGATTGCTTTTGTATTTCCTTAGTTGTTGTATCTTTTATTACTTTTGGCAACAAATCAAAGCCAGAAGAGGCGTCTTTTCATTTGCAAGCAGGGAGTGTTATACACACCTTATCACTTCATTAAATCACTTGTTGTAGTGATTTCTCAGCTTTTCTTGGCTGTTCTTCCAGTGGTTTTTGAGTTTTCCCAAACATCACAGGGTACAATTAGTGCTAATAGTCAGCCATTATCTACATCGTTTTTCAAAAGGGAAGTATTTGATACAATTTACAGTGCAGGCGATCTGTCAGCTAATAGAGCCAGCCGGAAATGTAGACTTTTTTTCTTAGCTCTAAGTGCTGCTGTTTTACATCCTGTTTGGTACTGAATAAACGCACTGCTTAAAGCTGGAGTGTATTTTCTTTGTGGGCACACAAGGAGGGAACGTACAAGCCCAGATGGATTTCTCATGGCAGCAGACTCAGCAAATGTTTGTATTAATCCCTCTGAGGGCATTGAGAGAGACCTCGATGCCTTTCAGGGCAGACGCCGTGGTGCTTCCTCTCCATGCCAGAGGAGTTTTCACTCTCATAAATAAGAGACCTTATCTCCGACACTGAAAATTAAGGATATTTTCAAACCAGCCCTATCAGATGGGATGCAGCAGGAGGCAGCCTCTCAGCTTGCCCCGCGGGTGTCAGCATCTGTGGTGCTCTATCACACAGCCCAAGGCTCCAGCCAGGCGTGGTGCCTCCTTCCAAGTGCTGCTCTTGCTCGCTGCTTCCCATTTTAGGCAGAGCAGCCACGAGAAACTGTCCTGCTCTGGAGCTATTCTTGCAAAGACAATGTCCTGACATTTTTTCAGCTCTGTATTGCTACTGGATTTGTGTACTTGTGTTTATATACATTTTAGATTCAAAGGGCTCCCCTGTGCTGGAGTACATCCAGGCTCACAGGCGAGGTCACATCAGAGAGAGGTCTCCTTGACAGCTTCTTGGGGAAAGGCATTTTCTGCACTTTCCGTACTGAGCCCGGGGCTACGATCCATCACCAGAGGAATCTTTGATGGGGATGGCCAGATCTTCAAAACATGCAAATCAAAGCAAATATTTTGGAATTATTATGGTGTAAGAACATGTCCTCATCTAATACTCTCTCATCCTGGGAGCTGCAGAGGTAGGAGGTCACTCTTCTGCCCCAGCCCAGAAAAACTGCCTCTGACAGGGGCAAACCTGTAACCAAAATAGAAAAGACAGTGCTAAAATATTGACAATTCAGTGTGAAAATGGAGAAATATAGGGCTAGTCTTAGTCACAGGGTCCTGATCCCACTCTCAGACACCTTGACATTTTTAGGCTCTCTAAGTGATGTGGAAATCAAGATCAAGTGAAAATTGGTGTTCAGGGTGTCTCCAGTATGAAGAACAAAGCCAGTGGCAGCCCCATTAAGCTGGAAGGAAGAAAGCAGGATCTTCTCAGGGACACGCTGAAGGACTGATTGGAGGTACAGCAGGAGGGATGGAATAAAAAAGAATTTTTCACTGATAAAAGCTAAAGGAGGCCAGGATTTCTAAACCAATACTAATCACCTCTCTGAAGGCTGACAGACTAAGGAAAATAAATAAATGCTGGAAATAATTACTGGCTACAGTAACATCATTACAAATATTGCATATCACTGGAACTGTCTCCTGATCTTTCATCATCCAAGTAACGATTCCCCAGGAAAATAGATCTTACAGCTACCAATCTCTTCAGGTGATTGAAGCATTGAGGCTTTCCCTGGGGGCTCTGACAGATACTGTTATGCTCAGGTCAGATATCTGTATTCAAATATCTTTATTCTGCCTGGGAATGTGTGTCCTGGCAGTGTCCTGCAGGCTAAGAGAGACTGCAGGGACAAAGGAACTGCAAACTCTCTGGGAAATGCTGTCCCCCTCAGTTGTACTATCTGATATTGAGCCACGGGTATTTTATTCTCTCCAACCAATAAAATATGGATTTGAAGGCACAGCTTTGCTAAGTCAGGGTCATAAACAGTCCACACAAACTGAGCCTGAGAAGTTTTCCAGGGAACTGAATTCCCACTGAAGGAAGGTTGAAGCTGCCCATTTTCCATGTGAACTGGGTAATCATCTTCTTTCCTCTGCTAGGGAAACTGAAGTCACCAAAGCAACTAAAAATCCTACTCTGCTAACAGATAAACTGGCATTTATATAGATGCAATTGCAATTTACCTCTCAAAACAAGCTCACTAGCCAATGAAAAGGTGATATTCTAAAGCAATAACACTCTTTAGATTATGAATCATACATTTGTGTTTTCCTCTCTGGTGAAGCCTTTAGTGAAAGAATATGTGCAGAAGAATTAATGCATCTCCTCGAGATGGGAGATGCATGAAAGTGCTGGAGCTGCTTTCACCTGTGTTGGGCTAAATCAGGGGCTGCTGTGTGTATCCAGACTAGATACCTCATGTTAAAATATGATCCCTACAGTGCAAGAGCAAGTGCCTTGATCGCACTATTTTATTTCAGAGTGGTGGTTCTCAGCCCTCCTGTTTGATGGCTTCGTAATAGCCTGGGGTAGACCCCAGTACTGCTCAATTTTTTCTGTGCTAACTCACATTTTTCTTTGCTCAGTTTTTCCTGACCAAACCAGACTGGGATTTAGCATCTTTAGTGTTTCAAATGAACACCAGCCTGGAATAACTTGAACTGTTATTTTCTAAGACCTTCAGATTTGTCACTGGAAGGCAAAGCAGTGGCATGACCACGTTCCAAACAGCTCTAAGGCTAAAACAAAAGCAATAATACAAATACACATCAAGGACTCCTGTGCTTTTTCACCATTCCTTTCACCATCCCACACACATTTCTTGATGTTCCAGCCGTTCTGAAACCTCCTCCCAACATTTGTGTAAAGCAAGTAATTCCAGTTTCTGCCTCTGTGCCTCAGGTCACTACATGTTTAGGTCTTAGTGCTTTGAATTAATTGCATGTGAACTCATTAATCCAGAGAGCAGTTTTAAAAATGTGTGTTGTTTGATGAGGGGATTGCAGAATCAGACCAAGAGCAGGGCTCTGTGAAAACTGGAATAATTTGGGAGGTGGAAGAAAAGTTCACGTGAATTGTGTTGGTCCTTCAGGACTTTTTTGGTGATGGAAATTTGAGGCACCTGGAGTCCACCTGAATCTTGGCCCAAGGAGCACCAAAGGACATTGTCGGGCACACAGATCCGGTGACAGCAAAAACACTGGCTGGGGCTCAAAGGAAACAAGTGTCTCTCTTGTGTCTCAAGACTAGGAATTAATAAAAATATTCCATTAAAAAGGGGCATTTTCAGACACATGCCTCAAATCTCAATATAAAAAATATCTGGTGATGAACAACCACAGAGACAAACATCAGGTATTTGTACCTCTGCTTATACAGTTACTACATTTTCTCTACTTTTCTATGACCTTGCAACTTTCTTTTATGACAATGGAGAAATTAATTTGATCACAACACATGCTTTGACAATGAGCACTTGGTTTCAAATGTCAAGTGCCACAAAAAGAGAGGCTTATTTTAAAAATTTGCTGTCAGTGGAAACGGGTGAAGACCCAGAAGGCCTGGCAGGATATTTATTGGTCTATCAGGCAATCTGAAAGTACATGAATACGAGCAGAATCTCAGATTCTATTGTTGTTTCCAGTAGGACATATAAACCACCATCCACATTTTCCAAAACAAAGAGGGCAATAACCTTCTCCCTGAATTTCCTATCACTGAAATAAGCAGATTTCAGCTGCTCTCAGCTTCACCAGGCTGAACTGAAACAGAGCAGTCCTATCTGTAATTATAAATTCATAAATCACTCATCCAGATTGTGTATTTTTTGTAATTCAAGGTAGGCAGGATGTGTTATGCTAACTTCTAAATCCAATCCATGACCTCCTGTGTTTTGAGAGCAGGGCCAAAGATGGAGCTGGAAAATGAATGTCCTGGTGTTACAAGACATAATGTGCATTTGTGAAATACAGTTTGGAAAGCGTTGCAGAGTGGCAGCCATGCACAGGAAATTTGATATGTAACAGATTTAGAACAGTTATAAGGAACAACTTCCTTTATGATGACGTCTAGGAAGTCATTTATCATCTCACAGAGGAGTCTGGCACCTTAAAGTGTTTATCTAAGGAAAGGAAATGAACCCCTGTCATCTAATAGAAACAGTATTTGATCCATCTCACAAAGATGTACACTGGTCAAAGGAATTTTAAATAATCCTCAGCTCCAGCATTTGGCTATACCTGCTTCTTGTCTCCAGGAAGCTCTCAATCCATTACTTTCCTGGTGTTTTCCTTTCTTTTCAATCCTTTCCTTATTTAGACAATCTCTGGGTTTGAACATTATCCAAGATTTATTCCTTTTCAGATTAAATTAACAAATACATCCAGTTACCTTGAGTTAAATAGCGGGTGTACTTTAAACACACCAAAAATTTCGTTTTCAGGAAGAAAACTAACTTGGATTCACTAAATATTCCTGAAGTTTATTCCACAGACTGCAACACAAAGGCAGTTTCAGGGACCACTGCTTTTAGTTTGTGATCCAAAGTCCATTAAAACCTTTCCACAGTCTTCAACAGGGCTTTGATTAAGGCACGTGGGTGGGACCATCACTGAAAGCTTTGCTGCAAGCAGTGTGTTATAAGGAGAAATTTATTTTAAATGAGCAGAGAATAAAGAGGAAAACCTGGAAGAGAGGCAAAAAGGAGGACAGGATGGGAACAGGTTTGACGGGAAGTATAAAATGGAGTGAAAATAGCAAGAAAGCCCATGAGGAGAATGGAGAGCCAGAATGCACAAAATAGTAGATTTATTGGTCCTTTGAGACAGAGATTTAAAATTGATTTGTGGGCTGAGAAATCCAAGCAGGAATCTGAATAAGACACCAAGAACAGCAAGGAATTACGATGACTCTTCCTGTAGTATTAGGGATGGATGAGAAAATAGGTAGGAAGGAGATCTGGGAAAAAGCAGCTCTGCAGGGCAGGTTTCACCAAAATCCTGGAGCTTCAAGTCTTATTTGCTAAGTTTTGGTCGTGACAGCTTTAACTTGGGAAAGGAGCAGCCCAATGAGATCCCCAGCCTGCTGTCTTGAGTTTCCATGAGGGTAAAAACTAAAAGAAAAGTGTGAAATTTGGTATCTCGGAGAATGTTTGCACTTTTTAAGGGCTTCTTCTGCACCAAACAACCAGATGGAAATGTCAATTTCACAGGACAAGTGTGAGAGGTCATAGGCTCAAAGTGATCAGTACTGAAAGTTGTAATTAATTCCCCAAAAGAATGAAATAGAAACTGAAAAATTGATACTGGTCTGCAGTCCAGGCAAGAAATGCAGAAGAAATAAGATGGAGACTAAAGGATATGATTGTTTTCCCTGTGAGGGGAAAAAAATATATGTAGTGAAAATAAAAGTTGAGCAAAAGTTATTGTCAAAGAGCAGCTTCTGCTCACAGGGCTGTATGGAAGCAGCTCTTCAGGGCTTATTTAGAGATGATTGCTCTCTAGGGCTTCAGTCACAAAATACTCTTGTGAAGTGACCAATAAAAACTGAAACAGGTCGAATTTCTATTTTGGGGACAGTGTTGATTGCCTCAGGTAGTGCAGGTGAGTTCTAGACCCTTCAGTTTTCCCTTTCACTCGGGAGCCACTGCATACAAGAATTTTCCTTGAAAAACAAAAATAAGCAAACAAAAAGAGAAGACAGAAAGCTATTTTTCTGTTCCCTTTTACCTAAATCTCTCTTTTCATGGTGGTTCATCATGACCACCACTGTGTGGTACCTTCGAGCTTCCCACCTTTAGGAGTCTGCAGAGTTCAAAGCTTGTGATGCCTTTACAATCCTGTCAAGTTCAGCAGCTCCCTTCAGCACTGCTCTTGGCTTCCCCACAGGATTTACACCTCCTGGACTCTATGCCTTCCCCCATGGCACAGAGAGCTGCTGGGACAGACACCCATGCTTTGTTCTTGGTGCTAAATTCATCACGTTCTCACCCGACAGGATCACAGGGTTTATTCTGGCAAATTCCGCTTCGTGTTCCCTGCCTTCTTCCTCTCCTACCTGTCGTGGGGTGTGGCCTTTGCTGTTACCCACCTTCCACCTCCCCCCAGCTTTCAATTAATGAGTTTATGAAGAATGTAATTATCTGCCTGAGCATCTTTCACTCTGTCCATAACCCATTTGAATCCCTCATTAAAAACATTTTTAGGAACTGCCAAAGGAAAGAGGGGGGGAAAAAAGCTCCTTCCCTGTCCCCAGTCTTGGAAAGAAACTCTTCAGGTGACAGGAGGTTTTAGCTATGGACATTTTTTTATATGCTCCATGCTTAATTTGGAGAGAGTGTCATCTAATTGCAGCACAATGGCAAATCAATTCAATTTCCCCTCTGACACCACTTGCTTTCTTCTCTTACTTTCAGTGGGTTTACACTGAGAGCTCATTTGGCTGTGCTCTCCTACCTGCCTGAACTGTCCTCCCCTGACCTGTGCTTGTCTTTGGAACAGCACATCAGAGGCAGGAGTTGAACAGGCGTTGCTGGACAGGAAAAGGAAAAGTGTCCCGAGTCCAACGAGCCTTTTACGTTTATCTCTTCTCCGTGTTCCTGAAGTGCCAGCAAAACCTTAAATCCACTCTCTCAAGTACAGAACATCTGTCTTCCCCACAAGTTAGCCAAGCTTTTCTTCCTTAACAACCTTACTTGGAAAT
Organism: Corvus cornix cornix; assembly: GCF_000738735.6. Lineage (NCBI taxonomy): Eukaryota > Metazoa > Chordata > Aves > Passeriformes > Corvidae > Corvus > Corvus cornix. Next base: position 57,444,354 of record NC_046335.1, on the reverse strand, counting down.
TGCTCCTATGTTTACTACCTTGGTGAAATCTCAGAGTTTGAATTCCCAGTCTGGCCTTAATTTTCCATCTTCATTCTGTGTGTGCCACTCTCACTGTGGTTTCCTGTTCGGTTTCATGATGATTCATTACACATTTTCACTACTTCTAGAACTAAAACTCTTTCCTTCAATGAACTAATTTCTCTCCTTCAAATAAATTATCTGATTCTTTCCCCCTTCTCTCTTTTCTCTTTTTCCCTCAGTAGATCCTGGCTTTGGCTGATTTGTAGCAAGAATTCCTGAGAAAGGCTGATTCCTCTATAGCTGTGTGAAATAGATGCTACGGCCAGGCTGCAGACTGTTGTCCCTTAAGTCTGCATAAACCCTGAGTAATACCCCTGAAACCAAAGGAAACAGATTTCAAGTTACCAATCCCACGTTATACCTTTCGAGCAGTGAGTTTCATGTCATTTCAGAAGAAAAGAGGCCAACTTCTCAACTAGTCTTGCTCCTTTTGTAGTATTTTTGTAGGAAAACATGTTCAGCCTGATAAATTGTCTGAGCTAACACGTAAAACCTCTCTCTTTAGCAAAATGCACCTGCTGTATGTCTCATGACCTCTCCTGATAAAGCATTTGATGGCAATTCACTACAAATCCCAGCCACTCTGAGGCCTAAATGTAATTTTTTTGTGCAAAATATTTTCTGTCCAATTCATCTCTGGTATAAATCCATCAGTTTTTGTATCATTTCTATTCTGCAAGTCTGTGACTACAGTAGAAGTGGGGCTCTTGTCTCCTCCAAGGATAGTGTTTATATGATTGTGTCATTCGAATGGAGTCAGTAAATACAATCACTTGCTTCTACTTCAGTGTGTCCGACTTTCGATACATTCACCCAAAAATTTCAAATCTTTTAAAATCTTGTACCATCCATCAACCTTTCAATGCTTCCAATTTTAGCATCTGCCAGCTCTGGATGTTGGCACTCTCCCATCACGATCATTTCTACTCTACTCATCATTCGGCCCTCAAGAGTAAGGGATTAGAGAAAGCCTAAAAATACCATGAAGGATGTCATTAATTTCAGTCACTTCCCTGGAAACGCAGACACTGCACATTCTGTTCAGACCTTTGTCCACCTCAGACTGTTCAGCCTTTCCACAGCTGCCTCCAAGCCACGGTGCTCCTCCTCAGGAGCACAGGGAGCACGGTGAGGCTGTCCCAGAGCCCTTCACACACTTTCCTGCTCTCCAATATCAAAAGCTAAATACTGCTGAGATAATTCTGTCATTGCCTGGTGGTGCCTGAGAAAATTATTTCCCTAATGTTTTGGTTCCTCATCTACTTTCTGCCTACTCCGTGTCTATAAATAGGGTTAGTGTCATTTGAGCAGGGAACTACAGCTTCGTGCTCAAGGTTTATTTCTGCTCCTCTAATCATCCGGTAATGGACTATGTTGTAACATTCCTCTGCATCAAAAGGAGTAGTCAGCATTTATTTTTGCTCCAGAGCCTGAAGGCATCCTAAGAGCTTCAGAAAAGAAGCAGGAAACCCATTGCCAAACACATAACCTGCCATCACCAGATAGAAGGATAGCTAATGGCCCAGAGTGGGTGAGTGACAGAAAGTGAGGAGAATGATTAAACACAAACAGATAACCAAAACAACAATGGCATCATGGGTTCTCTGAGCGAGGCCATGAGCGGTGTCACCGAAACTGTCTGAATGAGCAGTTCATTCCCTACTGGTTTGTTCGAAGAGGATGCACTTCTGAGTATTTGCCTGTACCATTAAGATTGTTTCTTGTGTGCTGACCAAGAAAGGAAATAACCTCTGAAGAGTTTGGAAAGTGGTAAAGGACAAAGCTCAGTCCAATGTGATTTTTTTCCAAGGGAGAAGGACAAGGCACAAGGGGAAAGTGGAGTTGCTCACAAATGAAGCAGAGAACTGTATCAAGGACACCCACTGGTGCCACTTGCTGAGTACCCTAAGCAAGATCACTGGGATGAGCTTTAACAGTGGTTGGGATTTCTTCATGTTTTTCATCCTTATTCACAGAAGTTTACTTGAAAGAATTTTGAACAAAATATTTTTGGTTCCCCACACAGTGTCCTGCTGCAGTGGGATCGTTTGAGGTCAGGACTGTCCCGGTGTAACACCGGGCTGTCTCTGGAGATGATTGGACACCAGGCAAGGCTGCAAAGCCTTGGCAGAAGGGCCAGGGCAGCACTGATGCATTATCTGCAGGAACACAGCTCCCCCATTTCCTCATGTGGAGAAAAGGTTGGGAATAACGACGCAGGCCCTGCTCAGCAAGGCCGTGGCCCTCTCGCAGCCTCTCTAATCTGCAGCATATTTAAAGATCAGACCACCTTCAAAGCATCACTTGACTTTATCTCTCCTTGTGTCTGTTCACACTGTCCTGGCCAAGCTGTTTTACTGCATTTTATCTGCAGGCTCGCTGTGACTCATGCAGGACGTGGCCACCCTCCCACTGGCGTGGTCTGTCACCGTCCTGCTGCGGCCCCGTTCCTGCTGCCATGACTGGAATTGCTGTGGCATGTGCTGTAGCTCAAGATGAAATACAGCTTCCCACAGCAACCTTCAGTTCTCATCATTTCTTAGGCATGTTTTATTGAGGACCCTTAGGCCTGGCATGAGTCCTCTCCCCACATCACTCAAGATGAATACCTGTGGTTTCATAAGGGAAAAGGGACAACCCACGCTGCTGTGATGGCCACACCAGTTACAATCAGTCTCCTGCTGTCCAGAGGACCAAACACTGCTGAGTTAATCCTTTGTTGAAGGGTTATGTACCCAGAAAATAGCATGAACTAGCCATACAGGAAAAGAAAACACCTGTAGTACTGAAAACTAGCAGTTTGCTATACTCATAACTCCGAGGTGGGAGAACCTATATATTATCTTACTGATTCTGGAGGGGGAGCAAGTGTGTTATAAGTTTGCACTTCACAAATTTTGTGAAGTCTTCCTGAGGACAAAAAAATGAGACAGACAATCCTCAGACAGACAACCCTTCCAATGAGGATTAATCTAAAATAAGTGGACTAAGAGCTGAGTTTTCTGTGTTCACAAGAGAGAAACATTCCTGTGTTATTCAGTGTTTGTTAGTAAGAAATCAGGCAAACCAAGGCCAGGATCAGTAAACCATGTAAAAGCCTTGCTTAACTCTATCCTTAAGCAGTTAAGCTTTTCAGAACATGCCTTCTTTAGCCCCACACTAAGTCCTGTTGCCCTCAGTTTCACATAAGCACAAGACTTCTGGTGACTCTCTGTGAAAAGTTATGCCAAAATACACAGCCCAGAAAAATTCAGAGGCATCAATAAGCTTCCCCTCTGTATTTCTGCACAGTCATAGATATCTGAATCTGCCTTTCAACAGGTGATGTTTGGACAGTATTTTTCATTACAAATCTCACCCACAACAGCAAATTAAGCTGAAAGGAAAAGAATAAAAATTACTTTTCTGTTTTCAGTAAGAATTCCCATGCTGTACTAACATGAGGGCATCTTGCCAAGAAGTGTCAAGCTCCATCTACTGGCATCAAAATGAATTGGTAACTCGGCACGCCGAGTTTTGGGTCTATCTACAAGAAACAAACACGCAATTTCACTGTCTTTGTAGAATCTTAGTCCAGTTCCATTATACTATACGTTAATACATCCTCTTTAAATATCAGCTGTATTTTCAAACTCTTGTGACATGTGCTGGGTTATGTGAGAACAGGAGAAAGGACTTTCACTGCTTGAGGTGCTGGGCTGTGCATAAATAACAATTTCCATACAGCTGAACCAGAGAAGATTGTAGGGCTCTGCTTCATGTGGTGCTCACATCCCAAAGACAGATTTCCACAAGGCTGTGACCTGCCTAGCTCATCCTTAATTCAGCAACTCCTTAGTGGTATCAAGGAGAACAATTTATACCTGTGAATAGTTCCCCAAATGATTACAAAGGGAGGGGAGATTTCCCTTCAGCTGCTAAGTGTGAGGGGGCAGGGAACAACAGCAGGTGAGGAAATGTGGGCTGCAAAAAGAGACACATCCTTTCACCAAGAAGACAAATTAAAATTTTTTCTCCTATCAGTTTTTAACTCAAACTCTTAATTTCTGTATACACTCTGCCTTTTCATATACACTCTGCCTGCTCTCAGGAATAAAATTTCAGAGACCGGAAATAAATTCAGTGATTGTTTTGAAGAAGGGTAAACTGCTACTTGTACCTGTTTTCATGTCAGGTGGGGCTTTTGATAACCTAGAGATAAAAATACACCACACTAAAGTCACGCTGAGTTAATGGGCACCATTGCAAGTGCATGTACTCATGATAAAATGAAATCAGTCAGCTCAAACACAGAACAGCAAGGCTTCTGTAATAGGGCATCGTGCAAATTCAAATTGCTTTCAAGATATTGAAGATACAAAAGGATTGAAGAAGTGCATTTCTTCCTGACTGGTGTACAATAAATATCATAGATTTTTAATCTCTTTGAGCCAAAAAAAAGAAAAATAAGGAGAGAGCGGGAACAGCCTTGACAGGAATCTGGTGTTCAGAAAATTCAACAATCAGAAAAGTCTGTGATTAGTGTTAATAGAACATAACATCCTATCCGTTTCTTGTTTAGTTACTTTTGAGGGAACATTCTTGCCTGAAATTGCATCCTGTTTCCAAAAAAAGCCTCTATGCTGAAGCCTTACATGTACCAAGATTAGGAAAGTAGGTCGAGTGAGTCCTGTTGGTGCGCAGGGTAAGTCAGCTGAGGGGATGTGCAGGTTCCAGCTGCCACTGGGACTCCCCCCTGCTCATCTGGCCGAGATGCTGCCCTGTTCCCTCTCTCTTGGAGCACCTTGCAGAGCTCATCCTGCGCGAAGCTGGAAATCCGAATCCCTTCCCCATTTCCCCGTGGTTTGTGCTGTTGACCATCAGCTCCACGCTCCAACCTTCTCCTCCCTTAGCTTTTCTGACTCTGCCCTCTCCTGGCTAGTTTCCCTCCTTGTTGTTTCCTGCTTCCTGAGGCAAGGATTGAGGGGAACCTCACCAAGATCAGCCCTTGGCCCCTCTGACCCCACTCTGTGTATTTAAATAGGTGCAGCTATTGGAAAAGCATCTGTTTCATCACACCTGACAAGTGCTGGTGACTACATAAATAATGTATCTCCTATTTTTCAACCAGCTTTATTCTCTGGGAAGTCCCATCCCAAGGCATAGGGTCATTGAAAAGATCTTCCCTGGGTTCTTCTCTCAAGCTTAGGAACAACAGCAATGTAATTTTATGACACTATCCATAGGAAAATTAATAAAAGCAACAACTGAAAATACTGTGAAAACATTATCACTTTTTGGGTTTTGTGGTTTGGTTTTTGCTTGGGTTTTTTTGTGGTTTTTTTTGTTGTTGTTGTTGTTGTATTTTTGGTTTTTTGGGTGGTTTTTTTTTGCTGCATCTCTCTTTCTCTTTTGGTTTAGACCCTCATTTCAACTAAAACTCACCAACAATCAAATCTATTTTGCCCAGCTCTGCTCTTGGCAAATGCTTTCCTGTCACCCTGAATCTATTCCAAAATCCTTGGAAAAGTCTTGACCCTGGACTTGCTCATGTCACTCCCTTCATAGCCTCACTCTTCCTCCTCTTTCAACCTCCTTCAAAACCACTCTTTGACGTTCCTCCAGTGCTTCTTACTGAGCCTGACAACTTCTCTCAGACAAGCCATGGAGCTGTGTCTTACAGAGATGTCCTTGACTGTCCCATTCATTTTTTTTTTTCATTTCTATTTTTATGCAACTGTTTGTTACTCTTTGGGGGAGATTTCCACAGAAATCCCCTCCTCCAGAACTACCCTAGGCCATGAAGTGTGTAAGACAAAATGTGATTTAATAGGATGTAGCTTTATATGTCAATTTTATGCTCCAGCCATTTACTTTTTCTCTTGCTCCACTGTTGAGCAACACCTTACCCGCCCTCATCATTGTCATTTATACATCAATACCTGATGTATAAAGGATTTGCCTGTAGCAGCCTCTGACTTCTTTAAGCATCCTGGAAGTTTTTATTCAGCTGTAGATATGGAGGTAATCTCATTCAAGGAAATAGGACTAACCAACTGGGACTCTTGAGTTTAATACTGAGGTCCTTAAATAGTCAAAATGTGAAATAAACTAAATACAAGAAGCATACTTTGGTACTTTCATAACATTGAGACAGTATTCCAGTCATTTTTCTCAGAGTGCTCAGTGGGAAATGCTGGTATCTCAAATCACATAATTTGTCTTCACTAAGAGCAAAATTCTCCTTTAGTATTTCCTGGAGCAGCCTAAGGCACTGATAACTCTGGAAAGAAGAGAGCTCATGAGTCAAATATGGGGAGCAACAGTGCTCCAGTATCCAAACAACTCTATGCTCCTTATTTTGCCTTGCCAACTTCTCATGAGCAGACATTTTTCTTCAGAGAAATCTGTGTGAGATAGAGGCAGAAATATTTGGGGAATCTGGGCCTGAATTCATCTGATAAGAAAGCAGAGGGCTGGGTGGCAACTTCTTATTATTTCTGAAGTGGGAGATGGCACAGAACTGGGGAAAAGCCCCTCTTCTCCTGCCGCTCTAAACACAGAATTGCAATGTTTTGTCTTCAGAGTCCCAAAGGGGATCTCTAACCTGGGCATAGGCTTCAAGAATATTTTAATGCACCCTGGCAGCTCATTAAAATAAATGCAGGGTGATGAGAGAAAAAGATAAAGAAATAGTCAAGGATCTTTATTCTTCTCACTCTGGTTATTCCTGTTGTCCTTCTGTCCCTTGCAAAAACCAGGCTTTTAACAGCACTACCTAATAGAGTAGGATATAGCAGAGTGTACCACAGACAGGAGTTCATTCTACCCTACATTTTGCTGTTCTAGTTGGTGCCGCATGTTTTAAATCTACAAACTGTTCTGCCGGGTATATTTAAATGCTGGGTGTATTTAAAGGTTATTTTATAGATAACCTTTCCTCTGCAATTATTCCAGCAGTTTTCTCTTTTGCACTGGCGTCCATCCCCTCCTGAGCATTGCCACAAAGCTCCCTCCTATTTTCCTACCGCTCTGACCATGGCCCTCCTCTCTTTGAACAATGCCACATCTCTGCTGTATCCAGCAAAGAAGACTTGTTGTCTTCACCTTGAAATCCTCTCAGAAGTGCACCTTGCTTATCCCTGCTCTCTGCTGAAATACCAGTGGGCAAAGGCAACATCGTGGACGTTTAGAGACTGAAAAACTCGTTTTCCTGTGAACTGGGATGGAGAAGAATCTGTCCATGGATTTTCTCTCTTCATCTTCTTCACTCTTCCTGACCAAACTTTCCCTGGGAAGTTTCACTAGATTTTCTTTTTTTTTTTTTTTAATCTGATGCGAAATGTTTGACTCCAGTTAAGAAAACATACTTTGATGGAAATGCATTTGGCTGAAACTGCTCCAAAGCATCAGCTCTAATCACCTCTGACTTTCAACCAACCCCTGATAGCAGCCTCCCACTGCACACTTGGTACTTTTTCAAACTTTAGAGTGCCCTGCTTCCTCCCATACTGTCCTTTAAACCCTCACAAAGCTACGTCATCCTTCTTCTAATCTGTCCCTTGAGGGAAGCTTGGGGGGGGAAAAAAAAAGGGATTCTGCCGTACAAAGGAATTAAAAATCCTGAAGAAAAGAAATTAATGCAGCAAAACAAGCAAACAAACAAGCACCTTGCAAGTTAACTTTTTAGAAGATACCTTTGAGTGAAGCAGGAACTTTTGGTTCAGCAGAAACTTTCTCTGAGAGACATTTCTCAGGACAGAGATGAAAAAAAGACAGGATCAGAATAGTGCAGGTATGTTTATATTCAAAGCATTGAATTTCAGTTCCCCACTTGGCCTAATTAGGAGAAGCAAATGCACTGGATGCTGGGCATATTTTGATTTTGGGTTTCTTTCTTTGATTCTGGTTAAAAATAATCATCTGTGGTTTCATTTTAGGGCAAACCCAAACCTTACCACGAATCTGCAAAGTATTTCGAACAATGGGAAAAAGTATTGTGTTTCTACACCTTCAATTTTAATTTTTTAAACATGGTTTTGTGAGGTACATTCCTCTGAATTGGTTCCAGGCCCCAAACACCAACATGCTGGAATAGAGAATATAATCAGCAGCAAGAATGTTTCAATATTGCTCACACATATAAAAACTCGTGTCACACCTGTAACCTGTCCTCTGTGTACTCCCAAAAGTTACACTTGTACTGCTAAAAAAAAATTTTAAAAATTGGGATATGTGACCACCCAACAGGGAAATCAGTCTCCTCTGACTGTAAGGAGCTCCACTGTTTGTAATAAATATTTTTTCTTATTCAAAAGCTTTTCAATTAATCAATCCATTTTCGCCTCCAAGTATATTATGACTAGCTGGGAAATGCTAACAAGAAGCAAACGTTTCCATTCCAAACCATTATTTCAAAGTGAAACACTTTTTTTGTGTCCTCTTCACTTTCTTTTTGTCAATTTAGGAAATGAAAGCTTATGCCAAAATGTTGGTTTGAAACAAGAGGTAACTGTTCAAAGAGATTGTTTCCACATCTCAGACAAGAAAACTCTCAGTTCTAGCTAAAGATTAGGTCTTTATGTAGGACTGAAAGAGGTTGACTTTAAAACGACATTATTCCAAATAGTATTTGAAATAACTTCATTGTTGGTACCCAGACTCTTCCTGCTGTCAGCAGATGGCAGCCTCGACATATTTCAGCGAAATGCAGGTTTCTCAGGTGAAGTTGAAGTTGGCTTTAGCCAGCATTTTCCTTTTGAGGTGATTCCTTTTTTCTCTGCACTCTGTCCCGGCTTTCTCTCCATCTCAGTGGTCTGCTGTCATTTCTAGCTGAAGCCAGTCAGCCCCGAGTCAATTCAATGCTTTAAAATCGACACCTCCGCTTCTTAAATTGCAATGGAGTGTGGGGCTAGAGAAAGCTTTCCTAGGCAAACATACAGGACTTAAGGCCAGCAGCAGTACCCCCAAATCCCCTTACCTGATTCAGGGACTTTGGTTTTTATTTACACTGCAAGGTGACCCAAGTATCATAAACGAATAATACTCAGCTGTACAAGGACTGCAAGACTGAATTCCTAGCTGTGCCCTCCTGCCCCAGTTTTACATGAAAATGCAAATACCTTCAAACCAAAATAAGCATTTCCATAATGGTTTTTTTTTCTCCAAAGAGCTATCCACTATCCTTCTCATAGCTGGTGAAAAAAATTGAAAAATTATTTGCTTAAAACTCCAGTAATTTAATCTGTGGGTTAAACTTTTTGGAGATCTTAAGCCTGGTCTATAAACAAAGCAAAGGAAACATCAGGTGTAGCGTTCTCTGCTGCTGTTGCACGTCACTTCTGAAAAGAGGAGGAGGATAAGTTTGAGATGAAATTAGGGACTCAGATGCCTGTGAGCTTTCTGGAAGTAGCAAGAATCTAAATCCAAATTTTGGAGCTAGTTTCATAACACTGGGTCAAACCCTCTTGTCAGGAATATACTTAAATCTTTGGGGTTTTTGGCACTAGAACTTCAGTCTGAGTTTGGTGCTTCAGCCCTCCATCATTTACTGCTATCAGATACTAACAGGAGGAGATCTCCCTCACCCCAAGCTCCCTATGCCTTGGATGAGAAGGCAGAAGCTCACAGTAAATGGCACTTGCACAAGAGTCTGAGGTGAGAAATAACAGTAAACCCTCAGTCCGTGAAGAACCAGAGTATGTCTGCAGGATCTCCTGTTTAAAACTTCTCATCCCCTACATAGCCAAGGGCATTACTTTTTTCAATTCCTGCAATTTCTGCCCAAATCAATTTCAAATTGAGCTCATTTTTACTTTAGAGATACCAAATCAACACTTGCAGACCTTGGATCCTACTTCTGCAGAGTGCATCAGAAAGAAAATTATTCCTTGATACTTGGGGGTGATGCATTTGGGATAGATAATTGTAAGATCTGAAATATGTAATGAGCTCCAGATACTCATGCAGGTGGTTCTCCAGGAATATTGTCTCGATTTTCTTTTTCATTTCCTTCTCTTTTAATCAGATGTTCCTACAATCAAACCAGCCTAAGGCTTGATTCAGCGCGTAATGACTCACACTGAAGCTCAGGGAGAGCCTGAGGCTAAATATGCTGGGATAGGAGTAACACGCAGGTATTTTCCCCCTGCTGTTTTTACTGCCACATCCCTTGGCTCATTTGAAAAGTGAGCACAGGACTTGTGAAGCCAACACAGTCTTCTGCCAAGGAAGGAGCAGTCCTTGCCTCCACCCTGCAGATCCCTGCAAGCCTGAGGTCAGATCCCACCCACGGCACAGCTCCTCACTGCAGGATGAAAAGGTCTAGCAACAAAAGTCTAGTTGATACACTAAAAATCTGTGACTGGAGGTGAAGATATTGGTGGTTTTCAGTGAGCTTTTATTGCTCAGGATTTTATGTTCTTAAATCATTATGCCGTTGTTGATACTGCACCGTGGTCATTCCCTGTTGAGCTGTGCGTGGCTGGGGTCAACCCATAGCATTTATAAACACACTTTGTTTAGTCTCAGGATTTATCCCACCATAAAAGGGAGCAATAAATAAATAAATAAATAAATGAACTGGCCACACAAAGGACAAGCTTCCAAAATCAGCATGCGGGAGGTTTTACTTTGAACCCCATGGCCTCAGAGGCTCACAAGGACTATTAAAGCTTGAACTAGAAGAAGCACATGTGTGCTTGTATGCTGAGGACAGCAGAGCCTGCCTGCTTGAGCCTGGGATTAAGTGTGTGAACTGATGCTGACACTCTGTCATCAGTACCCAGAGCTCCTCCAACTGGGGCTGCCACACATGGCACTCGTGGGTTCATGCCACCCTCCTAAAGATAGCAAAGCGCGGCCAGGGAGCCTTTGCTCCGGTTTCAGGCTCATTAGATGAGTGATGACAGCTTATAGTAGTGGTCCCCTGTGGCCAGACAACAAGCAAGACCCCCCACTGCTGCTGCCCACCCCGGTGGCAGCTGAATTTTGCCAGCTGTCATGGCAACCAGTGGGACACCGGCGCAGATCTCCCCTTGTCTGGCTAAATAGACTCTGTGCTTTTGGTGCAAGCTCCCCTGGAGCCTCTCACTCCTCAGAAATGTGCCCCCCAAACTCAGAATTCTGTTAAAAAGTGTTTTCCCTGTTTCTGTTTGCATCTCGTTTTACCAGAGATAACCTGGAGAAGACATAAACCCCCTCATTCTCTCTCCCTTGTTTTGAATCATTTCAGTGTTGAGCATTCACACCTGTGAGATGACTTCTCATCCAAGAGGGAGTGTTTCCTTATTAAAAGTTTAATGCTGGTGTCTTTTAAGTATCAAAACCATTATATGGTTACCTCAACCTAATCTGAAATATGATCTTCATGTGTTCATTTAGTGCCATCGGCTGTAATCTTATCCAGGCTCAAAACCAAGTTAAACTCACAGCACTTCCAGTTTTATGGTCCTTCCCTGCACTCACTATTTTCTGAGTTGCTGGATCATACCTACTTTCATGGGTCTATGAAAGGACTATTTTTCTAATTTGTGTGAGCAATTAGAACTAGAAAAGCTTCTTGAATGATCTCCAGTGTGCAAAAACTTCTTAGAATATGTGGGAAAGGTTTTGTTTCTGTTCTGTAAATGTGTTGATGTATTGCTCTATTTCCTAGTAAAACTTCACACACGGTTTGATGCAGATGAAGGCGAGGCAGAGAGCCGGGCATGGGGCGTAGTTTGAGAACACGATGAGGCCTTTGTGGTTCTCTAAGTCGTGTCTCAAAATAAATTGGTAACAATGATGCCTTGAGATGTTGCAACTGCTTTGTTACTACCATCACTTGCTCTCAGCTCTCAGAGAGACAAGGATCTTCTTCTTCTTTCTAGAGATATTTTGATGCATGAAACATCAAGAGTCACTGAACAAAGAGCTGATCTAAATCCAAACAGAAAAGAGTCTTTTTATGGAAAACTCCATCACCACTCTGTGCAGTGGGCAGAGATCTGTCCTTTAAATGGCTCTGAGTTAATACAATCTTAGTGATTACTGATTTTGTCCTAATTACAGAAGTAATTCCATGTTTCAATGGAAAGCTATTCAGCGATGACGTTAAGCCTTGATTTCATTTTCATGACTTCCTCAGGCACGCTGCCTTCCTGTAAAGACCTGCTGTCCTGGTTGTCTTTGTTTAGTGTGAACACCAAAACATGCAACATTACCACACAATGCATCCTCTGTATTTGTAACAGACACTGCAGAACTTATTCTAACTCTAGAGGAGTCAAAAGCAACTCCTCTACTTTAAATGCTGGGATTTGCTTGTAGTTGTTTGCTTCAGATCTGAAAGGTTTAGGCTAAAGTATTCTTCCTCCTTTTTTTATTTTGTTACACAACTCAATCTCCGCTACCTTTAATTCATTCAGTACGCAAAAATGTTCTCCTCTCTAAAACCAGCTCAGCAGCACTCACTGAGGCCTCCCTGAAATGCACCACTGTTCACAGACTGGTGCAAATTCCTCACACATTTTTATGGTGCTTCCCACTACAGTAGCCAAGTGCAACACAAACAGGAATATTCGTGTATTCACAACTTCTTTGCAAGGTGACGAGTGATGTTACCCTGTCATTTTACAGCATCATGTTCCAGAGAGCTGCACTTAGAGCAGTGTAAGTCCCAAAACTCACACTGAGCTGCAGGGCCTGCGACCTACAGGTCATGTAGCTGCCAGTATGAGAATTTCTGGCCCCACTTGTCAGACTGGGAAGGGAGGATCTAGAGCCAAAGTCCAGTACCCAAGTCACAAGATCATTCTTCTCTACGTGGATAAAAGCTGGTGTTAATATAGGTCACCTGTGGAGTAATCAGTAAAATGATGGTCTGCAGTCAGGAGCACGACAGAGTTATTCAGAAACACCAATGAAACGATCTGTGGTAATTCTGAGCTGTTTATTACCTTCATTCACTAAAAATGTTGTTTTAGCAGAAAAAGAAGAAGGACAGGAGCAAGTGCTGTGCCTGACATTGTTACTCATTTCCCTGGATTCCCCTGGTGCCCTGAATTAAACCCCCAAAACTAACAAGAAACTATTTCCCAGAAAACAGTCTCAGCCTGGTGTGTTTTTTCAGAGCTATTTTCACTGGTGTTTATTTCATGTGAGCTGATGAAAGTCCCAAGGGTTTACCTCTGACAAAAAGAGTGGGACAAGCTCACGAGTGCCCAGCAGCTCAACCCAGCTGTGGTGAGGCTGCCAAAGGAGATAATTCTGCCAAGCCAAACGGCTTCCAGACTGTGCACTGGTGTGTCAAAGTGACATTCGTGTATTTTGACATAAGTGCTGTCTTTTATCAGGGATAAGCTTCAAAGCCACGGAGATGGAGAGATGGGAAACTGGAGGTTGACAGGAAAAATAGAAGCTGACAGAAAAACATAAAGAGAATTTGTTAAAATAAACCAAACACTCTGAGAGCCAGCGATACCCTCAAGCATCAAATTCAGAGCAAAGGGTGTTTTATTGCTGTGAGACCATGATAGTTCTGGCATGGTAAATAAATTTTCTCTGCAAAATGCAATGGAATTTGAAAAGCCTTGTGTTTGCTCTAAAGTCTGGAGCTGCTTGCTGATGAGAGAAGCTTTAGTCAACAGAGAATGGAGGTAGTTAAAATAGACTGACATGCCTGTTCATATCTATTTGGATTTAAATTCTGGATGACTCAGGTCCTTACCTAAATAAAATTTGGCAAGGAACTTTACAAAGCACTGGAAAGCACTTCAACCCCACAGCTTGCTGAATGGATACCTTCAGAGGGGAAATTATCTGCCAAGGTTTACCTTCACAGCAGGCCACTAATAATACCAAGACCTGAATGAGGCATCCCTGGAGCTGAATCCCACAGCTCAGTTCAGAAGTGCTGTGGATTGCTGACATTGTGGGTGAACTCACCCTGGGTCAGACACTTCCCCTGAACAATCTCTCCCTGATGGATTTCGGGGTGCTTGGGAAGCTGGCTTTGTCATGGGGAGGTGCAGAGAGAGGAAGGTACAGCTTGGTTTGCAGCACTTATCCCCGAGGTTTCTTGCCTCTTCGATTAGCAAGGCAGAATTTCCGTCCAATTCCGTGGGCCAAAGCCTTGCAGGATGGGGCTAAAGGTTTCTAACTTCACATCAACAAAATATCCTGCCTGAGTGATTGTTATGTCCAGCAAGGTAGGTCATTTCCCTCTTGAGCATTTTCCTCCTCTTATCTCTGGTGGCTCCCCAAAGCACATAGGTTTCACTGGAGCTCAAACTAAAACAACATCCAGCATCTGGTGAATCAGGTCATCTCTGATCTTTTGGTCAGTCCCCTCTGACAGCCACACAGTCAATAAAAGTGCTCAGAGGTGCCAGTAAGCTGAATCCCCCTCTCTGTTCCTTTCCCAGGCTTGAAGCCTGCAGAAGACAGAACGACAATTTTCAGATTCTTGCCCAAGTTTCAGCAATCAAAGAAGAATCTGCCAATTAAAGGAGCCACGGCTTCCCCTGACAGCTGTCTATTAGCATGACTGATGTCTGCTGGAGTCCAGAAGCTTCTGCAGGGGCACACATGAAGATCAAAGACTTCTATCTAAGTCCCTTACATCAAAATATTTACTTGCTGTCATCTGGAGAGATAAAAAGAAGTCATGGCCTCAACATCTGACAACTCTCCTGTGATGCTACGAATGTGCCCCGTTTGCCACTAATGTCACCGGTGATATAAATAGGATATTGCAATGCCTACAGAAGGGTGGTTTCCAGACAGAGATAGCCAGATCAAATTCAACCTGGATAAGGCAAAAGGAAAACAGGAGGGAAAGAGGGATCACCAGGAAAACGGCCCTTGTGGAAGCAGATGTACAGAGAGAACAAGCCCTTTGGCTCAAAAGACTTTTTTAAAATTCAATAAAGGGCCTCTGATCCTTTAGCCCAGATCTGTGTGCTTCAGTTTGATTCTCAGCTTGTTCTTATTCCTAAGTGCCATGCAGTTCACCACGATTTAGTCACTCCAGCTGCACAAGGCTGAAGAAATCATTCCATTACCTTGATTAGCAATATATTTATAAAACTGCAATATCATATCTGAACAAAGCCAGGAAACACTGAGGGAACAGAGAAGCTCCACAGCACAACATTTGGAGACAAATAACATCAGAAATAAAGAATAATAAGGTGTATAATTTATTAAAATATTACAAATATTACTATACTAAAATATTACAAATATCAGAACTCAAGTAAAATCTGTATTTTAGAGACCTGCTTGTTTTTTCCCTTCTCAAGATATTTTAAGGCTTCTCATAAAGAAGACTTTTACTGTATAGGACAAGGACCAGCACATCAGTGACAGCAGGAGCTAAGGGACAATTCTGAAGCAGTATTTGTTTACAGTTCTATATGCTGCTGCAAATATTTCCTGGCAAGTTCTGGTATTTTAAAAAATTGCACCAGGTCCACGAAAGCACTGAGATGTTTCACTCCCATTAAAATCCCTGAAGATTTTAATGCAGCAGGAGTTCAGCACTTGCTCCTAATCAAAGCATCAGAGCAGCAGAGGCTGGTGATAAACAGTGAGCCCCGCTGCCACAACACCCAGATGCATCTGAGAAAGGGTGACAAATTTTAAGTCCAGTAGATTTGCAAATCCCTAGTTTTTATGCCTCCAACAGCAGTGCCAGCTTTGTCTAAATGCCATTTTGTTAATTACTTTTCTAGGCCAGTTAATTACTCTTCAGGTCCAGTACATGGCCTGGCAGTCATTGAACACGAACTGGAGACCACAAGTCAAGACCCTTAAAATGCACTGTTGCCTGCAGTGTTGTGATTTCATGTGTAAAACCAGGCCTTATGAACTGAATAAGACTTTCACACACCTCCTCAGCGAAGCAGCCCAGGGTTAACCCTGTGATCTGGACACTTGCAATGTTTACTGACTCCTAACAGAGATTTTGCTCTGGTCTTTCCCCATGCCAGGAAAAGCGGTGATTTTTCAGGACACTCATTTGAAGGCGTGTTGAATTCATATTCCCACAGTTAATTCACAGGTTGCAGAGGTAACTTTTGCAGCTGCTCGTGGAAATGGAAGTCAGCCTGTCTGTTTCTCCCAGCACGTTTTGCAGTGCTTGGATTTCTGGACCTTTTCCAAAGTGTGGCATTGTTCACGTCCTTTGTCGTGCCATTAATGTCCCTACTGTTACGGTTTTGTCTGTTGGGTCAACGAGATTAGATTTCATTAGCACAGCAAACTGAAAAAAAAATACAAGTTATTAGATAATCATTAAAGCACATCTGTTGCCTTTTTCAGAGTGCCAAAGTCTGAATTCCATTGAACTACTGACATGGCACTTGACCAGCGCTTAGTTCAGCTATGGGCAATGAGCTGCGAAAGGATTAAAATATTAGCAGCCAGTGGATTCAGCCTAATCCCTGGCAGTTTTGTTTGGATTGCACAGAAAGGTGCCCAGAGCAAGAGAGAATGAAACAATTGCAGTAAGAAAATGCCAACATTTTTGAGGCTGTTCCACCAATTGTGCTGTGCTGGTGCTCCACTTTGGTGTCACGCCAAGGCATCAGTTCCTCAGTTCCACACTTTCATCTGCTGGGTCAAAACCTCCTGAGACCTTCCCAGCCTGAAAGTCTGGCTGCTGGAGAATGGAAACAGGTTTTCCCTCCATCATCCAGACACCCAGAATGACAGCAATCTGGACTGTGACCAAACACCATGTCTCAGCCACCAGCTCCTTTTCTCTTTCAGAAAAAGTCTTCTGAAATATTTCATGGCAAATATTTTGAGTCATAGGAGCTTTTTATGTATAAAGTTTATTTATTTTTTAAAGAAAACTTGTATATGTTACGTACTTGCAAAGTACTGGAAATCACGTTTTTACTGACAAAAACTAGGTTTTCCAAAGAAGTCCTCATGGAAGGGGGCACCCAGTTCCCAGAAGGTGTCACTTGTGATGTAAAATTAAAGTGTTATCATATAAGCACTGTAGATGTGTAATAATGTGCCTGTCTAGGATTAATTCTACAGAATGATACAAGAATTTACAGAGGAAGAAAAGGAAAAAAAAAGCTTTAATCATAAAAGAATATCGCATGTTAGACCACACACATTTAGGAAGATTTACTTTCCTTAAGGAATGGCCTGGAGTATTGAAATCACTGTTGCTTTGGTGTGGCTGTCAGCAGGTAATTTAAGAGTTGAGGTCTTTTGGGATTTAGTATGAATGAAAATACTGCATGATTTAGCACAGGATTCCTAATTTTTTGGAGATCAAGCAAGTCTAGATACACACAGGGTGAAAAGAGAATTCTTGGACAGCTTTCTGCCATCTCTGACCACAGCAAAAATCCACAGTCCACCTCTGACCTATGTAGAAATTCACAGGTGCTAAAGACACAATCTGAAGATGCTCTGGGTTTTCCTGGTTTGGGTTTGTTTTTTTTTTTTTTTGCCTAAGAAACACTTGCAAAAAACAAACTACACTGGTGTTCTCTAGGAGCTTTGCTACCTGGATTGGTTAAAATGCTCCTCTGTGGAGTCTGGAATTTTTTACTAGCTATTAATTGCTACATTTCAAGCAAATTTGGATGAATGGAAATTCTACTGATGCTGATTTTGCAAAGTGTAAGACACACACGCCAAAGGGAGAGAGGGGTTAAGAGGCACCTCAGGTTTAGCCAGAAATGTGGATGGACATTTCTAAATGATGAGGTTTTTATGTTTAATCAAATCATTGCCTCAGATGTCCTTCTCTCCACGACTATTGCCAGGCTACTGCTACCCTCCCATGCAGCTGTTACTCTCCTTGCACTCATTAATCCCAATAAATGGTTGCTCACACAGTTCCTCTGCATTGTACTCCCGGAATACGCCCTCCCACGTATTACTCACCTGGGATATCAGTAATAAACAAGAAAATTATGATAAGCCATCAAATCTGTAACAGGTGGTGAAAGGCAGAGAGGAGATAAACCCTACAATTAGAAGTTTATCATTGATGATTATTTCATCAATTGTCTTGTTTTTAACAATTCTATTTCTTTCTATGACTGACTTATCTGTCGGAATTCCCCTTTTAATGAGCAGGAAGTCAGCAGTATGACTTTGCTGCTTCTGAACAGGCTAAAAAGGGCATGCCTAGGAAAACACAGTGCCTGGGTAATGTTCCAGAAGAAAGCAATTAAGGAATAAAACCCATGCAACTCTGCATTCCTTGCCTACATAGAAGGTCATGTTTTTTGATTGCTTTTCCTGGGGTAGGTTCTACCTTGATTCCAGTCTTGCAACATTCAGGGGTAAGAAATGTGCCTGGGATATATCCTGCTGCTTGTCTGTGGTTATGCTTGTGCAGCAGCAGTACCTAAAAGCTCACAAAATAATCATTGCTTAAACTTGATTGATGAAATATTTCCACTAATTGGTGGATTGATGGACTTGGCAGTCCATGAATGAGGCTCATCCACGAGGCCCATCCCCCTCCTGTGTCATGACTTGGAAGGCATTTTATGTACCTGAGGAGTCTGCGTTGTTGATCTCAGCTTGCCAACAGCAGCTGCAAATTTATCCGGGGAGAACCTGGCTCCTCAGGCTTCCAGAACAGAATGAAAGTCAAGAAATTGTAGATAATTGGCTGTCAGGGTGGTTTGGGTTTTCTTTTTGTTTCTTAGTTTGGTTTGTTTTACCTTTTTAAAACCCAGAGCATTTCTCAGCCCTTTGGAAGGAAGAAGGAGGACAAACATCCTGGACACAAGAAGCCTAGCTTCAGCTTATTTTTGTGCCCCTAGGAGGGGTCAGCCTGCATGTGTGGCTTTCATGCAAGGTACTCCAGCTGCCAGGCCAAAGGGTAAACCTGTGCCACCATTCAGGAAAGAATTCAAAATTCTCAGGGTGAAAATTGCTCTCTTCTGCTGCCAAATGATGGTTCAGAAACTCATTGAGGGTGTGGAAAATTTGGATTCTGGTGTCCTCTCCACCAGTGGACAGGGTGTTTTCATAGAATCATAGAATGGTTTGGGTTGGAAGGGGTTGCATTTGACAAGGTTAATGCAAAACAGGCAAAGGAAGGGACAGTCTTCAGGGCTCTCCTTTTCTGTCTGCTTACTGGAGAAAGCAACCACACAAAAGCAGAGTCCTTGGCTTGGCAGTTCCTGAGGGGTTTTTTTCTGAAGAACAGAACAATGTTAGTGGTAAACAGCATACAGAGCAAGCCACAGGGCTTGGAGCATCCCTCAAACAGGGAAAACTCTAATCCAGGTCTTCTGCCTGCTTAGGTGTTGTGCTAACCCTTCATTTCTGCATGAAAATGTCCCAGCTGCCACAGTGAGAATGGTCCTTCCACAGGCTCTGTCACTGGCCCTCAGCCTCTTCGCACGTGTTTAACAGAGCAGTGAGAGGCAAATCTTCTGAGAGGGCACTGACCACCTCCCCTGTGCTTGTTACAGCTATAAAATGGGATTGGGGCCAAAGTGTGATGTGATCTGGCAACTGCAGCCAGCAGGACAGTGCCCTGTGGAGCACTGGGTTCCAAAAGCAGGTTAGAGAAGCCATAAATCTGTTTGCACTTGCAGTGGGAGCCCATCTGCTCTCTTCCGTTCAGGCATCTCTCACCTCTTCCTAGATCCTCGATTGCTCCTAGTGATTTTGTATTTTGTTTGCAGATCCTGGCATTTCCTACAGGAGACTTCATGAGAACACATCCCCAGGTTTGTACAAGCCTGACTTTAAACATTTCACCAGGGTTTGCTTTCCGTTTTTAGAAATAAAACCAAGACTAAGTAATTCAGAGGTGACAAAGGTCTGTTTCACGCCTTGCATGTGGATCTGGGTAGACTCTCAGTCTGGAGAGCAAAGAAACAGGTCACTTTAGCTTTCCTAAGAAGGTTCCTGTGACTCAGACCACTGCCTTATGGACAATCATGACCTAAATGTGACTAAAATGCTCCTAATCTGTGCAGTGGCCTGTGCACGCTGGCAAAGTGCCCATTTATCTGCTGTGGTCACAGGCTGACATCAGCTCCTCCAGTGATGTCACGATCAAATATTTCCTGGTGTTAAAGTGACTAAATACCCACCAGGGTCTGAAAGCCCCTGTCGTGGTTTAGGCCTGGGGAATATTTTCACAGCACAAAGGTTAGAAATAGTAAAATGGTGACTCATTTCTGATCTTTTAGCAGCCTGATGCTCTTCCAGCTGAGCTCTGCGTCTCGATGTGTGGTTTTATTCCCATCAGCAAAGAGCACGACATCTTCTTGTTTCAGTCACTGGGGAAGTGCTTAGGAGAAAAATATGGCTCATTTTAGCTGTTTGGGAAACAGCACCATGTTCTTAAAAGGAAAAAGAAGAGGCAGCTGGGCTACAATGAGGTGATGGATCTGTTCTATCACCCCTTTAATGGTGTAAGGCCATTCAACATGGAGCAGAGAGCCAAGAGAGGGAGCAGCTTAAGGTGTGAACGATTTCTGGCCAAACTGCATTATACTGGCCTTGCAGCACCTAAGAAACAGGGTCTGCTTTTAAACATACACAAGTACATTTCTTTTTATGCAGTGGATTACTGTATCAGTTATTGCATCCTTCAGAGGGGACAACACCACCTTTCCCAAAAATCCAGGTTAAACCAATTAGCTCTTTACCTGAAACAGTCCCATGTACTTGGGAAACCCTCACTGAATAAAGACCAGCAGCTGGTGAGCACTACCACACCTCAACATACTCCTCATTTCTCCAGCATTCTGAGTTTTATACGCCCTGAGGTCACGTGCTGACCATGGGGGTTGGTATGAAGCTGGCTGGAAGAGCAGGCCCGGCTCTGCCTCCAGCAAACAGCTGGATTTTGATCACTCAGATAAGAGAGTGGGTAGAAAGGGACATTAGAGAGACGTGGAGTCTTCTCTCCCTCACTGGAATGGTTGTTGTGACAATCTGAGCACCAGAAGTGATGGAGAGCCAGTGCAGCTTCCAATGAACTTCAAGACGCTTAGTGAAATGCAAAGCCTGATCCTTAATATTCAAAATATTAGTGCTTGTGGGGATCAACAGCGTCTTCACAGACTGTTCACTGTCTCACAGAGGTCTGGAGTTGCAACCTAGTGCTTTTCATTTGCCACATTAGAAAATAATTGTGCTCTGCAAAAGTCTCCTGCAGGAAAACATAAACATCCTGAGTTACACTGAACTGCTATTTTCCCAGTCACCTACAAAGAAAAAGAAAATGGGGACAACATATTTGTTTTGCTATTTAGAATAACAGTGGAAGATAGCAAATATTTTGCCCTTCATTTTCAGAAAAAAATCGTAATTTTGTGTAACTTCAATTTTCAGGTTCGAGCATGGACATGACTGCCAGGTGTTGAATGTATGTACTGCCAAGATTTTCAGTGGCAAAGAAGCAGTCAAATAGAAATCATAGTCTGCTGGTTTTAAACGTGTGCTTTTATATATAAAAAAGGAAATGTGTTTGTTTCAACTGTATTATAAAGCAAATATTTGTCTGTTTAAGGCTTGAAGCTGAGTGGAAATCAGGTTAGTCGTGATCTGGCCAGAAGTTACCTGTAACTTTTTCCTGATGTAAAATGTTTTTCTCTTTCCTCTAGGCAGCATTCAGAATATTGTAGGCCTACCATTTATGGCAGAGTTGTGTTTATTGCTCAGAATGAAGAACCCACTGCAAATAAAGGCACACAATTATTTTAATTCTAATACCCTTGAATGAGGACCAGGAATTGTGTTAACCTTAAGGTTCATTTTGACAGTTTCAAGAATTCTTAGTTAGAGCTTTGGAATATCCCATAAAATACCTCCTTCTTCTCATCATTCTTCTATTGTCAAGAAATAAAGTTGGCAGATCTCAAGAAATCTGGAAGTCTTTCTTCACAGGTATTTAAAACAAATTTTTAATCACAAAAACCCCAAACCTGCAACATTCTTCTGTTATCTCAAAAGCAATCAAAAGGAATAAATTAATGGAGTAACTTCAGAGTATTTATTACTCACTGGGACATACCGTACCAGGCAGTCCATGGCACCTAAAATAATTACCAAGCTTTTATTATATTATTACTGCCACCTGCCCTGGTGAAGAAATCACGTGATTCAAGAAGAAACTCTGGAGTAAGACAGACAATGTTGGATAATAATAGGTTGAAGTCGTGTTCCATTTAGGTCAAAGACAAAAGTCCCTGCTGATTTCAGTAGTCTTGGTGGGGCTTAAGAAATATTTTGCCAGAGTCACTCTGCCTGGTTTATTTTTAGTCAAACTGTGGTATCAGAAATTAGAGCAAGGACCCGATAAGTTCTTGTTCTGATATTCCCAGCTCCATTCCCAACAGCAGATGCTTGCCTGGGCAGAGTGGGTCACTTTAGGAATCTCTTCTAAGAAAATGCTCCTTTTTCCTTTGTCATGGCCTTCCCCAGAAGCAACACTGTCCTGAGCTGCAGCTTCAGCCGCACAGCACTTCAGCAGGGAGATACTGGGGTCAAGGATTGCTCACCTTCTGCCTCAGTAACCCAGATGCAGAGACCAGTGATTTTTGTTAAATACAACACAGGGAGCAGCTAGACATGAATATATATTCATTTAAACTCAGGGTAGCTCCTGCTTGTTTCTTGGTGGAAACAGCTCTTTCTCTACAGCAGCCCTTAGGAGCTCACCAAAAACAGAAAAAAAAAACCCGAAAAACAACCCAGGGGAGAGGAAAAGTCACCACCTCAGGTTCTAAATAGCTGTAGCCTAACATCTTAGATTTTTGAGGGTGTGTGGAAAATTGGGTTTCCCTTACCAAAGCGTTTTACTTACCACAAGATGTCACTGTTTTTTATTTCTTTCCTTTCAGCCGGCAGTGCCCACAGTCCTCTGGAGTTCCACAATGCTCTCTAAAGGGAAAACGATCAGATCTCAACAACATGAGTGTTTTGTGTACCTGTTTATTTTGACTGTCTGCTCTCTTTATGTAACATTTGAGAAAAAAAAAGAAAAAAAAGCTGGTTTGTGGCTTTTGGTGTTTATTTATTGCAGATACTCTTTTCCTTTCAAACTGTAAAATGTTTCACAGCCCACCACTTCACTTTTGAATTTTCGTTCTCAAGACAACTCAGGTTTACTTTGGATCCACTAAATAAAAAAAAATGTTTTAAATGTGGGACTAATGCAGATATTCTGCTAAATTTGGGGGTCTCTGTCAAGATGTGAAGGGTCAGGGTTTGAGTTTTAAGTTCCTAATGAAATCAGGCACGCAAGTTTCTAGACAGCATTTAACACACTTCTACTTAATTGATGCCTTTTTTTTAAGTTGCAGGCCATGGTTTTATTGCATGAAATTATAAATATGATATTGTTGAGTAGGTAAATGTTCCCATAGCAGACTTGTGCTGCCTACAAACACAAGGGGATTTACTGATATCCATATTTATGTTAAAAAAAAGTCATTTCCATTAGCTGAAATAGGAGATGGTGACAACTGATTTTATCTTAAGATGTACTCAAAACGTTCCTTGCTTGTTCTGTTTCTCTGGATTCACCAAGATGTTGTCATGCACAGCGTGCTGTCAAATAAGAGTGAGATTTCTGCAGAATTCAGATCTTAAGGAAGTTTCTCACAGTGGTGGCTGTTCGAGTGAAAAAGTCGGCTTTGTTCTTCTTGTTGAAAATCCATGAGCTGCTGCAGGCACAGCAAACCCTCCTTCTGCAGTAGCCCCAGCAAGCACCCAGAGTTGGCTCTCTCCCTTTCTTGTGAAAGAACATCTGCTCTGAGCAGTGAGAAGCATCTCCTGGGCCTGAGCCACCTCTAGTGACTCCTTTAATAACCCAGGTCCCTGTGCACAGTCAGTGGGACATGCAGGGGTCTCCTTTCCACATAATGGATAGGCTGCACTAACCTTGCATCTGCTCCTGTGTTAGCCTGTCACTCACAATCAGGGGTTACTTGATGCCTAAAATAATTCCTCCCCTGACGACTAATTCATCTGGGAAGAAAAAAGACTCCATCCAGATGGTGGGAATCTCACAGGCTCCTTTTTTTTTTTTCTTCTTGAAATGGCAAAGTCTCTCTATTTTTTAATAGGCACTCTCTAAGTTATATAATATTCTTGGAGCTACCCCATGCTATTATCAGCCTTTAAATATGCATTTGGCATTCAGAAAATAAGGCCTTCCCTGACCTGGGAGACTCCATCTCTAAAAATGGGGGCTGCTAAAACCCTTTACAGAAGTGAGCCCTAATACCAGTACTATATTTTTCTCAAGAGGTGAAAGTTAAGAATGGAGAGGGTGATGGGGAAAGGAATGGGGCAAACATTTTTAACTCTGTCCAGCATTGATTTGCAGAGGTTGTTGGCAAGTGTCACCATCTGTGGACTTCCTCGTGGCCCAGACACCAGGAATAAGTGATTTTAGCCCAGTATTTAGCAGGTGTCCCAGGGATAAAATGCAGAATGATCTGTGAGTTGTAACTGAGGGAATAAGGACTGTGAAATCTGTGACAGGAGCCTTTATCTCATTACCTGTAGAGCCAGGCTGCGGAAATGGGTTTTTAAGAAACACATGCTCTGTCTGTTGAGAAAGCTCCCACAGCCCCACCCTGTGAGGCAGGGGGTGCCAGTGTAATTGATTTTCTATTATTTTGTGTTCAAAGTAGAGCAGCATGACAGTTGTAATACTAGTTTTCATAAACCGAGGTTTCTTTTCTGGCACTGGTCAGACCCTGATAAGAAAGGCAGCTCTCCTGGCTTTTGAGAAGTGAGTTTCCTCAAAAGGTGTTCGGAGAGAAGGGCTTGGAGGAGGGTTCAGGGAAGGTCAAAATGCAAACATGGAGGTTATCTACCGAGCAGTTTTTCGAGAAAATTTTTATCAGAATAATATCTGCTGCCTCCCATGAGAACGAGCAGAGTACCACCAGTGGTGACAGAATATCCATCTGTGTTAGTGGGAGCATGGAACACCCTGCTTTTGCCAATGAGATCAGGGGGATATAACACTGTGTGGGGTTTTTATTTGTGGCCATCCTTTCAGCACAGTGCAACATTCTGCTGTAACAAAAGTTGAAATGGGGTTTCTAAAACAGCATCCCAGAGCTGTGGGAAGGCTCCCTGCCCAGGCCTCCCTCTTGTGCTGTGGCAACAACTCTCCCCAGGACCACGGCACATCCTGGCCCCTGGGGCTGATGGCCATCCCAACAAAAATTCCCTGGACTTGGAGCTTGTGTGGCTCTTTACTTGCTGTGATCTCCAGTGTGGGCACTTCTGAGCAGTCGCTGTCCAGGAACAGCCCCAGACCTCACTCCATGTCTCTGTATTCCCTCCAGGTGATCCCTTAAAGCTGCCTTAGGAGCTACTGGGCACAGCAATAAACTACTGAAAATCAACTGTCTCACTGTAAAATTACTTCCTTCAGCCCAGGATGCCACCTCAACCCTTCACAGAGCCAGGCTCTGGGCTGCTCTTGGGATCAGGGCTCCCTGTTAGCTGCCCATCCCAGGTGGTAACAGCGACTGCAGGGTCCCCTTTCCCATTTAATGCAAAATCCCACTGTTTTGGGTGTCTCTGGCTGCAAGGGGGTTCTGAGAAGAGAGGCTGGGGCTGCCCTGAGCAGGACACAGGCAGGTCCAGCCACCGAGGCACACCAGTCCCACCACCAAACACAGCTGAGCCCCTCATTGGGGCTGGTGGCACCTCAGGGAAAGGTGTTCAAAAAGCAAAAATGCTGGGCAGGCAGAGGAGAAGGGGTAAAAGCTGAGGATCAGCCCTGGAGCACCCAGTTCAAGGAAGAAGGAGGAGGAGGAGAGGTGCTCCAGGCACTGGCTGGAGCAGGGATTCCCCTCAGAGAGACCACAGTGCAGTGGGATACATGTGAGGATGGAGAGGCCGAGGAGCCAGAGTGGAGCTGAGTCCAGGGGAGGGTGAGTGATTTCCCTGTCCTTATCTCAGCCCACGAGCTATTCCATCCCTTCTTCTCCCCTCTCCCCGTGTCCCTGAGGAGGGGAGTGGGCTGGGTGAGCAGCTGGACAGTGGCCAGAGTCAGCCCACCACATATCTACAGAGCGCAGCCTCTGGCTCTGAAGAACTTCCCTGAAAAAGAAGGTAATAAAGCGGGCAAAAGGGAAAGATGTCCAATTTTAGAGGTAATTCAGAAGCTGAGGCACAGAAACTGCTTGTTTTGTAGAGTCACACAGCTCAGTGACCTGGTGCTCCAGGCACTCAGGTCCTCAACCACCTTCCCTCCCACACCAGGACCAAGGAAAAGTGCTCTTCTCCTGTATTTTTGCCAGTTAACTGGGACTTTATATTCCAAAGTGGCTCAGGCTACATGCATTGAATTTGGCCTGAAAACAGGCTGTGGTATTTCCATCTGTCAGTAACAGATTAGAAAAAGATTTCATGGATTCTTTATAAACAGCCCTAAAGCTTCGCCTAAGCTATTTATATCTAAACTAAGAAAATCTTCATGACTGACGGCTGGGCTCCTCTGCCAAATTCTGTCTGTGACTGACAACCCAAATTCAGGGAGACCTGTGCCCCACTGAAGGGATCAAGAGCAACACTGAATTCCCACTCCTCAGTAGCCTGAAATGTTTTCTACTGACTCGTGACCTGTGGAAATGAATATTCATTTTGCAAGAAGGTTACTGAGTCTGTGTCAAATACTAAT